>NC_082343.1:112867173-113467173 GCF_027477595.1 Haemorhous mexicanus | reverse complement strand
AAGCTGTAGCTGCCTCATCCCTGGAAAAGCTTCGCTCTTTGACATGAAGGAATTCCTAGATGAGAGAGATGTAAAGGTGAGAGGGCAGCTGGCCATGCCATCTTCATGCCTCACACTGGCTTTTCAGTGACTGATTACTGAAGGTGGTGCTGAGGGACTGAAATAAGTTACACATCTCAGATGTGGATGTAGATAAATTGAGGGAATGTTTTCCTTAGAGGAAAATGTAGAATTTTTCCTCAACTCTATTCTTGGTTGAAAGGCAAGAAGAGCTGTCTGTTAAATCAGTGCATGAATAACATATTTCACTTTTCTCCTGAGGGATTGTTTTGGATTTAGCAAACTGCATGACCTCTCCATCCTCACATCTGCTATGTTAGGTGCAAATGATAATGCAAAGTGCATGTTTTTATTTTGTCCAGCTTGCCCCACCCCGTGAGCAGAGCCATGCTGAGGGCCGGGGATGCCGTCCTGCGGCTGCGGCCGCGCCGCTGCGCGCTCCTGGCCTGGCGCGCCCTGCACAGGCAGCCGCTGCACCCCGAGTGGGCTGCCCTGGCCCAGAAGCAGCTGAAAGGCAAGAACCCAAAGGAGTTAATTTGGCATACCCCAGAGGGAATCGACATCAAGCCTTTATACTCCAAAAGGGACACGGAGGACTTCCCTGAGGAGCTGCCAGGGATGAAGCCTTTCACTCGAGGGCCCTACCCCACCATGTACACGTACAGGCCATGGACCATCCGCCAGTACGCTGGGTTCAGTACAGTGGAGGAGAGCAACAAGTTCTACAAGGACAACATCAAAGGTGGGGCAGCTGGTCTGGGAAACAACACTGCCTTGTGGAGCAATGGGGGACATGAATTCAGTCAGTTACATGGCAAATGTGATAATTCTATGCTGTGAGTTTGGATTTCTGATAAGATCATCTCAGTGGCACTGTCTTTTTTTATTACTGGGAAATTGGATCGTTTCTGGAAGTGCCTTTGTTTCATTTTTCTGTGGAGAATGAATGTGTTAAATGCTGCTTTTAGTTATTGCACCTTAACACATAGACATAATTTGCATCCATCCCGGGGTTCAAGCAGCTGAGATCACAGAGCTGAAGCAGAAGTGGTAACCTGGGTTAGCTGGTAGCACAGCACAGAGGGGAAAATGCCTGGGGGCAGCAGAGTTTTGGGTTCTGCTTTCAGGTTGCAGTAACAAGAGCTCTGCTTGTCCTGTTCCCTGCTTTATATGAATAATTTTCTCTTACTGCAGATTTTAAAAAAACATGTGTCAGTAGAGCCAGGGAACAGTCTGTGGTGTTTAGTTTGTGATAAAGGGAAGGTAACGTGACAGCGTTTATGACACTTCTGCTCCCAGCTAAGCCAAGCTGATTTGTGTGTATAAGCTCTTACACTGCCTGTCTAGGTACATTTATAACTTGTGGGTGAGCTGTTATTCAGCAGTTTTTAAAGCACAGTAAGGTCTACCTTTTTGGCTTTTTTTTCCCAGTTAAAAACTTCTTCATTTAAAATTTAAGACTACTAGACCTTGGACAGCTTTGGGGAAGGAACAGTGTTTAACATCAAAATTTAGTTTGCCATCCAAGCCTGAATCATGTAAAATAGAGTGAATAAATTTAGATCCCATCCTAATGCAAGTCTGTTCAACACTTCTAACTATCTCTCTGTGTTGTTTTTTGGGTTTTCTCCTTTGTTTTCATGTAGCTGGCCAGCAGGGATTATCAGTTGCTTTTGATTTAGCCACCCATCGTGGTTATGATTCAGACAATCCTCGAGTTCGAGGAGACGTTGGAATGGCTGGAGTTGCCATCGACACAGTGGAAGACACCAAAATCCTTTTCGATGGAATTCCTTTGGAGAAAATGTCAGTTTCCATGACAATGAACGGGGCAGTCATTCCTGTGCTGGCTACATTCATTGTGACTGGGGAAGAGCAGGGAGTGCCTCAGGCCAAGCTGACAGGGACAATCCAAAATGACATCCTGAAGGAGTTCATGGTCAGAAATACCTACATTTTCCCCCCAGAACCATCCATGCGGATCATTGCTGACATCTTCCAGTACACCTCAAAGGTATTCATTGTTTAAATGTATAACTTCTATGATGAGGGTAAGTGTCTATGAGGCACTTTGGAGAACAGAGAAAAGATGGGAAGACATGTCATAGAGAAGAGTAATATGGTTGTGGAAAGGGCCAGTAGAAGTAAAGATTCAACATCACTTATAATAGAAATTTGAAGTTTGAGTCAAACTTGAAATTTCAAGCACCACGACTCAAACGCATCTTTGTAGAGATGGGTTTTATTTGCAGTCAACAAGGAAGTCAGAGAATGGGCTGGAGACAGGCTGAGAGAGCTGAGGGCGTTCAGCCTGGAGAAGGCTCCAGGACAACCTCATTGCAGCCTTTCAGTACCTAAGGGGGGTTTATAAAATAGATTGAGAGCAACCTTTTACACCAATAGAGACAACTTTTTACACAGATAGCAACAGGACAAGGAGGAACATTTTTAAACTAAAAGAGGATTTAGATTAGATGTTAGAAGAAATTCTTCCCTGAGGGAATTCTTCCCTGAGGGTGGTGAGGCCCTGGCAGAGATTTCCCAGAGAAGCTGTGGCTGCCCCATCCCTGGAAGTGTCCAAGGCCAAGTTGGATGGGGCTTGGAGCAATCTGGGATAGTGGAAGGTGTCCCTGCCCATGGCAAGGGGTGTTGAAACCAGATGACCTTTAACTCCCAACTCAAACCATTCTGTGATTCTGTGTGAATGTTGATAGACAAGTGTTTGATCCTGTCTTCTGCTGTTATATCCTGTTGTATCTTTTTTTTTTTTCCCCCAGTATATGCCAAAATTTAATTCCATTTCCATCAGTGGGTACCACATGCAAGAGGCAGGAGCTGACACCATCCTGGAATTAGCTTATACCATAGCAGATGGCTTGGAGTACTGCAGAACTGGGCTTAAAGCTGGCCTCACTATTGATGAATTTGCACCTAGGTGAGCTCAAGAAATTTGGTAGTATAAAACACACGTTTGGTAAAACCTCTATAGAGTTTAATGTAAAATTCAGTATTTTTACACCTACAAGCAAATAGGAACATTCCCATCATCTGTGAAAGTACATTAATCAGAGACCTTGCTGTCAGGCTTCTCCATTACTGATCCAGAGTTATCTGAGTGATTCAATGTTATATTCTGTTCATGTTCTCCTATTACAGGCTCTCTTTCTTCTGGGGAATTGGAATGAACTTCTATATGGAAATAGCAAAGCTGAGAGCTGGGAGGCGGCTGTGGGCTCACTTGATTGAGAAAATGTTTAAGCCCAAGGATTCCAAATCTCTTCTGCTGAGAGCTCATTGTCAGACTTCAGGCTGGTCACTCACTGAGCAGGTTAGAAATTGGACTCATCAACCTCCTTACTTAAAGGTTGTTCTCATGGTGTGTGTCTTAAAGGGGGCTGCTGGTGTTACTCACAAAGGTGCAGCAGCTGTCCTCTCACTCTGACAAATGCACACACTGGCAGTGGAGACACCTTTATGTCAATTCAGGACTCAGAGGATGAAGCTCTCTTGGATTTGTCCTGTGAGTTATCATTCCCAAATGCAGTGCAGTCAGCAGATAGAGGCACTTTTTTCTCAGAATCACTGGTTTGAGAATTCATTTGAGCAGCCAAGAGAGTCTCTCACGCCTCTGATGCTTAGTGCTGAAGACAGAAGTAATAGTTACAGCTCATCTGCTCCTTTGAAACTGAGTGCACTCTCTGCTCTTCCTGCTGATTTACCTTACAGCAAGAGGATAAATCATTGAAGTGCATACAGTGTCCCAGGTGAGGTCAGAGATGGGCTCCAGCTGTGATCCCAAGGCCTGCTGCTCAATCAAAGTCATGCAGTAGGAGTTATTTTTAGGTTGTGATTGTAAGCATTGTTGACTTCTGTGCCTTGGGTTTTTTGTTGTTTTGTTTTTTTTTTTAAGTAAATGTAATGTTTACTTACATTACAACAATACAGTAAAACTAAAACAATGGAATTTTCTGAACAGTGACCTCTGTAGGTCCTCCAATTAAAAGTGTTGTGGGAGTGCAAAAATGTTATTATTACCAAAACTATATTCAATTGTCTTCCAGTGTTCAGTGTAAATATATTTCTGGCTAGATTATAACTCTTTGTCTAAATATTGTGGCTTATCTTAGTATAGCTTCTCAGTGTGCAGTATTTTCTCCTTACAGCTTTCAGAGGGAAATATACTTAACATGCCTTTAGATAGGTATCTACCCATAAATTATATTTTATATTCTTACCTATCCAAATCACAGTTTTCTGTAATTACCTTATGTGACTCTTCCATCAATGAAAATATTTAAGCACATTTAGTTCCAAAACATATCTTTACTAGTAATTTGTCTGACACATGTACTTGTCACTGCTTCAAGAATTCTGGATTTGGAGGATGGAAGACATCAGGCCTACTGTTCCATCCTCTCTGATTTGCATTCACTAAGTTCTTTGAAACACCACTAAATATAAATTAGGATTTTATTTGTTACTGTGAGCAGTTTACTGGCACAGTGATCATTTTGGCTTTCTTTATGGATTCATCTCTTTCTTAAGATATCAACAAGTGATAAATCAGTTTGATTTGGATTTTTTTCAGCTTTTGTTCTGATTACAGTGTTTCAGTGGGGAACTTTGCATTTGTTTCTTTGCAATAACGACTAACCTGCCTCAGCCCCTTGGCAGAACCACTGAACTTCAGAGTTCCCCTTTTCCTTCCAGGATCCCTTCAACAACGTCATCCGCACCACCATCGAAGCCATGGCTGCGGTGTTCGGGGGGACGCAGTCTCTGCACACCAACTCCTACGATGAAGCCTTGGGGCTGCCCACAGTGAAGAGTGCTCGCATTGCCCGCAACACACAGATCATCATCCAGGAGGAATCAGGGATTCCCAAAGTGGCAGATCCCTGGGGGGGATCTTACCTCATGGAGTGCCTCACCAACGATGTCTATGAAGCTGCTTTAAAGGTCAGTTTGCAAAACCTTCTCTGGGAAAATTGTAGGGATAGGAGTTTTGAGAAATGTCATCTAAGGGAAAGACTTCTAATGTCTTCTTTGTTTGATATACTGGTAACTTCTAATCAAGGAATTATTTTACACTTCAGTGATGTCTTTGTAAATAAATTTTACAAAACACAGTTTAGAGCACAAAACTGTATAAAAAAGGTTTAATGAAAGTGTGGGTGGTAGCAGAGGTACAAAGCTCAATTTTCAAACCTTGCTGCTTCTCAGTATCTCAATCCTCTTCATTTCTCAGCTGATTGAGGAGATAGAAGAAATGGGTGGAATGGCCAAAGCTGTTGCTGAAGGGATCCCCAAACTTCGTATTGAAGAGTGTGCAGCCCGGAGACAAGCCAGGATTGACTCTGGTAAGAGCAGGGGGATGAAAGAAGGGAAAATTGCCAATAGAATGCTTCAGTATAAAGGTTTTTTACACACATGTTCATTGTGGTTTTTTATTTCTTAGTTTAGGAGTAGCAGATTATGAGTGCTAGAACAAACGGTGATGGTTTTATGTCAGTGAAAGCTCTGGAAAGAGACAGAATGTACAAAATACAGTACCAGTGTGAAAAGTCTTGCTTGACATGTTCAAAATTAGATTAGACAAAGCAGTAGAAACAGCATTTTAAAAGAGTGTTTGGAGCCTTCAGTAGTGAATGGCTTGATTTCTGATAGGAGCTTTAAGCTGTGATTCCTGAGTTTAAAAGCAGAAATGCCACCAGATGGCGATACTCATCGTAGCTGGCCAAATTCCTGGGTTTTCTGGAGAGCTGCCCGTTTTTCCTGAATGGTCAGATCATAGCAGAGGAGGATACAACTCCTTGCTTGCTATACGTATTTGTACATACTCATAGAGTATTTGTGGAGATATTCATATATGTGTGCTTAAAACTCTATTCCACTTTTTGTAATCTGCATTCCAGTAGTAATCCAGGAACAGAAGCTAGGGATAACTCAAACATGAAAGAAGTTATATTGCCTTTTTTGTATGGAGGATAAATTTGAAGCAGGTCTTAATTAAGACCAATAAAGAATAATCAGTAAAGTTCTGTGTTTTCTCTTGTAAGGTAAATTACTTAATGTTGCTTCAAAGAGTGTATAATGTTATCAGGCACTGCAAATAAAAATATCTGATAACTCCATAATGATTGAAACCTGAAATATAATTTTCCAACATGATAAATTAATTTTTATGCACATGGAGTAGTTTTAGGTAGGAACTTCACTTTCTATCTGTTTATTCAGAAAAGTAAATGCAGAGCAGGAGACCAGCACTTCTGCTTAGTTCTGTCAGATACACTTATGTAAGCTTAAAAAGAGAAAAATAGCCAATCTGTTTTAGGGACTCATTACTAAATCGGTTTGCAAGATCAATATTGTTCTATTTCATTTTCTTTTCTGCTGCAGTATTCACTGAGTTGAATGTTCATGCATTTAATCTTTCATCACAAAATCTGGAAAATACAGACTTAAATCCATTCTATAAGAGCAGATTTTACATATTTGAAATTTATGTGGTTATATAAGCAAAGCTATGCATAATAATGCTCAAAATCTTCTTGTCTTGTTAACATTGTGTCTTTTCACAGTAGTTTGCAAATGTGTTCTGAGTTTCTGGTGTTTCCACTGGAAATAGGGTCTGAAGTAATTGTTGGAGTGAACAAGCACCAGCTAGAAAAAGAGGAGGCAGTGGAAGTTCTGGCCATTGATAACTCTGTAGTCCGTGCCAAGCAGATTGAGAAAATCAACAAGGTGAGAACAACTTTGTTAAAAATGAATCTTGTTGTAACTGCAGACAGAGACTGAGTAAAGGCAGCTTGCCAGAAGTTTACCTTCCTGTTTCTGAGAGTCCACTCTGGTCATTAGTGGAGAAACTAGAATATATATCTGTATGTCCAACCTTTAAAAATTGAGAGCTTTACATGTTCTGAAAATGTGATAGAAACCATCTATGAAATGTTTTGCTCTAAAAGCCTGTGACATTGCTTAATCACTCACTGTTGGGTGCTTCTTGTCAAGTGCTACCGAGGGTTACAGAACCAGAAATCAACATCCACTTTCATAATCAGTGAAAACATAGATAAAATTGGTTTAGGGTTATGTTATGGACTTGTACACATTTTAAGGTCTGAGCTGCTTTTTGACTTTTTATCTTCTTGAAATAGGAAGTGGATATTGACAATTCCACATCCAGAATTAATATTTAAATTAGTCTTCCACACTTGACTTCCCATTTCACTTTTTGGTTTCCTTGAACTGATTGTCTCTCTCCTGCACTTTAGGTGAAAGCCAGCAGAGACCAAGCAGCAGCCCAGCAGTCCCTGGCTGCTCTCACACAATGTGCTGCCACTGGGGAAGGCAACTTACTTGCTCTGGCAGTGGAAGCAGCACGTGCCAGGTACTGGGGTTGGGATTGAACAGCCAATTCTTATTTAAAAATTGATGGTTCATTTTCACCTTTTAACTTTTCTTGGGTGTGGTGTCAGCAAGGTTAGAGTTTTGGGGTTTTTCATTAGAGGTGGAAGTAAATAATGGCTGCAGTTTCACATTGTTAGACACACTATTATTATATTACAACTTCTTAAGGCAGTGCATTAATTTCTCACAAGGAACACTACAGATATAAAGAATATGATATGAAATGAGGCTGTTTGTACACATTCTGCTGTTTACAACTCATATTCTTATCAGTTCCAGGACATAATTGAGTTTCTCTGTCACTCAGCTGTTTCATGGGTGAAGGAGTTTTAGAAGTGTCTGAGATGTGAAAATGGATATTCACAATCTTATCATGCTCTGTTGCTTCATCTCTCCTTGCACCACAGACTGGTGTGAAAACATTTTTTGGCTGAAGGAGAAGTCAGTTTGCTTAGTCAGGCAAAGCTGTAAGAAATGTTCTTGAGCAGTGTGAGGCATCCGTAGAGTCCAGTGGAACAGTTCCTTTTTTTACCCAAGGTGATTTTGAGGCTGTTTTCCTTCCTGTTTCAAGGTCAGCATCAGTCTCTAGAATAGATCTTGTCTGTCTGTTCCTTAATTAACTAAATGGCCCAAATATAAGCAAACCAAATTCCTTCTTTATTAGGGTGCTGCCCTGTTTTTACTGTCACATCTCAAATTCCTTCATTCCCATTCCTAGAATACAAAATAACTGTATTTTAAATCCATTTAGCCACAGCCTGTCAGGAATCACCAGCAGTATGTCTACATTTGTCTTGGAACTGGGGAGGTCACAGGAGGGCAGTGTTGGATTTAAGGGATTCATATCTTCTGTATCAAAATTGACCAGTTAACTCCTAGTTTCTCTCCTTGGTGACCTTGTTTTTGTTAATTGTAAAAGCATTAATGGACTGAAGATGCACTTTGTAAGTTCCAAACACAGAACTGAATTCTGCCCCAAAACTATATATGGGGTGTGACCACAGAAAGAAACTGTCCTGGCATCTGATACAGAGTGTCAAACTTAATACATTCACCCTTCACAAGCAGTAAACAAGTGGGCAGTATCACCAGCAGGAGAGGGACAGCTGCCTCTTTCCTGGCAAATGGAAAATGATGGATTTTGAGCATGATGCAATATAACTCACTTGGAATAAAATGAGTAGCACAGAACTGTCAGTGCTGAGCTATGGAAAAGATTCTGTGGACTAGTACAGAGATTTCAGTGCTGACAAACACAAGTAGAAAAGTTAATGTTGTTATTCTAACCCAAGAAATAAGGCAGATTTGAAGTGAATGAGATCAGTACCTCCCTTCTGTGCTTCATGTCTCATGAGAAACCCCATTACAGGGAAGTGGGACAGATTACAAGAAGTCCTTTCTCTCCTCCCTCACCTGCTGTGCTGTTTTTGTGTCCCTCTCCAGACTTGCAGTTCAGTGATGGAAAGGGAAGGCAAAAATGCAGTGTAACTTCTTGTGTTTCTTCTTTTTCTTCTTCTGCCCAGTCTGTGTCCTTGTACTTCCTCACCTGATTTCACGCTGCTGCCTCTGCTTACTGGGGAAATGCAGAGAGGAGCAGAGCAGCTGAGGCTGAGCAGACACAGGGTGCCAGCTCTAACAGGCACATTTTGGTCATTGACTTTCTCCAGATTGGTATTTAGGCTCTGCAGCTGGTTGTGAACCACTGGGAGAGAGTCACACACAAATACAGACTGATGAAAAATGACTGTTAGGAAAAGAGGTGGTATTCCTGGCTCCAGAGACAGCTGCCCATTCTGGATGCATATGTGGCAGAGATTTAAAAAAAAAAGTTTCTTGGTAAACAGCAGGAAAGTATTAATGAGTAATTTAAAATCAAAGCTCCTGTTATTACTTAAAAGTTTTGGATTTAAAGTGTTGCAGAGATTTGGGACACAATTTTCAAAACACAGGGATTTCAGAAGCAGTGTCTACAGAAGAAGAAAGTGTGTTTCATTTCACAAAAACAACTTCATCCCAGCCACCAGGTTGGGATTCATTTTTCATTGTAACACAAAAATTTCTTTCACACTTTTATGTAATAAGAATAGAAAAACACATCACAGCCATGCTGGGCTTTATTTAATACTGAGGTATACTCTGATACTGCTTCTGCAAAAGTGGAAGAGAAAGATTTATCCAAGCTTTTTCTGTAGAAAAAAAAAGTGGTTTTTGCCACTGTAGCCCTTACACTGCCAGGAGTAAGCCCTCAGTGTTTGTGCATGGGGTGTATTGATTTTGGGCTGCAATCTGTGATGTCTGGCACTCTGAAAGGGAGTCAGTATTTATAGACACTGTTTTTAAGTCTGCTGCAAACTTGCTTTTTAGCCTTGGGGAAGTCACCTTACCCTAATGCACTTTTGCAGTTTACTTTTCATTCTTTGTTAGTAATTACAAAAAGCAATAATATTAATAAGATTATTTAGATGTCCTGAAAATCAGAACCTGATGACACAAGTGATTAACAGTGAGTCAAACAGAATTCCAGAAAGCCAGGGGAGGAGAAATTACAAAAATGGCCAAAACAGCATCAATAACATGAGTTAAAAATGTGTGTTCCAGAGTGATGCTGTCTTTGGGCAAAGCTGGCCAACTGTGAAAAGTGATAGCAGGGATAAGAGGCCACTTCAGACATCTGAGCTGTACAGATCTTGATGTGTGATCACAAATGGATTTCTGACACTACCTTTGCAGAGTTTACATTTATAACTAAGTATGAGCTGAGTATGAGCCAGCAAAAGAGCAAATTAGTTGGGTGGTCACAGGAAGTAAAACATCTCTCTGAAATTTACTGGAGGATTCAGCAAAGGCAGCAGAAATCCATGTCTTGTTACTTTGGGGGCATGTGTGGCAGATTGCATGTGGTAGGAATCAGTACCCGCTGAAACTGCAAACAGCAGAAGGGAAACTGAGTACAGCTCATTTGGCCATCTCTTTGTAGAGGTGTGTGGACAGCAAGGTGCATCTTTTCCAGTCTTTCCTGAGCATTTTATGTAAAAGCTTTAGAGAATGCTGAAGGCAATTTTGCCTCAGAGTAGACTGTAGTTAAATCATAGAATCATTTAGGTTGAAAAATGCCTTTAAGATCTTTGAGTCCAACCATTACCCAGCACTGCTGATCCACTACTAACCCATGTCCCCAAGGGCCACATCTACAAAGCTTTTAAATCCCTCAGGGATGGGAACTCCACCACTGCCCGGGGCAGCCTGTCCTACTGCCTGACACGTGTTTCAGTGAAGGAATTTTTCCTAATTTCCAACCTAAACCTCCCCTGGTGCAACTTAGGGCCATTTCATTTTGTCCTGTCACTTGTTACCTGGGAGAAGAGACCAACCACTACCTGGCTCCACCCTCTTTTCAGGGAGTTCAGAGAGAATAAATATAATGTGGCAGGAGAAAACATGAATTCCAGAGGTTTAAAGTGTGCTAGCTTAATTAGTTATACACTTAATACTGCTTTGGTGTCTGTATTTGTAAGCACAGTTTTAAGTGGTTCAGAAGAGTAGTATTTTTATTTCCTTCCTTTGATAAAGTTTGCATTAAGTTGTATTCAGCACAAATTTTTTAATTGCTTTGGGATAGAGGCTGTTATTGCAGATGTTTGTACAAGAAGACAGCAGAGCCTAGTTTGCTTATCTCATTTGTGCTTCAGCAGAAGAATTATTTCAAACATGTATAGTGTGTCCAGTCACAAACAAAACTTGTAACTTGCACATAAATAAATTTCCCAGATCCTTCTGCATCTAGTGGGTAAAGGAGCTGTATCAGGAGTAGAGGAGAAGAATAAACACTAAAATAAAAGCATCAAGGGAAAGGCAAATAAATTCCTGTTAAAATGTTAGGTTTCAGTCTCTTCTGTGTGTTCTTCCTTTTGTTTTTGTCCCCTCTTGATTTATATTTTGTATTTGAGCATGAGTCCCAATGCAGGATCTTTTAGTCTGAGCCCCCCCCCCCCAAAAAAATCTCTATTCAGAAAATCTGATTTAATTTTCTGAATCATTTTGCCATTCCCCATTGCCTTGCCAGTTGTAAATCAATCCTCACATGAGCAATAAAGTATTATCTTAAAAATGCCTTTGCATGTTCTGTCAGTGGGTGGCAGTGGGGTGAGCTGGATTTTCAGAGTTGCAGCACTGAAAGGGAAGCCAGTGTAAGTAAGCTTGTCCAGCAGCAAGGCAAATGGTTGGGCCAGTGCCAGTGATGTCTGTGTTCTGTTTCCATTTCAGCCTGCTGATAACAGGAATCGTTTTTGTCTGTCTCAGGTGCACTGTGGGGGAGATAACAGATGCCATGAAGAAGGTGTTCGGGGAGCACAAAGCCAGCGACCGCATGGTGAGCGGGGCTTATCGCCAGGAGTTTGGGGAGAGTGATGAAATCCTTCATGCCATCAAGAGGTGAGAACTCTTCCCAGGTAGCCAAACGTGTAACAGCCTCACATTTAATCAAGGAGGTACATGTGCTGCTGACTGTGCCCTAAAAAAACATTTCCCAAACCTGGGTGACATCCCTGGGGAATCCCTGGACCTACAAAAGCACTCTTGTAAGCAGGAAAGTAGAATGACAAGGATTAAGTACAATAAGACAAGGTCAAAACTTATTTGAAATTGTATTCACTTGGAAACAAAATTCACTGAGGTGAAGTTATGATTTGAGAGTTTTGTCCAAATAGCCTAAGACACAGGATTAAGAAGCTGAGAAACATTGCCTGAAATCCCTGTACATTGGATTGCTTCTTTTAAAGGCTGTGTAATAGTCATCTTTAAAATATTTCCAGCAGTTCATACTACAAAACCTTGTTTTGATTTACCCATAAATTGTTCCTGCAATTTCACTCTTAGTGTTGCTAAAACTGTTGCTAAAATCTATCTGGATATCCACATACGGCCTCCAGTCTTTGGGTATTACTCATACCCCAATGGAGAAGGCATCCCAAGATGTTGGTATGTGTGAAAACAGTTTCCTTTTGGTTCTTTTCTCAGCTTCTGCCTTTACTTGCTGCCCTCAGGGGTACAGAGCCTGAATTGCTGCTGTGGGAGATGATGCAGCACAAATCAGTCCCTGCCGTGTTGGGGTTTACCCATTTAAGAGTTCAGGCTCTCCTGAAAGGGAATTACTGATGGCTTTGCAGTGGTAATGATTAGACTGACTTGAAAGTAGTTGTGCTAGGAAATTTCACCTTTGTTATTTTAACTATTTAAATTAAACTATTTTTAGTTATGCTTTTATGTGAAAGAGAACTGAGCTAACCCCTTGAAAATCAAGGTGTAGCTCCCTTTCTTACATAGAATCACAGAATCATACAGGTTGGAAAAGACTTCTAAGATCAGTGAGTCCAGCCTGTAACCACAGACAGATCCTGGTGGTACTTGAATAATGAGCAGGGTAATATCTGAGGCTGTGATTACACAGTAGCATCAATACAGCAGAAATATGAGCAGCCAGTATCCAAAAAAAGAGGGGCAGTGGAACGAGAGCACAGAACAGGAGATACAATAATCCTTCCATGGACAGATTTTTACCCAGTGGAATGATAATGCATGATGATGCATTGTCATTCCACTGGGTAAAAATCCAGGACCCATCTCTGTGTGAGTACTTTTGAAATAATAGGTCATAACTATTTTTAAAAACTAAAAATTGTATTTTAGTGAGTTGTAATTCATCTTGTTAAACCCTCAGAGAATTCAGTATTTTACCTGTTAGAAAGCAAAAGAATTAGGGAAGATTTTTTAAAATAAAGAATATTTTATTTTTGAGGCTGCTAAGTACAAGAAGTGAGTTAATAATAACATAACATGAATATCAACATAGTGTGCAGTCTGCACAGCCAAACCATGACTTAGAAGATCTTTTTATTTGATGAAATTATGCTACACTTGCAGCAAATGCCTTTTTTATGTGTGGAAATACTTCCAACGATTCTCAGTAACTTGCACTGACAGAATGTGCTTTTCCAACCAGAGTTGACAAGTTCATGGACCGTGAGGGCCGCAGGCCTCGTATCCTTGTTGCCAAGATGGGCCAGGATGGCCACGACAGAGGGGCCAAAGTCATCGCTACCGGGTTCGCTGACATCGGCTTCGACGTGGACATAGGGCCCCTCTTCCAGGTAGGACTGAGCAGCACCCAGAGCATTCATTCCCTGTGCATCCCTTCTCCCTGGGGGCATGCTCAGCCCCCGGGCTGTGGCCGTGCCCTGTCCCATGCCCTGTCCCACGCAGACCCCGCGGGAGGTGGCGCAGCAGGCCGTGGATGCAGACGTGCACTGTGTCGGGGTGAGCACGCTCGCCGCGGGACACAAAACCCTGGTGCCTGAACTCATCAAGGAGCTCAATGCCCTGGGCCGGCCCGACATCCTGGTCATGTGTGGAGGAGTCATCCCCCCTCAGGTACGGGCAGCATCATTTCTGTAGCAGTCTGAATTGCTGCTAGCATAATCCAGGGTAAGGAAGCAAAAAGGGCCTTTGCATAATAGCCACAGATGTTTTATTCAGCCGCAGTGAGATGATCAGGTCCCAGCAGCCACACCCAGAGTCTCACTTTCTCTCTACCAGGGCCTAGGGGCTAACCCTGGTCTTGGGGCAGTACAAAGATGAGGGCCAATCAGGGAATAGGGGGGAGTGGCTCAGGGACCGAAGAACAGACGCAGGAGCAGGAGAAGGAGCCAATGGGGTCTAAAACTTTTTGAGGGAAGCTTCTTGTGTCTCCCTAGACCAGGGAATGCCCCACCCCAGGTCTTCACACATTTCCATCAGTGTGGAGACTAATTTATCTCTGTCTGAGCTGCTGAGCTGTTTCCTGGGTTCTGTAATGTCAGAGCACTGAAGGCTCCTCTGTACAGTCACCAGGGCCAGCACAGATCTGTAAGGTGGGATCCCCAGATCTGATTTTCTGTACAGCATGCCCTGGTTTAACTTAGAGTGTTTGTGGGATGGAAGATGGAGCTGTGTTGTGAAAGGATGAGCTTCAGGGAGATGTTCTTTATGCTCAGTTGTTTCACATCACCAGTCCTTGCTGGCCACCAGGCTGGATTCTGTCTGAAGAGACTTTGTGACTTCCAGCAATGGCTGGGAATAGTCACAGCCAGTGACTAAGGCCCCTGCAGGTCCCATCACCCTATGGCTGCACATCTCGCTCACTTTTCAGCCTTTCCTCACCTTCCCCATCATCAGGCAGGTGTTGCCTCTCATTCCCTCTGCTTTCTCCTAAACTGTTGAGCAGTTTGTTGAATTCCTTTGCAGTCAGGTCTGTGCTTTCATCTTTAAATTTTCCTTAGCTCATGCACAATTTGCCCGTCTCCATCACCTTACAGCCATCCTCTGTCTCTAGTGATCCAAACTGATTTTGCACATAAATCTCCTGTTACTCCCTTTTCCCACACCTCTCCCTTTTCTAGGCAGTCAAGTAACTATTTGGGAATGACAGAATTCTAAACTGAGCAAACAAAACTCATAGTATTTTTTTAGGAGACAATTTGTGTTCTGTCCATTATCTCTCAATGGGCTGCTACTACCCTGTGGTTGGTAAAGGTGTAATATGTCCTATGTAGAAGAAAGAGAGAATACAGAGCTGCTTCCCAAGTCTTTTTGAAGTTTCACGACAGTCATTAAATTCAATTAACTCTAGATTGCAAGAGACCACTGGCAATCATCTGCTCCAAGCCCTTGTTTAAAGAAGCATTTTCAAAATTAGAAGTTAGATCAAGTTTAGGTTGGGTTATTCAGACTCATATACAGTTGACTTCTGAGTACTTTCCAAGGGCTGCCATTAGTCTGACTCTAAAGAAATAAACCCTTTCCTGTGGATATTTTTTAGTATTTTTTCCTACTTTCTAACTTCCACCCATTTCCCATTTCCTTGAAGCTGTGCTGCCTCTCTCTGGGACTTGTTGCTTTCTCAGGCCCAGCATAGAGGACAGAGCATGCACCAATTACCAATTTTCTGTTCACTATTAACTGTAATCTTAAATCTCTTTTCCAACAGGATTATGACTTCCTGTATGAAGCTGGTGTTGCCAATGTGTTTGGTCCAGGCACTCGTATTCCAAAAGCAGCTGTGCAGGTGTTGGATGACATTGAGAAGTGCCTGGAAAAGAGGCAGCAATCCATGTGACTCTGAAATGTCACAACTCAGCAGCCTTACACTGACCACTTGATTGTCAGCAAGGGATGGCCAGCCACAAACCTCTGCTCCCACATCTTCCCACACCCACTGCCCCCTGGCCTTGTGTTTTGTGCTTTCTAAGAAAGTTCTAAACTCTCTGCTTGTTCTATTTGAGGATTATTTATATAGGTACCCACAAGAAAATTTTATCTCTAGAATTATGATTTCAGGAAGTGAAGGGAATTCAAATAAGTGTGTTTGGGGTTTTTTTCCAGATGTACTGATAAATAAAATAACTGCTGCAGCTCTTTGGATGGTCTGTTTTGTCTGATCTCTTTTGCATACAGAGAACTTGTTCTGAATTTCTTTGGCAGTTATAGTAGATTTAGAAGTCTTCAGGCAGTATCACTTATTCAGCAGAGATGGGATTGACCCCAGCAGCACTTTGATTTGAGAAATGGTGTCTTCTCAGGGAGGGGCAGTGATGGGAACAGAGCACAGTGCACAGCTGCTCCTATACAGGCTACTGCCATCTACACCATTTGTATCTTACTAAGCCATGAAATTCAAAAATTATGGTTTATCTACCTATAGTTTTATAAAGAGAGTTACATTGTGGCTGTCCCATCCCTGAAAGTGTTCAAGGCCAGGTTGGATGGGGCTTCGAGCAGCCTGAGATTGTGGAAGGCAGTTGGAACAAGATGATCTTTCAGGTCCCTTCCAACCCAAACCACTCCATGATTCTGTGTTTCTGTGATTCTTTGAAGTTGTTCATCAAAAAACTTGTGTTTTACATGCATGAGCAGCAAAACTGTATCTGTTGTGTGGATGAGAGAAGAACCAAGACAAAGTTTAAGTTGCACAGTATTACTGGCAAAATAATGGGGTGGAATCCAAGCCTTTGCAGTGTTATCCTCGTGCTCTAACTTTTGGAATAATGACCTCTCTCAAATAATTGGTCTTTGTTCTGAAGTGAGTCACATTTAATTTTACAGATGGAAAATTGACCAGTAACAGAAATTTTCTATAAAAAATCTGTAAGTTACTCCTATGCCTCAATAGCCAGAGACTGCCTAGAAGTTTTTCAAAGTAAGGCATTGAAATTGAACTTATTTTAATACAAATCAGAGTTTTAGTTGTATTATCTAACTTCATAGTTAGCTCCGTAGGGAGCTCCATTTATCCTCAATGGAAAGAAAGAAGCCAAAGGTGGCTGGCTCAGGCTGAGTGTCTGAATGTAAACCTCCTAAGAGTGCTGAGAAAACTCCTAATATGTGAGAGGTTTGATATGTTGGAGTTTTTAGATTAAATTTCTGTTTGTATTGAGGTGGTTGCACTGGTGATTGCAAACATGAGGTGCCCAGACTTGCCCCTGAACTCAGTGCTTGCATCCTGAAAAGACAGCACAGTCCAGGGCTGGGTAGGAAATAACCATGGAATTGTAATGTGATCATAAATTACCTTCTCAAAACTTGAAACAACAACCAAACAAACCTGGTCTTATGGTTGTACTCAATCAGCAAACTCTGTTCTCAGTTGCAGTCATGTAAGTGCTCTATCCAGAGGGGAATTTGGGATCTCAGGAGCTCCCATGGGAGCCATGAGAGCCAGGACTGCATCTGCAGGGTGAATCCACTAGGAAGGTCACCTGAGGAATGCCTTGTGTCATCCTCTATAGAGAACAGCTGCAGAGAAAGGGTGGTAAAGCTCTGGAACAGGCTGCCCAGGGAAGTGATGGGCTCACCATCCTTAGAAGCGTTCCAAAAATATGTGGATGTGGCACTGGAGGACATGATTTAGTGGTGAACACAGTGATGATGGTTGGACATGATTTTAGAGGTCTTTTCCAACCTTTTCATTTCCAATCCCAAGTGCTCCAACAGCTTCTGTGGCAGAAGAGCTGTTGTACCTCAGCCAGCAACAGCTGAATGACACAGTTCCTTCTGCTGAGACTTCCCTTCCCTTCCCTTCCCTTCCCTTCCCTTCCCTTCCCTTCCCTTCCCTTCCCTTCCCTTCCCTTCCCTTCCCTTCCCTTCCCTTCCCTTCCCTTCCCTTCCCTTCCCTTCCCTTCCCTTCCCTTCCCTTCCCTTCCCTTCCCTTCCCTTCCCTTCCCTTCCCTTCCCTTCCCTTCCCTTCCCTTCCCTTCCCTTCCCTTCCCTTCCCTTCCCTTCCCTTCCCTTCCCTTCCCTTCCCTTCCCTTCCCTTCCCTTCCCTTCCCTTCCCTTCCCTTCCCTTCCCAAACCTTCCCAAACCTTCCCAAACCTTCCCAAACCTTCCCAAACCTTCCCTTCCCAAACCTTCCCTTCCCTTCCCTTCCCAAACCTTCCCTTCCCAAACCTTCCCTTCCCAAACCTTCCCTTCCCAAACCTTCCCTTCCCAAACCTTCCCTTCCCAAACCTTCCCAAACCTTCCCAAACCTTCCCTTCCCTTCCCTTCCCAAACCTTCCCTTCCCTTCCCTTCCCAAACCTTCCCTTCCCTTCCCTTCCCTTCCCTTCCCAAACCTTCCCTTCCCTTCCCTTCCCAAACCTTCCCAAACCTTCCCTTCCCAAACCTTCCCTTCCCAAACCTTCCCTTCCCTTCCCTTCCCTTCCCAAACCTTCCCTTCCCAAACCTTCCCTTCCCTTCCCTTCCCTTCCCAAACCTTCCCTTCCCTTCCCAAACCTTCCCTTCCCAAACCTTCCCTTCCCAAACCTTCCCTTCCCAAACCTTCCCAAACCTTCCCAAACCTTCCCAAACCTTCCCAAACCTTCCCTTCCCAAACCTTCCCAAACCTTCCCAAACCTTCCCAAACCTTCCCTTCCCAAACCTTCCCAAACCTTCCCAAACCTTCCCTTCCCAAACCTTCCCAAACCTTCCCTTCCCAAACCTTCCCAAACCTTCCCAAACCTTCCCAAACCTTCCCAAACCTTCCCTTCCCAAACCTTCCCTTCCCAAACCTTCCCAAACCTTCCCAAACCTTCCCTTCCCAAACCTTCCCAAACCTTCCCACTGTGCCATTTGGGACACACACAAGCCATCCTTCACTGACTGCCACCTTCCCACCAAAGCTCATCCAACCAAGGCTGCTCAGCTCCATGGATTTGTGCTTGGAGAGTTAGAGCTGCACCTCTGAGAGAACAAGGAACCCGAGATCTCTATATCGTTTTGGGAGCAACATTCTCACCTTTTCCTGGCAGTGAACATTTCTTGCTGCCCATATGGTTTTCAGTCCGAATTGCTGGAAAATTACACGCTCAGCTGTGTTTATTTGGTAGCACTGTGTGCAAGCTATGGTTTCCTCTGATGGCTGTTTTACTGGTAGGGCCAACAGCTGGCAGATAGATTGCATTAAAAAAATCAACAAAAATAATAATTCTCTTTTTACCTGAAAATAAGTTTAATTTACATGATTTTATGTTTGGTACATAAATCTATTTCCCCTAAAGTGGAATTTCTTGGGGAAAAATTACGATTTTTAATTTTTCTTTTTCTATGAGGCTTAAAGACAATATTTGAGAGTTGCTTAAAAATATATACTTAAACCTCTGTATTGACATGAGATACGCAGTGACAACCTCATTTGCTGCATCCCTGCTCCTTTGGGCCTGGGAGGGAGGCCAAGCTGACCCCACAGCTGCATTTCAGGGAGCTGCAGCTCCCGGGTTCTGCACCTTCGGTGCCGCAGACAGACGGACGTTGTCCCTCCCGCTCCACATGGTGGACACGGGATTCTCCATGGAGTTGTCAGAGCTGAAGTAGTGAACCCTCCAGGCACAGCAGCACTGCAGCTTCCTCACCTCGCAGCGGAAAGTCTTGCTGAAGACGTAGTAGATGAAAGGGTTGTAGGCTGTGGAGGACTTGGCAAACAGGCAGGGCAGCAGCGTCACCACGGGCTGCAGGGAGTCGCTGGAGTTAAAGATGGACCAGAAGCTGGTGGCTGCATAGGGAGTCCAGGAGCTCAGGAACCCCACTGAGATGAGCACGGCCATCTGCAAGGGAGCAGAGCTGTTTGCAGCTGGACAGACAGGGTTGGATGCCCTGGCACACAAGGTGTGTGTGGGACACACCCAAACTGCAATGCTCAAAGCTGTGCTTGCTGAGCCCTCCTGACAAGAGAGACACTGAGGGGCTGGAGTGTGTCCAGAGAAGGGAACTGAGCTGGGAAAGGGGCTGGAACACAGGTCTGATGAGGAGCAGCTGGGAGAGCTCAGCCTGGAGAAAAGGAGACTCAGGAGGACCTTATCACTCTCTACAACTCCCTGGATGCTAGAGCTAGGTGGGGGTCAGGCTGTGCTCCCAGGTAAAATAAAGAAAGGACAAGAGAAAATGCCCTCAGGTTGCACAAGGGGATGTTTAGATTGGATATTCTTCACGGGAGGGGTTGTCAGTCATTGGGACAGACTGCCCAGGGCAGTGGTGGAGTCACTGGCATTAGCAATATTAAAAAAAAATGTGTTGCTGTGGTGCTTAGGGGCATGGTTAAGTGGTGGACCTGTCAGTGCTGAATTAATGGTTGGACCTCATGATCTTAGAGACCTTTTCCCACCTTAATGATTCAGTGATTCTATGACTGGCCTCTAGAAAACTTGGATCAATTCTGCTTTTCCACAAGAAATGCACAACTGAAGTCCATTTTGGAAAAAAATATTAATACTTAATATTAATAAATTAAAATCCGGCTTCCACACAGAATTTCTGTATAGGTCTCTGTAATTCCATGATTCTGTGAGCTGTGCATGAGCAGAGCCAGCTCTCTGCCAGCTCCTGATTACTGCACACTCTTCCCATCACAGGGATCACTCACCAGGGTCAGCTTCTTCTCCAGTTTGGCTGCATTGGGGATCCTGTCAATATTCTGGATTTCTTGGTATGCTTTATGAACCTTCCAGGCAATCCCCAAGTAACAGGCAACGATGGTCAGCGCAGGCAGCACCGTGCACAGGAGGAACATGCTCAGGATGAAGGAGAAACCATTGGAGGAGTTGTGGAATTTGCTCCAGGCTATTGTACAGGAGATGCCAAAGGGCTCAGGGCCGTAGTAGCCCCAGCCCACCAAGGGCAGGATGGCCCA
Source organism: Haemorhous mexicanus (assembly GCF_027477595.1). NCBI lineage: Eukaryota > Metazoa > Chordata > Aves > Passeriformes > Fringillidae > Haemorhous > Haemorhous mexicanus. The sequence continues at coordinate 113,446,512 of NC_082343.1, read as the reverse complement.
GAGCAAGGAGTAGAGCCAGATAAAAGCAATCAGGAAGCAGATAGTGTTCTTGGTGATTTTGTTACCTGCAAGAAAGAGGAAGAGCAAGCATAGATGGATCCCATCCCAGCCACAAGGAGGTTTGCCATAACTTCTCCTTAGACAGAAGGATGGTGACTCCAGACACCCCTGGGCTGCTGCTGCAGGTCCCTAACCTTGGGGCTTCTAGAGAAGCAGTGTCAGAGGGTTGGATGAGACCTGAACACAGCCCTCAGTGCTCATCTGGAGCTTAGTAAGGCCGGGAGCTTTACAAGATCAATTTCACCTTGAATGTGCTGTGGTCCCAGCCCAGGAATGCCAGAAGAATATTCCTTCCTTTAAAGTTCCAGTGTATCTGCTTGGATACAAATAGGAAGGGAAGGCAGTCTGGTCCTGGAAAACATTTGTGCTCTCCATTTACAGGTAGTTTCACTTGGTAAAACTGAGAAGTGAAAAACCTCACTGTTTCATCCAGAATTTAATTAGGTCCTTCTGGGAACACCAGGATTTAATACTGCACTAGAAGTTGAGGCTTATTCTGCTGTTACTGACCTGATAATCCACACCACATTGCACAAAGCACTTCCCAGAGCAGCCCAGCCCAAACACAGCAGCACCAGGTGAGCAGACAGGCTGCTGGGTTACTCACTGTTGGATTTGGGTGAGTTGGTGACGAGGAATCGAATCACGGCCATGGCACACAGGGTCATCATGCTGCAGACCCCGAAGAGGAAACCCATCAGGGCATAGTAAACACAGGAGGCGTCTCCCCCGAGCCAGGCATGGCTCCAGGCAGATGCAATGGCCAGGGGGTACATGCTGAGGGCCATGCCAATGTCTGCCACTGCCAGGTTCACTGTGAGCAGCTCTGGTGGCTTCAGCAGGGACGAGCGTCTCACAGCTGTGGCAAGGACGGCGGAATTCCCAAGGATTGTCAGGATGGCTGAAAGGGAAGGACCAACCCAGACAGGAATATCACATGGTTAATACACCTGGGGAATCCACTGGAAGTATGTGAAGTGCCTGAGAGGGGCTCCAACAGAGCTGAGGAGGGACTTCTTACAAGATTATGTAGTGATAAGGGGGAATGGCTTTAAACTGAAAGAGAGCAGGTTTAGATTTGATATTAGGTGTTCTTCCCTGTGAGGGTGGGGAGGCCCTGGCACAGGTTGCCCAGAGAAGCTGTGGCTGACCCATCCCTGGAAGTGTCCAAGGCCATGTTGGACAGGGCTTGCAACAACCTGGGATGGTGGAAGGTGTCCCTGCACATGGCAGGGTTTGGAATGTCCTGTCACTGCCTGTCCATGTGAGAAGTCACTTTCTGTCTTTTTTATAAGCCCCTTAAAGTACTGGAAGGCCAAAATGAGGTCTCCCTGTAGCCTTGTCCAGAGAGAACCCTCCAGCTCTCCCAGCCTGTCTCCAGAGCTGGGGGCTCCAGCCCTCAGAGCATCTTTGTGGCCTCCTCTGGACCCGCTCTAGCAGGTCCACGCATTTCTTGCACTGAGAAAGAATATCCTCACTTCTCCTTCCTGCTGAAGTACTCCAGCCATCCTGGCCACCCATCCCCTGCAGTTCCCAAAGCCTTCCCTCTGTGACTTCCCTCACCTTCAACTGGAGCTCCAGCACTGGGCTCTGAGCTGCCTGGGTGGTGGGCATGTGCTGCCTGGGCAGCTCAGAGTCCTTGCTGATTCCTGAGAATTAGCATGACTGTTCTGGTGGTCTCTGAGAGCAGTGCGACCATGGGAGTTGTTTAGCCAGGGGCGTGCAAGAGACCCAGAGCTTGCTTTGCAAAAGGAGCTGTCAGACATTCATTATTCAGGTGTGCCACAGGGCTTCCAAGTGCTGGTGACAGCAGTGTCAGAAGTACACACACCAAACAACTCATTTTCTCTCTTCTTTCAAGTGAACATGGTGCTGTAGCAACATTTTGATGAAAGGTTTTCCTGAGAAGGCATCCTCTGAAACCAGAAGTGAAAGAGGGAGACAGAAAAAGATTCTGTCCTGTTCCCTTGTGGCTGTGAATGCAGGAAGGCTGTATTTGCTCAAAGGTACCACTTAAAGTGCCCACAGAGGACTTAGTAGAGGCACATGCAATAAAATGGAATAAATATATTGGCATGAGTACAAAATCCTCAGAGGTGTCAAGAGAAAGGCTAAACTGAAATGGGGACACAAATCTGAGACCCCGTGCCCCTCCTTCATTCCCTTTCTGACCACACACCTTCACTTGCCACCTCTGGATGCCCTTGAAGAGCTCCCTGAGCTCTCAGGATCTCTGTGTCTGCACACAGGATGATGCCCACGGGGGCTTGGCTGACAGAGCAACCTGAGGCTCAGTGGGCAGAGCACTCTCCACAGGCTGGGACATGGAACCATGGAATCATAGAATCCTTTGGATTGGAAAACACCTCCAAGATCATCAGGTCCAACCACTCCCCAGCACTGACCAGGCCACCTCTAAAGCATGTCCCCAAATGCCACATCCACACAGCTTTTAAATCCCTCAGGGATGGTGACTCCACCACTGCCCTGGGCAGCCTGTTCCAATGCTTCACAGTCCTTTCCATGAAGAAATGTTCCCTAATATCCAATCTAAACCTGCCCTGGTGCAACTTGAGGCCATTTCTTCTTGTCCTTATTCTTGTTCCCTGGGAGCAGAGCCCAAACCCCCCTGGCTGTCCCCTCCTGTCAGGGAGTTGTGCAGAGCCAGAAGGTCCCCCCGAGCCTCCTTTTCTCCAGGCTGAGCCCCTTTCCCAGCTCCCTCAGCTGCTCCTGGTGCTCCATCCCCTTCCCCAGCTCTGTTCCCTTCCCTGGAGTCACTCCAGCCCCTCATTCTGTTTCTTTCAGTGAGGATCCCAAAACAGAACATCCTCAGGCTTCAGGAGGAAAAATGAACCCAGTTCACTTTCTTCTGTAAGAGCCCAGCCCTTGTACCAGATGCAGGAAGCAGCTCTGCCATCAGAGGTGACACCCAGGCCCAGCCTCTCCTTCCCCTGGACTGATGCTCTTCCCCTCCATCCCACAGCCTGTGGGCAGCTGGCTGGCACAGGACAGAACCAGAACTGTGGGACAGTAACCAAACAGCTGGTGGTGAGTGCTGCTGCCCATGCCCTGGCCTTGTTCCTAATAAAAACATCATTTCAGGGCACAAACGTGCAGCCCCAGTGAGTGGCAAAGCTTTGGATAAATACAGCACCTGATTCCAGTCCTGCTCTCTGCTTTATTTCTGAGAGTCCCTGCAGGATGCAGTGAACCTGGCTGCCACACAGGGCTCTGGATCCCTGCTGGAAGCTATGTCTGGAGTTTCAGTGCCTCAGAGTCCTTTAGGAGAGGTGTGAGACTGCAGCATGGTGGAACACAAACGTGGGGAGCTCCAGCCTCCAGCCCTTTTTTGCTTCCCCTTCCCATTGTGCCTTAACTACATCTATGTGTTTACATTTCTGAGAGACAGGAACTGGCATCCTAACTTGAAAAAGCCCTTCATTTTTTGTAAACAGGTATTTTCTCACCCTGAATTGTGCTCTGCTGAGCAGAACAAGAGGAAATATGAAGTGCTAAAGTCCAGTACTTCTGCCCAGAGCCTTGGTATTAAAGCAAGTGAAAATATAGCCTTGTCTTTCTTATGTCAAACTGAGTTTTCAAGAAAGCTAAAGGAAGGAATCTTAGGAAAAATTCAGGTGGAAAGAATGCCTAAACAAGTTCCACTCCTCTCCAAATCTACAAGGGTAGAAAACAAATGTCTGTATACATGCAAGAAGCAGACATGGAAGAAAACACTGAACTGAAGCCATGGGCTGGTAGCTATCCCCACTTTTATTTCATTTTCAATCTGCCTGAAGCAGGACAAACAGGCTGCTGCAAAACCCAGAACTGCTATTTGGAAGCACTTTGCTGTTCTGTAGCAGTGCATCCTGCCCAGACACAGCAGAATGACACCTCTCCCACGCAGGGTCAGCCCACAGCTGCCTCCCCCTGACCAGTCCCATGGGTTGAGCTGCCCTGGCTCTGTTCTCAGGGCTCAGATGCCACAGAAAGTAATACACAACTTATTTCAAATACTTGTGATGCCACAGAGGCTAATTTGTGCTGGCCATTCTTCAGCATCAAAACAAGATTCCAAATCCCAGAGTGGAGATTCATCCTGGCTGCCAACCAACTCCAGGGCACTAAGCAGGAGAACCTGTGGGGAAATATTTGCTGTCATTTCCCTCCAGGTTCTTCTGCCTGACCATGGCACAGACAGGGAGTCCCTGCATCCTGTTCCCTGGCTCCAAGCAAACAAGCAGGCTGTGAACTCACCTATGATTAGAAGAAAGACCCCAGCTCCATAATCCACTGCTGGGTGGAGTTTGGAAATGTACTGCTCCTCCATGGTCCCTTGGGGAGATGGCTGAAGGTTTTCAATCAAAGGTGAAGACGCTGCAGGAGCAAAGAGCTCGTCCTCATGGTTTGCCTGCTGCAGGTGAGAGCTGGGGTGGGGTGCTGGCAGTGCAGGGACCCTTCTGCTGCCTCCTTGTCCTGCCTGTGGTGGCAGGGCAGAAGCCTGGAGTGAGAGGAAGGGTTTTCCCCTGGGAGGCAGAGTGAAAGCCAGGCAGAGCTGCTGCCAGAGCGATCCCGCCTGCCTGGCTGGCAGAGCATCTCTCCTCCCACCCCTCCTCTCCCACCCTTTTGCTCCTTGGCTTGTCGGGAAGATTCACAATGCAAATCCCCTCAGATGAGCAAAACACAATGTTCTTCAACCATCAGCAGCCCTGGGAAATAAAGCCAGGCTGAGGGGGCAGGCAAGGGAAGGAAGGTTGGGAGTTTTGTTTTCCAGCTTTATGGCTGAGTGTGGGAGACACGAGGTTGGGGCAGGAGTCTCTGAGTTGAAGTGTTAGAGGAAAGGTGTTTGCTGCAGGGGTTCAGCAGGCTCAAAGTCACACCACTGGAGACAGGACTGTCTGAGCTGCTCCAGTGCAGAACTAGAGGATGCTCTGTCCAGTGCAGTGTACCAGAAGAGAAGCAATTTCTGAGGTCACTCTGTGACACTCCAGAGTTCTGACTTGGCCAGCAGCCACAGGAACACATCACCTCTCCTAATAATATCTGTGTTTTCCTTCTCCTTATAATATCTGAGTCTAAGATCACCATAATGAACAATCTGGTTTAGTGGCTGGCATGCCTGCCCATGGCAGGGGGCTGGAACTAGATGGTCTTTAAGGTCCCTTCCAGCTCAAACCATTCTGTGATTCTGTGATAAGGAATTTTAAAATTCACAAGAGCATGGAGGCATCTCAGGTGTGACTTTGTGGAATTTAGGTGCTCAAGTATAGCAGTAACAGCCTAAACTTAGGAATCTGGGAGACTTTAAAAGCTTTTAGCTTCAGCAGGGTTTTGTATAGCTCCAAGCATGGAGACTCCACAACAGTTGTTCCAGTGCCTTTTTGCTCTAAGTCTCACACAGTTCAGGAACAAAGACACCACCCAACTCCTGAAATCCAGCAGCTGCTCATGAGCTGCTCAGTGCAGGTGTTCTTCACTAAACATTCCACAGCAGAGGAGATTCAGCTGAAAGAATGTGGGTGGCTGTTGCCATGTTCTCGAGCCATGGGTGCACAAGCAAGACTCAGTTTAGGAAAGTAGGATATATACAGTGTTAATCATCACAGGAAGTTCTTCTATCAGAAAGGAATAAGAAAGGGAAGAGGTGATGTCTCAAAAAGATGCCCAGTATGGAGAGTTTCAAGCAGCTTGGTCAATTCAGTGCAGTCTGTGCAAGGAAGAGAAGTGTCCATCTGATAGCATTTTCAGGGAGTGTCCTGGTTCTGACCAGGACAAGGTTAATTCTACAGTGGCCAGGAGGGGCATGGCCAGGACCTGGAGGTGATTCTATAGCACCTGGGCAGAACCACAACATTTAGGGAGAAATGTCTGCTAGTATAACAAAAGACACAAATCCTGTGGCAGAAAGCAGAAAATTACCACATTGTGTCACTTAATCCAGTACACAAACCCATTGTCTTGGTAAATTAAACAATGCCAGCTCACCACAAAGAGGCTGGAATCTGACTGCTCACCTTGCTAAATTCACAGAACAGCTCCTGGCACTGATTTGGGCCAGCTGGCACTGTCCTGGCATTCCTGGGCACAGGTTGGCTAAAATGAGCCCAGGATTGTTCCCCACAAGCTGTAATGTCATCAGCTTTGTAAACAGTGTTTTGTTCCCTGGCACAGATGTTGCCCTTGAGTTTTGCTCTTATCCTGAGTGCAAACATTTTGATTGTCAAGGTGCAGCCATTGGATGAGGATTGACTGTTTTAAAGTTCTCAAGTAGAGCTTTTAATTCTGAAAAAGCCCTTTCTTGATAAAATTCCTGGCCTGTACTATGCAGTCATCTCACCTAATGTTTCTTTTTGGCCTTTCTTGGTGAAACCATGGCAGAGGGCTCAGTTCAAGGAGCCTGATGTCACCCAGTCCCAGCCAGATCTCCTGCTTTCCCACTTGTTTTGTGGTCCATCCTCTCTCTACTGAAATGAAACACTGCCTTTCTTCAGGCAAGCAAGGAGACCAAGGGCAAGATTAAAACGTTCTGCTGATAATTTAATTGCTAATTATTATTTAATTACTGAAGGCTCCACTGGCTACATCAGGAGCCCAGTCCTCTGCCAGCTCTTGTGGGCACCTTAGATTACACTGTGTGGCTCTTTCATGCTGGTTTAGATGGCATTTCATTTCTTGTGAAACCCTCAGCTTAGCATTCACATGGGGTAGGATTACATCAACAGCCCAGTTACGAAATGGAAGAAAAGAAAATGAATGATTAAAACCAGAAGAGCTGATGGGTCCCAAACCCAGTGCATTATTCATGTGTACTTTAACAATAGCAAGTTGTGCTCATCACCATCTTCCTGCACATCAGATCAAGCCATATCATCTGTTCACAACAGCTCAAGTTTATACATCTTGACAGACCCAGATTTGGGGGGGGAATCATATCTTAAAATTGTTTTTGTGAAGTTTTTGTGAAACTTACTTTCAATTTAATAAAGCAGTCATGAAATGAAGCAGATGAAGGATGAATTTGATACCTACTTATTTCTGAAAGGTTATGTGAAACTTCAAGCAAAAAATGAACTCATCATGAAACTACCATATATCCTTGATATAAATATGGACATACATATAAAAAAAAAGTTCTCATTGTTAGCATAAAACAGGTATGAGTTGAGGAATTACTTGATGCTTCCAAGTGAGAATGTCCTATGACTTTATTTTTACTTTCCACAGGGAAAAACATAAAGAGTATTCTGAATCTGTAGGAACAAGGGAATTGCTCTGAATTATCTGTTTGCCACTATGTAGGGGTTCATTTTGAGAGATAAAATGTCTCAATGTGTGGAGCTGTTTGGGACATGACTACTGGGTTGTGTTTGGTACCATATACCAAAATCACTGATATTTCCTGATATGTGGGGGGGGCTATGAATCTGTGTCCTTATAAGAAATGTCTATCAAAAATAGTCCTGTGTCATTTAGAGGAGGACATGGCTCTGTTATTCCTGTTTATCTCTGGCTGCTGTGTCCAGATCTTCTCTTTGCAAAACTCTGAGATCTCAAGTGAGCAGAGAGTGTGCAAACATTCTGTGGGAACAGGCCCTTTTGAGTGCCCTCTCCTTGCTGCAAAACACATCTGCCATGATGCACAGCTCAAGCTTTTTGATTAAAAAATGCCACCTTCTCCAAACTCTTTGGAGGAGATGCCTTCATCGCATTCTCCAGGAATTCCTACAACTTCCTTCCTTTTAAACAGTCTTTTATTTCTGCAGTTTTGCTTCTGAAGCTCATCTTTGAGCTGAGACCTTTAGCTGAGCTTCTCTAGCTTTCACCTCTCTTTATGAAAATCAGAACCAGCATTTCAGTGGAATTCTCAGAGTCTCCTGATGAAGTTGTATGTTTTCAACAACTAAATCTTGTTTAAGCTGGTATTTGCAACCTCAAGCATAGTAATTTTTAAATTGTTTTCTTCTGGCTGCCTGCACTGACTTGCATGTTATTTCCTGAGGGGTTATTTACAAAGTCTAAATTCAGTCTAGGGACACTAAACTCCCTAACTTCCTTTGGCAGGAACTGAAGAAATCACCTTGATCGATACACTTTGCTCTTTCACCACAACCAGTTTAATACATAAATCTTGGGTGTTGGTTAACCCAGTCCAAGTGAGTAACCTGGGTCACAACAACTCCTACAGTGCTGCAGGCTGGGGAAAGAGTGGCTGGAAAGCTGGAAAAGGACCTGGGGGTACTGGGGACAGCAGCTGAACATGAGCCAGGTGTGCCCAGGTGGGCAAGAAGGCCAAAGGCACCTGGGCTGTACCAGCCATGGTGTGGCAGCAGGGCCAGGGCAGGGATTGTCCCCTGTGCTGGGCACTGCTGAGGCGAAACCTCAGTTGCTGTGCTCAATTTTGGGCCCCTTCAGAACAGAAAAGACATTGAGAGGCTGGAGTGTGTCCAGGGAAGAGCAATGGAGCTGGGAAAAGGTTGTGGAACTGAAGCCAGAAGCTCACATTTATTAAACAAAGTCATTATTTCTTGTAACCATGATATTCATGCTGCACTGGTGAAAAAAATAGGTATGCAGTGAGCAAAGTCACTCATGGAGTAAAGATGTTCCTTTAAAGTAAAGACATAACAAACCAGCTCTTTTCAACTGGGCAATAGGCTGCCCTCTCAGGGACAATTTTTCTTCCTCCCCAGCATCTCAAATTTGTAATGAAAGGTTCTAATTTGAGTAAACAAGGCAAAGGAGAAACACAGAAGGAGGTGGGAAAGGAGAGTTGGAGGTTAATTCAGCATTAAAGTAGGAAGCATACTGCAGCTGTTTCAGGGGTGTGAGAAGACAGACATTGAGTAGAAAGGAAATGGCACCATAGGTACTAAAATAAAATGAAAGCTACTATTGTGTCAAGAAAAGAGACAAATAAAATGTATTGTCCATGGTATGGAATTTGACATTTCCAACTGCTCATATTTAATATGATGACCATTTTCCCAGACCTCAGTTTAACACTGGTATGAACAGCAATAACTCTCATTTTCAAGGGCTCAAAGACAAAACCACCCTCTGTTATGCTGGATATTGCACAAATAATCACACAGGGACACTTTCTTACAGTTTTTTTCCAACCATTTATTGACATGTAGGTTTTGGTAGCAAGCTCCAGTGACTTTTCCTTTGCATTTTGGTCCTGCACTCCATTTATTCATGATTCCTTTGTGTCATTCAAACAATGGGAAAAAAACCCCACAATTTGTAGAATGGAGCACGTGGGACTCAGCCACCACAGGAATATTGCTGTGCAGCAACTCTGTTTCATCATCCCCTGCACACCTCACCTCTATGGTGAGCACATCTCTGGGCAAGCACAAGTATGGATACAGAGAGGGGTGACCTGGGAAGAAACACATTCCAACCTCTCTACCCTCTAAAAAGCCAGATTCAACAGATTGGATCATTAAGATTCTCCAGTTTTGTGTTACTGTAGCATGATGGCAACAAGGATTTGATTGTCTGTGATCCTAAGAGCAGAAGTGTTCTGGAAGCACCAAAACACCAAACAGGACTGGGAGAAAAGGGATCACAGTGTGGGGGGTTGGGACCAAGCCTGCCCAAATTCCTCCAGCAGCACTGGGAGCAGGAAGGCCAGATCTGCAGGAGTCTGCCCAGCATCAGGACTAATCCCAGCTCTGCTCCTTCACATTTTTTTTCATTTGACCTGGTGCTGATTTGGGCTCACCCCTTCCTCTTTTGAATAACAAAACTCAATCCTCTCCTTTTTGCTAGGAAATCCAGAACCATGCTGAGAGGGACCATCCCTCCAGCAGCACAGGTGGAACTGGTCCTTCTCTTGGTTCCTTAACTTGGATAGCAGGACTAGGGTCTGGCAGAATGGAAACAGGACAAAGCAGGCCGTGGTGGGATCTTTGGGATGCAGGGTCACATGGGACACCAAACACTGCAGGGCTCTCCCAGACACTGGCATGAGGACACTGAAATCCTCCCAGCAGTGCCTCTAAAAGAGTTCACTGGTTGCAGCTGGTGCTGTTGTTCCTTGCTTCACTGAAGAGGGGAAAGGGGATTTGTTTTGAGGGAAAATTGTAACATTTATTTAAAGGTAGTCAGAGAAAAGGTTACCAGAGTGGAAGATGAGATCAGGGTATTTACACAACCTTTGGGGACAGAGCTGATTATATACTGATAATCTTTACCCTAATAGTGTAACCCAGTTGTGTTGACACCATGGGCTCTCTGAACACTGTTTGGGTGCACCCACCTCTCTTCCCTGTTCCAGTTTCTCAGCCAAGGCAGGAATAGAGCAGCCCAGGGATGTGATCCCAGAGCAGGCATGGCTGTGTATCCCACACAGTGGGGATGTTCAGGGTGCAATCCTATGGCACTACAGATGAACTCAATGGCACTGCCCTGGCCCTGCTGCTGCCTACTGTGTGACACTCCTCAAGTCACTTCCTTCCTCTTGCTGCCTCTGATTGACCCTCTGAAATTGTACATTTTCCAAGCTCTGATTGATCTCCAGCTATTTCTGCCCAGTGCCTGGTAACAGAGAAGCGCCGTTGTTGGTTTGTGCCTCTCAGCACCATTGTGACACAACAATAGCTTAAAAAGGCCAATTTTCTTTCATATTAGAATTACTCTTACTAATTTCTAAATAGACCCACGCTGGGAATTCAAAAATGCCAGGATTACAACTTATTATTTAGAGAAAATAAAAATAGCTGAGACTGAATCCTGTAAAAATATAGAGGCAGACAAGAGTGGAAATTCACGGAGATGCTTCTCTTGGATGGAAAAGAGCAGGCTTCCTTGTTCAATCTGGAAGACAAAGTTAGTGGAGAAAGAAAAAGACTGGGAAACAAGGGCACAACAGAGGCTTGATGATAACAAATCTCTTATTAGGTAGAATGGGGAAGACAAAATTTCTGCTCTGCAATAAACTGTGGTGGCATCACTAGCTCTTTGACAATGACCCTGTTGAGGACAGCATTGAGCAGAGCTGCCTGACTGACAACTATCACATCAAACTACTGCTGAGGCAACTTCCCTGGATTTTAACTTCCAGTGAAAGACACTGCTTGGAGTTTAAGGGTCCCCAGAAGCAGGGAGAGTGCCAGAAGCCTCGTGTCAAGACCCTCTGTCATTTTCTTCATCAAATCATGTTCAGCTCTCTTTTCCAGCCTCAGATTATAATCATATGAGTGAGAGAAATCACAACTATTCTGCCTTGACTTCCTTTCTGAGGTCTTTTGACCCTTTAAGCCAAGTAGAGGTTAATTCCCCCTGTACAAAACTGCCAGCTCAAGATGGCTGTAAATATGGCACAGAGCAGGACTGTGAGGGAAAGAAGAAAAAACACTTTCTCAAAATTATTATTTCTTAGTCACTAGCATTTTAATTGCTTGAGTTTTCAAGGGTAACTGAACTGCAGCAACACATTGCTTTCAGAGAGCATTTTCCACACCTTGTAAAGTGCTTTAGGTTTTACTTCTTTGCACTTCACTCCTTTGCAGTGGTGTGAAATGCCCTTTGCAGGGAAATAAGAGGTCATTAAACTTGCAAAAAATTAATCCCACAAGTGTTACTGACTTGCAGCCAGGTCCTCTGCTCATAGCTCTTGATACATGACAGGAAACAGAAGTGGGAGTAAGTTACATATTAAGTGGATATTCCCTGCATTCACAGAGAAAAACTTCCAGCTCTTTCCCCCATGTTTACACAGTGTTCAGTTTGTTTTGCTAATATTGAGTTATCCTTCTGCTTGCCTTCCCAGGGCCACTCTACAGTGAAAAACTCGTAAGACAAGGAAGGGCCTCAGAAAAGCATCACTGCAACCTCCTTCATCTCAGGTAGGGATGACATCAATTCCTTTGCTGCTCATGTTATCTTCTGCACATCAGTAAAGTATTGTCTTGCTTCTAAGAGGCTGCTTCAGATTATTCTCTAACAGACCGTGCTCAAAAACAGCAACAGGAACTGTGAATACTTCCTGCACTCAATTACACTGAAAAAATGGAGATGAACATACCCTCAGAAAAAAAATGGCTTGTGGTGACAGCCCTGGGGCATTCTGAGTTCAGATCTTCACCTTGCCACACTCTTCCTGTCACTGCTTTTTGGTCACAGATTAAATCTTTCCGTGCTTTAATGCCCCAGAAATGAACTATGGATGCAAATTAAAGTTTTCTTTTTGATATCCTCTAAATCACTGTCACACATTCATGGGAACAGAATGGTTTGAGTTGAATGGAACCTTGAAGCTCATCTCATTTTAGCCCCTGCCTTGGACAGAAACACCTTCCACTATCCCAGTTTGCTCCAAGCCCCATCCAACCTGGCCTTGGACACTTCCAGGGATGGGGCAGTCACAGCTTCTCTGGGAAACCTGTGCTAGGGCCTCACAGGGAAGAATTTCTTCCTCGTAGTTAACCCAAATATAAACCCTGTCAGTTTGAAGCCATTGTTCCCCGTCCTGTCACTAAATACCTTTGTAAAAAAATCCCTTTCTGGCTTTCTTGGAAGCCCCCTTTAGGCACTGGAAGGGGCTCTGAGGTCTTCCAGAGCCTTCTCTTCTCCAGGTGAACATCCCCAGCTCTCCCAGCCTGGCTCCAGAGCAGAGGGGCTCCAGCTTTTGGAGCATCTTTGTGTTCTCCTATGGATCTGCTCCAACATGTGCCTGTCTTTTCTGTGTTGGTGCCCCCAGAGCTGGAGGCAGCACTTCAGGTGAAATATCACAAGAGCAAAGCACAGAGAGAGAAAGAATCCCCTCTCGTGACTCACTGCCCAGCCTGGTTTTGATGCAGCCCAGGTCACAGTTGGCTTTTTGGGCTGCAAGTGCAAGAAGTGGCCAGTCATTGCTGAGTCATGCCCAGCATTTCATTGAGCACCACCCCCAGGTCCTCCTCAGCAGGGCTGCTCTCAATCCACTCTCTGGGTTGATACCAGGGGTTTTCCTGACCCAGGTGCAGCATCTTGCACTTGGTCTCATTGCATTTCATGAGGTTTGGTGCTGGGGGCTTATTGAACCTGGATCAGGACATGGGAACAAAGGTCCTCATCACTCACTTGGGCTTATCTGGAAGTGGAACTGCATTTTCCATTCAGTCTGCATTGCAAACTTTGTTTGTTTGTTTCTTTGTTTCTTTGTAGATTCTGTATCCTCACCAGGAGAGAAACTCTGTATTCATTCAAAAGGGGAAATTCTAGGCCATCTCTATCATTATGTATTTTTAGAAAAACTCTGACAGCATAAATACAACAGGCACAATAACCATGAGGTAAATTAAGAACCATAATTATGACCCTTTTTTCACTCATCATTGCTGTCATATTGACTTGTGATCATTTTAATGTGTGGAGTTGACAAAGAAATACCAATCTATTTTTGCCTGTAACTGAATACATTAAAATATTTTCCTGTCACACATGTTGAAATGGTTTTTATAACCCAAACATTTGAAGCAAACATTTATTGGCTTGTAACTGAATATATTAAAATCTGTCACATGTACTTAAATAGATTTTATAGCCCTAACTTCAGCAGAGAATGCATTTCAGCTAAATAAAACCATGTAAAAGTTTCAGATCTGGTTGTAACTGGTCATCCAGACTTCCCCTGGAGTCAATAGTGAAAGATCACTGAAGTGAAAGACACTCTTGCTGGAGAAATACCAATACCTTCTCTGGATGAGATCAGTTGTTATTTGGAAGTGCCTACTGACATTAAATTTAATAGCAATAATAGCAATAACAATAATAATAGTAATAATAATACCATCATTATTCACTGTGAGGGTGGTGAGGCCCTGGTACAATTTCCCAGAAAATCTGTGGCTGCCCCGGGATCCCCGGAAGTGTACAAGGCCAGGCTGGAAAAGCCTGGGATATTGGAAGGTGTCCCTGCCCATGGTAGGGGTGGCACAAGATGATCTTTATGGTCCCATCCAACCCAAACCATTCTGGGATTACAGAGAGCCCAGAGAGGTGTCTTAAATAAGCCATCCAGTTTGAGGTGGCTAAATTTGGTTGATTTGAATCCTGCCCTGACAGACATTCTAAGAAACACAAGAAACCTGTAATAAAGGATGAACTGGAACATATGGTCTCAAATCTTGAGTTAAGGCTTTCAACTGTGTTATACTTCCCTTGTTTCCATTACTGCCAAAACTGAAATAGCAAGCCAGTGAAACTGGCTTGCTATTTAAAGCAAAAGAAAGTATTTTAGCTGTCCAACTTTAATATTACTTTCCCAAAGGTTTTTAATTACCAGTTCCTTCCTGTAGAAACATGACCAGGACAACAATGTTGTAAGTATTTGGATTATGTGGGTTTGACTGTGAAAGTCACATCACACTGACCTGGACAACACAGTGAACATGAGTTTGCCCCTCTTTTGGTGCAGAAAATTTTCAGCACCTGTAAAGCTTTTCTGGTAAGGCAGTAGTGTATTCTCTGAAGTACTCTGTGGACTCTAAAAGAATAATTTTTCCCAGATGCTGAAAAGGATGTCAGGGCAGTGGGGTGAGTAAAAGTATAAGTATTGCAAAAGCACCCACAATGCCATGAAAATAAGACAAACACTTAAACTCTTCTGTTTTCTCTCCAAAGTCTTCACTTACCCCAAAAACAATAATAGCTTTTCAAGTTATTTAATTATTAATTAATGAAGTTTCAAGCTTCAGTTATACAACTCAATACTGAATTTTCTCTTAATAGTTTTCCTTCAAATAAGCAAAATCTCTGCCTGCCTGGCAGAAATGAAGAACAGCCAGCTTTCACCCCAAATTTTTTTGTCTATCTTGAATTCTTATCAAAGGTTCTTTCAGCCCCCTCTTTATCAGAGATGGTTTGTTTAATCCACCAGACTTGCTACTGAGATGCAGCTTCAAGGTGGTCAAAGGCTGAAAGGACAAAGACCACATGTCAGGGAATGGGGATTGGATGGGGAGGCTGTTCTTTGTAAACCACAGACCACTGGCAGCCTGTGAGGAGATGGACAAAGGGATTAAGTATGGATTTCTGTGATGACGAAGACTATGGACGAGATAAACCAAAGCAGAGGAGACTCAGGTACCAAGGGAAGGAATATTCTGTTAGGAGTAGCACATGCACAGCCTCTATGACCAAGTGAACTGCTGTATTAGTCTGTGGCTAACTTTGGTCTGCCAGCTCTGCTGTGAGTGCTGACCTTTGGCAAAACATTGATAATAAAACACAGGAGAATGATGCTATCTTAAATTGTGGCACCCAGCTGCTAAATTAATGTATGCTAAAACTCTGGGGTTTGCAAAGCCCATTGAAGCCAGTGGAAAGACTCCCTTTGACCTCAGTGAATCATTTTCAAATGGAAATGGAGCTCCAGTTCCAGTGGCTGGCCTCATCTCCATGCAGACTTGTCCTGGGAGAGATCCCCCATCAGCCATGCCCTTTGCTGGGTGATAAAGCTATTGCTGATAAGGCCAAACGTTGTACCCTGAAGTGAGGAGGGGATGAGCTCCTTCAATCCCATCAGTCACCTGCACCTCAGCTAATCCCCCTCTGGCCCTCTAATACTCAATGGGGAGAAATCAGCATTTCATCTGCAACTCATCACTCCAAAATGGACACCTAAAATAGGTCAGATGACTCACATCTAAATTCCTGCTTCTTCCCATCAACAATAAAGGGAATAAAGCCTGAAGTAATTTTCTCAGATTCAAACATGTGGTTGGAAGAATATCACTCTAAGTATCTTCATTAGACTGGCTTTGAAAATGTTGTCTTTTATAGCTGATTGCTAAATCCAACAGCAAAGTCAACACAAAATCCGAATGGAGACAGGTTCAGATGAACCCAGTTGGTTTTGAGTTGTCTTGTATGAACTACAGAGCTTTGCCTCAATGGGATTTTATATTACCAACTAAAAAATATTCCAACGACAAGAGAGACTTTGATGTTCCCTGCTCTGGTTACATGTTCTGGATTACAGGCCCAAAATGGTATTATGCATTTTATAAAGATAATAACAATAAATGGAAAGAGGCTTCAAGTTATTGCCACTAATGAGTTCTCAGAAAGCTCTCATTCCACTGGTGAACAAAACAGGGGGAAATTCAGCACCAACTTCAAACTTAAATGGACATAGCTACAACAGTCTAGACTCCCATTATGCTTAGTGGAGAATGACTCAATATAGGCAATGGAGACAGGAAATCACTTGTCTAAGTAGAGGTATCCAATTTAAGACTGACTTGGACTACATGCTTTTGGCTGTAGAAAATCCCTCTCCAAATCAGGAATTTGGCCACCAAGCTCCAGTGTAGTCATGGCACAAAAAAAAGCCACCTAAAATTAGGTAATTGCTGATGAATCTCATCTACTAGAAACTGTCCATGTGCTTGCCCAGCAATAGCATCCTTACCTGGTTCTTATCCTGACAAGATACAGTGTGTTGAGCTGGGCCATGTTCTGAGCCTTCAGAACTGCTGTGTCAGGAGAGAATCATTGAATCATAGAATTGTTTAGGGTAGAAAAACTTCTAAGATCATTGAATGCAATCATTAACCCAGCACTGCCCAGACTGTCACTAAACCATGTTCCCACATGCCACAGCTACATGTTTTTTAAATTCCTCCAGAGATGGTGACTCTACCACTATCCTGGGCATCTCATTCCAATAACTGATAACCCATTTAATAAAGATTTTTTTCCTAATATCTAATCTAAACTTCCCCTAGTGCAACTTGATGCCATTTCCTCTTATCCTATCACTTGTTCCTTGGGAGCAGAGCCCAACTTCCATCTGGCTGCACCCTCCTGTCAGGGAGTTGTAGAGAGTGGGAAGGTCCTCCCTGAGCCTCCTCTTCCCCAGCCAGAACCCCTTCCCCAGCTCCCTCAGCTGCTCCTCATCAGACCTGTGCTCCAGACCCTGCCCCAGCTCCATTGTCCTTCTTCAGACATGCACCAACACCTCATCCTAAGATCAGAAACAAAACAAAATAAGCTTTGAACTAGTAATTTAATTTTAAAGTGAAGTTTCTCTATATATATATTTTCTGTTTAAAACAACACTTTTCTAAATGGGCAGGAAAGGTTTTATACTTGTGAGTATGTTCACACTGAGAATAAAAACATACTGTGAAACTTTGACATTTGCCATGAAATGGAAATGCTGAGTTTCAGACAGCTCAAGAAAATTCAGTAATGTCCTGCAAAGTGTTCAAAATCTTTAGCACAACCAAACCCATAAAGTGGCTCCACAAGAGGACATGTGAGTACCACTGCCAGTCTTTGTTGTGCCAGTCTGATCCCCTTCCACCAGATGTTTCTGGGATGACAGTCCAGACAAATTACCTCAAACATAACAGACCCCTTGAGCATTTGAAAAACTCTATTCAGAATCACAGCTTCTAACTTGGCACTTACCACAAAATATTTCTGACTGCCAACAGCTATTAAAAACAAGAATAACAATTGTTATTTCCATAATAGCTGCATTTTGAAATCTCAGAGCACTTTGTGAACTTAACAGACATATCTGAGATGTATGGATTCATAGCATCTATCAGGGAATGCAGACCTGTTTGGGCAAGAGCTGGATTTCTGTTTTTTAAATAGTCCATAACGAAATACAGATAAGGAATGAATAAAAGCAAGGAATGAGATTCCTGAAGGTAGGAACACCTTCCACTATCCCAGGTTGCTCCAAGCACTGTCCAATCTGACCTGGAACACTTCCAGGGATGGGGCAGCCACAGCTTCTCCGGGCAACCTGTGCCAGGTCCTTCCCACCCTCACCAGGAAAAATATAAATATAATTTCTTTAAACTGCTCAGTCACCCTGGTAATGATGCTATTTTAATGAGAAATCCATACCACTTGGTGAATGTCTCAATCACTCCCAACATGATGTGTAACTCCCACTTATGCAAGGAAAAACTACAGGGAAAAAACCAATGTTTTGCACTTGCTTAAAGTTCAAAAAGTACCTAAAATATTTTAAGATGGAATAATCTAAGCTGGAAGGAAAATACAAGAATAAGCTAGGAGGGACCTGACGTGTTTAGCTGAGGAAAAGGTTGCAAACACCAAAAAGCTTTGGCTTCTTCTTTTCCATAATTTTTCATTATTTTCAATCTTGTCAGCAAGAATAATACTGTTGATTTTTGCTGTGATTTAGAAGCAGCTGCAGAATACAAAACAAAGTTGAAAATCAGTTGAAAGACCATTCATCTATTTTGCTTTTTGCTGAAAGACTCCTCCCAGCTGCAGACAAGTAACCAGACTGACTATAATTCCATAAACTACATCAGATCACCATATAGTTCAGATTTGGGGGGACTTTTTAAGAAATCTTTTGAAACACACAAACAAAAAGTTACTTGCATGTTATAGCAAACATCTTTCTAGATGGCATCATGAGTGCCAGAGGTTCTCATCTGATTTTGTACAGGCATTAATCTTTGCTGCTCATTCCTTCTGTTTATTTCTGTTCTGGGAAATTAGCCCTGGCCCATGGTACCTCCTAAACTGTACCTGGAAATTTTGTTTGCCTGCATCCAAGTCAGAGTCACCTGGCTAGGGGAAGGTGTCCCTAATCACCCTAATCATTCTGGGAGGGTAACAGGAATTCACAATAGGGCATGACCAGATCACACCAAAAGGCCTCCAACCTGCAGAAAAGCTCTGCCACACAAAATCATAGAGTCATAAAAGGTTTGGGTGGAAGGGACTTGAAAGCTCATCTTGTTTCAGCCCCTGCCATGGACAGGGACATCTTCCACTATTCCAGGTTGCTTCAAGCCCTGTCCAAGCTGGCCTTGAACACTTCCAGGGATGGGGCAGCCACAGCTTCTTTGGACAGCCTGTGCCAGAACCTCACCATTGTCAGAGGAAAGAATTTAATGCAAAAACCATGTGAAAAAACAGATAAACAATCAATTAACATCCAGTTAAAAGTAAATAGAACATTCTCTGTTTTGTGTGAGGAACCTTTGCCTTGCTCTAAAAGAACAAAATAAAAAATTATCATGCTTTCAGGTTGGTCTCAAACCTTGTGCCTAGGAAGCACTTTTCCACAAACTAATTATGCTATTTTATCTTATCTGGTGTGGATGTGTTAGTTTAAGTTAATTTAAGTCTGTTAGGGATACAGAAAAACTAAAAAAGAGACCTTTTATTGTTATTCACATTCAGACAACTGAATTAAACTTGCAGCCAATATTATCAATGCAGTCTAGAGACAGATTAGCTGGTCAAATGGAGCAGGCAGGCTGCATTGTCTGAATAAAAACCTTACAAGCTCCACTGAAGAAAACTTCACCCAGATGGTGAATCATTAAATTCTTTCCACTAAGCAAACACCCTTCCCTTCACCTGTGGGTTACCCAGCAACTGGCAATTTAGCAGCAATACACTTATTTTTATGATTAACCTTGTCAGTCCAGAGACACCTGCTTTCCCAAAGAGCTGACCTTTTCCCACATATTATTTTTGACAAGCAATGGCTCATTACCCTCTGTTACTGTCAGTATTTTAATGTACAGTTTTCAAATTACTCTAGAAAGCAGAGGCATTAACACCCTCCTTTAAGATTTCCTCACACTTTCCTCAATGAGGAAAGTGCTATGCTGGAACTTACAAGCTGAAATTTCCTTTGTCACATTTGTTTCTCTCAAATGGCAACAAACTCCATACCTCAGTTTTGGGCTAACTTTGTTCAGATCAGCGTGGCCTCATAAAAAACAATCCTCTTTGATTTAGAAGTTCTCTGTCTTTCACAGAAGAAATGCACAAGAGAACTTCCCTATCCCTGGAAGTGTTCAAGGCCGGGATGGAAGGGACTTGGAACCTGGTCTAGTGGAAAGAGTCCCTGTCCATGGCAGTGGAGTTGGAGTCAATGACCTTTAAAAGGTGCTTCCATCTTAAACTATTCCATGATTCTATGAAGAGAAAAAGAGCAAAATCAGTAGAATGGACCATGCTCAATTTGCCTGAGAAAAGACTGTATTTCCAGGTTTTCCTGAGTTTTACCTTAGATATATTTGTCTCTAGATTAAGAGAAATGCTGCATATGGCAGTAAATCAAACTCGGCTTCCAACACTGAGAGCTGAAAACAAGAGCACTGCTCTGTTCTCTTATAGCAATGTGAAGTGCTTGAAGCACTCTGCAAACAATAGGGATTTTCACAAACCTGCAGAAAAAACAGGAATGGAAATTAAACTTTCTGGCTCCTGTGCCCTAACCATAAGACTGATTTTTTTTCCTAGTCTTGCAGTTTCCACAAGTTCAAGGTGAACTTAGTGATAAGGAGATCTGCTTGGGGCAGAAGGTATTGGAAGGAAGAGTGTGCTGGGATTTTGTGTGACTCTCAATCCTCAGCTGCATCTCTCTGTGGGCATTTGGTGTGAGAAGGCTCTGTGCCTAAGTGCTGCTCAGCTTTGTCCTCACTGATGTGTTTGTTCTCTTCCCTCTGGAGCAGACTTCAGTGGAGCTGTTTTCAAAAAAGGACAAAAAAAAAAAAAAAAAAATAGAGTCAATGGCAGTGTGAGAAAGAGAAAAACAAGCCAGCAGGTTTTACAGTAAAAGAATCCATTTAGTTACTAAGCCTTGATTTGTTACTGCAACATCTGGACTGTTAAAAAGCTCCGAGCTGAAAATGGGTTGAGCAATCCTTCTGGAGATATTTCCCTCCTTATAGTAGCTGATATTGGTCAATAACTTCATTTGCAACTTATCCAGACCCTTTTCTATGCTTTTCCAGCTGGATTTGTATTCAACTACCACTTCTCTTATTGCCAGACCATATGCACTTACATTATGCAACTACACAATGTAAGTTTCCCAGGATCAATTCTCTGGTCGAAAAGTGACATTATCTTTTATCCCTCAACTTTCAGGCTTTTTGTTCAGTATTTCCAGCTTGATTTTTTTGTTATGTGCCCTGGCTTGTAAAGTGAAGAATATTGATGTAAAACCTTATTAAATTACTGGCACAGGCCCTTCCAACCTACAGGATTAAATGAGAGAGGATAAAACCCACTTGCAGCCTAAGGTGACTGCAGTCTCAAGTTACACTTTTTAGGTCAATATCTTATGTTAGTTGAGGTAAAACTCTGTGCCACCATTTTGGCCATAAAGATGTCAGAAATCCACACTTCAAATAATCACAATTTATTGGGGTTGCTTCAATTTCTCATAGTATCTAATAATCCACATAATCACAGAATAGTTTGGGTTGGAAGAAACCTTAAGTATCATCTCATTCCAAGTCCCTGCCATGGGCAGGGACACCTTCCACCAGACCAGGTTGCTCCAAGTCCTGTCCAACCTGGTCTGGAACACTTCAAGGATTGGGGCTTCTCTGGAAAACCCCTGCCAGGGCCTCACCACCATTAGAGGGAAGAAATTTTTTTTTTCCTAATACCCATTCTAAAGCCACCCTCTTTCATCTTAAAGCCATTTTCCCCCATCCTATTCATTACAAGATACTTTCCAAAACTTTTTTCATGCAGGAGTGTGGGCACACGCACAGTTGCAAGCAGGTTCAGATCACTCCACTGCAAACTGGATTTGCAAAACGTAGTTTTGTGCAAAGGGCTTGTAATGAAGAAGAGGAAGCTCAGATTGACCAGATTCATTCCTCAGCCATTTCATGGTCACTTTGTACTTCATGATGGCATCATGAAGTAGTAGGCTGAGAGTAATAGTCTGCTCCTTTAAGAAAAAGAGTAGAAAGAGCCACTTTTGAAGAAAAAGGCTTGGATTGACATCTTTTTAAAGTTTTCACAGAATTTTTCAGGTTTTCTAGTGAGGCAGATATATTTCAAAGGAGATTATTTTAAAGTTAATGCTTTAGAAAAAGAGAAATAACCAGTATTTCCAGGTTCTTCCCTTTCAGAGCCTGTGGCTGCAGAGCCATCTTGTGGGGGAGAATCAGACAGTTCTGCCAGGACGAGACCTTTTTACTTTGGTTTTTTCACACGTTGTGGCTTGCTCAGGCAGCAAAAAGTCTACACAAGACATGCTGCTCACCCCAGCATCTGTTTCACTCACCTTGGAGGATCAACAAGTCTTCTCATTCTCACAGTCTTCTTCTGTTTGGGACTCTCTAAGATTCCCAAACTCCCTCAGAGCTGAAACACAGAAGCCAATATTCCTCTCACTTGTTCCTAATTTAATACTCCCTAATTTACTACTCCCAGTTAGGAGGATTTTGGAAATGCTCCTCCCTTGAGGTTCTATCAGTTCTACTTAAAAATAAAAAGATGCTGCCTAAATTTTACAAACTGAACAAATGCTCCTATAAATGGGTGCAGCTCCATATACAAGAAGTGCAAGGCTCTGAAATTAAGGCAGATAATTGGTTCCATGATTTTTACTGGGGGAAGAAGACAGAGAATAGGGAAAATTCCTCTCATTGGAGTGGCTACACATTCCACCCTCTTCTGGAGATACCACAACAGAGTGCTGAGCCTGGAAAATGGAAGCTGGGAATCCTCTAACAGTGCAGAATGTGGGATCACAGCTGGAGGTGAGGATACAATAATGTCAGGAACAGGGTGCTGGGAGCTGGGGGGATCCCTGGGATGGCAGGACAAGGAACTCCTGGAGAGGCCACAGAGATGATGAAGTCTCTGGACCATCTCTCTTGAGGAGAGACTGCAGGAACTGGCTGTGAAGAGAAGATTGAGAGGGGATCTCAACAATCTGTGTAAGTATCTCCAAGACAGGTGCTGGGAGGATGGTGCCAGGCTCTGCACAGTGGTGCCCAGCAACAGGACGAGGAGAAGTGGCCATAAAATTAAACACAAGTTCCACCTAGACATGAGGAAGAGCTTCTTTATGTTGAGGATGACAGAGCACTGGAGTGGGCTGCCCAGGGATTTTGTGGCTTGTCCTTCCCTGGAGAGATTCCAAACCCACCTGGACACATTCCTGTGCCATCTGCTCCAGATGACCCTTCCTTCCAGGGGGCTTGGACTGGATGATCTCCAGAAGTCCCTTTTCAGCCAGCCCCAAGCCACAGAATTACAGAATGGTTTTTGTTGGAAGGGACCTCACAGACCCTCTCATTCCAACCACCATGTCATGGGCAGGGACACCCTGCATGTACATAAATTTATATGTATATAAATGCATATATGTATGCACACTGGTTCATATATTTTCCACTTTCAGCCTGAACAGCCAAGGAGAACAGGATGAAATCAAAGGTGCTGTTTTATGTTTCCTGCCTGCGATTATTTTGTGATTCTCTCTGTACCCAGCAAGGGACTGCCTTATTGTTGGCACAGTTCCGATCTTAAAGAGTATGATCGGTATTAGCTGAGATCTGATTTGAAAAGAAGTAACAATCGATCAAAATTGCTTAAACCGGGAATAGGTTTCGCAGAGCATTCGAATAATTCTGCCCAGGGCTGGGGGCTCCCTGGCGCAGGTGGATGATTAAACGGAGTTTTTAAACCACTTATGAGCACGTTTAAAACTGAATTTTAGCGCATAATTGAAACTCTCGTGTCCCAGGCCACACATTCCCTCAGGCCGCGCCCCCGCCACTCCCCCTAAGCCGGGGGGGGGGGGGGGGGGGGTGCGAGCACCGCCCCCGCCCTCCTGCGCAGGCGCGCCCGGCCGCTGGTTCGAGTCCCGTGGCGCAGCGGCCCCGAGATGCCGACGCAGCCGGGAGCGGCGCAGGCGGGCGCGGAGGGAATCCCGCAGCCGGCCGCGGACAGCGGTAGGTGCCTGCTGGCCTGGGCAGGGACCCAGCGCGGCTCCCGCGGGAGCGGCTGTGCCCGAGGGACCGCAGAAAGTGGGGTCGGCGGGAATGGGGCGAATTGGCGGGCCCGCCGGGGCGTGCGCATGCGCACGGGGCTTGCGTGGGGATTATGGTGGACGCGGTGCCGTCAGGTGTTTCGGGTTTTTTTTTTTGGGGGGGGGAATTGCGATATTTGTGTCTGCTTCTCCTCGCAGAGCCTGAGGTGTTCGAGACTGTGCTGCCTATCACTGTCTTGGTGCTGAGCGATGAGGATTTTCTCCAGGATGATGATAAGGACCAGGAAGCGTCCATTCCCGAGGTGGAGCAGGAGTTTAAATTAAACAACAGCCTTTGCCTAAAAAATGAAGTGGAGCCTTCAAATGACAGCAGCAGTTGGGATGCAAACAAGTCTGTTTCAAATGAAGGAAATTGTATTAAGTACTCTGAGGAGAAATGGCTTGCTGAGAGTGTGTGTAACACATCAAAATTGTCTTTAAGTGATGGGTGTGATGCAGACACGGATAAATATGGTCCAGATTGTATGTTACCTACCTCGTCTTGCAAAACAGAGCTTCCAGAGATAGTGGAATACAGTGATGGAGAAGATTGTGCTGATAATGATGGCTTTCAGAACATTCCTCCTCTCCTCTCCTCTGCTGACAGTGACAGAGCTGACACTTTGGAGACATTGGTAGTGGTACCCAAACATGAAGAAGAACCTGTCAGTATTGCAAGTGGTTTTTTTGATGGCAGTCCAGAGACACAACCAGAAATCCACAAGGAATTTAAAATAATTGTTAAAATGGAAGGTAATATATTAATAAGATTATTGCAAGAGCTTAAGAAATATGGTAAACCTCAAGTTTTTGAAATAAAAAATTGTATAGAAAAGCTAAAAAACCAATTTCTTTTAGAGTAAGCATTTTAAATTAGATTCATAAGTGCAACAGAAGGAAAATATTGCCTGGAGTATGCTCAGTTCTTTCACAGACTCCTGGTTAAACTAGAACTGCCTCCTAGTCAGTGAAACTAGAAAAATTTGTCATTCTCCTCCAATGAGAACAAGGATGTCCTTTCATGAGGGAAATGTTCTCAAAATAAAAATGCAGAAAAAGCATGGGGTTTGTGAGAATGGAGCATTAGAAAAGTTTGGTGTTAGTACTTTGATAGGAATTCTGCCATAAAGGTGTTCTGGATGTGATGTTGTCTTGTGAAATTCAGAGCCGTGAGTGAAAATATTAGGAGAGAAGGTGGCTTCTAAATAGGAGTAACATTTAAATGTTGGGGGTAGAGGGGAGCATGAAGAGAGGCATTAGGGAAAAAAATGGAGAAAGGGAAATAGTAAGGAAGCAGTAGTAATGAAGTGCAAGCAAGTTATTAGGCAATTTAGGATTATTACTGGGAATTAATAACGAATATTTGTGGTTGTATGAAATGTGACTTTTTTATCTCCTTGTAGATCCTGATTCCTCAAATAATGGAGATGATGAAATTGATTACAGGAAAATAAGCAAATTTGAAGATGAAACTCTGAGTTCTCTTTTGGAACATGGCTTGAAAGAAGAAGATAAATTTACCTATAATTGTTCTGATCCATTTCTTAATGAATGTTCTACCTTTAAGGAACATCTAGAAGATGTAGGGAAACCTGACAGGAATGCTTCTACTTCTGCTGAATCAAATACTACTGGAGAGCATATTTACAAGATGTTAACACCGTTCCCTAAGAAAAGATACCAGCAACAAAAAGTTGTTTCTTCTTATGCAAGTCCAAAAGAGTTCCAGAACCAGCAAGAAGGTTTACCATGGCTGAATGATGGTGTGACCATCACTCCTCTTCCTAAAACATCTTGTTTTACAAAGGAAAATGATAGATTGAGTTTCAAGTGCAGGTTTTGTAGTTCTGTGTTTAAATGCAGTGCACACCTGAAGAAACATATTTATTCAGCTCATAAAGATAAGAAAATACATAAATGCTGCTTTTGTAAAAAAACTTTTTTCTTTTCTTTCAATCTTAAGAATCACCTTAAATTTCACAAGAGGATTGCTAGGTTGCAAAAGGCAAGAAAAAATAGAATAAGTGCGAGAAAAGGGAGGCAGAAGGGATCTGAAGGAGAATCTGAGACCAAGAAAAAAGAAAGTAAATACAAGAAATTTTTCATTAAAATTGAAAGAGACTTTACACCTCTGGATGTGCCAGTCAGCTTTTCCTGCAGAGTTTGTTTCTTTGTTTCATCCAGTCCTAGGACTTTTATTCATCACATGAAGGGACACAAAGAGAGACCACCTTACCAGTGCCCTCAGTGTGATTACTCCTGCAGCAGCTTGTCCTACCTGTTAAATCACATGTACTGGCATGCTGGCTATAAGCTCTACCAGTGCAGGTTCTGCACCTTTTTTTCATTGTATTTTGCAAGCATGGTGAGGCACAGCCATGTCCACTCAGGAGATAAACCATATTGCTGTGAGCTCTGCCACGTAGCATTCACCAGCACCTCAGGGTTGGAGAGACACAGGAGGACACATGCAGAGACAGAAACGTGCCAAGCACAGCAACCCAACTGCCTGAGTAGGAGAAAGAGAACTGAAAATCCTCCAAAGAATTACACGTGTGATGAGTGTAACCTGGTCTTCTACACTAAAGGACATCTCAGCTTTCACAAGAAATTTCATGATCAGTTAAAGGCCAATGGTTATATGAGTCGGAGCAATAAATACTGTACAAGCACAGTAAGCAAAGTTGATGGTGATTCTCAGGGCCATGTTTCTCACTCTCTTTTTGGTAGAGAAAATGATTGTCTGGGTGGGGGAATCCTGGCTTCAGAAGTTGAGTTTAAGCAAGAAGGTGATGTGTGGGACAATAAGAAAATATGCCCTGGAAAGAAATTCCTTGAAAACAGCCAAGGAAGCAACAGCTTGGCTGTTACTGGAAACAGATCAGAAGTTCCTCAGACCTCGTACCAAATGGACACCATCACTTACAAAGAGGAGCCTTTTTTCAAATCAGAGACCTCTCATTCACAAGTGCAAGATAATGCTTCATTTCATAACTTTGTGGAAAACTTTGAGGGTACATATCCTTCTAATTTAAATACATTCCAAACCTACAGATGCCAGCACTGCAGTTATGCTACTGCTGTTCCTAACAACTTCAGGCTGCACCTTAAGATACATACAGATGAAAGACCATTTGTGTGTAAAGAGTGCAATGAGACATTTAAAACATCAAACCATTTGCAGAAACACAGCCTTCTTCATGTGAAAAATGAAGAGGAGTTTGGAAGTTGCCTCTTTGTAGAGAGGTGTTTAGAGAATCTTGAATTGCATCGTGAAATCCAGAGAGGTACATATCCAGAAAGGGATTTTGATTCCTGCAAAGTCTCAAACAGCTCCTTACTTGGTTCAGAAGTTTGGGGAGTTCAGCAAGATGTTCAGAGGGGCGCAGCAAATGATGTGCTAACACAAAGTCAGCCATTATTATATCAGTGTTCAGAGTGCAGCTATGCTACTGGCAGTTTAAGCAACCTGGAGCTCCACATCAGAACTCACACAGGTGAGAAGCCCTACAGCTGCCCTGTTTGTCAGAAGAAGTTCCGTACTTCCAGTCATTTGAAAAGGCACAGGCTCACACATTTGAACGTGGGGCATTTCAAGTGCATGAGCTGTGACTACTCAACCAACAAATGGCTGTCCTTGAAGCAGCACCTGGCTTCGCACACGGGGGAGGAAACCTCCTCTCCTGGCTGCCTCTACGAGCACAAGGAGCTGCCTGTCAAGACATACAGGTGTGAGGAGTGTGGCTATTGCACAGCCCACAACGGGAACCTGAAGCTCCACCTGAGGATCCACACGGGGGACAAGCCGTTCCAGTGCGGGCAGTGCTCCCTGGCTTTCCGCACCTCCAGCCACCTCAAGCGCCACTGGCTGACTCACCTCAAGCTGCGCTGCAGGAGGTGCAGGTATTCCACGGTGGATAAACAAGCTTTCCAAAAGCACATAAAAACACACAAAAAGAAGTACAGGTGTGCAAAGTGTAATGTGGTGCTGCCCACCGCAAAGCTGCTGGAGAAGCATAAGCAGCAGCACGACGTTGGAATGTGAGGTTGAGAATTGGAAGCTGGTGCTTGATTTTGGACAGGTTTGCATGTCCTGAGTTTCTTCACGGCTTTATGTTCCTTTGCTGTGCCCAGAGCAATGGTTGGTAATGGATGCATGCAGCATTTTGGTCGAGAGAGTGACACTTGGGGTACTGTTTTGCTGCAGGTGTTTCTGGGAACATCAGTTCTAGCACAGGCTGTGCTGAAGATCTTGGAGACACTTTTTCATCCCTGAGTAACTGCTTCAGTAGTGGTCAGTTATTATGGCCAGTGTTCATCTGTGTTTAAGCAGTTATTCTGCACCACTTATTTTCTTGTAAAAATTTAACAAGAAAAAAAAAATCTCTTATCTAACTGAAAGAATGTGTAATGGGAGGGAAGGAAGGGCATGTTATATTTTGTAGTAATAACTTTTCATATAAAAATTACCAGTGCATCTGGAGGCTAAATGCTACCTCCCATCTGCTGAAAGTTGCCTCCTTTTCTCCCAGGTGCTTTTGCAATACTTGTAAGAGGGAAAAAAAAAACAGTATCTCACCAAATTGCAGAAACAAAATGTGCATGTCATCACTGGGTAATTGTGACATTGAAATGTTTAACATGTGTCTGTATGTATAAATGTTTATTAAGCTGTTACCTTGTCTGTAGTTTTGATAATTTTTTGAGTAGTCTGACAGAAATGGTAATGTCTAGAAACATCTATTTTATGATACTGGGAGTCTTTAAATCTTCAATTTTATGTGAATGTCTAATGTTAATCTCCTATGAAATGCCTTACATTTTCTCAGGGTGGTAGTTACTGTGTTGTTTGTTAAAATATGTGACACACTTTTCAAATAACTTCTGTTAATATGAGCAGTTGCTGATAATTGCAAGTGCTGTTTAGTTACACTGAAGACCTTTGCAGTACCTGAAATTAAAAGTAGTTTAAGAACTTTACTCTTAGTCTAAAATATCATGGGTAAAAACCATTGTACTATGCAGCAGTTGGTACAGGGTATGGTGAACCCAGATGGATGCTGCTTCCATTTTATATTGAAATCTAGACAAATCTTTGTTTGTTTTGGAGTTATGCAGTGCTAGGAACTCGTGAGTGTGGTAACTGGTTTTAATAACAGTGTGTTATCCCCTTGTGTGAGGAAAGACAACAGCAAAAGCCTGGTGCAAACTGTCCCAATGCTACAGCTCAATCCATGGAGCACCAGAACAAACCTGTGGTTTAATTTAGAGAATGTAAATGTGAACTCAGTGCTTTTTCTTCTGCTTCTAGATATGTGGCTTTCTGTAGAAATAAAGATATTGTCTTGAAGAGGCTTTCTGGTAACATAGGAGACAGGTTGGGAAGGGCTGCCCAGAGGGGTAGTGGAGTTCTCCTCTTCAGATATTTAAAAGCCATCTGGATGAAATCCTGGACAGCCAGCCCTGGGTGGCCCTGCCTGAGCAGGGACTTGTCTTCCAGAACTCCTGCAGCTGTTCTGTGATTTGGAAGACAATTTTCCAATGATGGATTGAAACTCATGGAGAGATGAATGTATTTAAGGCCAGATCAGCAAAGATATTGAAGTGATCCAGTTCTCTGCAGCTTCAGTGAAGTCAGACGAGTATCTGTGCCTGAAGCATTGTGGTTACAGATGAGTGATTTAGACCTTGGAGCCACCTAATCCAGTTGTGAGAAAGAAGAATGTTATCCTGTATGAAGAAATAAAAACATTTCTGGGAAATATTAATGGTTGCTCAAGCTTGGAGGCGTTTTTACCTGTGTTACATTACAGTTCTGATCATTTATTTAAAAAGAACAGGTACAAAGAGAAAACAAAAATACTGAAGGAATTGTAAGCCTCTATACTGGGTGAGACTAGAAAGGCTAAATCTGATAGAGCACTGTAGTTTAAAAGCAGGGTGTACAACAGTGATGAAAAGAGCCTGGTTTAGGGGGATAAATTAACTGCAGTAAATTTTTGAAAGAGTTTGTAAATGTAAGTTTCTTCAAGTTTTAAGTAAGAACAAGAAGGTACTTTCAGTTAGAGCTTGATTTTATAAAAATAATTATTCCTAGTCATTGCCTCTAATAAAAATAAGCAGTTCAATGATTCCTGATGTTGCTTTCTGTTCCTTATGCACTGCACTGGAATCTTGGGGTTTCAAAGGTATGCTCAGTCTGCTAAGTCAGTGAAATTTAAAGGCTGAGGCATATTCAGTTTCAAATAAGACATGGGCTATTGCTGGATTTTTTTTTCTTTTTTTGGTAGGTAGAAGTGTAATATTTTTTGTTCCTGCAGTTTAAACAAAAATCAAAGCCTTTCCTAAATCATACTATGAATTTTCCTATTTAAACCAAAAAGGTTTCATCATTTTCTCCATGAACATATCCTGAATTTGGACAAAACAGGGAAATGTAACAAGACAAATTGAGCAAAAAGCTGTCATTTTACCTGCTGTGCATCTGCTAATTAAATGAATACAAGTTAAACTGGAGGTGATGTAAGTGAACCATAGTGAGTCAGACCTGTGTAGTGGTGCATCCTCCTGTTTGGGCCACACTGTGGTCTCAGAAATGCTTGTTAGGGCTTGGCCTTGACAAGCTGAATCAAGCTCCTCTTGAGTTTATCTAAAGCACTGTCTGCTCCCAGGAACTTGTGCTGGCTAAGGAGCTCCCTGGGTTTTAAGAGCATTTGGGAACTTATTTTTCTTAGCTTAAAAACCACCCAGGTGGAACAATGTTTTTGGTTTTGAACTTTCAGAGAAAGTTACCAACCTGAATTGCAGCCAGGGTGGAAAATTGCTGTGAGCAAAATAAGTATATTGTTACTCTCTGAGCAGTGGTATTTTAAACCCTCTGAGCTCTCCAGACTGCAGCAGGCTGAGTGGGGCCTGTCTGAGCCACACAGCTCCCAGGCTGGAGATACCTGGGGGACCACAGCTGAGGACAGTGACAGGTCCTGAGCTGAGATCCCCACTCCCTGAGACTCAGTCTTTCATTTGTTGGGAGGGACGTCAGTACCGACCTATGAAAATTTCCCAAATTCAGCTACGTACCTTGTACACGTTCCTTTAGTGTGCATGTGAGTGTTAATATGCAAATACACTATCAATGTCGCTTTCTTGTAGAATCATAGAATAGTTTTGCGTTGGCACCTTAAAGATTATCTCATTCCACCCCCTGCCATGGGCAGAGACACCTTCAACCATCCCAGGCTGCTCCAAGCCCTGTCCAACCTGGCCTTGGACACCACCAGAGATGGGGCAGCCACAGCTTCTCCGGGCAGCCTTTGCCAAGGCCTAACCACCCTCACAGCCAAGAATTTATTCCACACATAAACGCATGGGGCTTTTTCCTGAAATTAACAAATTTCCTTGGGAACACTGGGGAGATGTGGTTTCCTTCCGCTATCCCTTTCCTCCCTCATTTGCGTTCTTTGGGGGAATTGAAGAGTTTAATGAACGCGCAGTTCCTCCTGTAGGCGCCGGTCGGGTCCCTCCGCCGTGCGCTCCTCCGGCCGGCAGGCGGCGCAAGCGCGGAGCGCCGCCTCAGGACACGCGGGGGAAGGGCGGCCGCGCATGCGCCGAGCGGCCGGACCCGCTTTCCTGGAGGAGCAGCGGCCTCACTTCCCTTGGAAAAGCCGCCGGACCCGCTTCCCGCTCTTCTGGCAGAGCAGCCGGCCCCACTTCCCTCGCCCTCGGCAACCGCTGCCGCTGAGGGTGACCGTTCGCCGTCTCGGCCGGCCCCGCTGACGCCAGTGGCGCTCCCGCCTCTTCTCCATTCTTTAGCTGCCGGGGTTCGTCCCCGCCTCCCTTCGCCGCCAAGATGCCGCGGATTATGATTAAAGGTGGCGTGTGGCGGAACACAGAGGTAAGAATCGGCGGGGTTCGAGCCCCCGTCCCCCCTCAGGGCCGGGCAGGTGGTGGGGGGGGGAGAGCCCTCACTGGTGCGCAGGCGCGGGAGGGGGGCGGGTGTCGTGGTGCGCCTGCGCGGGGGGTTCCGGTGTTGGGGTAACCCCGGGCAGGGTCGGCTCTGCTGGAGCCGCTGTGCCGGGACATCAGAGGGCTCGGGGACTGCAGGAGCGAGGGCAGGGAAGGGCAGCGCAGCTGGGGAAAGGTCTGGAGCACAGGTCTGATGAGGAACAGCTGAGGGATCTGGAGAGGCTCAGCCAGGGGGGATTTTCTGGCTCCCCACAGCTCCCTGACAGGTGTGGGTCAGGCTCTACTCCCAGACAACAAGCGACAGGACAAGAGGACATGGCCTCAAAGTGCACCAGGAGAGGTTTAGGTTGGACATTAGGAAGAATTTTTTCACAAGAAAGGATGATTAAGTATTGGAATGGGCTGCCCAGGGAGGTGATGGAGTCGCTGTCCCTGAAGGTTTTTAAGGGAAGACTCGATGAGGCACAGAGTGCCATAGCCTCACTGACATGGTGGTGATCAGATGAAGATTAAACTCAGTGGTCTGAGAGGCCTTTTCCAACCTAACTGATTCTGTGATTCCTTGGCTCTGTGTTGGGTGCATTTCCAATAACCTGTGCCTTCCTCCTTCCAGTGGGCAAAGGTCACAAGGTCATATTAGTATTGTTTTTCCCTTGGGCTGCAGATTGGGAAGCTCAGCCATGGGTGTGTTGTGTCCTTCTGCCCCAGGGAAACTGTTCCCACTGCCATTGGAGTGGAAGCATGGGCTGTGCTGTGCTTGGAGATGTCCCCCTCGAAGGCTGGAGTGTAACTTGTGCTGCACAGGCGGGTTTCTTATGCTCTAGGGGAATGAGGCAGCAGGAATCTCTTGCCTTTAAAGATATTTCCAAATGTGGAAATGAAAAAGGCAGAGTCATACAATTTTTAGGATTAGAAAAGACATAAGATCACCAAGTGTCCAGCCATCAACCCAGCACCACCACCATGTTCACCATTTAACCCATCCTTAAGTGCCACATCCCCGTGGTTTTTTTATCACTTCCAGGAATGGTGACTCCAGTACCACCCTGGGCAGCCTGTTCCAATGCTTTACCACCCTTTCCATGGGAAAAAAAAATCCTTATAACTAATCTAAACCCCTGATGCAGCTTCAGTCTGTTTCTTGTCGATGTGTGTCGACTCTTGGTCTGCAACCCCAAGAATCATGTACACAGAAATTACTGTTCCAAAAAAGAATGATCCCCCTCCAAATCTATCACAAGCTTTCAGAACCACAAGTGGTTTTGAAAAAGAAATAAATAACATGAGAAATCAAGGATGTCAGTTTTATTAGATGCATGTTTAAAGCAAAAGGATGTACCTGGCACTGTAAAATACAGAACTCTGTCACTGCATGCTGTGAACACCAGGCACGTATGTGGTTCCAGGAATCAGTGAGGAAAAAGTAATAGGAGATAAAATGTGCTATATGTGCTTTTAAGCACTTGTGCTGTATCAGTGGTGTGCCAGGAAGCAGCTAAATTTGGGGTCAGCAGAGGACAGGAAAACTCACACTGTCTTCAGCCCATTCTCAGGGGCTTCCATACTTGATAAATTTGGGTGACAGTTGAAGAGAAAGAGCAGTGCAGTAAATGGAATCACTGAATCACCCTTCCTGGGTGGGAAGGGACCCACAAGGTCCATCAAGTCCAGCTCCTGCACAGAACACCCCCAAAAATCCCACCCTGTGCCTGAGAGCATTGTCCAAATGCTGCTTGAACTCTGGCAAACTTAGTGCTGTGGCCACTGCCCTGAGGAGCCTGTTCCAGTGGCCAAATAGATCCCTAGTTCACCAGGCTTTGTTTACCAGAGATAAAAGAGGTGTTGGGTTTTTTTTGTTTGTTTTTAACATTTTGATTATACATACAGCATTAAAGACAGAGAAAGGGAAATCAAGTGATACCAGGTCATTCATAAAATGACCAACTACAGGGAAAAAGCCTGTTCATGTCACTGGTACGGCTCTTGTATGCCATAGAGCACCAAGTAAGTTAAAAAAAAACACACAGGGAGGATTTATTATTTATTTCAGAGAAGTAATCAGATGAATTGTTGCCTGTAGCAGCTCAAGCCAGATCAAGGGCTGACCATAAGCTCACAGTTAAAGCTGTTGTTCCCTGGGAGGTGTTAGTGGTGACAGTGTCAGACTCACTGAACTCTCACTGGGTACTGGAGAGGGATGTGTGTGGTTGACAGGGCTGTAAGAATAGCTTTAATGCATTTAAAGTACCACTTCCTCTGAATAAACCAGAATTAATGAACCCATCTCTCAAGAAAGGGAGAGGGGGATTGATGGATGGATTGACAGACAATTGATAGCACTTCTGGCTTTTGATCAAACTCAGTGCACACTTCATTGTATGTGAACAACCGGGCTCCCAAGCTGAATCTATTACACTTTTATTCCAGTTGTATTAAAATGTGAAAAATAGATAATTTTATAGTAATTTTTAAAACAAGGCAGCCAGGGATACCTGCCAGTTCTACTTTTTTTCCCAATTGTCATGTCATTACCAGACAAACACTTCCTTACTTCTCTTGCTGTCCTTCAGGGAAGACACACAGAGCCTTTAAACATTAGTGCAGTAGAGAGCATTGAAAATAATTATTTGGGAAGTTCTGTTGGATATATGAAGTTTGGAACAATAATCATGTGTCTATTTCATTTAATGTTTATGGATTTCATTGACCTTTGAAATACAAATCCTCATTTTTCTTGAGAATAAAATGGAACAGAAGTAGCTGTGTTTTATGCTGTTTCCTCCGGGACAGCCCATGAAATTTACCATGTTCTCCTTTGCTTGAGCTCAGGCTTTCTGTTTTGCAGCCCATAAGGGTATTTATTTATGTTTTTTTCAAGGATGAAATTCTGAAAGCAGCTGTTATGAAATATGGCAAAAACCAGTGGTCTCGAATTGCCTCATTATTGCACAGGAAATCAGCAAAGCAGTGCAAAGCCAGATGGTAAGTGAGAGGTGCTGTGCCTGGGAATATGACCTTCATAATTAGTGGAAATTTAGGAAAAAATGTTACCACAGACTGACTTATGTCCACAGACCAACAACAGTTTTAACACTGTTTGATTTTATCATGGAAACTTCAAATTCTTATTGCTTGAAAATTGTTGGAAAAAAGTAGCCATATGTTCTGTTTGCCAGTGACTGCAGTGTTAGCAAATGCAGGATCACTTTAAATTATAAACATTAGTTTTTCCCTTTATTTAAACATGTTTTAATCAGTGGATATTGCCAAGGAAGTAAAACTGTAAGATACTAATCTCTCTTACATATAATTTTCTAATTTCATGTAATGGGAGTTTGGCTTGAGAGTAAATGTTAAGAAATTGCACTGTGAAATTTAGTATTTTATGAAAAATAGGAGCTTTAAACGGATGCAAATACTGATGCAGCATAAATGTATTTGAGAATCAGATTTAGTTTCTCAAGTACTAAACTGCACAAATTTAATAGAATACTTCTTGTAGAGATGACAGTACTGGCACAGCTGAGGATTAGTAAAATAATTGTTGAAGGCTCCAGACCAAACAATTCTACCATTTCTCTATCTTTGATAATTGCAATTTTTACTTTTGTTTTCAGGATTAATTCTGTGACTGTTTACTTTGCCAGAATAGAGATGGGAAAAGGAAAAGGAGGCAGTATCTGTATGAAAAGTGCTGGATAAATAATACAGTTTAAAGCTCAAATACATATGTCATGAAAACACTCTTGAAGACAATCAAGGGATAACTTGGATCTGTCATCCTTAATTTTTTCCCTTACTACAGGTACGAATGGTTGGACCCGAGCATCAAAAAGACAGAGTGGTCTCGGGAGGAGGAGGAGAAGCTGTTGCACCTGGCCAAGCTGATGCCAACCCAGTGGAGAACCATTGCCCCCATCATTGGGAGAACTGCTGCACAGTGCTTGGAACACTATGAATTTCTGCTGTGAGTTTCTGCTTGCCTAGAGGAGAATCTAGCCAAGAATACCCAGAAAATCTGTGGAGTTGTAGCAGTGTATCATTCCCTTCTCCTTTGGTAAATTAGGGTGGTTTCAAGTTGACTGAGTCCTTTTGTAAGTAAATCTTTAAAGATTGTTTTCAGTCACTTGTGTCTAGCTTGAAAGGAGTTCCTGGAACCTGGAGAGCAGCTTGGGTAGAGATAGGTCTATCTCTTCTTGTTCCTGGTCATTCTGACTAAGGGATTGCCAAGATTTGTGCTTTTATTAGGCTGTTTGGGCATTTTTTGACTGTGACTGGCTGATCAGCAGGAATGGGTATGTTAGAAAGGAGACATAAAACATGTGTTGAAGTGGCTGAATGTGCAGGTGCCATCTCTGCTACAAAGAGATTCTTTTGGCCATGAGAAGAGAATGAATGTGCTGTTTTCCCTTGTGAGCATTCTTAATTCTTGTGCAATTGGTTGAGTAGAAAAAACATAATATAAAACTTGATTTTTTAATTTTGTCACACTGCTGGAATTCTTGTTTTTATTATTAAAGAGGGAATTTCTTTACTAACTGTATGCATATTGTATTTTATATAATATTTTATTGTTGTAATGTTATACTGTGTTGGTTTCTTTCTCTTGTCTTGTTTAAGATTATGGAACTGTACCACAGCTGTGAATTGTATAACAGATTTACTGTATTGTACAGAGCACAAGGGTACTGCTTTATCATCAGTCTTTGGAGACATTTAAGGGGTGGTTATTATGAGTCTGGGGGAAAACAAAGAGCTGGAAAACAAACACCTACCATGCGTCTTTAGGGACAAAGCTGCTCAGAGAGACAATGAGGAAGAAACTGCTGATGATCCTCGGAAACTGAAACCTGGAGAAATTGATCCAAATCCAGAAACCAAACCTGCCAGGCCAGATCCCATTGACATGGATGAAGGTGAGTTAGGAGTGTGTTTGCCATTTTTGACAGAAATATGATCTGTTTGATTTTTCTGTTTACACAGCCTTTCTACCTTGGTTTCTTTTTTTTTTTTTTTCCATTAATTTACTTGCAAATTTTGTCTTATTTCTGTATCTGGACAGTCAGTGATACTTTTCAGTTTTTTCTTTTCTTGGTGTGTTTTTTGCCTCCTTATCTGCCACCTTCATCTGTTACCACGACTGGCTGTTCTTAACTTTGACAACTGCTCTGCTCATTTGCATTTTGTGTCTTCATCATTTTCCATCAGGTCACACCTCTCAGATGAATCCATGCTGAAGCACAAGACTGCCTGACTTCCTTTTTTTATTTTCCCCTTGCACAAAGCAATGTTATAAACTAAAAATGCACATTGTTAAAATTCCATGAATGAACCATTGGTGGTTTCAAACAGTCACAAGTTCACAAAAACAGCGCTCTCAGCTCTGGATGTAAATGCAATTATTTCTCAAGAAAATACTCTCAGATAAAGAAGTAAATGAAGTTTTATTTTCATTAATGTGGTCAGTTGGCCTCCTTATGTAAATATTTTAATTTGGTGTTGATACTTACTGATACTATTTTCAACATGAGGCTTTTTTTCTAAAAGTCTTCATTTGACCTGGCCAGTGATTCAGTAAATATATTGGGATAACTTGGACATTAGTGATGACACAGAATGCCTGTGATTGATTGTTTCAGCTTTTAAAGATGGTTTTCTGATCTTAATGTCACCTTTTCTTGACTTTAATCTTTTAAGTGCAGTTTCACTGCTGTATTTATCTGTACTATTGTAGATGAGCTTGAAATGCTGTCTGAGGCTCGAGCACGTCTGGCAAATACACAGGGAAAGAAGGCCAAGAGGAAAGCCAGGGAGAAGCAGCTGGAAGAAGCTCGGTAAACTTACATTTGGTTTCATATCCTGGGACTCCTTTTTTTTACTTTACACCTTAAATCATGTGGTGGTACTGTTTTTTTAGACGTCTTGCTGCTCTCCAGAAAAGACGAGAACTTCGTGCTGCTGGAATTGAAATCCAGAAGAAAAGAAAAAAGAAGAGAGGTGTGGATTACAATGCAGAAATTCCATTTGAAAAGAAGCCTGCCCCTGGTTTTTATGATACATCAGAAGAAAATTATCAGTCCCTGGATGCAGATTTCAGGAGACTGCGTCAGCAAGACCTGGATGGAGAATTAAGATCGTAAGTGTGTGTTGTAGTAAGGAGGGAACAGAGTAGTTGAAAAAAAAGCAACCCATATGTCTTTGTATTAAGTCCTGGAAATATAGTGTGGGTGGGAAATGTATTTCCCATGGGACAGATACAAGTGCAGGTGGCCTCTGCCTTTTCAGTTTTCTGTAGTTTATTTTTCCAGAAGGTCTAGTTCACCTGTTGTCTATGATCACCTTTTTGCTTTCCTCTGGTTCACCTTAAATCAGAATAATGTTTCTCACACATGTTCTTGCTCTTTAAGTTGAAATGGGGGTTGTTTTGGGGTTTTTTTTAAGCAGTTTATTTGCTTATGTATTTAGTGCCCTTTAAATAAAAACCTTATAACTATTGCTTATAGGAGTAGATTTGTAGTTTTACTTTTGATGGAGTTGTTCTTAAGTTGATGTCCTTAAATTTCTCCCCACCTCCCCCCCCAAAAATCCCCAAAAGTGTAGTTGAGAAGTTAAATGCCACTCTTGGGTACATATTTAATTGTACAGTTGCATTTCCCATTACTGCCAAAACTGCGTTTTACTGAGAGAGTTCAGTGCCATGTACAATTTGGTTTATTAACTCATGTGGTGTAACTAACTGATTTTTCTGCATGGCTCTTTGTTCAGAGGGTCAGGCAGGAGCTTCAGACTGAATGTTATGATTTCACTGACTGCCTCCATTGCTGTTTGAAGGAAATGCCATTTTTATTAAAGACTGAAGAGAAATTAGTTCCCACTTTCCACAAAAGAAAGTATTCACCTTCCTTAGCAGCTGCTGGAGAAAAAGGGACTCTGCACATTTCTTTATTTTTATACTATCCTTTATCCTTTATACTATCCTACTTCTTGGCCTGACATTTTTTTATTGATCCAGTGACTCTGTTGATTGTATTTATTCAGCTAAAAGCTAAATCTGTTGGCTAATTCCATGATTTAAAAGCATTACACTGCTCTGTAGTAGGTTCTGCTGCAAAATCTGCAGATCACATCTAATCACCCACAAGGTGCTCCACACTTCCTGCAGTGTTTTATTTCAGCATATCCAGTGTTTGAAAATGGTACAGCCTTTTTGCTCTTGGCGTGTTTGCTTTGCTTTGTAGCTGCTCTGTGAGTTCTGAAATGATCCTGTTTTCCATAATAACAGTGAGAGGGAGGGAAGAGAGCGCAAAAAGGACAAGCAGCACATGAAACGGAAAAAAGAGTCAGACTTACCCTCAGCTATTCTGCAAACCAGTGGAGTGTCAGAATTTACCAAGAAAAGGAGTAAACTGGTGCTTCCAGCTCCTCAGGTGAGGTGTTTACTGATGATAAACAACTTAAAAGGCCACTAAAACAGCGCCTTCTATTTTCTTGAATGGATCTCATAGCAACATTGTATTTACTGTGCCTTGGGATTTTTTCTTTCAAAGATATCTGATACAGAACTTGAAGAAGTTGTAAAAGTTGGCCAAGCAAGTGAGATTGCACGGCAGACTGCTGAGGAATCTGGAATCACAAACTCAGCTTCCAGCACTCTTCTCTCTGAATATAATGTAACCAACAACAGCATAGCTCTGAGGACTCCCAAAACTCCAGCAGCCCAGGACAGGATCCTGCAGGTAGAGTATAAGTGTACAGGATGGGTTTTAAGTTTTGGAGCAGGAGTCAACTGAGTAAAGGTGTAAGTGCCTGAGAAACACTCCTTAGTTTATGTGCAGAGTTGGTATTTGAAGCAATCCCAGTCTTCAGGACACACTGAAGGGCATAAAGCAGATCTACTTGTATTTAATCAATTGTCACTGTGTTTCAAAACATTCTGATTATTTTTCTTTTAGTCATATATTGGGTGAAGCTTTTAACCATTCTCCTGGAGTCTTGCATAATTTTCCCTTCCTTGTGTCTCTCAGTGCTTAAGATGTATGAGTTCATCTCCTTAAAACAGTGTATGTTATGTTGTCCAACTTTTATTTCAAATGACAAGTAGTAATTAACTGCAACAACGCAAGAATATTTTCATAGCACTTTATTGGCTTAAAACTTAGGTTAGCCAAAACCTGCCTTTGCAACCTCTGATTGCCTGGATTTTTCAAAAACTGGTTATGTTGAGTAACATTTTGTTGCGTATGTGGAAATGGATAAATTTAATCAGTGCAGCTAGTGTGTAGTACAAAACAAGACCCCAAAAATCCCACTCCAAAACAGAAAACCCTCTGAGTTGACAATGAGCTGTATTTCAGCAGTTCCATGATTAGAGAAAAGAGAAAGTTCATGCAGATCATAACCTGAGTCTGTACAATGTTTGCAGGAATGGTCAGTCTCACCTGCAAATGGAGTTTATTCTAAATGTCACAGCATTATGCATACACATAGGTGGATTAATGGTCTTCTGGGAATATATTTGCTATTTGCAGTAGTATAATTAGCTCATTTTCAGAAAGACTTAATTCTTCACTGTAATAAGGAAAAATGAAATAAAAAAAGAGGCTATTCATAAAAGCCTCAGTTAAGTCATGGACCAAAAGTCTGAATAGTGACCATCTCTTCTGGAACATTGTCTTTGAAGTGCAGTTTGGATAAAGTTGATTGAATTCAGGTTTCAGAGTTAAAGTGTGCTCCTCCCTTTAAAAATCAGGATTCTTGGGATTACTTGAGTGTTCAGTCACTAACAAATCTTGGAGATTTATGGAGTCTGGCAAACTGAAGGAAACTGAAACAATAAGTGACACACTCAGTTTTGCAAGCCCAGTTCATAACATATTTTACTGGAAATGAAGTTCAAATGCCTCTCAGTAGAACAGTAGGGTTTGTAAATACCAATGTATGGGTGTTAAAGCTAAAAAACTTTAAACATTTTCCACAAACTGATATTCAAATAACTCTTCTGCTGTTCTGCTGCAGTAGCTGTTCTGTTACTGAATCTGTTGAACATGACTGTGAATGTCTTGGTGAAGCACTGCTTGTGTTGTCTGTTACACAGGAGGCCCAGAATCTGATGGCTCTCACAAATGTGGATACTCCCCTGAAAGGAGGTCTTAATACTCCCTTGCATGAAAGTGACTTTTCAGGGGTAACACCACAGAAACAGGTTGTTCAGACTCCAAATACTGTGCTTTCCACACCTTTCAGGTAAACAGACTCCTTTTGTGATGGGTGCCTGGGTGGGCATGTGTCTGTTTGGAGGTGGGTGAACGGAGCGGGTTTTGATGTGTAAAATACTACCATGATTAGAGCTTCAGAAGAAACTCACTTTTATTTCAAGCCCTTGTTGTACAAGTTTTTCCTTCTCTGTGTGTTTAGAAAGCTCAGCCATGTCCTTTTCATCTGTGTTCATGCAGCTCACTGGAGTTTTGATCCAAAATGTGGCCTTCTGTGGTCTGGAGCAGTATAAATTATTCTGGAGTAATGCAGGAGTATAAATAGTAAGCTGGAGTGTCATTCTGTATGTGGATCCTGGCCTTTCCAAAGTATTACCTTGGAATCAAAGATGTGGGAGGTCCCTCAGCCAAACCCACACTGAATTTTTGAAAAGCTGGAGTAAATATTTTATAAGCCATATATATCCAAAATAAAATATTTCTTATATTGCCAATCTAAATACTACAGAATTGCTGGTTTAACTCTTAGAATGAACAAATATATATCCCACAAATGTCAAATACCATACAGCTAAAACATGTTACAATTGGTACATTTTGTGTGTGAGGTTTTTCCACTTAGGATCTAATTTTACTTGTATCATGTTAGTAGGAAAAGTGGAGAATAAAATAAAAAGGACCTTTATGGCAGCTTTTCCAAAGCAGCTTTATTTTGTTCAGAAGCTGTGTGCAAAAGCCCTGATCTTTTAATTAAAAAGAGCAGTTCCAGCAGTGAGTGCTTTATTTGAAGATCTCTTGGTGTCACTGTGGTGCAAAATGAATGTAGAATTTGACCTGGAGTGATCTGGCTGTTGATTTGTATTATTTTATATTTTAAAAAGTAGAGATGCTCTAATTTTGTTGTTTAGGATTTTTTGTTGTGTTTTTTTTAGCTTCTGAAGTTCAGATTTGCGCAGGTTACCTGTGGGTCAACTTGGCTTGCTTGCAGAAATGCTCTGTCAGTGGGAAAATCCAATCCTTGAGCAGAGGGAAAAAATAATTAATCCATGAAGTAGCCCCTCATTCATGCAGTAGGTCATTGGGATAGAGAACAATATTCCTTCCTAGTCTAGAGGAGAAGCAATTGGGGCCAACAAAATCTAAGACTTAATCCATGTTGCCTAACCATAGATGCTTAGAAGTAATTATTATTATGTAATTATTTCTTCAAGAGTCAGTGAAAGCAAAGAGGCATTCTAGGATGATCCATTCAGTTGCAGTGTGGGACAGCTGTTGGGCCAGATGATTTCAGAGCAGATGACTTACCCAGGTGGGGAAATGAGAGCTTGCAATTCAACCCTGGTTACTGTATCCCAGAATAATGCCTGGTGACTGGATAAGCTCCTCTCTCAAAAGCAGCAGTGGGAGTTAATGTTGGTGGAATTCCTGAAGCTTCTCTTAAAATGATGATGTGCCTAGATTTCAGCTTGACAGGACCTTGGTTGCACCTTGACAGGCTTAAACAATTTCTTTTTACTATTCTTGTAATTGCACTTTACAGTTTCACTGCCTCCCAAGAAAAAAACTCTAGATTGAACGTATAGACTGTGTTTATGTAACTTTTCCCAACATTCAGACTTTTGTAAGTAGAGTTCTTTAGTAAAAAA
Source organism: Haemorhous mexicanus (assembly GCF_027477595.1). NCBI lineage: Eukaryota > Metazoa > Chordata > Aves > Passeriformes > Fringillidae > Haemorhous > Haemorhous mexicanus. Next base: position 113,403,838 of record NC_082343.1, on the reverse strand, counting down.
CTAATGACTAACTGCACTTCGCTAGAACACCCTCTCAGGGGTCAGAGAGCTTAACTCCTCGAGGAGGACTGACTCCCAAACCTGCACTTGGCACAACTCCAGGGAGAACACCCCTGCGGGATAAACTGAACATCAACCCAGAAGAGGGAATGGCAGATTACAGTGACCCATCCTATGCAAAACAAATGGTAAGTAGTACTTAAGAAGTGGAAATCTTTGCTCTATCAATTTTCAGGTTTTTAGTTCTCATCTGCTGAAAATAATTTTATAATAAACGTTACTTCTTCCACCTGTCTACAGGTCTGTCCTCATCACATAATAAAATACAGTCTTTATTTAAAAGAGCAGAAGTCTTGCGACTTAGAATGGCTTTCAGGGTGCTCAGTAAACACACCAAAACATTTTTGGAGAAGACGTAGTTAAGTTTCCATCCTATTTCTATCTTTGAAGTGAGCAGGAAATGCATCTTGAGCAAAAATTCTTTTTTTTTGCAATCCTACACAATCCTCAAATTCCTCATCGTCTTGACTTCCTGATTTACATACAGGACCTTTTCATCAGTCTGCCATGTTGACAACACTGAGCTAAAGGAGTTTAATTTTTGCCATTAGGAACACTGGGGTTTGAGATGTTCATAAATCTGAGTCCCATCCAGACTCGTTCATTACCTTTGGCAACAGATGTTTCCATTCTTGGAGATTCAGCCAGATGGGCCCTGCCAATTAGACGTGGTGTAAAAGGGCATATACCTAATAGGTAGCACCTTGGGAACTCCTTTATGTGGCTGATTCTGCAGCCTCGACTGGGGCTTTGAATATCTCCCACCTGAGCTATCAGCAGTTTTTGGCCTAGCTAAGATATCCACTCCAAGTGTTTGCCATGTTCTCACAAAAATAACTCTTCAAGTTCAAAATTCCAGAACTCCTCTTAGCTTGAACCAGAAGGTTTATTTGATGTAGTTATACTTTAGTTCTCTCTTAGTCTTTTTATAGTAAACAGACTTTTTATTGTTAGAAGGGAAACTGAGGCTTTAAATCCCTGGTGGACTCCCCTGGTTTCCAGATCTGGTGCTGGCTGGCTTAGCAGCAAACTGAGGTGGCCAGGGAATAATTAGTGTGTTGTTCCTGTCTGTTAATGCAGATGAGGGGAGTCTGATTGTGTTGCACTCAGGGTATTGCACTGCATTCATCACTGAATCCAGAAGCATCACATCTCCCTGCTCTTCCCACAGGAGAGGGAGTCTCGGGAGCACCTGCGCCTGGGGCTCATGGCCCTCCCTGCTCCAAAGAATGACTTTGAGATTGTTCTGCCTGAAAATGCAGAAAAGGAACTTGAAGAACATGAAGTAGATGAAACCTTTGTAGAAGATGCTGCTGATATAGAAGCCCGCAAGCAGGTCAGTGTGTGAGATGTGGAAGGTGCTTTTTCTGTAAAATAAAATGTGTTCCTTGTATGTATTTCACACCTGTTCAATGGAAAAGGTACAGCTTCTTCTACAGGATAGCAGAGTAAAATTTACCTGTTTTCTTTGCTGCTGCCAGAGTATACACACACGGAGGCCAAATCAGTTTTCTCTCTAAATAATTTTCTTAATTTCTTAATGTTATGTGTCACATTGTTTTCTGCTGTAAAGTCCCTAAGAGTACCTGTGTCCTACCTGCTGTGTTTGTCCCCCAGAAGATAAAAATTTAATTAAAAGCTTTTTTCTACAGTGGCACTTGCTTGATTTGAAGCACATAAGAACTGTGCTTGTTTTCAGTGTCAGGTTATTCTCTGAAGGTTAAAAGTTGCTGTTTGTGAAAGGTTAGACAGGTGTATACAAACTCAGGCAGGCTGGTAGCACACAGATAAAAATCTGCCATGCAGGGAATTGGCACCCTTGGCCACTACCAGAGGATTACCAGACAGCCAAGTTGTGAATGGGTCCCTGTTGTTTTGTTTTGTTTTAGAATCAAGGAAGGCTGGATAAAGTACAAGCCTAAATTCTGACAGTTAAATGGCTGTACTGGCCAGTAACCAGAGACACTTTAAATCTTTCTAAAAACAGTTCATTTTCTATTTAATACTTAGCCTAAATTTTGTGTTGCAAATCTCTTTCCAGTATATACCTTATATAAATATACATTTTTTATAAAAATAAATGGGATTTTTGAATCCAGAGAATGTTTTAACAATGGCTGTGCTTGACAAGTGAGAAAAATACTTTAAAAAATCCTATGCTTTGATGTTTAAATGGGATAAGCATTTCCCAGAATTTGATTCCCCGTGTGTCCTGTTTGGGGAGGAACATGTTTTATACATGTTTTTGTATGTCTTGTGCATACATACCCTAGTAAAAAGTCTGAATAAATACAAGTAATGTATGTGTGTAGAATAGAGGAAAGAATCTGAGTTGTAACATCATACAAGAGAAGAGCATCCTGCCTTCCAGTGAAGATATGACATGCTGGGCTTAGAACATGGAGGATGTTGGTCATTGCTCCTGAAGTTCCTGACAACACTGGCTTTTCATGTCATTTATTGCTTGAAAGTGTATTGTAAAGAGGACTCTAATGTTTTTCCTCTTTAACAAGTATTGTTTTTAATGAAATATGTACTTTAAGTGATTGAAGATGAGAAACAGAGTCATGGCTGCTAATTTAAGAGTCTTTCTTTTCCTGGTGGATTTAATGTCTGAAGAATTAGAGCAGCTGTCACATGTAGAGAAATGTGTAAAGAACGAAATCTTGCTGCAGTTGAGATTGAAGGAGAATTTGATGCCTGGAAATGACTTTTGAAGATCTTTTTTCTGTTGGAGTTAATCTGCTGTGCTCTTCCCATTCACTTTAGAGACAGCAAATTACATTGTCATCACATTATTTAGCTCTGGCTTAGTAACATGAAGTCTGTATACTGGAAGGAATCTTTGCTGCAATAATCAATTAGTTTTTATATCACATACATTCCTAAGCAGCATCTGATTGTGTTAGAGTGGCTGGAGTAACACTTGGCTTGTTTGTTTAGGCTCTCCGAGAAGCAGAGCGTGCCAAGGAGCTGAAGAGAATGCACAAAGCTGTGCAGAAGAATCTACCACGGCCCTCAGAAGTAAGTGGAAACAAAATTCACTGTTAAGGAACAAAAATTAAAAATAAAGGCTTTTACCATTATAGGAGGATATACAGTCAAAGGAAATCATTAGAGAGTGAAATCTTTGACTGTGCTGTTTTTCAGGAAACTCCCCCAGCAGAGTGTTCATGTGGTATTTTGTCTGTGCAGATGTTGAGAGTGCTGCATGTGTCACAAGGGTTTTGGCACCTCCACTGCGGAGTTTAGCTGATACATAAAATTCATACTTGAGTGGAGATACATGAATTTAATACTATCTTTGGTGTATATTATATTTACCAACTTTTTTTATTCCTGGACAGGTTAATGAAACAATTCTGAGACCCTTAAATGTGGAACCACCCCTAACAGACTTGCAGAAAAGTGAAGAACTCATAAAGAAAGAGATGATTACCATGCTTCACTTTGATCTTTTACATCATCCATTTGGAGAACAGTTTACTGGTAAGAAAGGTAAAGGCCCAGGATTTGGAAGCAACAATGCTGAGCACATGGCTTACTTGGAACAAAATCCTTATGAGAAGTTCTCCAAAGAGGATCTCAAGAAGGTGAGAATTGTGTGACCTGAGGAGACCTAAAGTCTCCTTAGGGCATAGTTCTGTAATATTGGGAAAAAAAGCCTGCACAGAGTTCAGTTGGGAGGTCTCCAGGGGGTTGTATGAAGGGCTGTAATCATAGAGTTGTTGGGGTTGGGAAAGACCTCTAAGATAATCAGGTTTGATCATTAACCCAGCACTTCCCAGCATTAAGTAAGGATTAGTTTATAAGTAAGGATGACTTAAGTGCACATTCTGCTTTCTGTGAGCTGATGTTAATCTGGGCTTTCAGCAGAATGATGAGGATGCTGTATTTGCCCATAGACATTGTTACTGAGATACAAATTTGAATGTGTTGTGGTTGCTTATCATTTTAAATAAGGCTAAGAGGAATAATACCCCAGTTAAACCCCAGAACAGTTACCAAATTCTTCTTTGCCATTTCTGTAAATAGCTGTTAAATCATTGAGGCATTAACCAGGTTTGATACCCACCTTCTGCTGCCTCTGAATTCTATTAATCCAGAATTACAAAGCATTTTCTTCAAAACAGTGCGGACTGAATAGGACAGTGGTAGTCAGCTTGTACCTTAGAGCAGCAAATCAAGTTGCTTAATTATGCTTGTCAAGCTCAATCCAGGCAAGCTGTGCTGGTGCAGAGCCTGCTGGGCTGTGGCAGCTGATCTTGCAGCCATACCTGGTCCAGAAGTGCTGAACAGGCAGATTGGGCCCTGGCTGGCTGCAGTGAGTGGGCGGCCTGGGCACTGTGTCCTGTTTTGCATTGTAATCCCAAGTTAAACAGCAGCTCTGGACCATGGTTCCAGTTCAGGGTGTTCATTTACTTAAGCAGCTGCAGATGTTGCCTTTTGCTGCCAAGTAACAGATAGGCAATTCTGTATTTTAGCTCTTTCAAAGAGCTTCACCTGTGAAGCTGTGCCAATAACCTTTGACCAAATGCCTACAGGAATAAAAATGAGTGAAAAGAGCAAAATCACGTGCCACCAAGTCGTCTGTCTCTTTAGACTTGTCCTCTAACAATACCTGTTGTATCTCTGCACCTAAACCCCTTATTCCTTTAAGGTGACTCTAAAGATACACAAGCAGATATTAAATCCCTGTCCTTGACCATATCTGACCAATAAATGTAGAGCCTGAAAGGAGAAACACTGAACAGTATGTACTTCCAATTTGCTGTGAAATGAAAAATTATACTTCAAGATCTCTTACCAGGAGACATAAAAATGGAAAATACAGTTAGATCATGAATTTCACTGCCCTGCCAGTGTCAGATTGTTCCCTAAGGAATGTTCTCCAAGTGCTTTCTCTGGTTGTTTTGAAGTGCAGCAAGAATCGGGTTTGCTATCACTTCCCTTAGAGACTATTACACAGTCCAGTAGTTTTTGTCTGGAAACTTTTCTTCAAAGTCCCTGGAAGTTTTGTCTCCTAACTGATGGACAGAAGGTTTTTGCATCCCTGCTCCTGCTTGCTCTCTAACATTTAACACAATATTCCCTCTTGTCTAAAATCCAGTTCAAACCAGAAAATTTTCCTATCTCTGTGATCTCACCTGGAGCTTGTTTATTTTGCTTTACTTCATTTGTTTTTAGAACATCTTCATCCTAAAACCCTTTCATAAAATACTCCTTTATTTTCCTGATGTGCAATTGCGTTTTGGGAAAGATTAGCAGTGGTGCTGGGCAGGGTGTGCTGAGCTCCTGGAGGTGGGAAACACTTCTGGTGCCACAAGTAAATATCCTCAAGTAGTTCTTCACAGTGTACTAATCTTGGCTAATTGAAATTTATAACATTAAGCTTTGTCAGGTGTGGTTGCATTACTCCTATTTTATCTGTCTTGACCATCAAGAATAAGTAATTAATTTTCTTTTCCCCTGTCTGTGGAATCATCTAATCTGGTGATACCTGAATTTCTACCTGGTCAGTGTGCAGTTACAAAACATAGCATCTGCTTGCAGTAAGATACCTACTGCTGATAGGGAAATTTGTGCTGCACCTGTAAATGCTGTTGAAAGAGAGGACATGGACATGTTCTTATAACCAATGAAGTCTAGACTGGCAAAGATGCTTTAGTTTTTTAGTTATTAATAAAATCAGAAGGACCTGGGTGCCTGTGCAGTTTTGTGGGCCAGGCTCTTTGTCAGAAATATTAAGAGTTGTGAGATCAACAACAATCTTTACAGTTCATTGTAAACTTCAAAAACTAAACTGGAAGCAGCAGTGCTCATATCTCACCAGTTCTTCAGCCACAGAACGTGTTAGTTACAGTCAGAGTTGTGTCTCCTGCAGCACAGCTTACGCTGCTCACCTGGGAATGTTTAGACTTGACTTTCCAGGTTGTGTGGAGAAGGGCGAACAAAAGGAAATGAAAAGTGATTTTTGTTTCATAGGACAGCTGCTTCTGTCTGTACAGTTCTCCCTCCCCTCAAGCTCCCTGCTTTTATCTCTGTTCTTGTGCAGCAAGATGAAGTATCTCACTGTGTCACAGCTTTCATTAGCCACGCCAGAGTGATGTCAGGTTTGGCCAAATTATATAAAATGAGGGATAGTTGTGCTGTGAGGAGCCTTCTAGCCTGGGTTTCATTTGTAATCCACAGCATCTGTATTCGATTTCATAGTTAGCTTAACCTGATGGTGAGCTTTGAGTATGAAAAGAAAAGCTGCCCCCATGAATTGCACACTGAAGGTTTGAAAAGAAGAGAAATTTCCTTTTATCCTGTGTATTGTAACTGCAACTTCTCTCATCCTTTCCAACAGGCACAGGATCTACTAGCACAAGAGATGGAGGTGGTAAAGCAAGGAATGGGGCATGGAGAGCTGTCAAGTGAAGCTTATAACCAGGTGTGGGAAGAGTGTTACAGCCAAGTGTTGTACCTGCCTGGACAGAGCCGCTACACAAGGGCTAACTTGGCCAGCAAAAAGGACAGGATAGAGTCACTTGAAAAGAGACTCGAGGTCAGTGTCACTTTTTTCTGTCTCTTGCACCTCCTTTTTTTTTTGAGTTTCCTTTTGTTTTTTTGGTTTTTTTCCTTTGTAGGAGTTCAGTCAGGTTTTTTGAAGGGATTCATTTGAAAAGGTTGGTTGAGGAATTTTCCTAGGGAGTTTATAGATGTTCTTGAGGTGCTTAAATGAGCTTCTTTCATCTTCCTCCTTACAATATTCCCACACAAAGTTTCTCTCTGCACTGTTAGCTGTAGCACAGCTCATCCACTCCATTCTCTACTGGAGAGAAGGTCAGGTTCTACTGTGCGTTAATTAACATGTGGATTTTTTAATGTTTTCTTAATCTCTGCTCTCAGTGGATCAGATATTTCTCAGTTTGCACTTGATTGTGGCCAGGATGAGGAGAAACCTCAGAGAAAGATGCTTAAAAAAAGCATCTCTGCGCCAAAGTTCCTCTCCAGTTCTCTTTCCAATTTAATTTTGGTTTCTGACTGACTATTACATATATGAAGGTTAGATAGTCTTGAATTCTTTCCCGGCTGGCATCTTTTTCCAGTTCCAGAGATTCCCTCCAAAAAAGAGAACAATGGATGTTTGTGATTCCATTTCACTTATCTTTGTCAGACCCTTTGACACTGATTTCCCTTGCCCATTCCTCTCTCTAGGTTTGCACCCTAACACTCCATACAAAAAAAACAAAAATAGACAACGTTCATGATAACAAGTAAGCTGGTCTGAAACAGTTTCTTTCCACGGAACATGTTTGTTCTGACTTGCAGTAAGTCATAAATGTTTTCTAAAATACTGCTTTAGCCTAAAAGTTTCTCTAAATTAAGCAGGAATCACATTATTTTTTTTCCTATGGTAAAAGGAAACTCTGCAAAAAAAGTTTTTCTGTTTTTAATATCAACATAGCTACAGTAGCTAGAAGCAAACCTCCCCATACAGCTGCTACCCCAGAAATAATCAGGCCAGAAAGGCTGAATTTTCGCTTGATTCATACACATGAAATACAACGTTAGTGTGTGTTTTGTGAAGCCTGTCAGTCAAGGGCGTTGTCCAGGTGCAGCTCCCGCAGTTGTTAGCCCAGCTCCGGGCCAGGAGCAGTTCACCTGTGTGTAACCCGGTAGTAGCAGTTTAGTATGAGCTCCAGAGCCCCTGTCGTGCTGCTGCTCACCCAGCAGAGAGCACCATTGCTCTGCCCAGCGCTGCCTGACAGACTCTCACTTGCTCTGCCTTCCCAAACCCGTGTGAGAGCTCAGCTGCAGCCTGGCCCTGCATGGCAGCGGGGCCTGGTGGGCAGCATGCCAGAAGTCAGAGGGCTGCACCTAATTTGTGTACAAATCCTTTTGAAATTTAAATATCTTAGGTCCAAAACGACATTAGAAGGGCATTATTAAAGTTGCAAAGTCAAACAGTCCAAGTTAGGGAATGCACGAACAGCCTTAATTTGCCTGTGCATATGCTTTTTGAGACAGTCTTTAATTTCATGATTGCAGCCTAGTTTTTCCACAGACTCATTTACTGCACAGGGTGGATGGTACTTGCTTAATGAGTAGCTCTTGAATATTTTGTTTTCTCTTAATTGTTTGGTGTGTGGCCCTGTGCCTTTATCCTGCGCACTGTTTCTGCAGTCTAAATTGGTTACTTCTGTGTGGGCTTTCTTGTTCTGTCCTTCTCTTCCCAATATTTGAATGAGTATGTGGTGGTGGAATGCGTATTAAGGATACTGAAGCAAAGTAAGGTCAAGTTTATACTTTATCAAGCTCATGTATGTTTGTTCTAAATGGTCTTTGAGTCACCCAGGAAAGAAAATACAAATCAGAGGTCTTGCCAAAAAAAAAAAGAAAAGGTTTTATTTTCTGCCAACATTGCATGGGACTCTGTGAAAGACACTTAACAAAATCCTGTTAGCTGTGTCCCATCAAGCTAAGAAAAGTGATCCTGCCTCTCTGCTCAGCCCTGCTGAGGCACATATGGGGTGCTGTGTCCAGTTCTGGGCTCCTCAGGACAAGAGAGACATGAAGCTCCTGGAGTGGGTCCAGTGCTGGGTGGCAAAGATGATGGAGGGACTGGAGCATCTCCCTGAGGAGGAGAGGCTGAGGGAGCTGGGGCTGTTCAGCCTGGAGAGGACACACAGCTGAGAGGGGCCCTCAGCCCTGGGTGTCCCTGTGTGCAGGGAAGGCTCAGAGCAGGGCCCAGGCTCTGCTCCAGGGCACAGCAATGGCACCAGAGGAATGGGCGGGGACTGATCCCAGCAAGTTCTGCCTGGGCAGGAGGCAGATCTTCTTTCCTATGCAGTGATCAAGCACTGAACAGATTGTCCAGGGAGGCTGTGGAGTCTCCCTCAGTGGAGATATTCCAGAACTGCATGGACATAATCCTGTGCCATGTGCTCTGGAATGACCCTGTTTGAGCAGGGAGGAGGGACCAGATGAGCCACTGTGATCCCTTCCAGCCTGACCCCTTCTGTGTCTGTTATCAGTCACTGCAGTCTGGCTAATGTAGCTACATCCCCTGGGAGCTCAGAGTGCTGCTGCCTGAGACTCTTGGCTTGGTGCAATTCCACACACAATCCTGCTCTACCATTTTCCTGTGTTCCAAAATACCACCCCAGTGGGGCCGGCAGAGCCCTGCACCTGCAGGTGCAGTGAGCACTGTGATCCCTCTCACAACTCACTGTTGTTGAGTCTGTGCAAAGTTAAATTTGACCTGAAAATCTCTCCCAAGTGTGCGCAAAATGCAGTTTAGTGCAGCTCTGTGGCTTGACCACAGAAGGCCCTTCCTAAAAGGAAGATGTACAGGTTTTTTAAGCATAGCTCACCTGCTGAATTGTTTCTTAAACAATAAATAAAAAGCATAGCAGTTTAATGAACAAATGAATATGCAATAAAAAAGCACAGATTTTTTCTTCGTACCCCATTCTCAGCAATGACAAAACCCACCTTCATTTTAATGTTTTTCCAATTAAAATTGTCTGAAAGCAATATCAGTTGAAATAGATATTTTAATGGGAAGTATCAGACAAGGTTAATGAAAAGCAGGGATATTAGATCAGCTTTTGGTACCCCAGGACACTTGCTTGTACTCTTAGCTGTCTTTGTGAGAAGAGTAGAAACTGTAAAACAAAGTTTACCAGCAGCAGCATCTGATGTTGGTCAGTTTTGGGGGCTGCTTCTTCCCATTTATGGTGCACTAAGATTTTTAGAGGGAAAAAGCCACAAAAGTGCAGTGATATTTGGCACAGCTGCATATGGGGAAGTCAGTGTCTAATACTTCCATATGGGGCTGCTGACACCCTGCAGATCCTGTGCAAAAAAACCAAACTGTTTCTGGGTCTGTCTTCATCACTCAGAGATTCCTGGCTGGATTGATGGTGTGGACACACACTCATCTTCCTCTAATTGTCCTGTTCTCACTGCCTGAGTGGTTTAGTCGTGGCAGCCTATGTTGACATGACATTTATCTTTCTCAAATGGATGCTGATATCACAAACAGATTTGTGCTGTTATTGATGAACTTGAGGAGGCAAAGTGGAGCCGTTGTGGAGAGCTTCTGTTTGGCTGGGTATCCTGTCCAGGCATCATCAGTAATGCACAGCTCATCAGTAGTTCTGATGTTGGAGTGTACTGCTGTGTGTTAGTAATACTTTTCATTGCTTTGTTTTGTGGGTTTTTGACTCCTTGAATGTGTTACTTAATGTGGGTTAAGAGTGTTAGAGGATTAGTACGTGAATTTTCTTGCATTACAGATGGGGAGTAGTTTCAGGTCTATGCAGGTGAATCACTGTGACCTCAGTATGTGTCTCTGGTACACCTTAGATTTGTGGAATTTTCTGATCTTTCCAGTAGCTTTAGAAATCCAGAGTATTTTTCCAAGGCTAGGCTACACTGCAGAGCACATGATTCAGAAACTGAACTTTTCTGATGCTTGCAGTTGTGTTGAGTAACTGCTTCAGTTCTCTACAATACCTTAGCTCCCTTCTCTTCCAAACAATACATTTATAAAGAAAAGCATTCCTACTAACATATGTTAAACTGGGAACTTTTTAAGATGAAATGAGATAGTAAAGGCCTCTATTTAACAAGCTAGTTGCTTCCCTTTGTAATTCACAACATAGAAACTTCCTGCCATCTTTGCTTTTCCTTTGAAGACCGTTAATAAAGTTGGCTTGCAGAATACAAATACTTTAATTAAAATTGTGGTAGTTAACATTATCATTTCACTTGATTACTAAATTATAAATGCTATTGGAAGCCTGCAGGAGAAAAAGTTCAAGATACACTGTCTATGCAAAATCTAGTAAATTAGCTATTCTTTGCAGTATCCAAGACACATCAAGGTGATGATTTATCAAAGTGTTGATGTTTGCTTTTAATTGCAGTCCAAGTCCTCTGAATTAATTCAGATTAAAAACAACTTGCTTAGGTGGGGTTTTATAGGATATATGGTACACTCTGCTGCAGGATGTATCACTTTAGTTTATTGGACATTGTCTTGTAATTTATCTCTAGTTTATGTGCTAAAGCTTGCAGTTTCTTTTGCATTTTCAGGTGTGCTGGTACTCACAAAGCACCCACAGAAAATAAGATATTTTATAGGACTAGGAACAGAAAAATTACTCACAAAACTAAAATATGGTGAAAATCCTGAATAGCATTGCTTTTATGCTTCCATGTTTTATTTTGGCCTAATGTCTTGCATTTGTGGAATACACTTCTTTTTATAAGGTCTGTTTAGAATGTAGTTTGCACCAGAGGATCACAGCAGAGAGGCACCAGGGGTCTTCACTGTCAGATTGTTCAGAATCTGGAAACTTCGTGTGCTTAGAAATAAAGGTCAGCATTGACAAAGCTCTCATTGCAAAGGCCTTTGCACACCCTCACTGTCCAGACCTGAGTGCTGCAGGATCACCATGGAGCTTCTGCTGTATTGAGAGGGAGCCAGGCTCTTTGGCATCTCCTCTATTGCCTGAGCTTTCATAACTTTGTCAGACTCTGGAAGAGGCCAGTGCAGGCACTCTGTTGTGCAAGAGTGGTGTTTGAAGGTAATTACACTGTGCTGACTGCCCTGTGACCTCACCAGACACTGCAATGACCCGTGTTAGCTTGTGGCTTATCAAAGCTCTTGGTCTCTGGTGGGTGTTACTGTCTGTGATCTTAATGCAAGGTTTTTCTTCCCCAATGAGTGGTAAAGAGCTTCCAAAAAAGTTCAGTAAAAATAAATTATTTGTTTTTTGTCATAAACTATGCTCTTCTAGACATGTTTCTGCTGTGATAGAGATAGGATCCTTGAATCATTAAATTTGGAAAAGACCTCTAAGATCACCATGTCCAGCCATCAGCCTTATACCACCATCTTGTTCACCTCTAAACCATGTCCTCAACCGTGTCATATCCACATATTTTTTGAACAGGGATGGTGACAATGCTTGTCAACCCTTTCCATAACTAAATTTTTTTCCCAATATCCAGTGTAAACCACCCTTGATGCAATTTGAAGCCATTTCCTCTCATTCTGTCATTTGTTACCTGGGAGAAGAGACTGACACTCACCTCAGTACAACCTCCTTTCTTTGTAGGGAGCATATATGAGTATCACTGGTCTTAGAAGCAGTTCTCAAATAAAAATCTTCAAAGTGAACTTTATGCCATGGCTGTAGATCAGCAATGATTACTGACTTGCACAGTAACTTTCCTAGATTATTCTAGTTCTAGTTGGATGCTGTGAGCCCCTATAGGAACACTTGCTTTTCATATACCTTGTATTGTTTTTACTCAGCAGTTACACTGATTCATGGTGTTTGGAGACAAGCCATTATAATTTCTGGAACAATACTTCAGGGGGAGCATGCTCTTGGGTCATTAGATCTGGCTGTGAGTAGACAGAGCCGTGTTCTGCAGATATCAGTAAGTCATAATGGTACATGATCTACATGACAAAGTACAATATAGGAGTTTATCTGGGGCTCCCCTATTAAACTGGGAAAAGTCAGCTTTATATTGCTATGCAAGCTCTGAACATCTGGTCTAGTTTCAGTTGGGAAGTTGTAGTTGCTTACCAGCAATGCCTTAAATTGAGGATTTTTTTAAGTGACTCTTTCCATAAAAAACTTAGTGTGATCCCATTCAATTAGAATGAATTTCTTCTTTTTCATGTCTTATCAGCTGCAAGCTCAGTCCATCTTTGCTCTCATCCTGATCAGCACCTTTGCTTCATGATCCTCATACTCCCTCATACATTACGTGGAGCACCTTACTGGAGGTGAGGTGTTCAAGGCCAGGCTGGGCTTGGAGCAGCCTGCTCTAGTGGAAGATGTTCCTGCCTGTGGCTGGAGGGTTGGAATGATTTGATCTTTCAGGTCCCTTCCAACCCAACCCATTCTCTGATTCTGTGATCTTAAGTGCCACAGCAGAAATGGGAAATTGTGTCAAGCCCATGGAGTGGTTTTGGTTGATGGGCTGAGCTAATGTTGTTTAATAAATTGAGGCCTTATTCTTCTACACTGGACATGCAATTTTGGTTTGATGCTAACTCCAAGCCTCAGTTTTCAGCAGAGTTGACTTATATTTTCCTAACTTGGGGGTAGCTCAGGCAGGGTTTCACAGAGAGTTTTGCATGGTCAAATTCTAGATAGTTGTAACAGTGTTTCAAGCCAAAAAGGGAGAATTCTGCCCAAGAGCTTGGAACTGAAAAAGCATTTTGAAGTAGAGAAATTAATGACTTTTTTTTTAAACATGCTGTTGTTGAGTACACCGTAAGCTTGTAAAGGCAGATGACCCCAGGATGGCCAGAGGATTCTGTAGTGTGGAGGTCCTTGTTGTCCCTGGAGTGGTTGGAAATGCCTGGCCTGGAGCACAAGCTGCTGTTGAGCTGAGCGCTCTTGCCCCAGACACTGAAGCTGAGCCAGCACGAGCCAAACTCACAATCCTCCCATTCCAGTTAAGTCAATCCTTCTCCTGCCAGCAGAACTGAATTTGGGAGGGCCACGTGTGGGTCTGAGGTGAGGAGGGAAGTTACAGTAACATTTAGAGTAGTCCTATGTATGTTCCAGGAGTGCTCTGCTCAGCCTGCGTAGCTGAAGCTGGCAGAGGATTTCTCTGCACAAGCGAGGCAGCTTTGTGATGATGTTGATTCTCCAAGGTCATGGAACAGGTTGGTTTACTTTGACTGTGCCTCTGCTCTGAACATGCACCAGTTTTTCTTCCATGTTTGTTTAATCTATCCAGCATGATTAGGAAGATCAATTAAAAGACAAGAGAGTTTAATGCTGTTCAGGGATTACCAGAAACTCCACATTAAAGGGAAGGAAAACAAACCAGTCAGTACAGCGAAAAAACCCTTGGAACTGAGGAGGGGTGTCCTCAGTAGACCTGGTGAGATGAGAATTCTGAAAATGCAGTTTTTAAGGCAATTGAGCTCTTCTTTCCTCAGGGTCAGTTTTTCTTAAATCTTTCCCAGTGGATGTTTGTTCTCATAAGGAGTCCTTCTCTGTCCTTCGTTGTCCTTAGTTAAACCTTACAACTAACATCTAAAATTTCCTTCCCAAATTTAAGTCCCTCTTCCTTTCTCAGTAGCAGTAAGAACAGATGAATTTTTCACAATTAACTTTGGGATATTTAAAGCAGGGTGTTGTGTCTTCTTTTTCTCTTTTTTTGTTAGGCAAAACTGGTTTTCCAGTCAGTCTCCCTTTTCTAGATCATGTTTTATAAACCTCTGGTTATATCTGTTGCTCTTTTGGCTCTTTTGTCTGCTGCTTGTTTTGTTTTTTTTTTCCTTGGTTCTCTAGTGCATTACTGAAAACTGAACACCACTTTACGAGTCATGAGGGAAGCTTTTACATTGGAGATTTGGGATGGGATGAGGCTCTCACACTTGCCTTAACATCGATATATCATCTTACCCCGTGTCTGTACATGCTGTTCTCATTTTGCTGTTGCTGGTATAAAAGTCAGCAGAACCAAAGCTGGCCAAGGAACAGTACAAAATAAATAAGTGGAGAAATCTTTCAAATGTCTTTACTCTTTCTGTTAGGTTCAGGGGGAAATGGTTGTCAGATTTTACTCAAATCTATTTCTTTGCATTAAGCAAATAATGTAGACTACTGTTTAAACACACCTCTTCATAACTGCTTGGAATTTTTAGCTTGGTATCTGAGCCTTAAAATTTTATGAAGCTTGAACTGAAATTATATGCAGTTGTTGGCACTAATGCAGCAGTCAGCAATTTTTAATAAATAGTATTTGTTACAAAAGCTGAGACCTCCTTTTGACCTTCTTGTAGTAGGTCCTAAAATTTCGTAGTTGGGAGGGAGGGGAAAAGGTGGTGAGTGTTCACATTTCTCCCTAAGCAGAGAAGGAAGAAATGTCTGTTATTTCTGGTTTTAGAAACTTGGGAGGCTTTTTTCTTTTCTTTTTCCTGTTTTTTGTCTTTTCACAGCAGTGAGGCCTATGATAATCCAAGATGGGACAAGAACTGGAGTAGAAAAGCTATACAGGAACATATAACCTAAGGAGCTCTGATAGTTAAGAGTCCAGTATCCTGACCAACTCCAAAATATTAAGTCAAATTATCTGAAAATTTCAAGAGTGCTTAAATAATCGGGGTCTGACAATGTAATAAGTATCAGACTTGAACTGGCCTTGTTAGAAGCTTTAAATTTAAAAATGCTTTATTATAGCTAGCACTTCAAGATAGTACACACTTGGGGTGTGATTGATCTACCTGGTCTTGGGTAACAGTGTCTAAACAGACAGGTTGTGCTCCCATCACCATCAGTGAAGAGCCCTTCATTGAGGTGTTTAATCTTGTCCCAAGGCCCTGGATCAGATAAGCCATGTCCTGGAGTTGCCAGTTTCTCTCCTGATGACAGAAAGATCTCCTGTGACGAAATCAGATGTTGATGTCAAAAGCCAAGCAAAGTGAATGCCAGCTGGAGTGTAAAAGTGTGAGACCAAGCCAGTACTGCCACTGCTGCTGGTGGTACTTGGAACATGGGGATAATTCAGGGCTTGTGACCACAGTGCCCTGATCCAGTCTCTTTTCTGTATGGTGGGGTAGTGCTGATAACTGTATTTATGCCCTTAGGTACTCAGTGTTTACCATTTTATGAGAAAATCAGGTTGTTGAGAGATCATGGAATCACAGAATAGTTTGGCTTGAAGGGATCTTCAAGGTCAGCTCATTCCAACCTCCTGCCATGGGCAGGGACACCTTTCACCAGCCCAGGTTGCCCAGAGCTCCATCCAGCCTGGCCTTGGACACTTCCAGGGATGGGGCAGCCACATCTCTGGGCATCCTGTGCCAGGGCCTCATGGCCCTCACAGTAAAGAATGAGATCTTCGCTCAGGATGACAGAAGAGTGGAACTTCTCTAAGTGGTCTTTTTTAGTCTTCTCTGAAGAGTGACATTGTGATGGGAGTTTAATTTCATACCAGCCATACTCTACATTGTCTGTAATGCTGGGAGCAACATGGACAGTTGATCTTTGTTACATTAGGCCTCTGTTACAAACAAAATTCTGTTTGCCTGTGCATCCATCTATTCCATGATCTCTAAATGTCAGTGGTGCTCAGCACACATTTTTCATCCAAGAAACATTAATTGGAAAATAGTTCATTGACTGCACAGCTGTATTTGTTGTTGCAGTAATAGCATATTATTTACCAATGAAGACATTTAAAGCTTTCATACTTTTCCATCAGAGAGTATCCTCACAAATCCCTAATCTATTTATTTAATTTTCTCTAGATTTATATAAATATTGAAAAAGAGGCGCCTTTCTGTATGCTTAAAGCACCTTGGGCATAGCTGAAGTCTACATTGCCAGCAGAGTTTGAAAAGCATAGCAGTCTGCATGGCTCTCCCCAGGAGCAAACTAGACAGCTCAGAAAGTCAAATTTCTCTTTCACTCACCCATTAACAGTTTGCTCCCTTGACCATTCACTTTGTTTATCTCTGCACCACTAACTAAAACTGTTCTAAATGAGTGAATAAATTGTTGAGGAGTCGGAGGGCAGGTTACAGAAACCTGCAGCTGTGTAACAGAGGGTACTTCAGTACAGTTGGAGGGCTGGAAGGCTGATGAAATGCACTTTGCAGTAGCTTGGTGATGGCTGACTGCAGTTATCACTGTGAAGGGCAGATCCCTCTTCAGTAGTTCCTCCCCAAAGGAGTTCTGTTTCATTGGTAATAAATGATATATTGAGTAATTGTAGCAATGAAAAGGTGCTCCATTTTGGTTGGTTTTTGGTAATTTCTTTGTGTGTGAGAACATTCACTAGCAAAGCTTTGATTTTTAAAGAAACAAGGCAAGGATTGGTGACTCAGACACTGTGGTTCTGAATTAGTCTTTTATATTTTAATACTTGAGAAGCTTTCATATCATATTTCATGTTCTGCACAAATATATCGTTAAGTGTGGCAAAAGTCAAAATATGAGAAGTTCAATTTTTTCTTGAGCTTGGCATTCTTCACACAGTCCTTTCTAAAAAAAAATGATTTTGTTTTGTTATGTTTTTAAGGAAGTAGTATTAAAAAAGCTTCAACAAGGAACCTTATGTCCCTGTTCAGAGATGTGAGCTGTTGGACTTCTCCACGGTTGTGCTCAGTGGTGGAGGCCTGTGTTCTTTCTTGGTTTCATAGGAGCATAGAATGGCCTGGGCTGGAAGAGACTATAAAGATCATCTCATTTCACCACCTGCCATGGCAGGGACACCTTCCACTATCCCAGGTTGCTCCAAGCCCTGTCCAACCTAAACTTGAACGCTTTCAGGGATCCAGGGGCAGCCACAGTTTCTCTGGGCAACCTGTGCCAGGGCCTCCCCACTCTCACAGGGAACAATTTCTTCCAAATATTTAATGTGATTTAATCTTCATCTTTAGGCCATTTGTGATTAGGATTCAGTGTTAAAGATTTCTGTGATGCCTTTAAAAATTCTGATGGCTGTTTCATTCTTTTAGTGCTCATTTAATTTTACCCCGGGTGGAAAAATACACAAAGACTTCTATTACCTTTGGTATTTTCAATGTTTTATACAACATTTTAAACAAATTAACACAAATATGTTCAGTTACTGACATTGTGTCCGAGGTGACAGATTTTTGTGATTTGTGTCACTTACCTGTTTATGGATTTTGTCTGGATTACAATTTTAGAGATGTATTATGTCTATTATAAAGATTTTAATCCGGAAGTGTAGATTGTTGTAAAATGTGAAGTATGATTATTTTAATAGAAATCAAAGAACTTGTTCAACTCAACACCATTCCACAGATACATTTTTACTTTTTTTTTCCCTCTTGACTTTTGAATTCTGGGTAACTAAAACAACTCTTGGCTTCCTTCTTGCAGATCAACAGAGGCCACATGACCACTGAAGCCAAGAGAGCTGCCAAGATGGAGAAGAAGCTGAAGATCCTTCTTGGTGGTTACCAGTCTCGAGCAATGGGGCTCATCAAGCAGCTGAACGATCTGTGGGACCAGATCGAGCAGGCCCACCTGGAGCTGCGCACCTTTGAGGAGCTGAAGAAACACGAGGATGCTGCCATCCCTCGGAGACTGGAGGTGAGATTCCAAAATCCAGTACCTGAGGTCACACACAGGCACCTTGTGGAAAAGATGTTTTTACAAGGAACGAGCTCTGAGCTGTAGGAACATCGGGGGTCAGATGGTCGGGTTGGACAGAGACGAGAGATCTCTGAAGCCAGGTGGTGGAACTTGTGGTTTATTGCAAAGGGCCTGGGTGCAGGGCCCTGCTTGGAGCTGCCAGCCACATCTCAGAGCAGGCCTGAGGGAAGTAAAGAGAGTGGTAAAGAGGATGAGAGAGAGAGAGAGGATGAGAGGATAAGAGGGTAAGAGAGCGAGATTCCCGTTACAATACAACAAGTCTTGTTCTGTGTTGAATATCCTAATTTTCACTGGCCAATCTAGTACAAGATACAAATCCTATAGCATTTACATACAGCCTATTAGAATCATTACATTACCATACTGTGTTACCTTTTAAACCCTAAAAACTACTCTTTGGACCCCTTCTGCCCAGCTAGTAGGGTCTGCTCTGACCCTTGGACCTGTCTGCAAGCAGAGGCTATTGTTTCATCAAAAGGGGGATTACCTTCACCTGGCCATACCATTGTTTTCCAGTTGTTCAGTAACTAAGGCTTGGTGTCTCAAAGCTTGCTTCCATTTCAATCTTGCTTATAGTTTCTATATTCTCAAAATCTTTTGCCAGACAATCATATTTATAAGGCTTTCCTGTTTCATCTTCCCCAACACTGACCTTTACAGCCTGAGTTGGTATCAAGTTTTTAATGTTATCTTAAAATCATATTTTTGGCTTTTACCAGATTCATCTGTTTTTTACTTCAATATCAAAGATTCTGTGATGCACATATTAGAGGCTGGGACTAATCTGGCAGTATGTTCTTTAACTTTGGGGTTTTTTTATTTCCGTGTGTGGTTTATTTTATAAGTCTTCTGCAATGTGTATCAGTACAAGTTCCATCCCTCTCTAGATTTGGTTTGTTTCAGTTTTAATTACTCTTAGATCTTCGGATAAATGTAAAACTTGTCTAAAATCTCCTTCTTCTAAAATCTCCTTCTCCTCCTTCTTTTGTCTGGGATATACCAGACTAAATGCTGGTGTATACCTGAAATAACTGTATTGGACCCACTTCTCTTAGTTTAAGGATCTCCAGGATATTCTCCTTTTATTCAGCTAATGAGACAGCCGTTAATCAAGACTCAGTCCTAGGTTTGAACCAGCACCAGCCTTTCTTTCCAAGGAATAAGTGTTCACCTGAGCACAATTTTTATTGTAATGTAGTTCTTCTCCAGAACAGAGCCTTCCATTGAGGCTTAGATAGTCTCAACCATTTCCTAAAAAAAGATAAAATGCATCAGTTCTTAAAACCAGTTTTGTGAAGATGATTTAGAAATGCTGATAGATGTGTCTGCAAACTCAGAAGTGATTAATTGATTTACTGAAAGATAACAGTTAAAACATATTAAATCACTTGATAGCTGCTAATAGCACCCATTTTTTAGTAAATTGCAAGGTTCCAATTTGAAATCTCTCCTTTTGAAGCATTTGATCTTAGCTGCTGTCAAAAACAGGGTGAGCTACCTGACATTTGAAATAAGATAGCTGTGATTCTTGATACTTTACATCCACTGTTCTGTTTTGCATTTATATTTAAAGTAAGTAATTTCAGCAATGTTCTGTCTTAATTCTGAGCTCTTCCTCTGGAGGAACTAAAATACAGCCTTTGGTAATGATCTTCATGGGTGTGACTGATGGGAAACTGACTGGTTGTTTAATGATGTTTTCCTTACAGTGTCTGAAGGAAGATGTGCAGCGACAGCAGGAGAGAGAAAAGGAGCTCCAGCAGAGATTTGCTGACTTCATGTTGGATAAAGAGACTTTTCAAGCAAAATATTAAAGCACAAAATTCCATCTGTCACTGATGTAACATTTCTAAAGTGTTCAGATACTTCTCCAGCAGCATTTGCCAGCAGTTGCAGAAATCAAGTGTAGTCTGCTGTTTCCATCTTGTCAAGTTTTGTTCCTTCAGTGGACTATTCCAAATTCTCTAGGTATGAATAGCTCTGGCCAGTGTTAAAAATGGGATTGAAATGTCCAGAATTTTATTGAAAGAAAAGAAAAATCACTCTGGTATGATTTCAGCCATGTCTTCATTTGCTAGGGTTATCACGTTATTCCTAGTGTTTTACCAGTCTTAAAAGACCTGTAAGATACATGCAGAATAATGTCTTTTGAATAAATCTGGAATGTTAAAAAACAACGAAGTAATAATGTCTGTCTTTTAACTAAAATTGTATCTTCACCTGTCCCACCCTTCCTTTGTTTTTCTGGTCTTCCCTTCCCCTTGCTGCTGCCTTTATTCTCCATGACTGATTTGTAATAGGAATTACCTGTGCGGGATAGTTCATGTCCAGATAATAAATACCATGTTCCCAGCTCTTCTCTGTGCCTGTGAATAAACACTCCCAGCTTTATCTAGGTGCTCTAATGGTCATACTGGCATAATCTCCCCATCCTGGACCCATGCAGGGTTAGGTTTTATAAAGACATCCAGCATGGCCTAATGCCACCATAGATTTCAGCAAAAAATGTACTGTTAAATTTTCTAAGTATTAATTTTTATAAATAATCTGCTGCTTTGTTGCCCATGGTGTGGGGTAAGAAAGAAGCTCTGTGTTTTCTCCTCCTTTCACCACATCCTAACAGGATTTAAGTGTCTCATTGCTTTGTCTTGAAGGGTAAGGGTAAAATTAGGGAAAGGTGGGAATGTGCTTACACTTTGGGGTTTTGAGCTATAGCTCATGGAAAGGCACAGGGTAAAAGGCAAAACTGTTGTTAACAGCACAAAATTCAGCAATTAAATACATCCAGTAACATGCATCATACAATTTTGCTTGGATATATTTGAAATTTAGATGGGGATTTTGCTGCCTGGAATTTTACCAGATTGCAGTGTCACTTTGTTCAGGCCTTGGAAATGTTACTGAGGAACACTGTCAGGGTTGTGCCTGTGTAGCTCTGCCAATGCCATCCATGGAGGTTAATGATTATCAGATTTTTTTAAATGTAACCTGGGTGAGTCCTGCTGTCACTGGCAGGAGTAGGGACACAGCCAGCCTTTGAATATCTTTCCCTTTACTCACCAAGACATCATTCTTCTGAAGTATTAATGCAATTATAGACTACATTCTTCTAGAAACGTGTTAAATATTTGACTAAGCCAGAACACATCTGGAATGAAGTATTAAGCATCAATCTTGTAGCATATGGGGTATTTTAGCTTGGATGGTTATACCCAAAAGGAAAAATCATGGCATATCATGTCAGTTCTTGTGGTTGTGTGGTAGCTGAAGATATTAACAGAGAAACCCTTGTAGGCTTACCAATACCACAACTACAATTGTTTCTTTTCTTTTTAGGGCTGCAGCAGAGCCTCTTTGATGTGCCCTGTATTTTTGACAGCTTTGGAGCTAGACAGGTATTCAAACTCTGTCTTAAATTGTTTAAATGAAAAATTCAGAAGGACTGATCAGTCACAAAACACTTTTCTTTCTTGAAATGTATGCAGTTAACCAGTTATTAATTGCAGCAGGCATGAGGTGGTTCTATTTGAGAAGTACCTGCAGGAGGTTTGCACAGTTTCTACAGTATAGTTTGTTCACACAACACTTAAGCAAGTTCACAGTTTTCCCTGTCTTTTAGTCAGAGTTTTTCTCCTGCAGTTTCTATCTCAGTAATGAAAGAAAACTAATAAAGTCTCTTTCCTTACTTAGAGCTTGGCTGTGCCCTGCTTTAGCTTTTTACCTGCCCTCAGCTGCCTGCTCTAGGGCAGCCAGTCATAGATCTGCTGAAATTACCCCAAAACCTTCTCACGGGGTGCTCCATGCATTTGTTGGTTCCAGAAAGGTGTGAATGGAGCAGCAGAGCCTGGATAAAACATCCTGAGATTATTCAGGTGCAGGATCTTAAACTGGAGTGCTCG
This sequence comes from Haemorhous mexicanus, assembly GCF_027477595.1. NCBI lineage: Eukaryota > Metazoa > Chordata > Aves > Passeriformes > Fringillidae > Haemorhous > Haemorhous mexicanus. The sequence goes on along the minus strand of NC_082343.1, from coordinate 113,381,712 downwards.
GAAAATCTGTCCAAGCAAATTCAGATGCTGGTACACGTCAGTGCTTCCAGCTGCAGGTGATGATGGAGCTCAGGCTTGCCAGATCTATTTCTTGAGTTTTGGCCCAGTTTATGTCCTGAACAGCACTCCCTGAATCTCTTTCAAAATAGCTCTAGCAAAATGCAGATGTTTGTTGGACACAAGAGTGACCAGCACACCTTGACAACAAATTTTTATTTTAAAATTCTGAAGCCGGCTACTGATTTGATCTTTCTTCCCAAGAACAATAATAAGTATAACCATAAACAATGCAAACTTGTGAACATTTCACTACAGTGGGGAAGCTCTAACCTGTGTGACAGAGGTGGGGTGGGGGCTGTGCTGTGTGTGTTAACAATTATTTTGAGAATTATTTAACATTCTCCCCGAGAAATTCCTCCATTTCCATTCAGCATGCCAAAATATATCTGCAAGCCTTTAAATAATTTCAGCTGATGATTTTCCTCCCTTCCTGGAATCAGACTTGGCATTTATGTATTGGATCAATCCCATAGCTGGAGCCTGCTTCAAAGTCTGTGGAGTTGATAAGGCTGTCATTTACTTCAATTGACTTGGATTCTGGTACCTGGGAAAGCCAAAGGGACTAAATTATAACAGCTGGGTGTCTCATCCATACCCGACAGATAACAGAGATCCTGAGCTCGGGGTAAGGGGGAGACTCCTCGGAGGCAAAGGAGCTTCCCTGTGAGAAATCTAACAGAGCTGAAGCCAGCTCTTCCGAACCTGGCAAATCTCCAGAGAAAAAAGCACTGTGTAACACTGTAATTAGTCACAGCAGCCAGCAGTGGCCAAGGCACACCAGAGCTCTCTGGCTGCCTTAGAAAGACACTTTCAGTGCCAACAGGAGTATCTTGTCTTTGCCTGTTGCTGCTTGTTTGCCTTTTGCACCCTTGTTTGCTGAAACAAGCATTGGGTTAGCACTTTTGGGTTAAAATATGTTAATCCAGCTTGATTGTCCAATCCCCTGTACAGGGCAGACGTGAGTTGGGCCACATTTCCAGGTAGGAAGTTCAGGTGAAGGTGGAAGTGGGGCAGAATAGTGTCCAAAGAGGGGCAGTGGATCTGGGGAAGGGTCTGGGGCACAAGGGAGCAGCTGAGGGAGCTGGGAAAGGGTCTCATCTGGAGAAAAGGAGGCTCAGAGGGGAGTTTCTGGCTCTCCACAACTCCCTGGCAGGAGGAGGCAGCCAGGTGGTGGTCAGTGACAGGGCAAGAGGAAATAGCCTCCAAGAAGGGCTAACTTGGATGTTGAAAAAAATTTCTTCATTGAAAGGGTGATCAGGTATTGGAATGGGCTGCACAGGGAAGTAGAGCAGTGACCACCCCTGGAAGTGTTCAGAAGCCATGTAGATGTGGTGCTTAGAGACCTGGTTTAGCGTTGGGCTTGGCAGTGCTGGGTTAATGTTTGTTCTTGATGATCTTAGAGGTCTTTTCTGACCTTAATGATTCGATTCTGTGATTGCTTCTGTCAGAGGATGTCCCACTTCATTGTCTGCCTAAAGTGAGTGTGAAACATGGGCAGGGTGCTCCGGGGCCAGTAGCTGACGTGAGGTAACTACCCACAATTAGGTCCCTGACAGACTCAGCTGGATCTGTGCCCCTGATGAAAACTCTGGAAATTCATTGTTTTTTGTCATCATGGCCTGAGCATAGATTTCTAAATAAAATGCATAAAAACCCATGTTTGAACTTTTGTTTTGGCTGCAGACTTGCTAACAGTATCATAAACCAGTGTGTGAACTTTGGCTTGCCTTCAGTATCCTCGGTCAGTGATGTTGCTGGAGAAGAGAGATTATTGCGGTCTGGACTTAATCTGCCTCACATTCATCTCTGGAATCCAGCTTGCAGTTATCTTCCATAATGTGGGTTCAAAGCAACACCTGTCTCCTAAGCAGGATTTAAAAGTGGAGTATCAAATAGCATTTCCCCCATTTTCCTAGCTGAGTGAAAAGCACATTGAAAAATAGCCAGATACTCATCTCAAGGCAGAGTGTCCCTGTAACTGATTCCAGACCTGTGTGCTCTGCCTCTCCAGGGCTCCAGTTTCTACCTTTCCTTACCAACAAAAAATACCTGCTTCTGCTGATCTTGAAGACTTGCACTGACATTAGGAGTGAGATCAGACCCTGAAAAAGACTTCAAAAGACACATTTGACACATATCTAAGCCAATGCAGCCCTGTATCTCCCCTAAGCACATGCAATTGTCCCACCCTTTGAAAGTTCCACACTAAGCACTTTTGAGACTTTATTAATGTTGAAGCAAAGGGGAGTAGCTGTGGATAAAAAAAAGAGGAGCTTAACTTTTTTGGTTTCATGCAGGCCTTTAGGTGAGTCATCTCCCCTTCAGCAAGCCTCATTAGCTTTGTATGTATTTAAATGAGGTGGCTTTAACCAATTCCTGCTGCCTCAAGCATGACTGTGATGCACACAGTAGGTGAAAAGGTAAAGAAGTGGGTATGGCAGAGTTTTACAGCATCACTTCTGCTGCTGGTGTGATTACTCATAGTGGGTTTGATTGTTTGCCAGTTGTTGGGGGGTGTTGTCTGGGTTTACTGTGATTCATTGAGAGATGCCTTAGTGTCAGGGTTAGAAAAGTCTTGCTTTCAAGTCAAAAGTTTTTCACAGATCAGATTAGACAGGGTCTGCCTCATTCGATGACTTTCAGGTTTCCAAGTCACAGCCGTGGTGCTGATGTGTTTGGATTCCTCAAGGATTCCTCAAAGGAAGTGCAAGTTCATCTTTTAGGATCATTTATGTGCATTGAAAACATTTAGGAATTGCAACACAAGGAAACACAGACTGTTTTGTTATTTATTCACTTCATACATCACATCTTTTGCCAAGTACATGCTACTGGTAAATGCCTCACAGGATCTGACAGATGTGTGTGTTAGGTTCCCCTCCTCTCCTCCCTCTCCCCTCCCAGGACAGAAATGTGGGGTCTATTTTGTATAATTATCAGGCCAGTAGCATTTTTCAGTGTGTTACGCAGCTTAGGTGAGACTGTGGCCCCTGTGAATTCAATGGGAGATTTGGCTTCAGCTTCAATGGAGATGAGATTTCCTTCTCTTTCCTCTCCTCTCCTCTCCTGTCTGTATTTGATGAGCCTTTCTGTGAGGAGTAGAAGGAGATCCTCTTTTGAAAAATAGTCATGAATGCTTAATAAAGCTGAATGAGCCAGCCAGGATTAGGTTTTTAGCTCCATAGCCAGCAAAATCTATTCCAGAACTAATTCTGATTAAAAGAATCCACTGGTTGAACCTCAGACACAAAGGCACCCCTGGAGTAATTCAACTGTATGATATATTTATTTTTTAAAAAACCTAATTATTGCATTGATCTTTGTAATATCTGGCTCTTGTGTAAAACATTGATTTCAAAGCTGTCTCTCTCTTATCTATAATTGTTCATGAATTATCTTAGGGCTTGGGCAGGGCCATCACTGTAGTTAGGTCTTGAAAAAAGAGTGAGTTTACTGACCACATTAATTAGGCTCCATGGCAGACCATAAAATAACTATAAATAAAAGTTAAGTTATTCCTTAGATTGTGTTCCCCTACTTTTTTTCTTAATTCTGACTCAACCAAATCAATCTCTAGCACAGAACAGGCTTCTCCCTCCTTGATCTATTCTCCTTCCAAGTGCTTCCAAGGGTCTGGGAAGAGGTAGGGTCTTTCATTAGAAAGGTGGAGAACACAGATATTTACAAGACCTTGAACTCTGAAACTCACCTCCCTGTTCCAGCTGGTTTATTCAAAGATATTCTCCCTTCAAACTGCTGGTTCTACATCCTTAGCTCATCCTGGCCCCAACAGTGACCTTCAGGGTTTTTGTTCCCCATTTTTCTGGTGCTTTAGTTGAAAAGAGACAGTGCTGGTCATCTTGCTTCAAGTTTAGAGGAAAACAAGACGAAGCCAGGAACAGCAGTTTGGTGGGAACACCCATGAGGTGTTTTCACCCCACATAATAAATGGTTGGGCATTGCTTTAGAGGGCCCTGAGCAGTTTCTGTCCCTATTGCTGCAGATTTTAGTCACTCAACTGTGTCATTTTGCTATGACAAAGTGCATCCCCCCCTTTCTGGGAGAGATGCCAAACTTTCAGTCCAGTCATGGATTGAAAGGTCTGGGCCTTTGGTCACACTTTTGCCAGTCCCAGAGATCAAGCCCCCACTGTGTTGCCTAGAAAACACACAAATTCTGGTGAAGGCAGATTTTTTTTGTCTCTGGCTTCCTGCATGGTCTCTAGAGAGGAAGATGGGAGCATCTGGCCACTTTCTACCTCATGGAAGGATTATACAGCAGGGGAAAAAGCCTATTTTATGTATTTCGTGCTTGCTATAGCACATCCTGTGGATTTTATAGAGTCATAGAATCATTAAGGTTGGAAAAAACCTCTAAGATCATCAAGTCCAACCTGCACCACAGTCATGTTCACCACTAAACCATGTCCCACAGTGCTATATCCACACAACTTCTGAACACTTCCAGGGATTGTGACTCCCCCACTGCCCTGGGCAGGCTGACCACCCTTGCTATGAAGAAATTTTTCTAAATGTCTACTCTAAACCTCTCCTGTGGTGCAACTTGTGGCCATTTTATATGCCATTAATAATGGCAATGTTACCAAAGTCCAGGAAAAAAAAAGGGGTCCTTGAACCTACAATCAATATGAAATATCCCACCTAATCCCAAATCACATTAAGCTGGGGGTGAACTTAATCATGTGGGCGAGGATAGAACAGTGAATTTGATTTCCTAGCAGGTCCTGTAATGTGTTTTTAGCAGCAGAACAACCCCTCCAGCTCTGCATTTAACTTCCTTTCATTGCAGATGCCTTTTGGTTAACAGCAAGGATCTGATTTAATTTTATAGTTACCCGGTGACCACAGGACAGGGATTGTGCATCACCAGAGAATGCACAAACGTCTGCCTGCCTCCCCTTCTTCCAGCAGGAACGAGGCATGGCAGGAGCACAGCCAAGCCCATGTGGCTGTGACTGTAATTGAAAAAACTGCTGAATCAGCCAGAAGGACAAGGGTTCACAGAGGAACTTGGGCCAGGCAGACACATGGCCTTGGAAGCACCAAGCAAAAAGTGACCACAAATAGTGGCATGGCCAGGAGAGGTTGAAAGACGGCAGCTGGGTGGGAGGCACCTTCCTACCCATGAGGACAGTGGTTTACATCTTCCTCAGGAGAGGAAGAGGAGGGGCAGGCACTGATCTCCTCACTGGTGACCAGTGACAGGACCCAAGGGAATGGGAGGTTTTGGTTGGATATTAGGAGAAGGTTCCTCACCCAGAGGGTGGCTGGGCACTGAACAGGATCCCCAGGGAAATGGTCACAGCACCAAACCTGACAGAACTCAAGGAACAATTGGACAGTGCTCTCAGGCACAGGGTAGGGCTCCAAACCCAGAGTCAGGCTTCAGAAGGCAGGCAGCAGCACGGATCAGCCTTTCCCCACCCATCCCCTTGGTCTGGGGAGCAGGAGCCCGGGAACAGCTGCACAGCGGCTGGGAGCCTGTCACAGCACACAGCTGGAAGCAGTTTTCCTGCTTGGCAGAGGCTGAGCACAGCTTCCAAGCCCCAGGGTGGAAGGAGGATACTGCAGGGAAGTGGGGCAAGGCAGAGGAAGGGAGGGAGACAAGAAGCTGTAATGAAGTGCACACATGTGCATGTGTGAAGGAACGACCTGACACGCAAGACGTGTGCCAGCAAAATTTAAAAAAAAATAATAAAAAGTGAGTCCTGATACTTCTCTGCTCATGTAACACGTGCAGGGCTGACCTCAGATGCCTTCTGTCTGGCATCACCACACTCCCAGGGATGATGGGACTCAGGTGACGTGTTTGGTCTTTGGCCATCTCTGGCTCAAGCTCCTCAACAGAGAACTTGGCCCAATAAAAAACAAGGGAAGGGACAAGCACAGCTGGAAGAGAATCATCATCATCATCATAACTCTGTGCTGCTGAGCAGTGCCTGGACCAGGAGCTGCCCAATTTTGCACTGTAGCAACAAAGCACTCAACTTCTCTTCACCTCTTCCCAGGCCAGACAGACAAGAGCACTTCAAGGAAGAGCTTGGGAGACTTCAGTCAGATTTGTCTTTTTGTTTATTAGATCCAGTCACTGTTAAATGAAAAATATCTGAGCAGTCCTCGGGCCTGGGTGTGGAGTCCAGAACTGCTCCGTGCTTGCTGGCTGTCCCTCCTGAGATCACAGGGAGCTCTGTGCAGGACATGGCCACATCTGGAGGTGCTGCTGAGGTCACTTGGTCTGTTCAGCCCTGGGAAGAGGAGACTGAGGCGAGACCTCATTGCAGTTACAACTTCCTCATGAGGGGAAGAGGAGGGGCAGGCACTGATCTCTGCTCTGTGGTGATCATTGTCAGGACCTGAGGGAATGGCCTAAAGCCGAGTTAGGGGAGGTTTAGGTTGGACATTAGGAAAAGGTTCTTCAGCCAGGGGGTGGCTGGGCACTGAACAGGCACCCCAGGGAGTGGTCACAGCACCAAACCTGAGAGAGCTCAGGGAGCATTTGGACAATGCTCTCATGCACACAATGGGATTGTTGGGTTTGTCCTGTGCAGGGACAAAAGCTAGACTCAATAATCCTTGTGGGCCCCTTTGAACTCAGAATGTTCTATAATTCTATAATTTTATGATTCAACAATTCTATGATCTGTGCCAGGAAACTAAGCCACATCTATCCTTGTCTCTTACATGGATTATGCCCATGACCTTATTAAACTGGTTCTCCCAGGTTGATAACTGTGTCAGAAATTTGCCCTGGCCCCTGCTAACATCTGAGGAAAGCCTAGGAATCCATGCTGCAAAGGGAGCACAGAACACAGACCCTGGGTCCAGCACACTGGTGACACATGTGTGTCATGTTTATGTATTTCATGCTTATTGTAGCACATCCTGTGGATTTTAGAGAATCGTAGAATCATGAAGGTTGGAAAAGACCTCTAAGATCATCAAGTCCAACCATCAACCCAGCACCACAATCATGTTCACCACAAAACCATGTCCCACAGTGCCACTTCCACACAATTTCTGAACATTTCCTGGGATGGTGGCTACACCACTGCCCTGGGCAGCCATTTCCAGTGTCTGACCACCCTTGCTATGAAGAAATTTTTCCAAAGGTCTAATCTAAATCTCCTGAGGTGACACTTGGGGCCATTTCCTCTTGTCCTGTCCCTTGTTCCCTGTGAGCAGAGTCTGACCCCCACCTGGCTGCACCCTCCTGTCAGGGAGTTGTGCAGAGCCAGAAGGACCCCCTGAGCCTCCTTTTCTCAGGCTGAACCCCTTTCTCAGCTCCCTCAGCTGCTCCTCCTCAGACCTGTGCTCCAAACCCTTCCCCAGCTCCATACCCATCCCTGGACACACTCCAGCCCCTCAATGTCTGTCTTGTCATGAGTGGCCCAGAATTAGACCCAGGACTGGAAGTGTGGGCTCACTCGACAGCCCGCAGCAGGACAGCCTCCCCTGAGCCACATCTGTGTGTCCCTAAAGGCAGGGCCAGGCACTGGCTTCCCTGGCTGTGCAAACACCACAGAGGGACTGAAGATACCGTCAGGTCATTTCTCAAAATCATCTCTCTTCTTCTTCACTGAGGCTAGAAACTGGCAAAGAAGATGCAGGATTTGGCTCCACAGTGTTCACTGTTGTCATGACTCATGAGTTATTTTTATCTTTTCTGTAACAGAACAAATGGCTGCAGTAATTAATCCCTGTCTGTTCTGACAATGGCCTGGCCAAAACACATGATGTTTTTGCAGACAGTGTAAGAAGAGAAGCACAAAACATCATGTGTGTGAGTCAGTATTTTAAATATTTTCCTTAGATTTGCTTTTTTACGTGCTTTAAAATATGCTTATGTACTGCATTCAATGTATTAAAGGAAGTTAAAAGGAGCAACAAGTGCTGTTGCACAGGTTAGCTGCACAGATATAAATCTCTGTTTTGAAGCTCAACCACATGTGAAACAAGATCTAATCAAATCATGGCAACAGCAAAATTAATTTGAGTCTTTTCAAGGGGATCCAATCCCAGTGGAGGATTTTACTTTGCCAAGCTCCTTCCAACTTTATTAGATGATAATTATTTCTGTAGAAAGAAATGTTGCAATCAAACGCTCTCCCAACAGTACTTTTGTTTTCTGCAGAGCTGGTTGAGCAATGAAAAGATTTATTAGTGGAGAATGTATTAACGAGGAATTTGTGGAGAAACAACCAAAAAAACAGTGAGTGGAATTTCCACGAAATATCTCCAGGATGTGAGTTTGCCAAGCACAGAGTTTGCAGATGCCCAGCACTCCCTGTGGAGTAACAATCATATCCCAGACTCTGTAAACAAGTATTTTTACCACCCAGAATGCCTAAGGGGGAATACCAGTTTACAGTAGTATCACAGAATCACAGAATGCTTTCAGCTGGAAGGAGCCTTAGAGATGTCTTATTCCAACCCCTGCCATGGGCAGGGACACCTTCCACTATCCAAAGTTGCTCCAAGCCCTGTCCAACCTGCCCCTGAATAATCCAGATCTACAGAGCCCAATTCATCTGTGAGCCTGAAGGAGCAAGAACTTCATCTTCCGAGTTCAGGCTGCCCCTAATTGTTGGCTGAACCAAAAAACTGCTCATGCCATAAGCATAAATTATGGTTTGTTGTCCCTTCCTATGAAGCTCCACATTCTCATGGTCAAGAGGATATGAGCCAGACAAGCCTTACACAGACTTACACAAACACATACTAAAATAAGAAATATCCATTTTCCATACCCATTATTCACTTATCATGTACTATCTGGACAGTCCTGCCATTCTCCTATTTAATAGATTTTTCATTGCCGTGATCCATTAAATAAGACAATAATTAGGCTTGTCCTTAATCACTCAAAGCCTGTTGCCCAACAGGACATTTGTATTACTATCATAATTTTTGTGATCTTGGGGAAAACAGCCTCCAAGTCTCTTGTAGCAGCAAATCTGCTGCTTTTGCTTCCTTCAGACTTTGTAAAAGTGAGAGGAAAGCTTGTTTATGGCATTAATGAAGCCTTTCATTTTTGTTTATCAAATCAAATAATCTTTTGTAAAGTTGTCTTTTTTCCCCACCTATAGGAAAAAATTGCAGGCCAGATATCCAGGTTCTTCCAGTGCAGGAGTATCTGTATTTGGGTTGAAGATAAACAGTGACAAATTTATCTTCTTTCTAATTTACAGAGAGTTTGGACTGATGTATTTTCTGGACTTTCATGGAACTGATGTGTTTGATGGAATTCAGGGGATATTTTTTGAACTGTTAAAGGAAAATACACAAGTATTTCCTGAATTTGTTTCTTCTTATCCCATAGTTTACATGAAGTATTCAGCAAAGGGAAGCAAAAGCTGAGCTTCAACCAAACCCAGACCAAAGCAGAGCTTCTGGTAGAAACCATGTTGGGATTAAATGATTTCCTTTGGTTTCCATCCAAATCCAAGCTGACTGTGGATTTCTGGGTTGAGTTTCACTTTGAATTTTTGAGTTTATTCAGTTATGAAGAATTAAGTGAAACTTGGGAGGTTCAAACCCTCATTGAATGATCCTGAAAAACGATCTGCAAAACCCCTTGCTATGGAGTCCAATTTCATACCTTTGATCTCTGTGGATGCTGGGAGCAGCACCAGTGTCTCTTCCAACCTATAAAAGACAGACAAGTGAAGCCACTACATTTGTTTTAATGTAGAGCTGTTCAAGAGACAATATCCAATCTCAGTCATCACCCTGGGCCAGCTGGAAAGCAGGAAATCCCAGAATTTGCCCTTCTCCCAGACAAGGTCCATCAGAGCCAGTAGGTACCACCCTGAGCAAGCCAAGAGCCTCCTGAGAAATACGGAAAGGAACGCAACTAAGAGTCTTACTGATTTTTTTCCCTGGAAAGAGGAAAGAATTTACCTTCCTCAGCTCCCAGCCTGTGCTGGAATCATAGGCAGTGCTCTGTGGGCTCCCCATCATGGTCAGGATGATCCATGAGATCCCGTTTAAGTGGTGTAGCTATCACTGAGCAGCACATCCCGCGTGACAGGAGCAAAAGGGCAACCACTGAGCTGGTGGCCATCCAATAATGACCATTTTACTTCTTATCTACCCAGCTACTCTCAGGGGAGTAATCCCATGTGTGCCAGCTTTGACAGGAGAGAAGGAGCAAGAACTTCCTGCCCCCACCGTTTTGAATCTTCATAGGTTGTTTTCTAGTGGGAGTCATTTCCATGATCTGACTTCAGTCCTGACCCACACGAGGTGGTATGATGAAACTGGGGATGGGAGTAATTGCATCTCAGGCTGAGAATCTTTTGGGGAAGAAGAAGCCTTTGAAGCTGCTGTCTCTCCCAAAATATCCTCAGGTACTCTGGTTGGACCCTCCTTATGGATGTGTGACACATGTCTCCCGCTTAAGTCATCTTTATGGAGCACGTATTTCCTGCTCCCTCATGTTTTTATTTTCTTCTCCCCCTTCAAATACTTCCTGCCTTTGGCTGTCTGTGACTGAACTCCCTGGAGCCTTAACAGTCTTGGAATCTCTCCACTTCTATAACTTGATTTTACTATTTAGGAGAAAGTTTGATTCATCCTCCCCAAACCAGAAAGAGAATAATGGGGGAAAAAATCCTGTTCATCCACCAGCAAAGGGGCAAGATGCAAAAAGACAAGATTATTCTCATTCATCTATTCCTGGCTTTGGAGTGCATTTCATTTCACTGTCTGCACAGGCCTTTGTAGCCACCATCTGATTGAACATTACTTATACTGCATATTATAGGCACTAATGAGAAAATTATTCTAAATTGCCCCTAGGGATGGTTATGATTAAACTATTTGCCTTTGCTTCCTCTAGTAAATTAAAGCAACCAAAAGAAGGAGAGGGAAAAAAAAAAAAAAAAAAAAAGAGGCTTAATCTGGAAAGCAGTCAGAATAACGGTTTGGTAAAGTTTCTGAATTCCTAGGAACATTTTTACCCCTAACCTGGCGATGGGCTGTGTATTTCATGCTGCAATTTGAAGCTAAAGCTGTGACAAGTATGTGACACGGGGAGGCACTCTGGAGGGCTGAACTGGGCATGATTTTCTGTGTTGTCAACCAGCTCGAAGCCCTGATCAGCTTTAATTGCAGCCAACTGAAGCCGCTAAACCCCTCTCTGCCACCAAGGAGCTCCTCCAAGGCGTCAGGCGTCTGTCTCTTAAAATGAGCATTTCAGAGCCTCACATACTCAGAGCCTCATTCAGATGTTTTATTTAAACTCTTAAATCTTTTGAGCTTCAGATGAATAAACAAGTCCCTGAAATGCAATCCATTCTTGCCGGTCAGGGTTTTGCAAGTGTTTTTCACAGGGAAGAAACAAAATGTCATTTTTGTTTCCTTTGGCCATTTTAAGCGCGTCAGGGTTTGGGGAGCTGGGAGCTGTGTTCCATTGGATGTGCCTGGGCCTGTGTGTGTTCACACACTGGGATTTCAGTGGGACTTCTATCTGGGATCATCCACGGCTGTTGAATTACCTGATGAATTAATTAAATGTGTGAAAACTCTGTGGGGCAAATTGCCAGGTCACACAACTTCTGCTTAAGCACTGGTTAAAATATTGGTGGGCCCCAAACAGGAGCCCATGCCTCTCTGGTGGTCCCCAAGTCTCTGCAAGGTGGTCCCCATCATCTTCACACTCTCTAACCTGGGCAGTCTCACTTCCATCACCCAACCCAACACATTGGAGTCAATTACTCCTTGTGGTTTGTGGCTTTGTGGCTTTGTGGGTTTGGTACCAGTGACTGGGAAAAACCCTGAGCTGACCTGTCTGCCAACACCCCAAAGCACCTCAGATTCTGTGCTACAACCTGAGACATGCAGAGCCCCTGCAGATGCCTTGGGGGTTCCTCAAAAGATAACAAGGTGTGGAGCTTAGAGACCCAACAGAACAACCAAATGCTGCATTGTTGAGTTTTACTGTAGAGCTGTCAATGATTCTACACTCCAGCTTTCAAGAGTGTGTCCTGGGTTTATTGTCTATATAGCACAGAGATATGAAAGAAAATTATTGTGAGATTATCTGCATGATACCTGAGGTCACATGGAGCTTCAATAACTTGGGATGAGAGGAACCTGTTCTTCCTTTCCTCTGGACACAGAGAAGGGATCACTGAGAAATTCAGGTGCAGTTGTCTGCACCAGCAACCTCAGAAGCTGGAGAAGTTTTGTAGAGTTTAAAGCTCCATTTTGCTGGGGTAATGGAGACAACTCCAGGCTCAAATGATCTCTGAGATACCAGGTGAGATCTTGGCCCAGTGCTTGTGTCAACACAAGCATGAGATGGTCACTGGTATTTGTTCATGCAGCTTAATCTGGGGTCCACATCACTGTGCCTCAGCCTGTGCCAAGGTTATAGGTGTCTAATTAATTGGTTCCCTTGAAGCAAGACCTTTCTGTCCACACACAATCAGGGGTGAGAGTGAAAAAACTAAACACAGCACTGAAGGTTTTATGTGGAACATAAGTACCCAGCCTACCTGCTCACAGTAGCCAGGCTTTTCCCTTTAGAGGCTCTCTAAGGTGCTCCCCATTTATTACCCAAAGAAATGTGGATCATGGTGACAGAAACATCTCAAATTTTGTCATTAGATGCCCAAAGAAGAGAGGATTTGGGCTATCTCTCTTACTCCAGTGCTTTGCTAGCCCTCAGAGGATGGTGAGAAACTGGCACAGGTTGCTTAGAAAAGCTGTGGCTTCCACATCCCTGGAAATGTTCAAGACCAGGTTGGATGGGGCTTGGAGCAACCTGTGATAGTGGAAGGGGTCTCTGCCCATGGAAGAGGGTTGGAATGAGTTGATATTTCAAGTCCCTTCCAACCCAAAACATTTGTGAATTTATGCCTCTTGGTTAACATGGATAAGGTATAATTTTATGTATTTGGGTGATACAGGTATGTGCACCACCAGGTCACCCCTGTGGAGTCTGGACATGTATGTTTCTGTGCACGAGTGCAGTGGGGTGGAATGAGATAGAGGAGGAGACAAGACTCTTCTGGACATTGTCATAACAACCCAGAGCTGTCACTTTAATGTCCTGACTCCTTGTGCAGAAGGATTGTGGCTTTGGTGGCAGAAATGCATTTCCAACTGACCCCAGACTCAAACCCGAAGGCAGAGTGTTCTTTGTTTCCTCCACACACTGCTCCCTCCCTATAACTGGAAGGTTATGTGTTTCTTAGCTACTGGTCAGACTGGTGGTGCCTGCCAAGAAGCTTTCACGGAATTTCCTCACTATGTAACAAATTTATGAGTCATATGAAAATCTGGGAAATGATTCAACCAGCTGTCTTTCGTTGACTCAAAGATTTTTACAACACCTCGGTGCCTCATCTTTGATTTGAGCCAGCAGAATGGTTTATTGTAACATCAAATGGTCTTATTTTCACTGGAAGGATGCTTCCTACTACCAAAAAAAAAAAAAAAAAAGAAAAAGAAAATAAAGGCAAAAAAAAAGCTGTAAAACTTTTGAAGGCAGCCTGTCATTAGGTGAGGGATGCACAGAGCAACTGTGGTCATTCACTATGGACTGATGAATGTGGCTGGATTGCTGCTTCCCTGCAGGGTGGCTGCAAAGGTGGCTGTCACTGAGCAGTGTGCCTCAGCTGCCACAGGCACAGCCTTTCTGCATGGCAGAAATCAGACTTGCAGAAACTTTTGTTCATATTTGGGTTTCAATGGCTATTTCAGTGAATTTTAGCAAATCCTTACTGAACAGCAACGCAGCTAAAGCCAGGGAATGTTATTCTTGTTACGTAGCCTTTCCAGGTGGGAAAGGCAGGAAGTGGACCAGGACCTTTCATCACCATGGAAGATGCTCACTGTAGGAGGCAGGCACAAAGAACATTCTTTCCATCTTCTTTTTTGGACAAAACCACTCAGAGCTGCTCTTTGCTGTGCTGGAATCACTGGCAGCCCTGAGCAAAAAAGCAATGGGCAGCCCCATCTTACAGGTGATCCTGTGCTTTTTGAAAACCATGAAGGGGGATAAATCCATGGCACTAGAGCTAGTCAGTGAGTGGGAAGCAGAAGTAGAACAGAAGTGATTCTTCCAGTAAGAGTTAAATTGCTGCAAACAGAAGATGAACTGGAATTTATTATTACAAAGCTAAACTGACACTCTACATAAAATATCCAAATGAATTTAATTATTAAAACCATGTTTCCAGCATGAGTTTCCATGTCCATGAAAGCAATCCACCACACAAAGGACTGCTCCCAGTAGCCTCAAATCCTTTGTTTTAGACACTCAATTTCCCAGCCAAATCATAGAATGATTTGGGTTGGAAGGGACTTTAGAGATCATCCATTTCCTATCCCCTGCCATGGGCAGGAACACCTTTCACTAGACCAGGTTGCTTAAAGCCTCATCCAACCTGGCCTTGGACACTTCCAGAGATGGAGCAGCCACAGCTTCTTTGGACAACCTGTGCCAAGGCTTCACCACCCTCACAGTAAAGAATTTCTTCCTAATGTCTAAGTCTAAATCTACATAACTACAGCTCAAAGGTATTCCATATAAATGGCTGTAGCCAGCAGCTCTGAGCAGAACTGGAACAAATGCACCTCTCACAGCTGTCACCAGGCACTTTGCAGGTGTAATGTGGCTTACAAATTTTGAAATACCTTGTGTCAGCACCTGGAGAACCCACTGTACCAATGGGGAAAGGAAAATAAAATAAACTTGAAACAGACAGGACAAGAAAGGGTTCAGAGGAGAGCAGTATTACTTTGATTTATTGAGGGTCACAGCCTGTATTCAGTGAACTGAACCACCCTTCTCAGTCCAGGGACTTAATGCATCTCTACTCTTTGGTCTGCAGGTAAGCAGTATAAATCCTGGTCAAAGTTTCTATCCATGTTGTAGACATAGACTTACTTGCATGAAACTCCTGTTTCTATCCATTTCCAAAGGATACAAACCTGGGAATGGTGGAGGATGAGGGAAGTAGAAATTCAGGGCAAAGAAAAAGAAATCCTAAATGGTGATATTGTCTCGTGTCTATTTTCTGGTTGAGAATTCTCCTTTCATCTTTCCATCCCTGTCCCACTGAGCTGCTTTGTAGCTTCCATTTGTAAGAGGCAGAGAGTGGAAAAATATCTGACTTCGGGGGATTTGGCAAAGGTTCTGGCCTTGAACCCAGCAGCAGATACAGAACACTTGTAACATTCAAAACAGGCCCTCTCTTTCTTGACCTCTGTGATTTTTATTGCTTATCTGGGTATACATAATCATTTTAAGATGTCTCTCCTTACCATAAAATAACCATGAATTATTTTTAAAAAGGTAGATAATAAACTTCAGAATAACTCTTAAATGTACCCAAGCAGACAAGGGGAATGTGAGGTTGCTGTCATGAAGGATAGCTTCTGGCAACTGATCTGAGGGAGCCACTAATGATTTTAATTAGCTCTTGGAAGCACAATCCACCCATTCTGAAGCCAGTGCCCTGCTGGCAGCGACGACACTTTGGAAGATCGACAGCATAAAACATTTTCTGTAATGAGCCTTCGTACAACTCCATGTGTCAAGCAAGGAGTGATCTGTCTCCAGCAGAACTGCAATAGGAAAGCTGTAGCTGGAACGTTTTCCAGCTGAGGACTTCCAGCAGGTAACACTCATGCTCCCCTGGGGAACGGGGGATTAATGACCAGGCACCGAGACCTGGCGCCGTCAGGTGCAAATCCAAAAATCAGCTTTTCCTTCTGGCAAATCACTTCACCTCCTAATTTATTTCATCTATTTAGGTTATAGGCTTCTCAGAGGGATGTTAATCTCTGACTACATGTTTGTACAGAGCTTAGGATGTAGCAAGGGATTAATCACCGTTGGGGCTATCATCCTGCAGGAACAGGAATGGTGAAGTAGCAGTAAATTGGGCAAAGCAGCAGTAGATGCTGATGCCTTGGAGGTGGTTGGAATAAGAACCAAAGCTGGATCACAGTTCAGCCAGGAACAGGGAATATATTCTAGTGAGGAAACTGCAATAGGAAAAAATATTTAAGCTATTAAAAAATAAATTTAAGCCTACATGAAAGACCTTTACCTACATGGCTTTAAGATGTAGAAGGGTAATTTAGATTAGATGTTAGGAAGAAATTCTTTACTCAGAGGCTGGTCAGGCCCTGGCACAGGTTTCCCGGAGAATCTGTGGGAAGATTCTCTCATCCTTGGAATTGTTCAAAGCCAGGCTGGACAAAGCTTGGAGCAATCTGTTCTAGTGGAAGCTGTCCCTGCCTGTGGCAGGGGGTTGGAATAGATGAACCTTCCAACCTATCTCAACCCAAATCCTTCATGATTCTATATCCATGTACTCAACAGGGAACAGCTGCTGCCCTCCAGCCTCTGGAGTATTTGAAGTATTTCAGAAGAGAGAAGGAAGAATCAGTAGATACTGAGGTGGAGTCATCAAGTATTTCAAGCTCAACATGAATTTATGCTGAGTGATGAAATAATAGATAGGTAGATATTGGACATATTATTTTAAAAAAATCAGATCAAAGAAAAGAGGGATTGACCAGAATTTTTACTAAAAAGGCAAATGAAATCTGGGCTTAGTTTTTTTACAACTTATAAGAAATCTGGGTTCCTTTTATACTTTCTATTATAAATCACCAGTCCCAGAGCACATGTTCAACTACTTTGTTGAATCAGGGTCATTATGAATAAGAGCCTGGCAATGCTCCTCTGTTAATGAGCTTCCAGGAAATGTACAATTGTTTTTAGAAGAAGTCTAATGAAGACAGATTTGCAGATCTCATTTGATGCAGCCAGAAAACCCAAACTCATCAACCAAACAAAAGCATGAGAGTAAATTTTTTTTTTTTTTTTTTTTTTTTTTTTTTTTTTTTTTTGGGGGGGGGGTGTGTGTGTCTGATTATCCTTCCAGGAGTGCTGGTGTGTAACGCTTTCAAACTTTCATTGAACTTTACTCTCTCGCTCCAGGCAATTATTTTTCCTTGATGTCTGATGTTGAATGATATACGTGCACCTGTGTGATAATGGCTGGTTGGATATATCTTTACTGAGCTGGGAAAACCCAGGACCTCACCTCCACACTTAACCATTTGATTTCTTTTATGGCTCTGGTACAGATCCCTGCACTAAAAGCTACCGGTGGAGCTTACATTTGTCAGGGGAAATGTGGGTGTTTTATCATACCAGCTGTTTAAAGTCTCCTACAACTTTGCAAACTGCTTTAAGAGCCCTTGCTTTTATCACTGCTCAAACTTCCAAGCAGTCATCAGAACAAAGGAAGGAACAGCTGGGAAGGTTTAAAAGCAGCAATGTTTGCCATTGCACTCAGGTTTAAGTACGATAATTAATAAAACTTCCCCTCCTCTTCCACAACATCTCAGTGCACAATCACTTTGGAACAGGACTTCTCACTGGCCCTTTCTCTGAGTTTCAGTTATATTTCCCTTTTCCAAACCAGCAATCTTTATTATTATTATTATTATTATTATTATTATTATTATTATTATTATTATTATCATGGCACATCCATATTGCTTGTGTCCTGTATGTACCTGCTAAGAGGCAGCATGCTTGGGGCAATTTTGTATTAAGCAAAAGCAATCTTCCAGAATTTCATTCATCTGAAGGAGAACTGCTGCAGAGGGTCAGGAATACAGCACCCATGGCCAGGAGAGATGAGGAACACCTATCTCCACTACAACCATCAAGAAATTTGGAATCTCACAGGGGTGAATCATATGAGCTCCATCTACAGAGCTGGGCCTCTGAAGGGTGATCTATCCCGGCTCCCTCAGACACCTCTCCTATCATGGGATAAATTATCCTCTGACCCACTCCCACTCTCTCCACCAACTAGAAAAAGATATCTGGCATCAGCCAAGCTTGCAGGCAGCCACACTTAGGTCAGGCGAATCCTGCCTGGGCAGTGCAGTGGTCTGTCCTGCCTGGTTTTCTGACAGCCTTTCCATCACTGGATAGTGGTTGATGCTCCTCAAGGATGCAAAATAAAGAGCAGCACTGAGATCTGTTAAGTATGGAGCTGCACAGTAATAAAGTGTGAAGAAAATTGCTTCCTTCCCCTTTGTGGTGATTAGCGTCGGCTCTGGAGTAGGAGCACTGGATTGATGGCTGCTGTAATTTTATCCAAACTGAAGCTGCTGGAGTGGATTTGAGGGGTGGAAATAGTGCTGCTGATCCTTGCAAGATGGAGCTGGGCCCTTTGAAAGGACCCAGACGCTTGAAGCAGTGGTTGCAGAGAAACCAAACTGTGGGTTTCAGCAGAAACAGCAGGCATCATGTTTTCACACAGTCCACGCTTGCAGAGGTAGCAGCAGAAAGTACAATTCTGAGTATTTCTCAAGGTCATTTAGAAGTCCTACTTCCCACTGAATACAAATAAAGAGATTGAAATGGCTGATTTTTTCCTTTCTCTAACAATTAATGCCAGTGTTTGTGCCTTTGGCTCCTAGTTCAGAGCATCCTCATGGCAACTCTTCACCATCCCAGCAGGACCCTCTCTGTGCCATGAATTGAATCTCAGCTCTGGCAGGTGGGATGTGTCCTTTATTCACACCATAGCACATCCAGCTGCAGTTGCAGGGATCTGCAGGGATCTCCCAGGGCCTGTCCTTGCTCAGAAACAATCTAGTGAGTTCCCCAGGGTGTTCAGCTCCCCACATCCCAGGGCAATGCCATCTTCTCCCACGGTGACACCCCATATGCCACCCCACAGGAAGAAATGTGTGTGTGGATGTAGGACATCCACGGCCATTCAGCCGAGCATTGTTCCACTGTGGCCGCACAGGGTCAGGGCACTGGTGGGAGTTATTGGAAAGGAGAACACTCAAACACCTCAGCAAACACAGGGTACCTGTGTTCCCCAGCAGAGACTTCTCCAAGATAGTGGCAGCAGCACTTCCACTTCTGACAGACAGCATTTACAAACCATTATTAACCAAACAAAGCTCTTTACAGAGAGTCACCCCAGGGCACCCTGGCCTCTGTTAAAACAGACTTTTCAAAAACATTTATGGACTTAAATAAAACTCATTTCAGAACGCCAGTGAAATTGCCTCCAGGTTGCATTCTGGCTTTGCTACCAGTCTAGTCCTAAAATTATTCACCAGGAAAGGGAAAGATTTTTTTTTTTTTCCCAGCTAAAGGGTTCCCGTGTGTGCTGCTCAGCTATGAGAGCCCTGCCAGATTGCAGCTGGCCAGGTGTGGGTGGCTGAGATTTGATGCAGTGTATAAGCCAGATGTAGTAGTAGTAGTAGTAGTAGTAGTAGTAGTAGTAGTAGTAGTAGTAGTAGTAGTAGTAGTAGTAGTAGTAATATTTATATTTGTATTTGTATCTGAATTACAGCCTTGCCTGTAATTTTGCATAGGCAAAGACAGGAGTTAGAAATGTTGTAGCAAAGGGACTGAGGCACAGTGAGATCAAATGGTTTGCCCTGGGATGCACAGGAGGTTGGTGGCAGAGCTGGGAAATAAGCTCAGCTTTCCTAGAACCAAACCAACCTTTTCAGGGCTTACTACAACATTTTCAATGTGTCCATCACACTGACATCTAAGAGCCAACCTACACAGAAACTACTGTGCTCTGGAAGCTGTTCTTTATCCTTCTGCCAGTAAATGCAAAAGCCTCATCAATAAGGGGGGGAGAAATGGTTGCAGAAATGCATTTGCTGGTAACTTTCACTCTCTAGCTCATATTGTTAACACACACGACTCCAAATGCTGGATGGCAGATGGAAATACTCATTGGCCTGATGGATTTATGGATGTCTGAAGCCTTGTGGCAGTACATATTGCCTTCAGAACAACATTTTCTTCACAGTGAGCCAAGTCCTGGTGCAGTTGAAGTTATTGGAAGTTTTGCCACTAACATTAATGAGATCAGGATTCGGATTTGTGTCTGCAGAGACAAAAATAACACACTGTTGCAAACTGGAAAGTAAGAGTTGAATTAAATGGGGTGAGACTGAGAAAAAGAGAGTGAGAGACTGATGCTCTGGTAAGATTTAGGATGCAGTTTTGCCCCATGTCTGTGTCTCCTTGTTCTGATGAAGGCAGTCCCACAACCACACAGATCAGCATTTGGCCAAGGAAAAAATGTTTTATCTCTCAGCAATGAGATGTAACCCCAGCCCCTACCACTGGTGACCAAAAGCTGTCACTGGTGTGGCATTTGCCTGGTGCCCTGTGTGAAACCAGGTGTTGTTCTCTGCCTTGCTTACACCACGCAAAAATTCTTAAATCCAGGTATAAGATGGATACACTGCTGGATCAAGCCAGGTAACAAGTGATAGGAAAAGGGGAAACCCCCTCAAGTTGTGCCAGGGGAGGTTTAGATTGGATATTAGGAAACATTTCTTCACTGAAAGGGTGCTCAGGCATTTGCAGGTGAGGCTGCCCTGAGAAGTGGTGGAATCACCATCCCTAGAATTGTTCAAAACACATGTGGATGTGGCACCTGGGGACATGGTTTAGTGGGGACAGTGGCAGTGTTGGGGTAATGGTTGGACTCAGTGGCTCTTAACAGGCTTTTCCAATCTTAATGAGTTCGTGATTAAGATAAAGCAGGGGACTGAACTGAGCTTTGAACAGCCCAAACACTTTCTTTGAAATAAATATTTGGAAGAGCTAAGAGAAAAAAAGCAGAGACAAATGACCAAAGCATCCTGACCCTGCCTGACTCACCTGTAAGAGCTGCCCTGGGGAGCATTGCTTACTGAGCAGCTCTGACTGGGAAAATAACAAGGAGCACAAGGCATTCCAGGCAGCTGACCCTTCTGGGGTGATTTCTAGCCAATTTGGCATAAAAGCAGGGTTGAAAAACTCACAGCAATCTAAACTGGTGTCCTGCTGGCAGACAGAGAGGTGAGGATGCTGCTCTGGTGAAGGTGGGTTTTGTAGTCAAAGCAAAAAAACAGGAGCTGAGAACAGCTGGGCCCAGCTCCTGACAGTGCCTTGGTGATTTTGGGGCTGCTCTGAAACCAACAGGAGAGCTCCACAGCTGCATTTTAGGGGTCAGGGTGCTGTGTTACTTCCTGCAAGTCACCCCAAGGGAAGAAGAACACTTCACCTAAGAAACATCAGAAGTGAAGCAAAGACCACCAAGTTCACTGAGCACCTTCAGTCTAGGAGAGGAAAAACCCATCAAATGCAACTCTTTTCACTGCTCTGCCTTGAAAGGAGAGACAAAATACTCCCTCCCGAGCTGATGGGCTCAGCCAGCTCCAGCTGCGATCTCGCAGCCGCTCTGATCCCGGGCAGGGGAGACAGCAATGCAGAAATCCCGCCCGCCCGTGGCTCATCACACAGGGCAGGTGTGATGCCAAGAACGTCGTCACCCCCCTCACTTGCCAAGTACCTGGGTGCAGCATGAGCAATCACATCCTGCAGACAGCCAAGTACCTGGGTGCAGCATGAGCAATCACATCCTGCAGATAGCTCCGTCAGCCATGAGCGCATCCCCCTTGGAGATAGGATGGCTGGACAAGCAAACTAATGTGCCTGTGAGCCTTTCATGTGCAGAGCTGTAACAGATGTTCAGAGATCATCCTCTGGCACTGGGAAAGTGTCTAGGAGGCCCTGGACAGGAGTTTTCTTGGCACACTTTTTTTTTTTTTTTTTTTTTTTTTTCAGATGAGCTGAAGGGGGAAAGTTCCTGTTAGTGATTATTTTCTGTCTGTGAGCAAAGCGCTTACGATGAGCGTCCCAGCTCATACATCAGGGAATGCCAACTAGATAAATGCAGCTTTCCTCTTCCCTGTGGGTACCTATCTCTTCCTAGGCTTTACAAAGACCCAGAAGACATTCTTTTTGGTGACACCAGCAATTAAAACCTGCAGCTGGAGGCACCTCATACTTTTTTTTGACACAAAACTGTGAATCTCACCGCAAAACTGCTGATCACAGGGGATACCCAAAAGGATCTCAGACAACAACAATGGGATGCCCCACACAGCAGGACCTGTCCTCAGAGCTTGTCAGGGGTAAAAACACAGAATCATTAAAATTGGAAAAGAATTCAAAGGTCATTGAGTTGAAATGGAGACCATGACCCTGCTCTGATTTGTAGGTGTGGGCAGAGCACCTGAGAACCACCTTTTTGTGACACTGGTGGCCATTCTGTGGCACTGGTGGTCACCTCAGGCCACCAAGGCTTCAGAAAACATGGCCATTTATAGGAACACCTAAAGGGTGTATGCCACTGGTGCTGTGGAGGTCATTGCAAATCTGGCTGGATGTTTCTCTGACTCTTTATCCATGGGCAGAGGAGGGATGTTCACAGCTTTTCTCTTAGAATCACGGAATTATTGGATAATTAAGGTTGGAAAAGACCTTTAAGGTCATGGAGTCCAGCTGTCAACCCAGCACTGCCAAACTCACCATTAAATCACGTTCCCTGGTGCCACATCCAAATTTCCAGGGATGGTGATTCCACCACTTCCCTGAAGGGCCTGTACCCATGCCTAAACAACCTTCCAGAGAAGAAATTTTCCCTAATATCCAGTCTAAATCTTGCCTGGCACAACTTGAGGCCATTTCATCCTGTCCCTTGGTACCTGGGAGCAGAACCTGACCCCCCTGGCTGTCCCCTCCTGTAAGGGAGATGTGCAGAGACAGAATATTCTCCCTGAGCCTCCTTTTCTCCAGCCTGAGCCCCTTTCCCAGCTCCCTCAGCTGCTCCTCCTCAGACCTGTGCTCAGGCTGATGTTGCCCATCTCCTCCCATCCTCTGCTGTGCACAGCCTCTCTCCAGCTGTGGATATACCTGATTTGCAGGTTGATGAGGATTTGAAGTCCCTGTTTACTCTTTCAACTGAGTAGTAAATGCCTGGCACAAGCAAGCAGGATCACATCCAGCCAAGTCTGTTTCCTGCTGTGAACCCCTGTAGCAACCATTTCAGCTGCCTTACCAAGGACTCCCCATCCCACCACGGGACAATGCCTGCAGGGCACAGCTGCATCCTGCAAAGCTCTGGAAACAAGTCCTGTTCAATTAATGAGGGCTTTTTTGTTGGGCTCCTAAAACATCCTCAGCTCACTCAGTGAGTTTGGCCAGGTTACTGCAGAGCTACCTGACTTTAAATTAACTAAAAAGAAGGAGGATTTATCCTCAAGGTCTGAGCTGGAGCCACTGCAAAGCATGAGGACTCTTTTAACTGATTACACAGAGCTGGGAACAGCCCCCGACTGATGAAAAATGTAGACCCTTCTCATTTTGTTTGAGTAGAGGCAGTGAAGACACAGACATAGATAAATAGGGCATAAAAGACATTTTTTTTCTAGTATAGATCAGAACACCACAGGAAAACTCACCCACTCCTCCTTCATTTATCAGTGGTATGTTTTGAACACCATTTTGGTAAAGGGATATTTCAGTATTAAGCTGTAAGGGAAAACCTTGCATTGAATGGACATCAAAGTTAAAGGGAGTTTTGTCCCAGGTGTCCAAAGAAGGACAGAACCACACAATAGGCCTTTTATAACTTCTAATAAAAACTGGAGGCAGTTTCTCTCAGTTTGGTCTGATAAAACAGGGATTTCTCTCCCACTCTTCTGGATTTCTTTCTACAAATGGGGCTATAGCACTGTAAGCTTGTTTGCAGCTTGATTGAACACGGAGTTTAATTCATTAATGTTTACAAATTGCTTTAAGATCTGCAGCTGGATAAGTGCTAAATAGTTTAAAAAGTTTAAATAGTTTAATTGCTGTAATACAGATGAATTTGCTTATCTCCCATGTAAATCAGCTTTAAACATTGCCCTGAAATTAACAGCTCTGGGGTTAACAATGGGCCCAACCACACACTACACTGCAGCACTTATCATATCACAACTTTACCCTCATTAATTACACGCCCTGCTGTGGTTTTTGGACCAAGATCAGCTACAATTCAGATATGGGCAGCAGGACAGCACAGGGAGGAGAGGGTTTGTAAGTGCATGACACACACGTTAATGGTGAAATTAAACAGATGGCCCACTCACTCATCAGTGAAAGTCCACCAGGGGCTGTAAGAAAGAAGGAGATTTCCTATGTAACATAACAATTTGGACATCAGAAGGTTTCAGGTTACAAGATTTTTCTTTATCCCCCACCTGAAACTTTTAAGGGGAAACGTCAGGGAATTCCATCCGGTCTTCAGATACTAATCCCTTTTTATGCTGGTTTGATCTGTCTGCTGGGAGCTGGCAGCCAGCTCCTCTGACTCCACGTAAGTGAACACCAGGCAGCAGATGGACCAGCCCTCTGCAGCCACTGAGAAGTGTCTGGGGCTCACAAATCCCCCCTGTCTCCAGAAATCCTCACGTGTGATGAGCTCACAAAGGAGCCAGACCCAGCACATCACAAGCTGGCAGGATGGGTTAGGGGCTGAGATGCAGCGCAGGAAGACAAATATTCACTTGTTGCTCATCCATGCAACTCCACTGAAGCCACGAGGGTCAGATCTGGTATTAAGGCTGGTTTCAGGCTGTGTAACCACTAAGAACACACCAAACTCACTCTGCAAGTTTTGCTTACTCTGAGCAGGGAGCACAAGTTATACCTGCTGCCTGATTGCCTGAAATAAAACCTTAAAAACAGGATAATAGGACAACTTAAGATCAAAAGTCAGTTTATAGAACTATAGAATTATTTTAGTGGGAAGAGACCCTTAGGATCATCAAATTCAACTGTTAACCCAGAACTGCCAACCACCAATAAACCTCTAAACCTGCCCAGCAGTTCTGCATCCAGGTCTGGGGCCACCAAATCCAGAAAGACATGGAACTGTTGGAACAACTCCAGAGGAGGCCACTGAATTGATCAGGGGAGGAGCTCCCCTCCTGTGGAGCCAGGCTGGGAGGGCTGGGATTGTCCAGCCTGGAGAAGAGAAAGATCCAGGGAGAACTTGGAGCCTCTTCCAGTGCCCAAAGGGGCTCCAGGAAGAGCTGGAGAGGGACTTGGGACAAGGGATGGAGGGACAGCAAAGAGGGGAAAGGTTTCAAAGTGACAGAGGGCAGAGTTAGTTAGATATTGGGAAGAAATTCTTTACTCAGAGGCTGATGACCCACTGGAAGAGGTTATATATATAAGTATTTGTTTCTATCCTGGTTTTTAAATGCCTACCAGTGTTTTTGAAACTTGACATCTAATTCTCTTTGAAAAGCTGTTCCAGATTTACAGATGTGGTCAGCTCTCCCAGCTGAAGTTCTGTTTTCAAAAGAGCTCAGTTGCTGAGGGGAGGTCACTCAGACAATGGGCAGATTTTCAGAAGAGCCCAGTGTGGGACTTTGAGATGTTTTAGAAAAGGGGAATAAAAATCAAAACATGAACTTAGGATATGAAAATCCAGATTTACACAACCTTTATCAGTTGCAGCCTGAGATTATACATTTGGATTTAATAAAAAGTCCTTCTATGAAGAAATTATTCATATATTTTCATATATTCAATTAAGCAAGTATCTACCATCTTCCTCTTCTGCAACACAAAAAGCAATCAACAGTCTTTTCTTCCCGTGACATTGTGACATCAATTTTCCTACACAGAGTTTGGGGGAAACAAGATAGTTCTCTCTGTTAAATATTTACAGAATGGAAATTTTATTTTATTCTCAAGTGATATGAAATTTTCTTCTGAATCCTGAATGTCTTTACTTATCTACATTACTTGTAAAACTGACTGGGATTTAATGGAAGCCTTAGGGATTCTATTTCAAGAGTATCAATGAGTATGAAAAAATGTTTATTTTACTTATATTTTCCAGGTGTGATAAAATGATTTCTCAATAAGCATAGATTTGGAAAACAGAGCTGCAATATGCAGAAAAAGACACATCTGTGTGAACTTCTTTCACACACCTGCTAAAGGCAAAATATTGATTTGGATTTTTGCTGTATTTATTTCAAGTAGAACAAGAAAGCAGAAAGATCTTCCTAATCAACAAATCAGATACTCAACACAAATCTTTCACTGAGATGATTTGTGCCATAAGAAATATTCCCCTTCAGGTGTCACAGAATCAATCACAGATGGTTTGGGTTGGAAGGAACCTAAAAGCTCATTTACTTCCATGCCCTGCCATGGACAGGGACACCTTCCACTATCCCAGGTTGCTCCAAGCCCTGTCTAACCTGGCCTTGGACACTTCCAGGGGTGGGACATCTGCAGCTTCTCTGGGAAACCTGGGTGAGTGTCTCACCACCTACACAGAAAAGAATTTCTCCATAATATTTAATCTAAATATCTTTGCATTTAGTTTGAAACCCTTCCCCCTTGTCCTGTCACCCCATGCTTTTGATAAAATTCCTTTTCCATTTGTCTGTAGCCCATTTAGGCCCTGAAGGTACTCTAAGATCTCCTCAGAGCCTTCTTTTCTCCCCTGGCTCTCCCAGCCTGTCTCCAGAGCAGAGAAGCTCCATCCCTTGGAGCATTTTCATGCCCACATATGTGTTACGTCTTCACCTGACTGCCATCTGAGAGGGAACAACAACTGAGCATGCCCTCAGTCAGTATCACTGCAGCTTTTGTTAAGCACTTTATATTTTCTCCTCCTTTCCCTCTCCTTCCTCATTTTTAGCTTGCAACACCAAAAGGTGTTGGAACAAAGGCTCTCTGATGTTGTCACACGGCAGAGGGTCAGATGAGATGATCCACGAGTTCCCCTCAGCCCATTTATCCTCCAGGTCTGTGATATGACTCAGTTTCCTGGGGATTAAGGACCAGGTGGGGTTAATGGTGCTCAGCTGCAGCAGTAAGCCCCAGCTCCTTTTAGATGGTCAGTGTTCATCCCTGGATGTCAACCATGCATGTAACTTCTGGCCTCTGGGTTTCAGAGCCCTGGAAAAGCCATCAGGGTTTTCCATGGCTGCCTGGGTAGACATCCTGCCCCAGAAACAGAGGTACTGACTTCTGGACAAGCACTGCTGCATGTGGTTCCTTTCTGTGTTGCCCTGCTAAGTGAGGTGTTAATCAAAGCCCAAGTGCTGCAGTCATGGGCATCTTGCAAAGAATTTCTTGTTGATTAGAGACATCTTCATCCACTGCTTATTCCTGGGAATGCTGAGACAGCAGGTACCAAGCAGTCCTTGCTCAGCACAGGGAATTCTTCCTGGCACCTCACCCTCTGCAGAAGGTAGGGCTTGGCTTTCTGAGCCTGCACAGAGCTGTCCTGGCCATCAGCACAGCCTGGTGCCAGGGTGTCAGCACAGGAGTCCTGAAATGCCTGAGCCTGCAACTCAGTCACTGGATGGGGACATAGGGGGATTGCTCTGGCAAAACTGGGATGGAGCCTGCAGACAAAATGCCCAGGAGGCAGCAGGGATCCCACAACACAGGGAAGACAACACTCCTCAGCAGTCCTCAGTAGCCAAACCTGGAGAAAATCTTCACTAGATCTGCCTCAGCCTGACCTGGAACTGAATAAAACATTTACTGTGCCCAAACCCATTATTTATCAGGGTCAAGGGTGCTGCCCTCATCCTGGGAATATCTGTTCCTACGCTGTCCTTGTCCTTCACTCCTGCAAAGTGCACCCCTCACTGGGGGAAATGTTTCCAACAGAATCAGAGAATGGTTTGGGTTGGAAAGGACTTTTAAAGGTCACCTAGTCCAACCCTCTGTAGTGAGTGGGGATGTGTTCAGCTAGGCCAGGCTGCTCAGAGCCCCATGCCAGCATCCACTCCCTCCTGCTCTGGGAGCTGCTCCCAGCAGGAGCCAGGAGCTGAGCTGGGAAGGAGCTTTCTTGCAGCAGGAAAACCAAAGCAGGGCTTGTGCCAGCCCCCAGCAAGCCACAGGCACAATTCCTGATCTTCATGAAATCATCAACCCTGTGTGCTGGGAATAGGGGCTCAGATAAACCCCCCAGAGGAACTACTGTGCAAACAGCAGGCAGGAGGAATTTCTCCCCCTTAGTGGGCAAATTACATAGTTTATAAGAAAGATTATTTACCTAAAGGGATTTACCTATTTCAAACCTTGAGATGTGGAGCATCTGGGCAGTGGAGCCCCATTGCCCTGCATGCAGGCAGGGGGCAGGGGCAGAGACACCCCCCAGCAGCTACCACGGCTCCTGCAAGGCAGGACAGCTGCACATAAATGTGCAACTCATAAAGCTGGAGCAGCTCTGCAAGCTATTAGGTAATTAAGCAAAGTGAGGGCTCGGAGCGCTCGGCTGCTCCTTCCAGCCCATGGCTGTGCTCTCTTTAGAGTCTGATTGGATAAAAGATTTTTATTAACTTCATATTTTTGCTTCTAATTTTCCTCTCTTTGCCTTTCATATTGCAGGCCCTGAGCTCCTCTGGTCTTGTGGTGATGTTTATTGGCACTGGCAGGTTGCAACACCCCTGCAGGCTTCCCACAGACAGACCCCAGAGTGCAGACCACGAACCGAGGCAACTTCATACGCTGCCTCTGCTGTGAAATTGCTCAGGCGCTTCCCTCATGGTTTTCCTCTCACCCTCCCCACCTTCCCAGCTGGAGCCTCCTCCCCCCAGCTGTGCCTCTCCTTTTCCAGGAGAAGAGGCAGCAGGCCCAGAAAAGCAGCTGGTTCACAGGACATCACCAAATTCACCTCTTTGCTGCTCCTTGGGGCTGTGGCTCGAGACAGAAGAGTCCCTGTGGGCTGCGGTGGGCATCACCTCTGTGAGGGCAGCACAGACTCCAGATGAGGGAACGATGGAGGGAAGGGGGGCTTTGAAACATCAGCAAAAGGCTTGGGCATCTACTTTTGACTCCACCCTGCTTCATCTTCAAGGTTGTGCAAGTCCTGGCACGAGGGAGATGACAGTTGCCCCATCCCTGGAATCTTCAAGGCCAGGTTGGATGGGGCTCTGAGCAACCTGATCTCATTGAAAATGTCCCTGCTCATTGCAGGAGATTGGACTACATCAACTTTAAATGTCCCTTCCAACCTAAACCATTCTATGATTCTGTGATTTTTTGGTCAACACCATCCAACCTGGATACATGGATAACCTCACTGTGATCCCCTAAATGCACTTTTCACTCCCATTATCTCCTAAGTGAGCTTAAAAATGCAAAAGTTTATTTTTGTTGCCATAGTTCTGGTGTTTGAGCACCTACTATTTGCTTGGAGAGCTCCCCAGCCTCTCTTTGCAGCAATAAGCACCTTTCTGGAAGCTTTTCCCAGCCTGAAACAGTTGTGCCCTGGGATTTATTTAACCTCTTGCAGTTGCTTGTTGTGCCCCATGGAACAATGGGCTCCACTTTGCGAGGAGGCTGGATCGGCTAAATTGGCTTTTTCTGCGATGCTCACAGGCACATCTGGTAGCAGCAGCTGGCTGCCAGCCCAGCCTCCCCTTTTTAATATTGCCTTGGGGTTTTACTGGTAGTGTCTCTGGACAGTAGGAGGCAAAGAAAGAAGCGACAAACCCCCAGAGTGCCACCAGTGAATCCCAATAAAAGGCAGGCGGGAAAGCGCCTGTTTGACGAGCACGGTGCCCGGGTTTGGTGGCCCTCCAGCTGCTTGCTATAATAGCAGGGGAGTGGCTGGGTCACTTAATTATTTATTCCAGCCCCTTGTCCTGGTTGCAAGGAGACATAAAAGATGCTTTGTTTCCATGAGCAGGAGATGGGGAGTGCTGCAGCCTCCAAATCTCCCGCCTGCCAACAGAGCCCGATGCACGCCCGCCATGTGGGATCCATTTGAGCCTGAAGACTTGACAAGGAATGCCATAGGAGCACCAGGATGTTCCCCCATCCAGCACAGCAGTGGCTGTGCAGTATTTGTTCAGCTCTCAGCTGCTGTGCACACTCAGTGCAACGTGGGGCGTGTGACAGGCTCTAAGGACGTGTGGGCAACCTCTGGCTGTGCTGAAAGGATGGGCTGTCCACAGGGAGTGCTCTTGGAGCCACACTCAGCATTGTTTAAGCTCTCAGGCATCTTGTCTGGCTCTCACAAGCCCTCATTCCTCCCGAGCACTTGTAAAGCTTTCAAGCTGAGCCATTTCCACCCTTTTGCTGCTGTGCTGTTCAGTGGGAGTGCCCCAACCCAGACTCAGCAGCCTCTTTGGGTTCCTGCCTTCTTAACAGATTGGATTCAGGATCCAAAAGGTGATGTTTCACCTGGGCTGACACATCTGTGATTATCTGCTGCTCTTTATGGCTGCAAAGAGAAGGAGCACAGAGAGACATAACCAATGCCTTTGGCAGTTTGGGAGCAGCCTGGAGCAGTAGTTCTGAGCAGCAGTGGCTGCTGCCTTCACCCAGGGAAGCAGACAGGTTCATCTTTGGAGAAGAGCTTATCCAGGGCCCCTTTCAGCACACCTGCCCTCAGAGCAGCCGCAGGTGGTTAACCCTATGTAGTTATCATAAATTTCCTTTAAAGAAGTTTGTCTGTGTTGAGAATTCAGTGTTTGGGGTTCTGTTAGAGGACATGCGCTGGTAGCAGTCTGCTTCATTGCAAATAAATGTGTATAAATTATTAAAATAACTTCTAAAGTTTATTTGAAATGGCAGAGACCTGTGTATCAGGATCTGGTCTGGGTTTTGTTGTCACTGCTTTATTCTAGAGAGACACAGGGTGTGGTGTGAGATAACTCTGAAACATGGGATTACTCCAAGAAAGTAATACATCATAATTTAAAACCATTTCTGCACAGTCCTTAGCAATCTCTGGACATTGATACTGTTCTCTCTGATCTGAACATTACTTCAAGGAGGCATTTTCTGCATTTACTGAGGCTACCTGGTATTGTTACTGATATTTCCAAATGGAAAAGCCCTGACAAGTTAAAGGCCCACCCAAGTCAGGTAGATAAGAGTTCAGAGCTGAATTTCAGGTTCTGGACTTAGGAGGACCCCCCAATCAATAAGTATGTATTGAAAGACTGAGGTGATATGTTTAGCTGCCTGATCTTTTCCTCATGCCATCCATCTCACTATGTCTCTGCCATAGAAAGCCGCTGCAATGAGAATTTTCTCTTATCTGCTGGAAGAAACTTTCATTCTGGAAGAAGGGAAAGGCTTTGTCCTGTCACATGGCAGCCCCCAAGAGAATAGTCTAAAGAATAGCTTGGTGAGTGAAAAGCTCTACTCAGAAATTACTCAGTCCATGCTGGAGAAGCCAAAACTGAGTTTCAATGACTTCACTTTGCCATGTAATGCTCATTTGTCTCAGATGTCATATGGGATTTCAGGTTGGATGTGACCTGAAGAATCTGCTCTAGTGGGAGATGTCCCTGGCCATGCCAGGACATGGAATGAGATGATCTCTATGGTCTCCCAGCCCAAGATATTCTAGGATTCTGTGTTTCTGTGATTTATCAGACTGGGCAGAGCGAGGGGACATCCAAATCCTTCCTCCATCCTTGCTTCCAGGACAGCACCAGACACTGATAGGCAGGAATGCCCAAAAAGATGTCAGCCTTTCAGGATTTTGGTTTCAACTGGAAAAGGAGCTGCTGTGTTCCCATGGTTTCAGGATCACCAGCCACCACAGATGATCCCAGCAGCCCTGGCATTGATGCTTCTTGGTCACAACTTCTGTCACTGTCACCAAGGCTCTTTGTCCAAGCAGTAGGGGCTTTTTGCCCAGATTATAGAAAAATCCTTGTTGGTTATGGGACTCCCTACACCTGCAGAGGGTCAAGCCCAGGCTCCAACTGACCTCACCATACCCATCTAGGTCATCCTGCAGCTCCCTTCCCTATGGATATTTCCACCTCTGAGAAACTGCCACCCTCTGACAGGTAGGGACTCAAATGTGCTTTAATGACAAAGGGAAAACCCCCAACTTTGAAAACACCTTTTTATTTAGTATTTGCATGTTTTTAAACTACCAGCTGGTGCAGCCCAAGGATGCTGTGTGGCTGCCTGGAATGTGCTTAGCTCTCTGGAAGTGCTGCCATTAAAAACTAATAAATGTCGAGATAAACTCCATAATCACCGATTGTTACATCCAGACCTGAAAACTCCCTGGATTGCTTTACCTTTAAGCAAAACCACCACCTGGATGGATTGACACATATTTTTAGGACCAGGAGGCACTATTATATTTTGAACTTAACCTCAAGAGACAGATTTCAGGCAGAGAACATCTTATATGCATGGCAGGCTTGATGGAAAGCGGCCGAGGGCAGGGCTCGATGTGTTGCTGTGACCTGCCCATGTTCATGAGCTGATCACCATCATAAGGTGACTTTGGAATCCTGGTCACCTGCTGGTCCAGTTAAATTATAGACATCTGCAAAATATAAGCCAAGAGACTCCCCACGTCCTTGTGGCACACCAGTTGTGTTTTATAATGATTCCAAACCAGCTCTGACTGAAAATAAGCCAGCCGGCACAAGAACTAACGCAGGCAGGGTGCAGAGCTGGAAAAGAACTGGAAAAAATTAACTTCTGGTATATATTTCCTATGGTTCCTTTCAGTTAACTCACTGCAATGCTTGAAATGCTTCCTCACCCTATGAATCTGCTGTGGTGTATTTAGCATATTACCAGGATAAAATGATGCAAGTGTGAGTTTCTTTTATCAGCAAAGTCCAAACTGCTTCCCCTCCTCCAAACCAGGGATGGAGCTGAACCAAACCCACAAATCTGATCACTCCCTGAACATTTGGGCAAGTCTGGATCTTCAACCTAGCATCATGTGCATTCCTAACTTGTTAATAGGCCCACACCTAAGTCCTAAATCCAAAAGTTGTTGGATGTGGAGTTTGTTCCTTTTTTAACAAAAGCGATCCAAAAATTAATTTCTAGGAGACACGCTATGAGGGAATTTGGTTCTGACAAAAAGCTCAGGACTTTCTCTAAACAAAACAGAAAGGAGAAACTGGAGTTTTACCCCTTTTTTGGAGAGACATTTCATTTTATCCCAAAATTCTCCTGGCAAACATCACAGTTCAGGGAAAACCAGTGAAATTTTACAAGGTGAGGAAATTATATATGTCTCTGGGGATTTGTCTTAAAATGACTTTTTTTTAAAATAAAGGAAATTCTGCCAGGGTTGGGGTGTATTTCTGACAGATACAGCCATTTTCTATTGGTTTTGATATCAGCAGAGGGAGGACTAATGGAGAGAGATGAGCAGTCACAGGACAGTTTGCCCTTTATCTTGGTCACATCAGGGACAGCCAGGTCCTTGGACAGATCTCCCTGATGGTGTTCCCTGTCAGAGTGGTCCTTGCCAGGCTTCCATGTCTCTCCCACTGATCCCAAGGATGGTGCAGGAACAAGCACACTCCTGGGGCCACTTCCAATAGATGGCTGGATGCAGTTTTAAAGCTGACAGAGTTTAATAGGGTGGAGGTAACCAGAATGTCAGTTTCCAAGCACAGGAATGAATCCTGGCAGTGTTTGTTTTATTAATAGAGACGTAACTTTTGAGGTCAATGAGACAAACTGAAGAGATGAAGTCTGGAAGAAGATAAAAGTCTGATCTATAAATCCTCTGCTTTTTTACTACATGGGAATGACACAGCAGCATCACTTAATGCTATAGCACTAACCCAAAATCATAATTCTGAGCAAGATATTGAGTTTTCCCTCTGGCTCCCAGACCCAGTCATCTGCTCTCTTTTGCCAGTGCTGTCAATGAGACTCATCCAAAGCTCTGGAAATCCCTAAATTCTGAAAGGAAGCAAGTCAAACACGTGCCACAGAGTCTGGCAAAAGAGATCCTTTCTGTCTACTATGCCTTGCTATGATCATAGAGCCATGGAATCATGGAGTCATGGAATCATGCAGTCATGGAATGGTTTCACTGGAAGGGACCTGAAAGATTATCTCATTCCACCCCCTGCCATGGTCAGGGACACCTTCCACTATCCCAGTTTGCTCCAAGCCCCATCCAACGTGGCCTTTGACATTTTCAGGGATGGGGCAGCCACAGCTTCTCTGGGCAGCCTGTCCCAGGGCCTTGTGGATATTTTCAGTTCAGTCGAAGAAAGAACAGAGATCATTTCTCCCAGGCCGAGTTTGGGAAATTTAGTGAAAAAGAATTAAAACTATTATTATATCTCTTTCTGCACCTGTTGTTTATAGATGTGGTTCTCCAGAGTGTGCTATTCACAGTTAACCAATAGTGTGAGAGGTTTTCACTTTGAGACCAATCAAGTCTCAGCTTAGCGAGTCGGGTTACAAAAGACGCGCTACTTTCCACTAAACACCTTCTGTTCACCTTCTGAAGACTGGAGTCTTTCTTTCCATCCCTGACTCAACAGCAACAGGGCCTCACTACCCTCACAGGGAACAATTTCTTCCTAACATTTATTATAAATCTCTCCTCTTTTACTTTAAAGCCATTCCCCCTTGTCCTATACCATCTGGGTAAAAGTGAGTCCATTTGTACTGACTCACCAAAATGAGCTGCCTGAGAGCAGGGACAGACAGATGGAAGAGTAATATTTTTAACCTCCTTGCACAGCTTCCCAGAATAAGCTTACAAGTCTCTAATCCTTTTGATTTAAAGCTCAGAGTAACTTCTCATATCAGAACACCTTCTGCTCTTGTTTGCAGTACTCAGAACCACTGTGGGTGTCCAACAGGTTCCACAGAAGCCAGACAGCAGATTTTTTCATGACATGTTATTTTTGTTCCTCTATTTAGCAGAAAGGACACACTCCCACAAATAACCTTACCTATGTGTAGAAATCATTATTTTGTAGACCTGGCCTCAAGCCTATGGGATTTTTGTGCACCCAGAAGACCACTGGAAGAGGATGCTCAGCTTCTGATGGTGGATGGGAACCTCTTTGGATCCTCTAGGTGGAAGCCAGACCTCAGAGGAGTATCCTGACCCAATTTCAGAGTTTCTCCTCATCTGTTCCATCTCAGATCTATAAGACTGAGACAAAGAAGGGAGACTTTAAACCAATCCAGAGTAAGACAACATTACTGTGTTTTCAGTTCTTCAGTGTTCTTCCCATGGTAAACCCTTCTGAGACAATAAAATGTCCCCAGCCTCCCCAGGGCCTGTACAAACAGAGGCATCTTGCTGTGTGCAGGTCACCAAGGCAATGCTACTAATATTTCTGCAGGATGTTTTGGTTGCTCCTCTTTTTCCCCTCTGAGTTCCCGTCTTGTTTTAGACAGCTTTCATCTCCCACTGTCTCTTGAGCACTCTCTCACTGTGCATCTGTTTTCCCTTTGCATGCTCTCCCTTCCCCTTCTGTTTACTTTTATAAGCAGACTGTTGTTTTTATTCAATTCCCCTTGGTTTTCTTTGAGTTTTTCAGTTCTTCCAATCTTCTCTGCAGCTCTCCCATTCTCTCCACTTGCCTTCCAATCCAGAGTGCTGCTGAGGGAGCCTGTTTCCAATTAGGTCTGTTTTGTCTTCTTTACTGGAGTTTCCTTCTCCCCTATGTTCTACAGGAGCCACCTTTTTTATATATCTCTTTTTCCATTTGCTGATCAGAAGCAAGGACACTACTTCTTCTTCACTACTGTTGGTTTATTCATTTAGGTATTTTCCCTTCCCCAAGAAGTAGAGTAGGTGGCTGTTTAAAAATGTGTAGACTCTCATTGTAGCAACTGCTGTGGAAATTATTTTCATGCATATTAAATTGTGGGGAAAAGCCCATCTTGGTATTCTCTAATTTTCCTTTTTTACCTCAAAAAACCTCATTAAATATAGACCCAGTCCTATTTGCCACCAGATTTCCTTTTTGAAAGACACATAGACTGTGGTCACTGAGAACCACAGTCCTCATCAAGCCTTCTTAAATCTGCAACTAAAAAGGCAGAAACATCCTTCTGAGCCAAGAGAAAATACACAAATTTCAAGTGCAACTTCTTGTTTAGGTCTCCTGCAAGATTTGCCAAAACCAAACCACCTCCAGGAACCATTCATATAGGAGCAAACTTGCCTTTTCTAGCAGGAAAATGATCTGAGGGGAGAATTTCTCACTTGATCTGGTTCATAATCAGTGATACCTTGTCCTGGGTAGTACAGCAGGGAAAAGTGAGAATCACAAGGGAAGGAAAATTTCATTAAAAAGAGAAAACTGAGGGAGTAATGTGCATTTCATCTGCTCATTTCCTTTTATTTTCAAGGAAAAGGAAACTAAATAAAAGTTTCTGCACTTGGCAGCCTTCTGTCCCCTTAGAGTTTAAGGGCTCTTTTCAGCCTTGGGGGCTAAAAGTGGGGCTGACCAAGATGCATAATGGCAACAAAATCAAATTCTACAGTAATAAAATTTGTGGGGAAAATTATCCACCAGCTTAGAGAATTCCAGCAGTGCTCAAAGCCATAAATGTTTGGCAACACAAGACGTTCAAGAAATCTGAATGGGTGATGTTGGGCTTGGTGCTTTGAAAGCTTTCCTTCTCACTCCCCTTTGTTGTGCTCTTTTTGTGCTTGATTCTTATGAGCAGAAGTGGTTAACTCAGGAGTTTATGAAACAAGAAACTTGGCTTCCATTCCTGACTCTTGCACTCACTTTCTTCCTACTCTTGGAACAGTCACTTAAAACTAGATCTGTGTGCAGACTCGGGCTGTCCCAGGCATCAGACACTCAGGATCTCTGTAAGCAGATTACATGAATGGATGGGATAAGCCCAAAATGGAAAGGAGAGCTTAAAAATACCTGGGGAAACTGGTAGAAAATAGGAAGATGGGCGAGGCTCAGGGCTCCAAGATTCCTGGTCCTGAATGAATGAAGATATGGTATTCAAAAACTAATTTTTAAAATTTAAAGAAAAAAAAAAAAGGTGTGGCATTTTGCGATATGGTTTAGTGGTCCTGGTGGGGTTTGCTTGAAGGTTGGACTTGCTGACCTTGGAGGTCTTTTCCAGCCTTAATGATTCTGTGATTCTATGGCTATCTGGGAGTCTTTAGCTGGGATTTTCAGCTCTGAATCTTTTCCTAGGTTAGGTACCTACGTCACCCTAGCCCAGATTTATGGAAATCAGGAAAATTAACTGGCTTTTGATAGTGAAAAAGGGCTGTGGAGAGTTGTCTTCTCAAACATCCCCTACACTCCTTAGAGGAACTTAAACCCACAACTTGTCTTTTGGGGTAGTTTTTTGAGCATCCCTTCACTGGGGTAGGCAAATGAGCAGGAAACCTGTCCAGCTCAGTCCCTGGCCTGTGGGGTATGGTGGGGCACACGTGGCAGCACTAGAAAGTTCCATTACCACCTTCTGGTTGGGGAGAAGCCAAGCATAACATCTGTGCCCAGAGAAGTACAATAACTGTGCTCAAAGTACAGCGTTCCCTGGAGCAGGTCCTCGAGGAAGGAGCAGCCTGAGAGCTCTGCTTTGCCTCAGATGTGGCACAGGGGGCTCAGCAGGACGACAGCTTCAAGGCTGGTGGAGTTTCTCTGGTGGAGACTCGGGGTCCGTGGGGCTTTGCCAGCGCTAATGTGAATGCTCATAGCCCTCGGCCACAGGAATTTGAAGGATCCCTGTAAAATACCAAGTTGGAAGTAGCACTCAGGTCCTTTTCTAGCTTTAGCTCAGAAGCCTGATTCTGTGATCTGTCTGCACCCCTGACTGCTGGAATGCTTTATGGAAGATGTGGATATTCATAAAATCCAGTTGTGTTGAGGAGGTGAGCTGCAGTCAGGCAATTGTGTAGTGTGTGTGTGTTTAAATATTTCCTCAGAAGTTTGTTTTGGAAAGCCAAAAAAGAACAGCTCAATGTTAATAAATAATCCTATCAAATGTTTATGATGCCAAAGCCATAATATAAATCAATATGTTTAGATTTGAGTGTGATAAATATGCCTTAAAACAAATGAGTTGGAAATAATTTCCTTATTTCCTTACCTGCCAATTTTTCTGTAGAAAGGCCTTTGTTTCTCCAGCTACTCCTGATAACATCAGAGCCACCTGAAACAGCTCTTGGAGCAGACCTCAGAAGCAATCCAGACCTCATGAATCACTAAGAAATGTGTGCACAGAGAGAATGGGCTCTGCTAAAATGCTGACTAGTAACAATCCTTATTGGTTTTAACTGGTTAAGGAACAGGGACTTGTGTGTTATCCACTGGGTGGGTGACAAGCCCAAAATCTTGGTGACCAGCTGTGCACAGGCTTTTTTACTCTGCCTGACCCCCTGCAATGGGATGAGGATAAAATGAGATTAAAAAAAAAAAAAAGAGAATGGAAAAAGCAAGAGTTTTCCAGCAATTGGTAAAACAATTAAAGGTAAAACAATTAAATCAAAATTAAATGCTGTCTTGCCTCAATATTAGGGGCTAGTCATGGGGATAGGTGTCTGCTTTGCCACCTTATTACACAGTTGGCTTTTGTTTCTGAGTACAGAGCCAGGGCTACATGGCATCCACAGCCAAACTGTCCCCAGGTCACTTCTGCCAGGGCAGCAGTCGGGATGCTGGAGAAGGCACAAAGAGTAGACCTCTGTTTTGTGAAGAAACCTTTTATAATTGCATTTTTGGAGTCCACACCACAGTTCTGTCACATAATGCCAATGGTGGGGTTTTCTTCCAGTCATTCTTGTCCTACGGTCATTGACTGCTTGGACCAGAGAGCTGCTCCTTCCTGTCTGAAAGCATTGCTAGACTAGAATGACTCCTGCTTTTCCAGGATGACAAGCAGATGAAGTTCATGTCCTAAAGCTATGATGGCTTTTCCTTGTTTTAAAAACATCCAAGAGCAGCTTTTTGCTCACTCAGTATTTTAGCTACTGGCAAACGTCTCTAGCCATGCTCCAGATTTGATCATATCCCTCTCAAGCTTCCAATTTGGATGGAAAAAGCCCTAGTAACAGTTGCTAGCAAAACATTCTGGAATGGATTTGTTGATAGAAGACAACTGCTGTGCTTTCAGAAGGAAAATTAAACTGAAGAACAAGTATATTTAAGCATAATTGCTTTAAAAACAGAACACATGCTGTATTATAATCTGTACTTCACTGGAAAATGGAATAATCCAGAAGGCTGAATTCTGTACGGTACACTGGAAATGTTAATTTGCAATGAGACTTGTTTGATGGTTTTTATCAGAATATGTGCATAAAATACCTCAGCACCACTGGAGAACAATCTGCTTGGACTCTGACAGCACAGTGCAGTAAGACTCAGATGTAATTTTCAAGAACATCAGTTTGCAGATCAAGATAATCTTACCAAAACCTGCTTATTAAACAATGTGACATTCACATTCTCTGACAAATCCCTTTGCCCAGGATTTTTCTCCTGAGACTCTAAGAAGCCTCAGAGAAAAATGAAAACAATAATGATCTCATTTGCTTCTCCTCTGTTTTGCTCATGTGGAATGTGTTTGGAGATTGTTTACCCACAGGTGATTGTTTCATTGGTTTCTGGTGTGAATTATTTTAAGTCATTGGCCCATCAGTGCCAAGCTGTGTTGGGACTCTGAAGAAAGTAATGAATTTTAATTATTATCTTTTTAGCCTTCTGTAAGTATCCTTTCTGTATTCTTTAGTATAGTATAGTTTAGTATTCTTTAATATAATATAGTACCATAAAGTAATAAATTAGCCTTCTGAGAACATGGAGTCAGATTCATCATTCCTCCCTTTGTCTGGGGGCAAGGCAAATACAATAAACAGGATCCAACTCATTTTGGTGGCTGGATAACTTAAATGTGACATGTATGCTCCTGACTCAATACTAATGACCTTATCTGTGGCACAGCCTCTCCTCATTGGGCTGTCTTAGCCATGACACAGTATTAGAGTTATAATAAATGCTAATAACAAATCTTCCCTGGTGAAGCTTTTATTTTCCATCTGATACAAGATTATCTTTGAGTCACTACCAATTGTCTTCAATTCTGATACTCAAAAAAAGAGTTTTCATTTTGGAAAACTGGAGCTTCCCCACTTTGTGTGTGGGAAAGACAGATCCATTTGTCCAGCAGGTCTGAGCCCTGAAGATCTCAATAAATGGCTCAGATATCCATGAGCCTAAATATTATTTCAAACCTCCAAATGCTCACTGATTGCTTAGCTCAGAAATTATTTACTTTAGCAAACAAATAAATAAACCATGCCACACAACTCAGCAGTATTTTGCTTGCCTTTTCCAGTTACTTTTTTTACCCTTTCCTCTTACTGCTTATTCTTTGTCATATGGTTCTTGTGCAAAATGAGGCCACCTCACAGGAATGGACATTGTAACAACTCTCAGTGCTCTTGTAGGTCAAAATTAGCACTTTCTAAACAGCAAAAACAGATGTAAGGCCTGACAGCAACAACAAACCCCATTATGGACCTGAGTGCTGGAGATGCCAGCAGGTAAATGGGCCTGTGCTGGTCAGAATTCACCACACTGCAGCCTCACTGTGCTAAAAGTAAGCTTTTGCAGTGAAATGTCAAAAGATACCAAATCATGAGCAACTCCAGCCTTCTCGTAGCTCTGAAGGAAGGAAATAATCCATCTCAAGATGCATTGAGCCTTCTTGTGTATAATAATCTGTGTCAAGTCTCTTTGGAGCTTGTAAACCAGGGAAGAATAATAAACAAGCGGAGGCTGAAAGGGGTTAGAAGGAACCTGGTGTATATAACAGGAATTCAGCTTTGCTGCCACCAGGCTTTCAGCAGGCCTCTCATGACAGCCTTACACTTACAGCTCATTTCTTCTCAGTCCAGCGAGTTTTGAACAATTTTCCAAAATTCTCAGATGTAATTTTTGGAAGGTGTTTTAACAGAACATAGCACACGTCATGCTATTTGTTCCCACAAAGAACTGCAAATGCTCAAGGCCAGGTTGGAGGGGACTGTGAGCAACCTGGTGTGGTTGAAAATGTCCCTGTTCTTTTTCAGGGGGATTGGACTAGCTGTCCCTTAGAGATGCCTTCCAACTCAAGCCATTCTATGATTCTAACTGCATAATTTTTTTTAGTACCCATGGAAACATCCAGAGAAAATCAGGATACTCAGGGAAATCAGCGCACCAGCTATCTCAGGCAGATCTGTCAGTGAAAGTGAGACTGCTCTCTAGGGACTGGAGGGCTCAAACTCTGCTTAGGGACAGTGGTGCTGGGCTGGCATTAGATGAGGTGTGCTCCTTTGGGACCATGATGGCTTGGGGACAGTGCTGAGCCATGCTGTGGGAACGTGTTTGACTCACAGATTTCCCCAGTGTTGAATTTAGATGGCAGCCATGAATTCTGTGCTGCATCCAAAGGCCAACAGGTTGAGGAGAGGATTCTCCCTGTGTATTCCATTCTTCTAAGACCATGCCTGGAGTACTGAATCCAACTCTGGGACCCCCGGAATGTGAAGGACATGGATCTGTTGGAGTGAGTCCAGAGGAGGCCACAAATATCTTGCAGGGCTGGAGCCCCTCTGCTCTGGAAACAGGCTGGGAGAGCTGCGGGTGTTCCCTTGGAGAAGAGAAGGCTCCAGGGAGACCTCAGAGCCCCTTCCAGTCTCTAAAAGATCTCCAAGAGAGCTGGAGAAAGACTTGGGATAGGGGCTTCAAACTGACAGGACAAGGGGAAATAGATTCAAACTGACAGGGTTAGATATTAGTAAGAAAGTCTTCCTTGTATGGATGGTGAGGCACAGGTTGCCCAGAGAATCTGTGGATGTCCCATCCCTGGAAGTGTTCAAGGCCAGCTGGACAGGGCTTGGAGCAACCTGGAATATGTCCCTGCCCATCACAGGAGGTTGGAATTAGATCGTTTCTAAGGTCTTTTCCAATTCACACCATTCTGAGATTCTATTATTCTATTCATATTTGGTGGAACTCCGCGATAATTTTGAAAGCACTCAGATGTATTTCATCCAGGACCCTGAGGTGTTCACTGTGATGAGAAGCTTTGTTCTGATTACCTGTGAAATAATGTTCAAGACGATGAAGGAATGCATGAGATTAAAGGCTTAGGTGTTTGTGGGGGTAGCAGTCGTCAGTTTCTCTGGCACAAAATGACCAACAATCTGTTGTTACAAGGTCTTTTAAGACTAAACTATCCAATTAAGAACTGACACCTGGATAATTTTCCTTTTTAACCCAATAACTGATCCCACAGATCCCACAATGCGGACTTTTCCGCCCAATTACAAAATGCCTCCCAAACTCATAGAGAAGAAGAAAGAAGAAGCATGAGGAAGAAACCCAGGATGACACCCTGTGCCCTCCGTCTTGCTTCCTTCCCCAACATACTAAAAATCCCAACATCTAAATTTCTCACCAAGTGATACACCTACACTGCTCTCTATAATCTATTTCACACTTTTGTGGATTCTAGTCTATCTTGAAGTCTAGGAAACTTTCTCCATGAAGGCAGGTCAAAATCAGTGCTCCCTGGGCATCAGGGCATCTCAGAGCAGACAGAGAAATATACCTGGTGCCCTGGGTTTTCACAGATATTCATTAGCATGTTAATTAAACCCTGGAAGCTGTATGTAGGATGCTGTATGTATTAGCATCACATTAGAGTGATGGGTAAACTGAGGCACAGAACAGTGACTGGGCTTGCTGGTGCCATTCAAGAGGCTGGACCTGCACCATGATGTTTTTTGCAGTTGATCCCTGCTGCCTGGCCCTACAAGTTGTAGCAGGGAAGATCCCTATTGCCAGCAGCAAATATCCCAAGGGTGATAAGTTTATTACTGTCAGATGTCTCTTACACTCCCTGTGTATAGAACCCCTGTCCAGTAAGACCAAGGATTATTTTGATAAGCAGCTGGTCTCAGCCAATATTAGTTTGTGGGAAAGTTTCTTGGATGTAGCAAGTCTTCTCTACAAGGCTCATTAAATTGCATTTTGCTACATTTACTTCACGTGAGCAGTTTCCCTCATATGGATTGACTGTTTATGCTCATTTCTCAGCTGTGTTTATTGGTTAAGTTTCACTGCCTTAATCACAAATGCATAACATCCCTAACCAATACAGAGCATCCACCATTTCTAGTAACATATGGTCTGACCACTCGATAGTTTGGATGCCATGCTTCATTAATTCTCCACAGGAGTAATAAGCATTTGGTATCGTCTTGTATTTTAAGCCAATTTATTGTTCCAAAGGGACAAGAAAAAAGGACCTGTTATAATCTGAGTTTAAACAGCCCCTTGCTTAGTTTTTCCAGATCTGTGCTGCTGTGTGACAATGAAATCAGAGCCACAGGACTTTTGTCTTGGTCAAATAAATGTCACTCCCAATTGATTGAAAGCCTCCAGAGGCAGGACTCTGGTTAATCTCTAATGTCATTCTGATGTGGTTCTTTCCCTCATGCTATTTTGGAGAAGCTCTATCCTTGGCATGAGGACACAAGAAAGAAAGAATTGTAAATTTAACAACACGTAAACTTAGGACAAATTAATTGCTGCACTACACAAAAAGCCTGGGAAAATCCCACTGTATGAAATACAAAACTCAGAATGGTTGAACCTGAACTCATGAGTCTCATCAGACTCCTAGAGATAGAGAAGGAAGATTTTTGATGGAGAGGAGCACTGACTACACCAGTGGACAAGGGAAGGACTATAAATGATATTTTTCTAGACTTCTGAAAAGCCTTTATGATCTTTCACTCATCTCTTACCAGTTCAGTGAGATTTGAACAATTTCCCAAAATTCTAGAAGACTTGACTTCTGAAAGAAGTTTCCACAAAACTGAAGACTCATTATGCCCTTTGCTCCCATAAGAGACTGCTGAACTGGAAACACTCAGGGAATGTTTTTGAACTGACAGAGAATAGGTTTAGATTAAAGTAGAAGTAATAAAGAAGAAATTCTTCCTTCTGAGGTTGGTGAGGCCCTGGCACAGGTTTCACAGATGTGGCTACCCCATCCCTGGAAGTGTTCCAGGCAAGGTTGGACAGGGCTTGGAGCAACCTGGGATAGTGGAAAGTGTCCCTGCCATGGCAGGGAGGGTGGAATGAGATGATTTTTAAGGTCCCTTCCAACCCAAACCATTCTGTGATTCCATGATATCACTATTGTAATCAGGCTTCCTGAGAGAATCCTGATTCTGGCAAACTTGAGGAGGCATTTAATGGCACAGCAAATATTCCACAGCCAACGAGGTGAAAGAGAGAGGGCTGTGTCCTCCTGAGAAACTTTACTGACTGAGACTGAACATCCAACCTGATCCACTGGCAGTGGGATGGGTGCAAGCCATCAGCTAAGCTCTTCAATACTTGGGCCTGCTTGTCTGGTTCATTGTCAAATTTCTGCAGTTTCTTCCCATCCTCCAAGGACATCTCCCACCATAAACCCAGAGGTGCAGTCTCCTTTGCAAATGCTTTCATGTGGGGAAGTTGATTCAGACACAGACCAAGAGGATGAGACATTGTATGAGCTGTAGGCCACACTTTTGGGTCAGCCCACAAGATATGCAGGACTGCAGCCAACTTATCCCTAAAGAGAATATCATTGTTTGGGTTTCCTAAATTAATTCCTGAAATGTAAAGTACCAATAGAAATGTGGTGATGGAGGATGACGTCTGGTGGCTCCAGTCCACTGCAGTCTTTAATTGACTCCAGTCTGAGTCTCTCTCTGCTGGGCTTTGTCTGTTAAATGCCCACTTGGGCTGCCCCTGGTGGGAGCAGCAGTGAGATCAAACATTCAGTATTCAAACAAGTTCCTCACAACCAGAATGTTTCACCCTGATGAGGGTGAGGTTGCCTAGGAAGGGAGGTAATGGGTGGCAGCAGGTTCATAATGGTGCTTAGACCCCTTCTGCCCCAGTGTAACTTCAGTATCTCTTTCAAGTGATTAATAGAAATTCTTAGGGACAGACACTGGGCAGAGTTGTGGGCCATAGACCTCCCAGTTATGGACGTATGAGATCTTCCTTTTTTTTTTTTTTTTTTTCTCCCTAATTTATGAGGAAACAGC
Source organism: Haemorhous mexicanus (assembly GCF_027477595.1). Taxonomy (NCBI): domain Eukaryota; kingdom Metazoa; phylum Chordata; class Aves; order Passeriformes; family Fringillidae; genus Haemorhous; species Haemorhous mexicanus. The sequence continues at coordinate 113,336,897 of NC_082343.1, read as the reverse complement.
TGGTAAAATTGAAGTCTATTTCTTCTTCAGCCTTCTGCTGGCATTGCTGACCAGAATGAAAAACACCAAAATGACAGCAGATGAGAACTGAGATGAAGAAAAGACAAGGAAAGTTAATTTTTACTTCAAAACATCTTGTCCAGACTTAATTGACACTTTTGAAAAAGTCATTTCTCTATCTTGGCAAGAGTTAAAAGCTCTTGTCTGAAAGACAACTTTGTTTATTTAATTTGTCTTAAGTTCTGTTCCACCTGGCCATTAAAAGAGCTGCTGCTTTCCCTTGAGAGGTGTGAATAAGGTGAGATGTTTGTCACTGTCTCTGTGCTGCAAGACTTGAGGGGATGCCTGAGTCCTCTCCCAACTCTTTACCTGCGCAGCACCCCTCACCAGAGAAACATCCCAAACCTCTCATTTCCCCTCTCACACCAACTTTGTACTAGAAAAGCAACCTGGGCACATGGTTGAAGGACATGAGATCCTGCATCCAAGCCTTGAGCCCACTGTGCCCCATTTCTGCAATTAAATTATGGATGAAAATAGAATCATGGAATCATGGAATGGTTTGGGTCAGAAGGAATCTTAAGCATCATCCAGTTCCACTTCCCTGCCACAGGCAGGGATACCTTCCACTATCCCAGGTTGCTCCACACCCCATCCAACATGGCTTTGGACACTTTCAGGGTTGGGGCAGCCACAGCTTCTCTGGACAACCTGAGCCAGGGCCTCATCCCCCTCACAGGGCAGAATTTCTTCCCCATATCCTGTCTAATTTAAACCCTGGCCAAGCTGACAGATGTTGGTCTGTCTGTAGCATGGCCTCCCAACATTTTCAAAGGGATGCTGGATGTATCCTGTCTGTTGGACATGGTGCCTGCAAGGTCCTGATTCCAGGCCATGGAGGGACACTGTTTGGACACTGTCATTGCCCTAACCACGAGCAGGCAGGGTGAGTTCCAGCAGTGCAATGAAGAGATGATTGCACTCCCAGGTGCCTTTTGGATGGTTGGTACCCTTGGGATACCAGGCTGTGCAGTCTGCAGTGGGGTACACCCACCCTGCATTCCCCATGTTGCCCTGAGGGCTAATACAAATCAAAGCAAATCACTTCTGTGGAAAATCTTACCTGAGGAAATAGGACTCTTCTGAAGTGATGAGCTCCTTTTTAGTGCATCACTTCTAGGGGCTGTGCTGGAGATAAAGCAGAGGAGGCAATTTTTAAGGAAAGTGTGTCCAGTGGTCTGAGCTTGGATGCCTGGGAAACAGGTTGGGTTTGGCCTCCAACAAACTGCAACAGCCAAAATCACCCTTGAAAACCCCAGCTACAGGCCTGCCTCCAAATGTTTTGCATTTTCAAGTACAGAATAAGTGGCTGTGATAACACACCTGCATGGTGACCTTGAACAGGTTAAGATAGTATTCCACAAAGAAGGAGAAACAAAAGAGGGCAAACTACTATTGTTTGTAAAAATATACTAAAAGAAATGAGAAAACTTAAGTCTAAATCTCTAAAAAGATACTACAAATTCTTACAGACATTGGCATAACTCTAAAGTACCATTGTACCACTCTGGAACTTGTTGATCTTTAAAATGTGTGTTTCCAGATATTAATGCACCTTGATTAGGCTGCCAGTTCTTTTTTAAATGCTACATAGTGAACCATAGTGTGAAAATTGTCACCTTTCTACACTAAAGGTTTTGCATAATAGCCATTTATTTTGAATTCCCATAATATTTGACCAGTCTTCTGGGCCAGTGAGAAAAAAGTATGTAATGTGTGTTGCTTCTTTGCATGAACATCAAGCCTTTAAAGATATCTCTCTGACCATCTTCAACTCTACCTCAATATTTCCTGTGGCTCCTTAATCACCTTAGGGTGATTATATGCTGTAAACAGAAGTATTTCTTTGCATTTTGACTTTGTTGCCTGTGAAATGGACCCAGCAAACTCCTCTGTTTTTTGCTTTATGGGGATGGATGCAGAGAAACTTCCCAATGGTTTTTTCCACAAACCAGTCATTATTTTGTATTCTATCATTATTTATATATAAACACAAACAGAAAAAAGAAACACACAGCAGCAACAACAACAACAACAACAACAACAACAACAACAACAACAACAACAGCTTGCTTATATAAAGTGTGGTTGCTTCTGGAGTACCAGGCTTAGGGAGAGCTCCAGTAGCCCAGCTCTGTGATGTATTTTCATGTCAAGATGGTCAAAGAGTTTAATCAATTGTTCAGCAGTGGAGTCATAAACAGAGCTGACAGCTTCCACCTCAGCCTGCTCTGTAAGTCTGCTGGCTAATTGTGATTAGCAACTGTGCAATGAATTTTACTTCTGTAGGTACTCTAGAAGTCAGTGGGTGGGTGAGAGAGCATTGGAGGGGTGGGAGATGGGCCAGGGAATGGATGGGAAAAGGCCTGTGGGAAATGAGTCCTGCTTTACCTTTACTAAAGCTTTTAGCTTTAGTCCAGACCACAGAGACTCCTTAAAGGAAATGCTGGAAATCTACTGTGGAAATAAAAATTACGAAGCAGGAACATCTGACTTCCTCATCAGGAAACATATAATCATATCCCTCCATGGGGCCACTCTGGAAGATGCATGAAGTTGTGTTGGAGAGGACTTGGCCTGTTGTGCCAAACAGAAACAGTAAACACACAGTTAGAGAATTGAAATGGATTGAGGTTTAGTAAAGGACTACTAATTCCCAATTCACCTTTCATGAAGGAAAATGTCTATCATCCCAAATCAGGGATTTCAAAAGGCTTAGCAACTGGGAAGTCTTTCTTCACAATCTCTTCCAAGCTGGTCTCAAAGGTTTTGTGTTTGAAAATCAGAGCCTTTAGAGGGAAAAAAAAAAAATTAGCCTCATTCAGTAGCTCAGCTAAACAAGAACCCATCAGTTCTCTGAAGACCTCAGAGCTTCAGGATTAGCCTTGTGTCCACCCTTGAGTTGCAGAAGGTTCCCACCATGCCATACTTGCATCAGCATATATGTGTTTAATCAGGCTCTTGACAGGTAAAGACTGTGAAAAGAGGACAGTTTGTTCTCCCAAACTATTCGCTCTCTAAGTCCTCTGTTTATTTTGGAGGTGAATGAATAACATTGTGCTGGAAAAGGAAATTAAAAAAGCAGGGTTGTAATTTACAGTAGAGAAAAGAACAGATTTAGGGTCCTTTTTCCCCCCCTCCTTCTCCCCCCTCCTTTCCTCCTCTATTCACTGCCCTAGTTCCAAACATCCAAACGTGCTACAGCTGAAAAGAGGACCTCAAGCTTTCCTTACTGCTGGCAACAAGAAGTGAGTTACAATTGCCAGTCTCTGTATTCTTGCCAAGAGAACAAACTGCTTCAAGGCAAAAAAGAAAAAAAAAAGGGAAAAAAGAAAAAAAAAGAAGGTTTATCAAAACCAAATGCCACTGGAAATCCTAACGCTGCAAAGTCCAATTCAAGATGTACATTGAAACCTATCCCCAGCCATTTAAGGAAAGAGAAGAAAATGGATTCTTTAATAGAATATTTAAAATATAACAATTGCTTTGGAGTGAGGAATTCTACTCTCTCTGGTTCTTATAAAAGCTCTAATTTTTTTTTCTTCATCTCTAAGTAAACTCCCAGCAGTTTTCTTTGAAAGTGGATCCTAGGCAAGCACCTCTTTTCCAAAGAGCTCAACATTGTTCTAATGAGATGTGATAGGTGGTTTAGAGTAGGAGCTGGGCCAAGGAATGGAGGTATTGCTTTATTGTGTGTTTGTTTTTCTTTTAAAATTCAGTGATCTGGCTACTCTTCATTTTCACTTTAATGCTTCTTATTATTTTGTTTCTAACCTGTCCCTTGGATCCAAATCAGATCCAGTGTCCTTCTCCCTTCCAAGCATTCACTGCAGAATGGAAAGGGGGAAATTCAAGGCTTTTTATTTTTAGTCTAGTGACAGTTTTGAAGACCAGATGGAACAAGCCATTTGGACCATCTATTTAGATTGCTGAACACCACGGACCATAGAATTTCATGCAGTGATTTGTCCATTTTGTATGGGGACTGGAAAACACTTTCTGGGAAACTACCCTAGCATCCAGTCCTGCAGGAGCCATCACAGCCTTGGGCACACAGACCTAAGGGGTAAGTCTCACCATACAAGATGTGCCAAGTTTTTGACTAGAACACTTTCAAGTACCAATTCAAGACACTCTAAAGCCATAACTTTAGAAGATACTTTGTGGTGTGCTTGTCCTGAGTGGTACCTGCAGGCCGTGGCTGGGGCTCCTAAATTTCATTTGAGAAAACATTTGATCTGGCTTGTTACCCTAAGAATCCACAGATGTCAGCTGAGAAGCAGGTGGCATTGGCTCACAGGGACACAGCAATCATCAGCAGATGCTACCTTTGTGTGAGACCAGAGTCTGCAGCCAGACCAGCTGACAGAAATATCCCAAAACTGTGCACAGAGACAGAAACTGCAGTCAGGCTAGTTTCAGAGGAGAAACAGGAGAGTTCCTGGGGCTTCTCTACATGAAAGCCTTTCTCACCTTACTCCTGCCCATAGGGAGGAGTGTGTGGTTGTAACCTAGCCTCAGCCAACAGCACCATTCCCCATCAGGAATCACAGCTGGGAAAACCTGAAAGAGGCAAAGCAGTGGAGAATCACTTCCCAAGCTGGCTGTGAGCTCAGAAGCCATCGCCCATGTCTCATGTGGGAGCTCAGGGCAGCAGGCTGAACCTTCTGGGTGAATCTCAGAGGGCTTCCTGAGGCTGGCTACAGGCACAGGGGTGTAGCAGAGGACACCTGGAAAAAGCCATGGGGGAGGCAGGCCAGCTCCACCATGCAGCCACAGTTTAAATCCCTCCCCAGTTTACCCATAGACAAAGTAAGCAGCTTCACTATCAGATCCATTTTTCAGATCCTGAATGACTTACATAATTTTTTTCTGAATCTGTTTACTCTGTGACTTCCTTGAAGTTCACCAGATCTGCAAGGCAGCAACAGCCCATAAATAAAGATGCAAAGCCATCTCCTATACAATATTTTCCTCCTTAATGCTAAGAATTTTTCCTGATGGGTGCAGACACATTGTTTATCTGTGGCATTTCAATTGATGTTCACTATCCAGGCAACATATTTAATGCCTGGATGCAATCAGTCTTCCATTATCCCATTGAAACTGAGAACCAAATCACCTGTTTCAAAACCTTTTTGATTGGTGCTGAAGTCTAATGTACTCCAACCCTTCACCATACAAGTGAATGTCCCCAGAGGTTCCTCTGCACATGTTGTCTCTCCCAACAGAAAGAGAAGGAAGCAATCACAGTGCTTTCCTCCACCACCCAACCTCATGGCTCTGGTGGGGAGAATGCACTTGAGACCCAGAGAGGAGAGTGTCAGAAGAAATAAGAGGTTCTGGATGCAATCTTGGGGCCTTGTACGTTGATGTGAGTTCCAAGTTTTGCTTCCTCTGTAATTGTTATCCTGACGTTTATATTTTCACTTATTAAATCTGTGTCATGGAATGAAATGTGCTATAAATTAAAGGCAGAGTAGGGGCTTTTTCATCTGCTTTCTGCTCCCTGTCAGCACCAGGATGTTGCATTGTGGAGCCTTTCCTGGTTCACCAAGCCTCCTGCTCCATTATTGCAAAAGCGAAACCGGTGAAACACTCCCTTGTTATTAACTGTTAATGTCTGATTTTTTAGAAGAAAAAGATTTAAAAAAAACCCAAAAAACACAATGCCCCGAAATTGAAATCAGAGCTGCAGCATATTAGCAGCTGTTAACACGTCTCCCTGAGCTTGTCCACCAGCCATGGAGCAGCAATTCCTTCTGCTCCGCAGCTGAGCCGCCCTGCTCTGTTTCGAATGAAAGCGCAGCTCAACTTCAAAGTGGGCATCCAGAGCAAAGCTTCCTCAGCATCAGAGGTGTGGACAGGCCCTCACCAAGAGGCACATCAGTCTTGACATCCAGATCCCAGTGAGGTTTCCCCAGGAGCTGATCAGGATTTGCATGAAAGCAAGTAATCAAGGGAAAGGCTTGCCAGGATTTACACGCTGGATTTGAGTGTTATCTGTTGACTTAGCACAGATTTCCACCCTTAGGTCCTGACTGGTTTTCCCCAGATTTATGGAGGTAGGACCTGAGAGAAGGACATGAAGCTCTGTCAGGGAAGGTGTAGGTTGGAAATTAGGAAAAGATTCTTCAGCCAGAGGGTGATGGGGCACTGAACAGGCTCCCCAGGACAGTGGTCAGTGCCCCAAAAACCTGTCAGGGTTCAAAAACTGCTTGGACTCTCCTCTCAGGCACAGGTTGGGATTCTTGGGGCTGTCCTGTGCAGGGCCAGGAGTTGGACTAGATAATCCTTGTGAATCCTATCCAAGTCAGGATATTCTGTGATTCTATGATTCTACGACCAACACAAACATTTCCCCTGTCTGTGGGTGCACTGTGGACGTGGTGTAGAAGGGTGGCGGGCTTGGGTGGCACTTTGGGATGGGAGCTGTCTCCTCAGGAACTTCCACAGTGAATGCAACCATTGATATTTGAGTGATCATGTATCCCCACTAGAATCTCTACAGAGTTTAAATAGGGCGCCAGCAGCAGAATTTCTTCAGGAGTTGAATAAACTTTAGGAAGCTCAGGAGACCATGGAAATAAATATTAGGACTTCCTTGGAGGCATCTCAATAGAGATTTTTATATGCTTAAACTACATGTCTTGTCTGGATCCAAATTCAAATCTGAGTACTGATCAGAGTGTGGAAGTCCTAAATCCACACTGCATTAGGTCCCTGCCTAGGCTGTGAAACCCTCGAGCCCTTGGGAAAGTTGACTTGCTTCTCATGTTTAGTTCAAAGCCCAGGTGCATTACAGCTGAGAGGGGCATGGGAAGCTGCTGCTAATTATTTCTTGGCTGCTGTCCCTCAGCTGATATCAAGATCCAGGAATGATGGGGAGAGAAAAGGAAATGATCTTCTCTCCATCTGACCTGTTCTCAGGGGCCAGCTTTAGGTGATGGTGATGCCAAGACCTAGAAATACAGGGAAGGAGGATGAGGATTTCTCTTTTCTTCATCTTTTTGTGTCTCTGTGCTCTATTCCAGTGGCACAGCTGATACCAGAAGCCAAGACTGCAGGAAGGTATAACCACAAGGTGTGGGTCTGAGCTGGGCTGCTGGGACCTGCGCCTGACTGCACAGGAAAGATCAGAAAATTCATTGATAATTTAATAGATTCACAGTGAAATTTGATAAATGGAAAAGCTGTGTCCATTCCACATCACTTCTGAAGAGGCAGTGATCCATACCATTCCTGGAGGACAGTGTCATCCTTCTCTGCCTGGCCTGGAACACTTCCAGGGATGGAGCATCCACAGCTTCTCTGGACAGCCTGTTTCAATGCCTCACTACCCTCACAAAAAAAAAATTGCTTCCTAATAGCCAATCTAAACTTGATTGTGATCTGAAAAACCACCAAGCAGCAAAGGGGTCACAGAATTACCTGTTCATTCAGCTGCAGGCTCCTATCACATACACACACTATGCACAATGATTTTTTTTCTTTTCCATCCCTGAAGATGCAGTTTTGGATCTGACATGCAAGGAGTTGCTTCCTTTCCTGTAGCATTATTTTCAAAAGTGATCCTATAGAATAAATGATACCCTTATTTTCTATGTACCTTACAGCCATGGAATGAACATTTTCATGGAATGAAACATTCAGGGATGTGTCCAACTTATTAAACTCCTGTGGATTTGATTAGAAACAAGTGAAGGGAAAATGAATAATTTTATTGACTGCACGGGGAGTGAGAGGCAGCTGAGTCTGTCTTAAATATGCTTGTTCTGCAAGCCTTGGAAGACTGGAAGCCAGTGGCTCTGAATACGTACAGGGGGAGGAATTCAGGCTAAGAAAATGCCATTTCCTATTAGCTTTTCAATGTAAGAATCACAGCATGGGAGAAAAATATCTGCCTCTAAATCAGCAGAAAGAATTCCATTGGAGCTTAAAATGAATCCGAGCTGTGAATCTGGGATGCTGGGTATGGAGAAAGAACAGGTTATATAAGAATTTATATTAAAGCCAGTTAAATGTGTCTTCCAGTGCCCAGACAGTTTTCAAGAATGCATGGTTTTAAATCTGTGAAGGAGAATCCTAACTCTAGCAGGTACTGCTATAGTTAGGATCTGGTTTAAGCACCCCTATATTTATGCACAACAGAAGTGTGGTGTTTCCAGGTAAAGCTTAATAAAATTAAAAAAAAAAAACAGAAGACAAAGCAGAGCAAAGTGAGGCTAGTGTGAGTTAGACACTAGCAGAGGCACAGGGAAGTCAAAGGCCTTTTTTTCTGTTCCTTTTGGTGCATTATTCTTCAACTATAAAAAATAATAGGGAAATTCCTCCTCTCGGGGAATTTTTATAGAGAAATCTGAATGCGGTCTTGAAAGAAACTCCAAGTTTCAAAAAAACCCTCAAAAAACTGGGGAAACCTGAGAAGTTAAGGGCAGTAAATCAACAGGAGTTGATGATCTTCACCCAAGGATATAGAAGGAAATGAAGTGTAAAATAGCAGAGATCTGAGTTTATGCAATAAGGGACCATTCCAGAAGCCACTGAAATCAATGGAAAGACTCTCCATATTTGTCTGAAAACTGGATCAGACCTTCCCAGATTAATTCAGAAAAACAATGAGCACCCACAGGAAGCTGTCCATCACCCCCTCAGGCCAGGTGTGGGAAGCACAGTGACATGAGGGGGGCTGTGTTGAGCAGGATCAGCCAGACCAGGAGCAGTCCAGACCATATGGAAAGGGAGCTCCCTGTAATTAGAGAGCTCCAGCTCAGCCAGTGCAGCACAGCTCAGCGGGAGCTGGCCCTATAATATCGGGAATGCCATGTGACAGAGGGAGCACCAAGCCAAATCCTACCACCCACACGGCTCCCTGGATGCTCTCAGGCCCTGGCCCATCCCAGTGGCACCATCATGTTTGCAGGACCACGGGCCCTTGCAGCTCAGCCACGTTCCACAGCTTGCAAGATGGGGTAGATCTGAAAGCTGCTCTTTCTTCCCCAAAATCACCGCTGGCAATCATTTTTCACAGCTAAGGACAACATCTCCTGCTGCTTGGCGATAGGGCCTCTGCACAGGAGATGCCTTATGGACAACTTCAGGTTTCCAAAACAGCATGAGAGCAGAGCCCAGGCCAGAGCTCCCTTTGCAGACACCGGGAAGCAAACACTCCCAGCTGCCAAGGGTTTTACTTTATTGTCATTTAAGTTGGCTCCTCCGCCACAAGTCGCTGGCGGTCTCACAGTAGCAGGAGTTGAGTAATAATAGTATTTCCAGTGTGCTCACCTCCAAGCCAGGCTTTAGACTGCTGGGAGAGCAGGATGAGGACAGTTTGTATTGGCTGTTCCTTCTCTCTTTCTCATCAGACTGTGATTCAAGCAAGCATCAAACTACAAACTCCATCACTCATGTCCCCCCTGTGGATTTTCCATGTTGGCTCCTCAGCAAGTGGGACTAGACTGCCATTCATCAGCCCTCGGAGGTGCTGAGAGGGTCTTCTCATCTTGGAAATTTTGAAACAAAGTCATCCACCAGCTTTTCAACAGTCCCATGGCTTTGCTACACAGGGGCTGGGAATTGATATTTTTTTTTCTGAGAAGATTTTTTCAGGAAACTTGCAAAACTTAGACTCACCAGACTTCTCTCAGCTAAATACATGACACTCCCTCTTCCTGAAACTTTCCTCATGCTCAGAGATATGCAAAACCAATCAAGGCAAGTGTCTGGAAACAGGGTAATGTTACAGAGTTCCAAAATCACCCCCAAAGTCATCAATATACTGTCTGAAACTACCTCTAAATGCACTGTTAATATATTCCCTGACTGCAGAGATCCAGTCCTCTTCTCCATTTGCTGCTTTGGGAATGCCAGGAGATCCTCCCCCACTTTGCTCTTCCTTAACATTGGCCTCCACATTTCCAAAATACTCCTTTTTCTAGTTTGGAGGCAAAGTCATGCCATTGTGAAGCAAGGATGTTTTCTTACTTATCTGGGAGCTAGGAGTCTTTACCTGAATTAAATCAAGTTGTCCTGCATTTAGTTTCCTAGACTGTTCTAAAAAGTAAAGACAAAACGAGGCATTTCTTATGGTAACTAATACTACAGTCAATGCCTTACCCTGATTAGGCATCAATCCTCACAACTAGAAGAGAACTTGGAGAGAAGGAAAGGACTTATCATTGCTGCCCCAGTTTTTTCTTTTGTGGCTGGAAATAGATTTACAGGACAGTGGAATGAAAGATCAGTTATTGCCTTGTTAGTTTGATGATGGTTTTCTACCTCATAACAAAAAAGGGTAATGAAAATTTACACCACTAGACACAGTCTTGAAGTTTCCAGGTATTTTTGGATGAAATTAGTGAGCCTGTTAGATGAGAAAGAAGCAGAGACTTCATGCAGTCCATTGGGAATTAGGATGAAATCTTTACAGTGTTGTTTTGGGTCTGGCTGAGCTGCAGTTCATTTCCCCACAGCAGCCCTCACAGTGCTGGGCTTTGCCTTGGGAGCTGGAAAGGCTTTGAGAACACGCCAGGGTTTTGGCTACTGCTGGGCAGGGCTGGCACAGCATCAGCTCTGCTTCCCCAGCACTCTTCCCATCAAGAGACTGGGAGTGGGCAAGATCCTGGGGGAGCACAGCCAGGCCAGCAGACCCAAATTATCTAAAGGGATATTCCATTCCATTCCATTCCATTCCATTCCATTCCATTCCATTCCATAGGACATCAACTCAGATATAAAAGCTAAAAAAAGGAGGAAGGGGGGACATTCATTTTTACAAAGTTTGCCTTCCAAAGCAACCGCTCCATCTGCTCCATGTGCTGAAGCTCTCTTTCCCAGGAAGTGTCTGAACCTCGTCCACTGGTGGGAAGAAGAGAATAAAATTTTTGGGTTTTCTCTTTGCTTGTTCATGTTCAAAATATTGCTTTTGCTTCAATAAATTGCCCTATCTCAACCTCCAAGTCATTTTTCATCTTATTATCTCTCCCCTATCCAACTGGGAAGGGGAGTGATGGGACAGCTTGGTGGGCCAAGGTCCACCCACCCCAAGTGTGTTGCTGGATCTGCAGAAATTTTCCTTCCCCCCTGTTTGTAATGAGAGTGGGGTGAAGTGTGCAGTTGGTAGATGTTTCCCATCTGTGGAGTGGGATATCTGCATCCACCTACAATCTCAGTCTTCAGAGCTTCAGACCCACCCATCCCACCTCCAAGAACAAATCCCTGGCCTGCAGGCTCTCATCTGCACCATGCCACAGACACGAGCCACAGAGTTCTACCCCACGAGAGACTGCCCAAGATTTCATGCACTGGCTCTTCTGGCACTAAAGATCGATTCAAATTCATCCAGAGAGCTTTCCAAGAGGACAGCCCCCACATAGACCCACCAAGATCAAATACTCAAATACTCCTAGAAAGCTTTCCAGGTAGGACAGCCCCTGGATAGACCCACCAGGAAGATTTCCCTAAAGCCAAGGCCTTCAGCTTTATAGAGTCTGTAGCTGTAGAGCAGGGAGTGATGCCAAAATTTCCAGACAGTTTCTCCTGGAGCCAAGAGCCTGGAAGAGTAGATATAATCTGGGCTCAGCTCCCAGGTCCACAGCAGGGAGCCTGGAAGCTCAGAGAAGCCTGGCCAGAGCCAGAGCTCTCCAAGCACGCTGGTTCCTTGCTGAAAGGCTGTGTCTCAGAGCCTGTGCAAGGGGGACAGTCTCTAAGGGTGGGGAAACATCCCAAATGCCAGTTGTCCTCATCTGGACCCAGCTGGACCAGATCATGACTTAGGGAGCTGCATGCCAGCAGGATGGTGACTGTTGTTGTAGCAGGGCTTCAAGTGGTCTCTTCTCTTAGCACTTGTTGGGACAAGGAAAATCTCTGTGTCAAAAAAATCCCATTTTTGTTCAGAACCATCATGTTTCAGGAGCATTGCAAGCAGAAATTTATTAGAATTTCAAAATACTCTCTGAGTTATGTCCAGCTTAGCTGGAAATCAAATTTAAAAGGTAAATAAATAAAAGCTGGAATTGAAGAAGAGAAAAAAATCCCTAAAATTTTGAAACATTGCCTTTTGCCAGAACAGTATCTGCTCTAGGCATTGATGGAAGGAATTGACTAATTTGAGCAAAGCAGCTTTTTCCCTACTTGTTTCTAAATGAACTGATCTAGCACTCCAAAGACAGAAATGTGGGCTGGGTTCCTCACCAGTATGTGAGTCCAGTTCCACTGACTTCTGGCAGGATTTCCTCAAAGCAAGTTATTCAAGAATGAGTGCAAAACCCACCAGCTAAATTATTCACAACTACAGTCCCTGCTTTATGAGACTTTATTAGGGAAAAAAAAAAAAGGGAGAGAAAAAGAATAATTTATTTTGACTAATCACAAATTCAAATCACTTCTCTAGAAAATGACATGCAAACAGCTCTAGTCAGCTTAACAAGGTTTGGGAGGGAAGCCAGGCATTGATTTGGCCTCTTGGAGCTCTGATATCACTCTGGCCACAGTGCAATGGTGAGAGGAGTCAGAGATGCAACAAGCTGGATTTTTAGAAACCCCTGCCAGTGGAGACAGCTGCCCTTGGGACTGACACCCCCTGAAGTCTCATTCACAGAGGAGGGTGTATTCATTTGATAAGTGGATGTGTTCACACTCTCCCCACTTGCTGCATTGGCTCTGAAACGTTGTTGTGTGGACACAGTGCTCAGCAAGCTGCAAAAAGTGCCTTTCAGATAAGGTGGGTCCTTCCCTGATAAGCTCTGTATGGGTCTGGAAACTCTTCCCTTCACTCAGCAAGGAAGGATTAATGGTAGTGACTAATGCAAGGTGGGCAGGGCAGGCTTCCCTTGGTGTTTTTCTGTTTAGAAATTTTTCCCTCCTGCTCTGACAGGTCTCCACCACACTGAAAAATTGTATATTTAATGGAAATGCAGGCTCCACCAGCAGAAAAGAAAAGAGATCTTGTGGGACAAACACAATAGTAGGAGGCAGGAGATGTTAGTTCAGGTTCTGGCTCTCCTACAACCTGCCTGTATGATCCCTAACAATTCATCCCATACCTCTGTGCTTCTGTTCTCCTGGTTAATGAGAAAAACAAATTTCAGACTTCCTTCCTCTCTTCAATTTGTTTAGCCTGCAAGACTCCTTGGAGCAGCCTGGGTCTCCTATTACACATAGATGCAGGGCCTTCCCCAACAGGTTGAGGACTCAGAAAAGATTCCTAAGTGCTACTGTAATAATGAGTCATTTATCCCCAAACTCCCTTAGCAGGTTATTGTAGATAATAAATAAGGGAAAAACTGACCTTTACTGAAAGCTGAAAACGTTTTGAAGGTTTAAAATCAGAGCATGCCAGGACAGGAATGTCAATTCAGCTCCCTACAGAAAGAAAGACAATTATCTCCACTTCAGAGATCTAAAACTGGACAGCAAGAGCAAATTGTAGTTTCCCAGTTCCAAATCCCCAGTGGAGTTTCTGGAAATTAACCATAAATCTCTGTTACAAAGCTCTTACTAACTGGTTTTCTTCTTTGTATTTCAAAACAAAAAAAGCCAAGCATTTCTCCCAGGTTCCCAGCAAAGTCAGAATGAGAGGGTAAAGTGTTTTTTCCAGTCCTTCAATTTTTTTTTTTTTGAGAAATATTTACAAATTCTAAATCTACTCAATCATGGGTCATTTTTTATTAAGAAAATGCTAATTTTCTTAATAACATTCTTAGCCCAGCCACTGGGCTATTCTCCTATTATTCAATGAGATTGTGATTAACAGAAATGCAGTTTGAGGTCTCTTACCTCACAATACAGACTGGCAGAGGATGGATTGAAACCAGCCCTCCCAAGAAGGACTTGGTGGTGGTGCTGGTTGAGAAGCTCAACATGAACTGGAATGTGCACTGGCAACCCAAAAAGTTCATCCTCTCCTGGGCTGTGTCAAGGACAGCAGGTCAAGGAAGGGGATTCTGCCCCTCTACTTGTCCCTGGTGAGATTCCACCTGCAGTTCTGCATCCAGCTCTGGGGCCCCCAGAGTATGCAGGACATACAGAGGAGGCCATGAAAATGCTCTGAGGGCTGGAGCACCTCTGCTCTGGAGACAAACTTGGCACTAGGCTGGGGAGAAGGGGTTGAGGGAGATATTAGAGACCCCTCCAGTGCCTAAAGGGGCTCCAAGAGAGCTGCAGAGGGACTTTTTGCAATGGCATGGAGAAAAAGGGGGAATGGCTTTCAGCTGACAGGAGGCAGAGTTAGATGAGATATTAGGGAGAAATCCTTCCTGTGAGAATGGTGAGGCTCCGGCACAGGTTGCCCAGAGAAGCTGTGGCTGCCCCATCCTTGGAAGTGTCCAAGGGCAGGCTGGATGGGGCTTGGAGCAACCTGGGATGGTGGAAGGTGTCCCTGCCCATGGCAGTGGGGGGGAATGGAATGGTCTTAAAGTCCCTTGCAACCCAAAACATTCTGTGATTCCTTGATCCTGATTCTATAGTAGAAGATGTGTATATTTCCATGCATGTCTGTACATATACTGATAAACTTATATATTCTGAATTGCAAATATTTGTCAAGAACACTAAACATTGTAAATGAGAACAGCTACAGCATTCTTTCCAAACACATGAATAGCCCTTGCAGGATAATACATATGAATCTTGTCTGTGTGCTTAGGCTTCTCCTGTAGATTAATTTCCTGAACAGGGCATCATCTCTGTAGGAATCACAAGGCATCTTTTATACTGCTAGGTTCCAGCACTATAATGTGGTCAGGAACCATGAATTCTTTAGGTACCATTCAGGGGACATTTTGTATTCATTATTCATGAGAAGAGAAGGTGGGAATAGTGTTTTTGGCAGACACTTGCCAGGATATGGATTGGATTCACGAGAAGATGACTTTTCATACAAGTAGTCAACTCCACTCAATTTAAACCATGGCTCTTGGGAAGCATTTAAAACACAGAGCTTTAGTGGAGCTGCACTGTAAGCAGCACAGAGCAAACTGTCCAGAGTGTGTGTGTGTGTGTGTGTGTGTGTGTGTGTGTTTATCTATATTTAAATATTGCCAGATGCTCAAGGCCAAAGGCACAGAGGTAGCCCCTTGGGGACTAGAGCTATGAAAATATTGGCTGAGACAACTGGCTGCTCAGAGCTCTGCACCCCTGAGAGGCTGCTCCAAACTAGAATTTGTCCTTGGGGTGAACCTACAGGCTCTAAGACACTGCCTCAGCACCCATGGCAAGGCACATCTGAGGAGCTCAGGCAGCAGATGCAGAGAAAACAATGGTGCAAGTGGATTGGGGTTTAAAGTCTAAAGTCAGCTATCCCTGTACAGCTGCTCAAGACCTTTCACACCAGGACATCCCCTTGCCAAGGAGCTACAAAGCTCTGATCCTTACAAATGGTGCACACAGAGCTACATGCTCAGCAAAGGTACAATAATCCATCTGTGTCTCAAGGCAGGACCTCGTGAGCAAAACTGGGGGGAGAAAACCCCTCTGTAAAAGGCACAGTGCTCAGTGAGAGCACTCAGGCATGGCATCAGACAGGACTTGGGGATGGCATTGAGAGCTGGGGGAGCCCAACCTGGAGAAAAAAGGGGCTGAGGGGAGACTTCATTGCTCTCTACAACTTCCTGAAAGGAGGGTGTACTGAGGGTCAGTCTTTTCTCCCCAGTAACAAGTGACAGGATGAGAGGAAATGGTCTTAAGCTGCACCAGGGGAGGCTTAGATTAAAAACCAGGAAAAAATTCTTCATAGAAAGGGTTGGTAAGCATTGAAAAGGGCTGCACAAGGCACTGGTGGAGTCACCATCCCTGGAAGTGTAAGCCCTCAGTTTGGCTTGGTTGGTCAGAGCATTGTGCTGATAACACCAAGGTATGGGTGCAATTCCTCCATGGGAATATATTCACCTAAGAGTTGGACTCAGTGGTCCTTGTGGGTCCTTTCCAACTCAGACTATTCTGTGATTCTGTGAAAAAAAGTGTAGATGTGGCCCATTAGGAAGTGGCTTAATGGTGAACATGGTGATGGTTTGACAGTGGATCTGGATGGTGCTGGAGGTAATTTCCAGCCTTGGGGGGGTTCTATGATTCCATGCAAGATGAAATCAGTCTTGTCTTCTTAAGATAGCCAGTGGAAACCAGAGGAATGGAGAGGCAGACGCATTTCATCACCAAAACAGAGGGAATGACTCCTCAGGACACTGCAAAGCTACAGGAATTCTCATAATCCAATCCTCCAGTCCAGACTGCTTCCTATCTGCCCCAGGCACTTGGCTTCTGGCCTGGCCCTAAGCAGACTTAGCTTTGCCTTTCAGAACATTTACTATGCAGTCAAGAGAAAGACATGAAACAGCTTGGCAGTCTGAACTCATTATTAATAGGTTAATACATTATTAACACATTTTGAAAATAAGTAATCTGAGTATAGTTCCAAAACCTATATTTTCCCTGCCTAACTTTAGGCTCACAATGGAGCCACAAAAATTAGTACCATAATTGCCTTCAGCTCCTGTCTAATTGAAGAGACAAGCACAGACAGAGGTGATCTGACTCTTAACTGGGCTGGAGGCTTACAGTCTCTTCTTTTCTTCTACAGTGGAGCATTTTGATCTTTCTGTGATCATTCATTTCAGCCTTCTTGAATTTCCTCAGCCCTGTCAGAAAGTACATCTTGGATGCTTTGGGCTATTTCTTTAGAGATTCATCTCTCTTAAATACTTGGACTTATTTTCACTTCTTCTCCAATCATCATCCTTACTTCATTAATGCTCTAGATCCAGGCCAACCCTTTCCTTACTCTGACCAAATCCAGTTTACCCTCTGTCATCAAATCCAACTGTAATTTCTGTGTGAGACAGTAATGGTTTAGCAAATCTACTTTATCTGAGTGGCTTCCCTGAAAGAACTGGGAATTAAAATTCTCCATTACTATAAGGTCAAATACACTGCAGGTCAGCCACATATCCTTGCTTTGTGGGGCTTTTTTTTTTTTTTTCCATAAATTCACTCTCTAAAAGAAAGCAAGTTCACGGGAAGAGAACAGATAAGTGTATTATTAAAATGAGTTGTTAAGATTAGTCCTGTAAAACTTGAGCTTGTTGGTGAGCTCAACAACCAGCCCCCTCCAGGAGCAGTCAGAAACCAGAAAGCATCTGCCTTGGGACCAGTCAGTCATGTCTCCATCCCATGCTGGCGCCTGTCCTGCTGAGAAAGGGGGCTTGTCTTCACTAATTTCATGATGTCACCATTAGAGTAGTGGGAAGCACTATTTCCATGAATAATAACATGCCATGAAGGGCAATCAGTGCTCAAGAACAGCACCCTTGATCGCTGTCCAGCCAAGCAACCCAAAAAGCTCTGTCCTCGTTGTGTAGGAAAACGAGTTATTGATTTGCACATTGTTGCAGAGGGCAGCTCTTAATCATAATTAAGCCACTGTGAAAAGTCAAAGCATTCAAATCATGAGAGGGCTTTCACCAGTGCAATCTGGCATCCATATGTTCAATGGCAACTCAAACAGACTGCTTTAATTTTTCTGTAGTGTTTTTTTTTTCCCCTCTGAAGACTCAATATCATTTACCCCTTTTAAATATGTCAGTTCTGTGATTTTGGGTATGCAGGCCCATATTGTCTTTCAGAAGACTAAGTTAAAACATAGCACTCTATTTTGATGCACTGTACAATAAGAAATCATTTCTTTAAGAAAAAATAAGGCATGACAGTCACCATTGTGTTGTGTGATATTCCCACAAACTTCCATATTTCAATCCCAATATGGGCTGCTGCAGAACCTGACCAAGTTACTTAAGTAAACTCTGAATAAAAGTAAGAGGAGACAAAAATTCTTTTAGTTGATTGTTAATCTAGGTCACTGGATAGATCCTTCCTATATTTCTCGGCATTTCTCAAATACTTCTAGCTGAAAGATTTAGTGTTCATGCTCATCTTGGGTTCTGTTAAGAAAATTTGAAAAAAAGAAATCTAACTAAAATCTCCCCCTGAAAGGAGTCTAAAAGCAGTTGGATTCTGGCCATGAAGATCAGTCCCTCTCATCAAGGAAAAAGAGCTAATGAGTGAAAGAAGGGGTTCAAGTTTAAACGGGCTTCTGTTGGCCTGGAGTGTATTTACTACAAAAACTATATGTATTTTTCAATTTTTCAGATACCTGAGCTGAAATCATCTTACAGAGGGAATGGTAGCAAAATACCTTGGTGGTTCTACGGGGGAGGACAATCATTATATGAATGACAGAAAGAACAGGACCCCTGAAACTCTGCACCCCAAGTGCCTCCTTATGTGGGCCATGGGAGGGAAGGAGCTCCTCTAGCTGGTCCATGGGAGGGAAAGAGCTCCTCTAGCTGATCCATGGGAGGGAAAGAGCTCCTCTAGCTGGTCCTCCCAGACTAAAGAGATGTTAAACCAGGCCTCAGAAATCACTTCCTGGACACACCTAAGATCACTTAAGAGTGTAGTTTCCTACACTCTTAAGTGATCACAGAGTGTCTAGGTTAGATGGACAGAGCTATGACAGAGGAGTTAGATGATCTGAGTCCCATCAATGGGGCAATATTTAATTTCTCTCTATTGGACATATAAACTTTTTTATCCAAATCTAAAATTGGAAAAAAAAAAAAACCTCCAGGAATTTTATCAGAGATTCCAGAGTACAGAGTGGAACGGAAGATCATGTATTGCATGTATTACAGAGGAAAATGTGTCTTAACTTGCCTGAAAATCACTGGAATACATCAAATTCATCAGTTCTGCTTTGGGCCTTTCTGTCCTGCTTTCATTCAGTTCCCAAATATCTCCCAAGGTGTCCTGCTGAGCACGTACCCCAGGTCTCTTGCTTGCAGAGCTAGCCAGCTTTTCCTCAGCAGCACATCACTCAGCAAATCCAGTAGGAAACAGGAAAACAAATGACATTTTTTTTGTATATGCTCTTGAATCCTATCCCAACGAGGATCTTCTATTGCCTCTGTGTGCTGTGTGAGCAGGGCTGAAATAAGGTCATTGAAAGGATAAGAAAATAGAAATTAGCCTAAAAGCCCCTGAAATTTTATTATTTAAAAATGCTAAAATGTGAGGAGATCAGGGATAGATTTTCAATGCAAGAGAATGCTTAGTGATCCAAAGTCTTAATTAACAACAAAGAGAGAGTTTTGAATCATCTCAAACTACATTTGAATGGGTAAAATATTAAAAACTTGCCACGTTCACCATCAGTTCCTTAGAAAGTAAAAGCAGGAAGTTTCAGCAATGTGAGACCCTGGGGCCACTGAAGGATTGAAGAGCCCTGAACTAAATTTAAAACCTAAACCTCAGTTCCTTGGGTTGGACTCATGGCAGTGTCTGTTTAGAGAGTGATGCTACGTGACGTCTCTCCAGTACATCTACATGGTGATGAACTTCACAAAACAAAACCCTCTCCCTGGAACAAAAAGGAGATAGCACTTAATATAACCACACAAATTTCTGTATTTATGGTGGTGCCAGCCTGACTTAGATCATGTCTCCATGGCTCTCCAGCAGCTGACAGACCATATGTCTCACCAGAAGAGTGTATTGGCATGACAGAGCCTTACAGGACAGATTGGAAACACCACCTCTTTCATAAGGCCTCAGCCTTGCAAACACTGGAAAGGCAAAGCTGAAAATGCCTGGTTCTCCTGAAATCCCTAAGTATATAACATTATGCACCACTCCAGCATGGATAACCAAATTGCGTTCCTGATTTCCTCATGTAAAGCCCAAGCAGCCCATGGAAATAGGAAAGCCTCCTCCTGTGTTTTCATAATGAGTTACATTTGTTAAGCCTGCTTGAGCAAATTAATTGATTTGATATGACTTAGAAGGACAAAGTTTTCCACTTTCTTTTGGCATTTTACAGCCATGCTGCCACATCTAAAAGACTCACAGAGGGCAGAGGAGTTAAAATGAAGGACGGCGGAACTGGCAGCTCCTCTGGCTTCCCATTCCCTGCAAAAACAAGAACCATTCTGCATGGCAGAGTCCTCTGTCTTACCCCCAGCCCAAAATACTATGAATAAGGACCACAGTTCTCTGTTCACTCAGGAATGCCAGATATGAAACCACAATCAAGCTTCGATCTCTTCAGCACAGCATGCTCCACATGCCAATCTACGTTTGTTGAAAAAAAAAAGATTCTGCTGGAATAAGTTTCTATTATAAGCTCTCACTGTGTACATTTTTTGGAGTTAGTATATAATTCCTGCAGCAGAAACCAATATCTTTTCTGTTTTACAACTGCACATAAATACAACTGCCTTCCATCTAAAAAAAAATAAATATTCACAATGTCTGTTCAGTTTGCCTTCTTGCAGCATCTCTCTCCCTCCGCCCAAATATAATCACACTTTCCAACCCAAATCACTCATGGTGGGGGGGGAGAGCCAAACAAATCTCACATTCATAAACTCAGATGACAGCCACCCTGAGCCACAGGAATAGCACGGAATTTATTGGAGCCGTTAGCCCAGTACAAAGCAACTGGAGTAAACAGCGACTTCCAAAGCAGGCAAAGTTATTTGGAGCAGCTCCAGCAGGCAAATGATAGAGACATTGATAGCTGGGGCAATTATTATTTCCTTTCCCCACACCCTTTTCCTTTTTGCAGCTTGGCCAAATGAGTTTTTCTGCAGATGCTGGAGGCACTGGAATCTGATGAAAATTATGTTGTTTTTTATGGTTACCCTCAAGTTGTCAATACAAGAATGAAAAAAATTTCCAGCTTGCCCATCACCATGAATTCATGGTGGGAATGGTGTTTACACCTATAATAAGTTCACTGGATCTTGGTTTCTTCTTGAAATTGTGAAGCAGGTTGTTTGACAACGCAATTTGTCTGTTTGGAGCAAATAGGATAAGGGCCACTTTGTCTGGAATTAATGTTTTTAAAAAATAACTGAGCACTCATTAATAAGAGCTGAATCTAGATGAGTCCAAGTTTAAAGCTTAGACTTGAAAATGGGATCATTATTACTACTGTTAATGTTGTTACTGCTCCTAGCAGCCCCACACCCACAGTTACAATGAGAAAGCTGTTACAATGAGAGTTGGGCAAAAACTGAACAGAAAAGTAGTCTTTGCCCCAAATAACACACAATCTTATGCAAGAGACTAACAGGTAAAGTTCAGGGATATGGGGAGCAGTTGGTAGCCTGAATGAGATGGAATAAGGGGGACTCCAGAGCCACCTTCTTTTTCTTTCTGGTTTCTTTCCCCTAGCAGACCTCTGTGTCAGGGAGTCTCCCTTTCCACACATTCACACAGCTCCAAGCATCAGCTCTGCTCTGCCTGCAGATTTGGGGAGGCTTTCAGCAGGTTTCTAAGTGAAAGGTATGCAAGTGGATAAGACAGACAGCCTGGCCTTATTTGTGCTCTTTATTCTTGTGTTGAACTCATGTGTACGTGGGGCTGTGCCATGTGTTTCCATCAGCCCTCGGACATGCACAGGCAGGGAGGTGAGAGGTTTCAGCACCAAAGGGTGCTGCAGCTGATCCTTCTGGCTCCAGCTGATACTGCTGGGCTTCTTTTGTGCTGGGAAGAGGAGGAAAGCTGCCCAGACAGGACAAGCTGAAAAATTGTTGGGTTTGATCCTTTGGACACAAACCTGAGAGTGAACTAGTGGGCTGAGCATTGAACCATGACCTGCCTGATGCTGTTTCAGTTTCTAGCTCTTGCTGTTATCCTCTAGAAAGTTTGGGAATACACATACACATTCCCATGGTGTTTTGCCCTACCTGGTACTTCTGCTTGTTCACCACATTCTGTAGTTTTGCTGCAACCCAAACATCCCTAAGCCAAGATCTGTTGCACAGTTGGAACATTTCAAAGAATTTTAGGCCAAACACAATTATGCAATTGCTTAATGGATCAAAGAGCTAATATGCATTTATTATTCCCTTTGTAATACATTATTAATTGACAGCCTAAAAATTGTCCCTCACACAACAGCAAAATCTCATTCCTAAAACCATCATAGAAGGTATATGACAGCACACAATCCTGTTACACATTTACTAAATGCAATGTGAACTCACAGAGTAACTTAATGGACATTGTGGACATAATTGGTAATTCCCCAGCATTCTGCAGTGCCAGCCCTGGTCTTGCATCAAAGATTTATAAAGACCAGACTGTTTAATTTTTCCAGGATAAAGGCCAATATTGTGCAATCCAGTACCTACAGGGGTGATGCAGTTGATGGAGGCAGAACAGAAGATTTCTACATCAAAAGGGTTGTCAGCACCTGAGCAATGTCATGAACTCAGTTTCTTTTATACTTTTCCCAGGTACAAATGTTACAATATTAATCTGTTGGCAGGAGGCATTTCAACTATGAAATCAAACTGATCCCTTCTGAAAAGGTCAGCTAGGAATCCAGTTATCCAGGCCACCATCACTAACTGGTTTTATTCACATTTTAAAACTGGGCTTAAATGTATTCTGTTAGGATTTGTGACTTCAGGTTTTGGGGAGTTTTTCAACATAGAAAGCTGCTGTCTGTAATTCTCAAAGCTATTTATCAGATAGATAAAAGCCAGAAATATGACACACAGTGTCATCTGGAGATGTTGGTATGTTGGAAATCTTCTGGAACCATACTTGTGGGCTGCAGCAACAGTTGATAGCAAAAACCACAAAAAATCTCCATCTAACAAGGAGAAAGACTAACAGTGGCTGAAGAGTCACTTCAGATGAGATTATGCCTTTCAAGCACCTATTTCATCTCCTGAGGCTGCAATGGGAACTTGGCTCAGATGCCAACATTCCCACTGTGGAGCTAAAGAGATGAAATGAATTCCAGGATCAGGGTCAGGCTGTCTCACTGTTTGTCATGAGCAGCCCTGGGAGGCCTCTGAAGGCTGAGTCACCAGCCATAGAAATGTGGACCCTAGGAAACCATGATATTCTCAGATGGATTCATGAGCCTCGAGCTCCTCAGCAGAGCTGTATCCTCCCTGGCACAGCCAAGCCTGCCCCTTTCACATGCCTGGGTACATTTTCCATGTATCTCCTGCACACAGTCCCAGTCTACACTCTCAATAGTTTATGCCTCAGGCTCAAGCCATTCCTAATTCCTTTCAGGGCTCTTGGTCCCATTTTCCTGGAAGTCATAGAGTGAAATGGTTGGGTTGGAAGGGACCTTAAAACTCATCTCTTTCCAAACCCCTGCCATGGGCAGGGACACCTTCCACTATCCCAGATTGCTCCAAGCCCTGCCCAACCTGGCCTTGAGAATTCCCAGGGATGGGGCAGCCACAGCTTCCCTGGGCAACCTGTGCCAGGGCCTTACCACGCTCAGGTATTCACAGTTACGTTCCTGGGGTGTCCTAAATCTTCTCAATCAGTAAAGGTCTGAATTTCTCTTCTCAGCTGCTCTACCTATATATCTGGTTTGGGGTTTTTTTACACCTGAAATATTCATTCCTGCCCTGTCTTCATGTCAGATCCCCAGTGGATCTCAAACTCAGTGTTTTCCACATCTAAAATTCCTGTACTAATTTGTTCTTCATCTCTCCATTTGGCCCTAGATTATGTTCCCTTTTCTCTTTTACATTATAGCCTCCTTGCTAAGCCTGAATTTCACACAAAAAAAACCAATTCCCCTCTTCCATTTCTTCTCTATTTACTTTCAGAAATACAAAAAATATTTTGGACAAAACTTAAAACAGAGATTTCAGAATTTCAAGAGGTGAAGCATGAAAGAAGCACCATAAAGCAAGGCCATGAAGATCAGTCAGCTTAGGAGTCGTGTTTAACCCTGTTTATCTTGACTAATGCATCCCTGAGGATTCTAACACACATACACAGAGCCTGGCTTTGCTCAACAGGCTTAGAAAAGGTGGCTGAAAACAACCTGACTGCCTCTTGTCCTGCAGGTGTTCAGGCACTGTTTTAAAGCCACCTTTTACACACTTGCAAGAGGAACTGTTTTAAGCAGACCAATAATGCAAGAAATAAACACGTCCTTTAACCACTAAAAGGTGTCTGTGCAGTTTGTAAAAGTCACCAGCACCTTGAAACCATTTGAAACTCAGGCTCCATCATATTTCCCCTTCAGCAAAGTAGTTGCTGAGTTAATGGACACAATTTAATCCAGTCTGGGCTAGTGGGGTGGGGAATATGAGGAGCTACTCCTCAGTCAGCAGGAAGCAGGTCTTCCGAGTGTATTTCAGGTGAAACTTCTGCTGAAAATTTCAATCTCCATATTCACAATCCCCATGTGCTGCTACTCCATATACAAGTATTAAATTGTGCAGTCATATTAAAAAAATTGATCGACTTCACAAACATCTATGTTTTTATCATAACCTTGCACTATTTTTATTTTCTTGTTCTGGTCACTGATGCCCCTATACCTTAGAAGCCATTAAAATCTGCAAAATATATAAATTTATCCTCACGTCAAGTGAAAACTCTTTCCAGCAGGAGTAGAAAAGAGTAACTGCACTTGTTTCCAGATTAATCTTTGCATTGGACTGTTGAGAAACTTTGTTCTTTTGTCAACAGGCTCTGTCATTCCATCTGTCTTTCTCATTTCCAGGAGCCCATGACTCCTACCGATAAATTCCTCACAAGCACAAATGCTTGGGCTCAGTGCAGGAATAACCAAGCAAAGTCCTGAAGATCCTTTATGCTGAGCTATTCCTCAGGATTTCCACAGAAAAGAGACAATGTGGAACAAGCATGTTGTCATCTCTCAGCTTCAATAAATATTTGGAGCCAAACTCTCATGAAACAATAAATTCCATATCCAAACATTCCCTTAGGTTGGTTGCAACTGAATGTCATCCCTACCTTCTACTTCCAAGTAATTTTCCCCATTTTACTGTTATCCATGACCGTGCTGAGGTGCTCCCTGTCCCATTAAATGCCATTAATGACAGTGTTCAGCAGTATCAGTCCCACTACTGACCCCAGAAGAAAAGTGCCAGCAGCTGCTCCCCAGTCGCACATCCTGCTGATGCCCGTTGTTCCACAAGCTCAGTGGTCCAGATTTCCCACCAAATTTTCAGCCCATCCATCCAGTTCACATCTCTCTGAACTTACAGTCATCTCACCACAGTGTCACTGCTTCCATTTGTTCCCAATTTTTGTGTTGCTTTAGGGGAACTGGAAAACAGAGCTCCCAGGTAAAACAAGGCAGAGCAGCAGCAGTTGGTTCAGCTCACATCCAGCCTTCTGAAGCATCAGAAGCTACCAGCCTTGCCTGCTGTAAACATACTTGGCATCCTAGGAGGTAGGGAGCTGGCTTTAGATGACTTGGGGTGTCTTTACCTCTGGAGTTTTCTTTTGTGATTCCAGATGTGCATCTGATAAGCATTAGCTCATATTTTCATACCTGTCAGTCTTAAGGCTGGCAGTGAGTTGTGCCAGAAGAAGCAGTTCTGCACTTTTTTCAGTCCAAGGGAGAGTTCTGGGGAGCACTAAAGAAAGAAGTCATCCCAGGAGTCCTTTGGCCAGAAAAGATGATACTCCAAGTCCAAAATGCAGCTTGGGACAACAACCTTTTCTTAGTTAAATCCAAAGATCAAGGTCTGTGGCATTTCCCTATCATTTTGCAACAGCAAAAGCCTGGATCCGCTTTTCCTCCTGCTGAACTAACAGCACTGGGGGTTCATCTCTGTAACCTAAACACTGCCAGGGGACACTGTGGCCCTGAGATTAAGTGGCACACTCTGGTCACACCCCTACTGCTAAATTCCCTTCACTATAACACAGGGTTGTTGCCTCATCTTGCCCATAGGAACTGGATCACAGACACAAATGCTGTGAGTCGAGAGAAGTAAAAAGGCATAAATCTTTCTTTTTCACATGGTACATGTGTATGTACATTTTATACAGGTATAAAACTACCAAAATCAAGAGTCAAGGCTTTGGATGCACCCAGCATTGCTGATGATGCAGCTGACTTCAGCAAGGGCCATTAACTTAATGCTGAGCACTTTTGCCTCAAATAAAACAGCTCGATACAACTATTTTGGGAGAAAATGCAGGCGTAGGACTCAAGCACTTTGGAAACCTATTCTAGGCTTCATCCCTTCCTGTGACAAGGAACAAATCAGAACATTATTTGATGATACTACTTTTCCACTTAGCAAAGCACTATTAGTACAATAATCTACTAAAATATATAAAGAACAGGAAAAGCAGAAAACATTGGCAATGCTATCTGCTGTTGCTATTATTATTTTATTATATAGGTATTAATTTTGGATTTGATCCCCAGGAAATGAAATTTAGAAGCACAGATAAAAATGGCAGTTTGACCAGTTCATTCTGGAAAGTTCAAGAGCAGCAAAGTGTGAGACAACAGCTATCAGGCATTATCTCCAATAACTCCTGAGACACAGGTGAGCTTATGGACAGCTATATCAAATCCAGGGCCTATCTCAGAAAATAGGGGGGAAAAGAAGTCACTGACAATTGAGTTGGGCTCAACATAAAATTCTGGGACAACCCCTAAAATCTTTAACATTTTTTCTTCATTTAAATGAAGCCTAAGAGTGTTTGCATCTAAATTTGGAAATTCACATAAAACTACAACTCATATCAGAGAAGAATTTGTAAGAACAAATCAAAACAAATTAAATATCTGTTTTTCACATCCAATTTAATAAATTTTTGACAGTGTTTTATCTGAGTTTCTCATGTATAACTTAAAGTAACATGGACAGAACTACAGTAAAGTGGTTCTGCTGCTGTTCATAATCACAAAGCAGTTAGTAACTGTCACAGTCAAAGTGGAATAATATATCCAGTAGTTTTCCTCAAGTATCTGATCTGGCTCTGTACAATGTATTCATTAATGACCTGAATCCTGAACCAGGCTTGTAATTGCTAGAAAGTTTGTAGCTAATCCTGGGTTGAGTTTGGGAGTGGACAGATGACCAGTTTGCTAATCTTTGTT
Organism: Haemorhous mexicanus; assembly: GCF_027477595.1. NCBI lineage: Eukaryota > Metazoa > Chordata > Aves > Passeriformes > Fringillidae > Haemorhous > Haemorhous mexicanus. Next base: position 113,309,923 of record NC_082343.1, on the reverse strand, counting down.
ATTCATCTCTTTACTGTAATACAACCCAGATGATTATGGCAAGGAAAAAAATTAAAATAAATGTATTTTAAATAGAGTATGTAATGCTACCCAAATGCAGGGTTTGAGGCTTATTCTGCAAAGTATTTGTTCTGTCCATTTGTTATATCCTGAATAAACACAACTGGTGTTCTATGCTGCAATACTTTTCCCCTGAGATTTACAGGGCACTCTTCAGAGCCAAGCAGTTTCGCAAACCCTTCACAGATTTTCAAAGCTGAAGGAAACCATTTTAATTATGTAGTCTTATCTCCAGCTTAATTCATGAAATAGATGAATACATGAGAAACAGGTTCAAGACATCCCAAATTTTTTTAAAAGAGAGGTAATTATCTGGAACTGATGTATTCATCTTCCTCTCAGGCCACCACCCTGGAATCTTCTTCTGCCATTTCCAATTTACTGAGCTGGGCATGGATTTAAGCCATTGCTGACCCTGGAGGAAAACCACAGCTTTGCCACAGACTGGTTTAGATTTAGGCCAGGGAGTCCAGGCCCCAAATTGAAATGCAAAGGTCAAACTTCAGAAACCAGAAATAATCTTCAGAGCTTTAAAATGGCAGGGATCCAAGGATCCAGCTCTCTCCTTGGCTTGATAAATGCTGCCCTGAAGTAAATCCTGGAGGATTTGTGTGCTTCTCTCCTATCCAGAGGTATTCAACATCTTTGTCAGCTTCTAGCAAATGCACTGAGGCTGCAGAGTGGGAATCTTTGGAGTGGTGGAGATGGGACTTAGTGCCCTGTAACTGTGATGGACAGACTCAGGAGGTACCAGAGCCCTGTCCCTCTGTCTATTTGCCACAAGAGATTGTCAGACACCAATCATGCTCTCACATTTTCCACATGCAGGGAAGTGGAGAGGTCTGATGGCCTCCAGCTCTCATTCTCTTTTATATCCTCATGATCACAATAGAAATGACAAAGAAGCAGCAAGAAAATTTTATGTTTAGGGCAGGTTTTAAGTATGAAGATGGGCAGCACTAATTTTTTTTTTGTAAAAAAAGGGGGAAAAGCCCTTCTGGATGAATCCTGGTGAAGGGCAGCCTACAGCAATAGAAATCCCTGTTCCCCTCCATTCCTCATCATCTCTCCTGCTTTCCCACAAATTTCTCCCTGGTTAAAGTGCTCACTGCAGGCAAGCAGGGTCTCAGATTTATGTCTCATCTGAGCTGTGGCTCTTCCAAGCACGACAATGCTCATTTAGCACAGTACCATAACACTGGATCAGGTATCACCTGAGGGGGAAAACGTGCCACCTCTGGAGGCACAGATACAACTTCCTCAGCACCTGGGTGTTCTTGGAGAGCTCTTAACTTACTAATTTGATTTTTACTATATCCTGCTATTCAATAATAGTAGAGGGGGCTGCTGGGTCTGGGAAGAAAATGAGAAACCTTAGCTGAGCAGAGACATGGCTTCAGAATGGATATCCAGAGAATCATGTCCACAAGGCTCACAAAACTCAAACCCTGCTGGGATTTGTTTTCCTCTCTGAGTAAATTATGTGGCATAGAGGGAGAGTCCTGCAGGAAGCCTAAGCAGGGGATTCCAACTTCAAGTCAAGGGGACAGCATGGAAAAACAAACCCTGGTATGAGAAACCTCCTCTGTTTTCAGCTACAGGTTTGAAGATACCTTGGCTCTCCCCAGCCTCTGACATGAATTGGTTTGGTTTTCTGGCTTCCCTCAGAGCTTGATATGAGAGACAGTGCCTCTATCCCAGAGGAGAAGCTCTGCTGTTATTCTTGCCTCTCTCAAATCCTCTTGCTGTGTGTCCACACGCACTGCAGAACAGCAAATCCACTGCAGTAACCCCAAAGCACCTTCTGGGAAGATATTGATTTTTCCTATTATCCATTTCCTCTCCAGACTCAAACAAGGAAGTGAAAAACCAAGGAAAATATGAAAATCAGTCAGCCTTGCTGTGGGTACACACTTGGGACTCCCCTGGCCTGAAGTGGGATGTGTGTTTGTGCATATCTGGATCCTTCAGTTGTTGTGAGATGCAAAGCTTGCACTGAAGAGCTTTAATCCAGAGCCAGTTTTGGACTCAAATCATCAAATTATCCAAACACAACAATTTTTTCTTTGGTTAATTCACAGTTAGAAAGCTGCTAGAAGGTTTCCAGGGTCTGGAGGTGTTTGAGGCAAGGAGCTGCTTACCTCAGTACTGATGATGTGGGAGAAGGAGGAGAGCCTTGTTCTTGTTTGCCTCTGGACTTCCCATTTTACCTGAGACTGGGGGCAGAAATCCTGTGCTGCAGAAGATGTTCTTCACATTTAATTCCCTCTTAAAATGGGATATAGTAGCCCTGTCCAAAACAGAGAAAAACTCAAATAAATTCTTTCAGCCCCCTTAAGGGTCAGTTCAAGGCTTTGACAGCAACTTTGGGTCACTTCTGATTTCATCCAACTGTATTTGACCAGCCCTAATTGCACCAGCACATCTGGAAATGCTGCACTAAGGCACTGCCAGCACTTTCATTTATAAACCCTCCTGTTTTCATGGGTTTTTAACTTTTCCTGAAGAAAAAAAATAAAGGAACAGCAGAAGGGATGAAACTTGATATAAAAACTTCTCAGCTGGGGAGCAATTTTTGTATGTGTGTTGCAATATTTCAAGGAAATCAAATCAACCCATTTTTAAAATGACAAAAGAATTAATAGGAAGGGGTGGGAAGGTAGAAGAGCATTTTCTAGAGTTTGATTTTTTCTTTATTTGAAGCACATAGGGAAAAATATATTGCAGCTATAAACCATTTCTCAGCACTGACCTGTGCCTTGGATTAGATGCTTTGGATGACTCTTTCAAGAGACAGCAAAGAAAAAGAATGTTTGCCCACAGCACCTGCTTAGAAATTACTCAGAGGACAAAAACCATCAGTATGTCTCTATTGTTTGGTGCAAGGTGATGTGAATGGCTGGAAACTATGGGAGCAGCTGGGATCTCTGCTGCTTAAGAAATAGTATGGGCTTGTTTAGCAGCACTATTTGACAGAGGAATTGCTAGAGCACCATCCTTCCAGACATGGAGAGATGCATGATTGTCTCTTTCCAGACAATCCTTCCTGGGGTTTACTCCAAAGCCCCTGGCTGAGGGAAGGTCCCACTCACCAAAGCCTGCTTGTGGTGAACACTGCATAATCCACAGGGTGACACTAATTCTGAGGTGAAGATAAATACAAACACCTATGAATCAGTCACAGGATCACATTGTGGGTAATGAAGTTCTACTTTCACAGCCATGAAATAGATTGGCTAAACAAGAAAAGCACACAGGAGCTGGTTCCTGCAGGACATCAGGAAGGTACTGCTGAGGTGCTTCAGAGAATCATAAAATGGTTTGGGTAAGGGACACAAATCTATTTCCAGCCCCCTGCCATGGGCAGGATACCTCAGGTGGCACTGAGCAGCTGAATCACACAATACTTATGTATATTTACCACTAACTGAGGAACTTCCTGGACTTCAGTGTTTCCACAAGAACTTTTTGCCCTCTTACTACAGTGGAAACTCAGACACCTCCACCCAGCTACCTAAATTTCCCAGAGCTTCCATCCAGCACTCTGCATCAGGAGCCACACAGTCAAAGAAAAATTCCAATTCCTTGGTCTCAAGAAGCAGGAGAAAGGAGCACAGTGTTTTTTTCCTGCACCCACTGCACTAACACAGCACTCCTTAAAAATACTTGCAAAAGTTATTACTGCAGATGACCCTTGATCCATAGATCAGGCTCAGCTTCATCAAAAACACATGAAGGTCTATCTGAATTCTTGCATTGTTCCAAGTTATGGGGCAGATTGTAACCCAGCTTGGCTGAAGATAAGTGGCATAAAATGTTATTTTCAAGTGACCCCCTCTCTCTACTGACTATTGACAGCCCCCCCTGCCTCAGAGACAGAGGTCCAGCTGAAGATCTATTCTCAATTCCATCCCTTCATGATTGTCCACACACACACTGGATTTAACAGAAGTTTGAATGCATGTGTGCACTAAATTTGGGTGTCTTAGCTGGGAGCCTATCAAAGTTAGCAATTTTATGGAGATGACTTCCAATCCTCATCCACAGCATCCAACAGCTTGTGCAGCATAGCATCAGCCTCTGTGCTGCATTATATCACATTTACAACAAACACAGCCAACTGTGGCAGGTCAGCTTGCAAAAACATAATAATTTGCTTGAGTCCCTGAGCCACAACCCTTAAACAGCTCAGATACAAATACACAATTTGTATTCTCACCAATTCAAAGACACTCAAATTCTAATGTAGGTTGATAAGAACTTGATGGAAGGAGAAGGTTTTTATTACAGTTTTTTCAAGCCTGTCTCTTGTCTAGATGGAGCTGAAAGCCCTGTGGAAGCATGCTGGGAATTGTATTCATTACACAAACCAGCCTGGCTAAAATCAGAAACTCATTGACATGTCTTCACTTGGGTGAGCCAAATTGGAAACTGTGGGTTTGGTGACAGCCATTGCACAAGTACAAAACTATTTATTTCTGGAATAATAGTCACAGGTCAGGTCATCTGTGACCAAGAATGATGAGCTGGAAATCAGGATGGTTCACAGAAGGGCAGTGGGATCATCTAAGGAATGTGGAACCTCATACATAGGAGAAGATGCTTGTTTTAAGTATCAGAACAGAAGCTGAAAGTTGATATGACTATTTAAACTACAGGACAATTTTGGCATGAGGACAAATGGGTACAAACTGTCCATGAATAAATTTCAGATGGACATTAGAAAAGAGTTTCAAACTGTCAGAAGAGTGAGGGTTTGAAGCAGCCTTCCCATAGGAGTAGTTATGGCATGAAACCTGACCCCTTTTATGAAGGAACACACCAAATTTATGAACAGATTATGTTACGTGGGAGGCTGAGGTAGCATGTGGCTGAATTGGTTGATCCTCAAGGCTCCGTTCAGGCTACCTCTGAAAAATTTTGGAATTCAATTTTCAAATGCCCTTTGTACTTTCTGTATGCAATACTGAGTGTAGAAATGCTTTCTCTTTGCAGCTAGAGCCCTCTATTGTGTTATTTCTACCTTGGACAAATAAAGGAAGCAATTGGAATACCACGGGAAAAGCTGATTTTGTGACATTACAGACACTAAAACAGAAAGATAAGGTAAAAGAAATTAGTCCATGTGCATTCATGGGGTGATTAACACCTTCTGTGAGAGTTTGGTATTAGACCCTCGGGAGCACCTGTTTTTATTTTGCTTACCTAGACCCTGAGCAACATGTGCCAGAATCACACATTATACACAGGGAATGAGCACGAGAATTAATGCACAATTCAAAGCATGTCAGTGGCAGGCAAAGCAGCACAGAGGAGAAATATGTGGTAAATAATCAAATAAGCTAGTTTCAGAAATGAAGGCATTATATCTGTATTAGCTCAGGACAATTGTCTAGAATTAGCCATTCTGGAATGGGACTCAGTTCACTTAGATCCCAATTCTGTGACAGACAACAAGACAGTCCATATATTTTCCTGAACTGCTCATTATACAGCCCATAAGTTTGTTAAATATACCTTTATTTAATCAGAAACTTTTCTGGACTCTTACATATACCCCTCAAATTCTGTTGTGATCCAAGTTCTAGCCTTTCCCGGGTCTATATGACTTTGTTTTCACCAAAGTTTTCTCTAGAAGGCTTTAGAGTCAGAGGTAACAAAGATGAGGTAGTGTCTTCCTCCTAAGAATCTAAAAGCTGCAGTTCTAAAATCAGTTGTTTCTCTGTGGTTAAACTATGAACACCTCTTGGAGGAAGGTACTGGGATTTTTCAGCAGGAAACACACAGACTGAGCAGACAGAATTTTGGGTTCCCCACCTCCCAGTCCTACAGGTTCCTGGATCCGAGATTTTGTCTCTACATAGCTCAGCAGCTCTCTCCACAGCTGAGCATCATCCATGGTTTAAACAGCCCCTACAAAAAAAGTTGTTTTCAGGCTACTTAGAGACCCCAGCTCAAAGCAATAGAGTGCCCTGCACAACAAGAAAACTGACACCTGTTAGAGATAAAAAAGAAGGATGATGATCTGATTCAAAAGCATGAATGTATAAAATAGAATGGAAATGACCATTCAGATCAGATTTGGCCTTTGGTCATTGCTCTCCAGTTTTCCTCTGACAGCTTTGCTGCCTGAGCATTGCTCAGGAACGAGATCTAAGAAGCAGCATAGTCAAACAGGGTTGTTCCAAAAAAATCTCTTCCTTTTTAATCTGTCCCTTTTTCCACTTTGATCTACTCCAGATCACAGTGTAAGGCTTCCATTTATTTCATGAAGATGTGCACCACTGTTGATCATACACAGCTACAACCACTGGCTGGCAAAGTGCTAAGGACCATCATAAAATTGTGAAGAACTTAGAACCCATCATGTCACTTCTCATCTGCCTCCAAAAATTCCATCTGTTTGGTCAGACACTACTTTCTGTTCCAGAGACTCTCCCAATTCCTTTATATCAGCTTATATTTTTCCAGATGTTTTGTGATCTCATCCTCTGCTAATGTCTCCAAGACCTTGCCTACTGTCAAAATCTAATTTTATTGCAAGCCTTAAACTCCCTGATTTCACCTTTTTATGGAATGGGTTTTTACATTTGCATTGTTCTTGGCCTTTATACTCTTTCCTGTTACAATAAGCTCCCCAGTTTTCTTTAGTTTACCAATATCCTCTTATCCTCTTCCATCATCTCTTTCATGAGGTTCAGGTGTGACCAGCTGAGCCCAGCAGCTGTCTCTTCTTCCTGGTGATTTTTAATTTTTTTTTTTTTTTTTTTTTTTTAAAAGATTGATCCTCAGATTGCTTTGGCTTTCAGAATCTTTTGTTTTAATTTCTGGCGCTGTATTTGGTTTCTTCTTGGAGACCTACTTATCACTGATGGTAGAGGACTAAGGCTGAAGTAATGATGATACATTAGCTAAGACAATCCACAGACTGACCATTGTTTATAGAGCTTTTTATGTCCAGACAAGACTGGTAGTGATAAAAATAATGAATATCATGTGTCTTTTTACTGGTTTATGTGCCAGTGAAAAAACTGCTCAGTTTACTGAAATTTTTATCTGGAATATCAGACCTGGCAGATTGTTCAGAAGTTCTGTGGTCATGTGTGCTGTCAGAATGTGTTCATGTGGATGAAATGGTCACAACTAAGGGATGCAGTAGCTGAAAATCAGCTAATTTGTCCACCATGAATGTGTCCAGACCCACGAGGAAAGGGAATAACAGTTTTGCACTAAGACATCCTCTGTTCTCATCATGGAGGTGAAAAGATTTGGGCCAGTCATGACTTGGAGGAGTGATTTGAGTCCAGGCACTTTGCAGTCCTCTAGGATACTAAAAAGATATCACTCACTTTGGAAACACCTTGCAGAATATCAGAGCAGTCAAACCAAAGGGGATACACCATGATTTCAAAAATGCTTAGCATTTAAAAATTTGTATAGCCCATTTGTAATTCATCCAGTCAAATTTTGTGGACAAGATGTATTTCCATTTTAATATTATGTGTAGTTTTAAGAAATATAGTTACAGTTACATAAAACTTATATTTTTTTTAATAGAGAAAAAATAAATCTCATTTTAAAGCCAAAGCTGACAGTCTAGTTGTTGAGTAGCTTTATAATTCTTCAGATCAGGCAAGGACCCTTTTTCATCAGGCCAAAGAGAGGCTTTGTGCTTTGAAAATGGCTTGACTGGGTGTAGGAATCATTGCCTTAACAGGAAAGGATCTCTAAGGATCTGCACAAAGCTCTTGTTTTCTCTAAACCTTTTCCTTAACTAACTGTAGGGTTCAGTTCTTCATGGGCTCAATTTAGCACCTTTTCTATGTTTCCAAAGATGAGCAAGTTAACGGTAGGAAGATTGCCTTACAATGAGGAAGTATAAATATTTTTAATATTCAAGGACTCAGTTTGTTTAACAAAACCTGAATTCCTCCCTCTAAGCTTTTAGTCACACATAGGTGGTTGCCACTCTCTGTCATTGCTCTGTTCTCTCAAGAGAAGAGGCTTTTGGGGCATTGGGATCACACAGAGTCTGATGGTGCAGATTCAAGTCTACTTAGCAATAGACTTGGACAATTCACAGGGGCTGAGATGCTGCCCCAAAGTATTTAGGGATCACAGCTCTCAGAGATGTAGGACTGTGTTTGATTCATTGCTGCTCTGCTCAGTAGGAAATTTCCACAAGGACTTGCACAAGGACTTTTTGTTTCTTTGTTTGCACTCCTCCTCTCCACCCAACAAGAGAGAGGTTCCTAATATAGCTTTAAGGTTCCTAATATAGCTTTGAGTCTCCTAATATAGCTTTGACTCAGCTTCCTATTCCACCTGAGAAGTGGGGCTAATGGCACTGTCCTCCTTCATTGGTGTGATTTAAAACAAATGCACTGAGTGCTTTCAGCTGCCACTAAAGATAATGGAAGTTGGTGGCAATTTGGTACCAATAGACATAAACAACCAGTAGATGGGACCTCAAAGGCTTTTATATTTTAGTAAATTATTTGAACAGTTTAGATCATTCTACCACTCAAATCAGTGACAGAGTTTCCTTGGTTGGCAGCAGGATAAGAATTGTGTAACAGATAAATGTCCTTGAATTAGAGCCCCATGTATCTACAAGCATTAGTCACTTTTAGCACAGGAGTTATACAGAGAGTTGAAACTGGTGATAACTTCCCTTCTTGCTGAGTTTGTGCAAACATTTCCTGAGGCTTTCAGTTTTACCACAATAGAAGGCTTTTAAATCTTGAATGGGGATAACTTGAATTATTAGCATGGGTCCCCCAGCCCAACCACAAGCATGTCTGAGCAGCTCTTGCTGATAACACACTGCCACAACTACATTTTCCTCACACATACCCATAAAATAAGCTGATACTCGTGATTGCCACCACGTAGGAAATCACTGGTTTGATGGGACTGCTGCCCCCAAATAACCTTTCAGCTTCTTCCCTCCATTTTTAGCCTGACCATTTCAACACACAGTGCAAGCAATTTCTCAGTGAAACCACAGGTTAACAGGCATTAACCACTTTGTTAGCAGGTATTGAGGGCACCTGGGGCCAGTGGTGTCAGTGGCTCTCTGTGATGACTAAAGCAGCAGGTTTGGTGCTCTGTGACTGCACTTCGGGTGGGAGGGTTTCCTCACACTCATGGCTTGCAAGAATGAATCTGGAAGCCATCCCACTGGTTTCACCCTGGCTTTCAACTTTCATAGCCAGAGGGACCCCCCAAGTGCAGGAGAGCAGGTCATAAAACAGTGACTTCATTTCCTTCCACCCATGAGCAGAGCAATGCTCCATCCCGGCTGAAGGCCAGCAGCATGTTTGTAACTCAGGGACCTTTGTATTTCTTTGCCTGATGATGACTCTCCTCCAGTTTTTCTCAGTGGCCAGCCATGGCATTCTCCTCCCATATGTACACAGGCCATCAGGAAATGCTGACTACTCCCTGAGGAACCTCACTGCTAACCCCCTCCTGGCCCAGCCGTTCCCTTTTCAGTATTCAGTTTTTCCCCCATCACTTTTCCTGTCCAAATTCCTCTGCCTGAACTTTCATCTGCTCACATGTCATGACAGAAAAGGTATCAATGAAGGTTTGGCAGATTTCTCTGTTTAGGCTTCAGCCAAGCACAGAAATCTGTTCAAGGAGCCAGCCCAGGTTTGCTAAGGCCACCACATATTTATATGCACCTCTGTGTCCAGGCAGCTGAGGACAGCAAGGGACAGGTTGTAGCCACAAAAGTCACCCATGATTTGTCATTCCTTTCCCACTGAGGTTTCCACATACAATTCCAGGCTTCAAAGAATCATTAAGGTTGGAAAAGACCTCTAAAATATAGGAGTTCAACCATTCACCACCATATTCACCACTAAACCATGTCCCCAAGTGCCACATCCACCCGTCTTTTAAACACCTTCATTGATGGTGATCCCATTCCAATGACTGACCAGTCTTTCAGTGAAGAATCTGTCTCCTAATATCTAACCTAAACCTCTCCTGGTGCAGCTGGGAAAGCTGTTTTTCAATTTAACTGAGAAAGCTAAGAGAGGGGTTTCGTATCTAAATATTTTTTGTATTCTCATTATTCTCTAAAGAAAGAGGGGGGGAAAAAAGTATTTTTTTCAATCATTTTCTTCTTAAAAATATATATTTTTCCCAAATAGATCCTCTAATAATCATCATTACTGTGACCATTACTTTCTGTCCTAAAAAATTATGGATAATGTTGCATTTGCAAAAATTTCTGCAGTACTGCTATAAAAACGGTGGGACTAACATGAACAACTGAATATATTTGTTTAACTCTCAGCAAGACACAGCATCCATAATGCAAAATGGCAAGAGTAAGGCACCTGCCACTGTAATGTTCAAGAATGAAAGCACTTGAAAATGAGGAAGTCAGGAGATTTTTAAGAAATAAAAAGGCACAGCTAAAAGGCTCAAATGACAGCATTTGTTGTGGAGACTTTTAAAAATGAGGTACCATAAAGATTTACAGTATTGATCAACTAAAATTCTCCCTAAAATTTCCTCTGTTTTTATCTCCTTTTAAAAAATCAGAAGGTATTTTTAATAAAAGGGAGGAAAAAGAGAAGAGCATACTATATTAGGCTAAATATTAGTACATTAATAAAGCAGGACAAGAAATAATTTGAGGAAACCTCTGCCAAAACCAATAAAAACCACTTTAAAATGTTCTAAATACTTTTACTTGAAAATCAGCCTGTCGGAGAGTTCAAAGGAATAACAATTGATTCAAAGAAAAGACAGTTCTCAGACAAGGTAAGAGAGCAGAAAAGCTCAACACTGTCAAGAAGCAGTGAAAGGTTCTTGCAATAAAACGTTCCTCTGTGTTGGATTAAGCTCAAGAACTGTGTCAAGATGAAGTGTTATTAGCAGAAATTTTAGAATGAGCCAGTAAAATTTAGCAGTAAGAAATGGCCAAGACCAGATGTCATTCACTCATGGATTCTGAAGAAATTCACCTACAAAGCATAAAACTTATTAATTGTGATATGGGATCCAACGCTTACAAAAGGACCCCATGCTGGAGAAGAAGACTACAGTGGCCATAAAGATATCTCCAGAAGCCCCAAACATCATATTGGGAATGCCAAATAATATTCCAACTTCTCTTTAATGCACCTTGTATTAAATTTCCCTGGAAACATTCAAGGTCAGGTTGGACAGGGCTCTGAAAAACCTGATCCTGTGGAAGGTGTTCCTGCTCATTGCAGGGGGTTTGGACTGGGTGATGTTTAAAGGTCCCTTCCAACTCAATTTTGTGATTCTATGAAATAGCAGGATTAGTAGACAGTAGATCTGATAAAAGGAACACAGCACTGCATTTCTCAAAGGTCAGGAGTCATAAATTTATTAGAAACCTCTGAAGGAATAAAAGGAGATGTAGAGTTTGGGAAGCCAGTCGGACCACTCAGAGTGTGCAAAAGCTGTCAACAGAATCCTCCAGCAAAGTATATTTAAGAAATTAACCTTTCACAGTGCAATAAAAAGTATCTTGACATACACTAATGGCTGAAAAGTTGAAAATAAATTTGGTGGAGTTATATTCATTTGTTTACTTGCTTTTTTTTTTTTTGTCTTTTTTTTTTTTTTAACGGGGAAGGAATTTTTTCATGTGGCTAAAATGAGAAGGCATCTGAGTCTCATTGCTTGTTTTGCCACTCCCTCAGCACTAAATTTTGCTTAAAATTCTCTGTGCCTTAATTTCAGGGTTCAAAATGGAGAGAACATTTCTTCCTTCTCCTTATCTCATTGCTCTATGCAAAGCTGTTGTAAATCTGAATAGTAAAAGTGCAAAGAATTAGAGCTCATTAATATTAGCTAATACTGCCTTCACCACATGTAACAATTTGACTTTGGAAAGTCAAGTCTACATAGAAAAGAGAAACCCTTCTTTGTACTTGGTGTGGATGGATTATGATCATTCTAGGACTTTAGTTATGTTTGTTGGCATAAACTTAGACAAGTTTCAAACAGCCAAAGTAAAAATAAATCTTATTATTGTACATTTATACTAAGCAGGGTTCACAGTTTCCTCTTTATTTTTTTTAGATTGCTATTTTGATTTTTTCCCCTGAAAAACAAATACTGGAATATAATGTTATTTTAACTTTGAAATTTATGGTCTTCCTGACAACAGGTAGTCACAGTTGCATTCTTGCAAAAGAAAACAAAATTAAAAATATAGACACAGGAAATAAAATTAATTTTAAAATATATGAAAACATTTATTCTGTGCATCAGCCCAAGTGAACAGACAAGTCTCTGACTGATACCCACCACAGACTGCAGTTTCTTGAATTGATTGATTAATAGGACAGAAATGAGGAGGTGTGAATTTATTTTGGACTTCAACGGGGTTGAACAAGGTTTGGCACAGTTCAGCTGGACTTAATCTGCATTTTAAAGTCTATGAACAGTGACCACCTACTGGCACCCTTCAATGTGTTAGGTCCCATAGAAAGGAAACATTTTGCACCAGACTTCATTTCAGCTAATGTTCCTGGATTTATAAAGGTACTAAAAAGGCAACAGCAATCTGATTTCAAACTAACAAAATACCCCTTTTCCCTTAGCGGGATCGAAACTCAACAGAAGACTCAGGGAAGGAGGAGGAGGGTAGGTGGGACTGGAGAAACAATTTCTCATTGTTTGGAGGTAGATTGTTCTTTTGAGGGCAACATTACCCTGAAAATAAAATTAAATTCCTTTAGGGTGTTTTCACCATTAAGCATCAAGATTTTCATTTAACTGCATGAAAGGTAGTAAAGAAGTAATAAATAACAGTTCAAATGGGAAAAAGCTGCAGAGGAGAAAAAAAATATGCTGAAATGCTGAGAATTTTATCTGAGCTAAAAAAAATGGAAGCAGAAAGATCTCACTAGATTTTGCAGCAAGGATAATTAAAAACAAAGCCGTCTTTTAAGACAGAGCACACATTCCCCACCATCTCCTTTTTCTGGCAAAGCCAAGAAACACCCTCTGAAGTAAAATAACCATAACAAGAAAAGGCATCTTCTCTAAGAAATTTTGACTCATAGTTTACTGCTTTATAAGCAGTTCAATAGAAAGATGTTCCACGCCAAGGCAACAAGTCAAGAATTCACATTTTTAATGCTAGTTTAGTCTCCTATGTGATTATTTTTACAACATCTGCAATTAAAGACAGATTTTTCAGCTCCCTGATTGTGACTGGATAGAAAATGGTTTGCACACACACACAAACACAGAGGGAAGGAAAACACCACCTCTCTCTGTAATGGTCTTCATTAAAAACAGCTTTCCCCAGCTTCTGTTTTATTTCATTTTGATGATTTAAATTTTTCCTGTCTGGTAAGTGGTGTTTTCTTTTTCTTCCTTACACTTCAGTGGTCCAAAGGAAAAATCTGATAGTCCAAACTCTGGCATTTTCAGTCCTTTTTTCAGAAAAACGTTGTTGTGCTTGCAGGGGAACGATGGGGCTGGGGTGGGAGGGAGAAAGGGAAAACTTAAAACCTGCAGAATCACTGCTCAAATTGCAGGTTATTGACACCCACTCAGTTTTTTTGGGGGAATTTCAGGCATGTCTCTGTAGCAACAGAGTCTGGGAGTGGTAAAAGTGGTCACCCCTTTGCACCCCATTGCACCTGTCAGAGAGTTAATGGCTCAAGGCACGAGTTCACCTTTTAGGCTCCCTTAGCTGCCCACAAGCCTTTTCCTACACTAATCTGCAAACTTTGTCCTGTGTTTTTCTCAGTTCTCCAGCATGATTTTAAAATAAAAGTATGTCACTGACCATGAAATTGCCTGCTATGCCTTTCAATGCTTTGGCACTAGAGTTGCCAGGACTTGCATCTGTCTTTGCAAACCAAAATTGCTTTGTAGAAGAAAAACAGCAGAAAAAAAAATTCCAGGAATCATTTTGTTGATTCATTATAGCATTGCTATAGACATTGACTTGATTCCAGGTAAAATATGATCTTACAAGAAATTATCATTACTATTAAGCTACACTCCAGGTTAATATTTCTGTGAATCCATTTCTTTCAATGTGGGCTCGGGAGACAAATTTGTTTTCCTGTGATCTAAAAGAGAGGGATACATAAAAGTTATGTAGCCTTGAAGGTTCCTTCTTTCATTACCCTTTCTAGACAAATCTGACTCCTTTCAAGGGATGTGTTTATTCCAGGGCTGGGCTGGTGTGGACAGGAGCCCAGCTTCGATTCTTTTGGAAATATCCATGGCACTTCAAAGTGGTTCAGGGTGGGCAAATATATGGGGGGAAGGGAGGGGGCACATTTGGAGTTCCCATCCTGGTTGCTTACTAGGATGGGAGTAACACAGAGGTTTTTGCATGTGTCAGGTAGGAATGAGGATTTTGGGGCTGAGCTGGGTGGAGAGGAGTGGGCATTGGCAGAAAACCTTCAGTTTCAGACTCCAATACCCCTGAATGCCACCAAAGAGGAAATTATCAGGGCATTGTATTTTTATCAGCTGGATCAGCATTTAACTTGTTGGGGTGGTCCAGACCTCCAGTGTTCAACTGTTTAATTTGGTGGTTTTTTTAAAGAATAAACCCAAACCACCAATTCCCCCTTGCTCCTTTAATGCCAAAGTCTCAGAGCTGTAGGCAGCATGAAGCAGGTCTGCCATGCTGCCCAGACCTCCTTTCTTGGGATGGGTTTGGATTTATAACTTGCTAACCCACGTCCCAGTGGGAAGGCGGGAGGCTCTGTGTCCACGTTTGTGTGTGTGTGTGCGCACACGCACGTACGCGGGAAGCGCTGGAGCTCCTGGGGCTCTCCAGGACCCTTTGGAGGGGAAATCCAGACCTGGAGACAAAAAAGAAGGTAGCATTCATGCCCAAGCACATAGTGGGGGTAAACATATTTTGTAAATGGAAGTTTGTGACTCACATTGTATGACGGGAGCTGCTGTTTACCCACCGCTGGTCAGATGCCGGCGTTGCCAGAGGCTGAACGATTCAGCGGTGATCACTTATAAATAGTGCTGACCAGAAACAGAAACAGTGCTGAGTTTTCATTAAAAAAAAAAAAAAAAAGGAAAAAGCCTTGACTATTTTTTCATTTTATTTTAGGGGTAGAGTTAAAACTACTGGAATTAAGACATGCTTTTATTGATATTTCCTCTTTTTCCCTCTCAACACTTTTGTAACCCTCTTTTAATTTTGTTTGGTGGTTAAATTTATTTTGCTTAATTTTATTTTTTATTTTTCTTATTTTGTTTTAATGTTTTATTTTGTATTCTATTTTACCTAGTTTTGCCACTGCAAAAAAGCAGCAATGGCAGGAGAAAATAGAAAAAAAAGAAATAATGAAATGCAGGTAGATCCTAACATCTGGCCATATGCTGAAAACACAAATTCCTATTTTTAAATTAAAACAAGCTTCAAATTAAAACTCCCATTTTGTCAGAGAAAATATTTGTTATTGAGAAATAAAAGGTTTTAGAATCTCTGATAGTAATAATTTCTGGGTGTTTATGGCCCACTGGTAGATACAAAACTTAATGCCCCATTTCCCTGGAGAAATAGAGTAGCTCAGGAAAGCTAAAATTTAATAGAAAAAGTAGGATAACCCCTCCATGCATGAACATTTGCTGAGAATCTCCCTTAAATTCCCCACTCTGGAGGTCAGCTCTGGATGCCATAAGAGAAAGAAAGAGGGTAAAGATGTGAGGAATCTGGATTTTGCTCTTCAGCCAGTGAGAGTGTTCGTGATGGAGCAGCTGCTCCTGGTGATACTGGTTTGCATCCTCCTGCCAAACCAGCCAAATCTCTCCATCACACTGTTCCACTCTGAAATGAAATACTGTGAATTCCAGGTCAGGCACCCGCTCTTTTTGAAAGCTAAAGTGATCGTTTCCCTGTGCCCAGGTTTGATTTCCTGAGCATAAAAGTGATGTGTGTTCTCCAAAGCACTGGCCCACACAAGCTGGGCATGTACCCACAGGTTTTGAAGGTTTCCTTTACGAATTTCATAGAGAAGTGTGGCTTCAGAAACCAGACAAAAGTCTGCCCTAAGTCAGTGGGAGCTTTTCTTGTGCAAGGACTCAGGACCACAGAGCATAAAAACCAGGGGATAGTTCTTTTTGCTTCTTACACAATGATAATCCATGGAACTTTATGAAAATTACAAGTTTTGCTTGCAAGACAGTGGGCAGATGATCAGTCCTTGAGAAAGAAAAAAATCCCCAAACACTGAGTGCAGGCAATGGGAAATAAAAAGAAGAAAATTAAAGACAATATGCTTATTTCTGAGAATGAGCAGTGGAGGTGGGGGCACTCCAATTCCAGCTCCTTCCCAGCACATCCTCAGCTCATCGGCCCCTTTCCTCCGATGCACAGGACTGTTCTTTCTGATTTGGCAGAAAGTACAAGGAGGGAAAGCTGGTATTTTTTATTCCCCGTAAAGGAACAGAGTTCTTTCCTGTTCCACAAGGTGGCAACATCGCTTCAGAGCTTGCAGCATCCTGCAGGGTGCAAAGAGTGAGAAACTTCCTAACTTTTCAGCTATTTCAAACATGTTCTTTTGGACAATTTCAAATTAAGGAGGTAAAAAAAAACCCCCATTGTTATAATTTTCACCATCTTTATGTTTTCTAAACGTGATATAAAATTATATCTACCATCTTTTGTACATTTTACTGTGTGTATTAACTATAGGATCCCATTCACTTTACCGCTTTCTTTACACCTCGGCACAGGGAAAGGCTGATTTAACACTCTTTCACTGAGTGGAGGCTCAAATCTTAAATAAAAATGGACAAAATAAGAAATGGAATGAAGCCAAGCTTTGATCTTCAAGGTTGATAAGGAATCAAATTCATTTAGCATTTTTAGGCAGAGTTTAACTTTACATTTAAATAACTTAGACTCAAACTCTGTGTCTTACAGACTATTGTTTCATATTTCTCCTTCTTATGTTCCTAACCCCTATTTATTTTCCTAAACAATTTGTTCTGCTGTCTTAAACAGCACCTCTGCATTTCACTAATGGCTACATGGCTATTTCTTCTGTGGAAGTTGAAAGGAAAGAAAGGAATCCGATCTTCCTAAGAACTTTAACTTGCCCCCTCTGCTTGATCTGCACAGTAATAAGGGCATAAAAGCATGAGATATGAAATATAAAACAAAAGACAATGGATATTGTGAAGTTCAAGGCCCTTTTTTTTCCACTCTGGATCGTGCTAGCTCTGATATAAAGGGTGTGAATGATTTTGCATGTGTGCCTTATATGCTATTCGTCCCCTGGGTCAGAAGGAAAATGATTTGTGGCCATTCTGGGTATGGCCACAAATCAGTTGGTGAAGACCAGGAGAGTCAATCCAAGGGTCCTACCATAATGAAAATGGTGTGCCCAGGTGTCCAAGGTGACCAGTGGCACCTGGCCTGTGCCAGGAACAGTGTGGCCAAAAGGACCAGAGCAGTGATTGTCCCTTGTGCTGGGCCCTGGTGAGGCCACACCTCAAATATTGTGTTCAGTTCTGGGCCCTCAATCTAGGAAGGGCATTGAGGGGCTGGAGCGTGTCCAGAGAAGGGAACAGAGCTGGGGAAGGGTCAGGAGCACAAGTCTAATGAGGACCAACTGAGGGAGCTGGGAGTTTTCCAACCTGAATGATTCTGTGATTCTATGATCCTGTGACTTCAACCCCCTGTATCTACTTCAGCTCTGGATCCAAGTAAGGCTCCTGTAACATTCCAGCCCCACTCCCTGCCTACTACATCAGCAGTCTTTCCTTTTAGGAGCTCTTCAATCTCTTCAAGTGTCTCTGCACTAGAGCAGCTCAAAAGATGTCTTAAGACCACATTATCCAGCTCTGGATACTCCAGTACTTCAGGGCACCTTCCTGGCCACCTGTAGAGCCCAATGAACGTGTCCTGCCACCTCTGTGCACACTGCATTGCTCCCAGCTGCCCTTGCAACCACGAGATCAGGCACCCTTAGGAACAGAGGTTCCCCAAAATTACACCATGTTCTTTGCTACCAAGGCAAATGGGATCAATGGGCAAGCAAAACTCAAGTTGCTTTCGTGCTTCTCATGAGTGTTTGGAACTAGATGAACTTTAAGGTCCCTTCCAGCCCAAATCATTCTGTATTTCTATGGTGTGTGGTACTGGCTCTGCAGAGCAATGTGGCAAATGTGTGCATAATGTATTCAGAGATGAGGTTTATTATGGATACAGGCTCCAAGTGTGGGAATGACACTTCCAAACACACTGCCAGGCTTATTCCAAAGAGTTGTTGGCAGTATCAGGCCTGGTGCTGGTGAAATGTTTTTTGGCTGTCTGCAGATCATGGCTGCTGATACACTCCTGAGATGAGAGCTGTGTCTTTCATTAACCCCTCTGCAATCACCAAGTCTGCTGCTGCTCAGAAGTGGACTGGGAGTGAGGGCTTTCCTTTGGCTGTGTCTGTCTCTTTCCAAACCAAGTTTCTCCACTATTCCATGGAGAGCAAGCATATGTTTGCTTTTAGTTGGGCTGCTGGGCCAGAGATGCCTTAATAATGGACACTCATTTGATTTGTATAAATGAGTAACTAGAGAGGGCAACTCAGCTCTTATTTTTTACAGCCCTGGTTTCTCCAAGGAAACCTTGGACACTGCTCTTGATTAACAGCACAGATTGGAGCTCAGAGTGCTGATACAAAGCTGCTCCCCTGTTAGCAGCTGCCCAGGCTTTAACTTTTCCTTTCTTCCTCCTCTCCTCCCCCCCTCTTTTTTTTTTTCCATTGTAACTCAGAGTGCATTTTTGCAAGATATCCCTGAAATTACTATTACTACATCACAATATTAGATCAATGCAGTGGTAACACACTCCAGATTGTTATGGCATTCGCATCTTGATGCCTTCCATACTGTCTCGTGGAATCTAACCTAATACCACCATTAAAATGCCTTTTCCATTTCTCTAAGACACTCTGCCTGCTGCCATTACATAAACGTCTGCCTATCTCGGGTTTTGTACTGGCACCCAGCACCGGGGTCTTTGGGAGCCTAATGAAAAGAACCTCCACTCATTAAAGGGAGATGGAGGTTCTTGCCAAAGCCTGGGATTAAATTAGAGTCTGTTCGGTTTCTCTTCTCACTGACATCATTATGAATCAAGAAAAACACTCCATTCAAGTTGTCTTAGAGCAGTGCAAAGGCAGTGTGAGTTCAGAATCAAGCCCATTCAGTTTAACATCAGCCTCCCTCCATCTCCTCTGGCAGCTTATTCCTGTTCTTCAACTCACCTGCTGAAAACAGCAACCCTTGGTGTAATATGGCTCCTTCTCATGGGAAAGCAGCAAGCTTCAGAAACAGGAACTTTTCAAAAGTCACCCTCAGGTGGGATGGGAGAGAGGATAAGAATTACCAAAAGGATGAAAAAAGAAAAGGAAACATCTGAGCTCCAGCAGACTTAGTGCCACAGTCTTCGAGGGTGGCAGAAAGCACCTTGGTTGCTGCCATCAAGAGTAAGCTTCAGCTGTTATGTGACCTTGGGCTGACTGCAGAAGAAGCAGCAGTCCATCTCTGGTGAGGCACTGGGACACACTTGACAGAGAACTTGCGGACACTCCATCCCTGGAAGTGCTCAAGACCAGGTTGGACAGGGTTTGGGGTAACCTGGTTTAGTGTAAGGTGTCCCTGCCATGGTTAGAACAGGATGATTGTGAAGGTCACTTCTTACCTAAACCATTCCATGATTCTGTGTCTCTTGTTGAGAGCTCCAGCCCCAATCTTGCACCCCTCTTCCCATCCCTGTGAGGAGTCAGAAAAGTAAAGCAGATGCACAGGGTGAGGCACCACTCACACCACCAGATTCTCCAAGCCTTTTCTCCAAAGGACTGTACTCAAAATAGCTGAGAATTCTCACTCTTGTCCCTCCATGAAATCAGATGAGAGCAGCTGGCACAGGAGCCTTCATTTTTCAGGGTCTCCAGGGACAGGAATAAATTTGCCATGAGATTTAATGTCCATTGGGAGCTGTGCTTCTGTAGGCATGACATCCACAGGCTGGTAAGGGCAGTTTGACACTATCTTGTTCAAGAAGCTCCCACCACATTGAGAGCCAAGGAAGAAAAAAAGGAAGCCCTTGATGACAACCCAACAGGTCTTAAATCCATTTTCCACAAATGTGGAACTACTGGCTTCAGTGGGATCCCACAACACAGTTGGCATTCAGCTGAGAAATCTTTATTGGTGGTATAATGCCAAGGTTTCCTGCATCACCAGTGAAGAAAAATAAATACTTTGAAGGGGCTGTTTGGGTCTTGGGTGGAAAAAAAAAGGCTGTTCCAGAGGGATGGGGTGAAGCTGGGCCAAGGAGAACAAGCCATTTGGGAAATCAAATGGAATTTAAAAGACCTGTCCATTAAAATGTTTGTGTTTGTCGACAGATTTTCAACAATCCCTTCCAGAAGGGTCATACTATCATTCCACACAGCATCACAACAACCATCCTGTGCCATTTTCACTTTAGAGCTGAAAAAACCACCTGACTTTCAGGACTGACACTAGAATGTCTCCTATCTGCTCTTCTGACAATATTAAATGAGGTCAGGTTTTTTTCTTTTTTCTTAATGAGGACAGATTTCTGGGAGAATTTTCAGTTTGAGGAACATCCGCTGCCTATGGCAGCAGTGCTGGCTCATGGAATCTTGAATTATTTAGTAAACTGGGGTGTGGTTTTCCAAGTGGTGTCTCTAGCTAGGTTATCTGGGAGTATTCTCCAAGTGTAACAAAATGGAGTTGGACAGTCCCCTACTTTCTGTGTCTGTGAACCCTGCAGAGGGACAGAATCTTTTTAATTTACTTTATGGTAAACAGAAGCACTGAGACTTACTTGAGCATTGATGTTGGGCACTGGTGATGGGCTCTGCCCCATGCATCAACATCTCTGTGAGGCAGATGTTAGTGCCAATCTTCCTTGCAGAGCCACAAGAAAAGCCATGAGATACAGTTCAAAAACTAAGGGATGTGGAAACATAATCACTGTAATGATTAGAACTATTTGTTACTGTTCTGTAATGGGAAACTAATTCAGCTGCGTAAAATGAATAGTTTTAATGAAATAGGTCTGCAAAAATCCACATGCAATAACTGCTATGTCTTTCTTTTGTGATAAAGAAAATGGTTTGTTAGGAGAAAAAAAATAGTTCTCATAGCCACAGTAATATTAATATCAGTGCTAGCAGCAATAATATAAATTGTAATACAGATAATGGTAATTATAAGAGTAGTAATAAAAATATTATTTCAATTGCACCTCAAATTGAGAAAAACCCATAATAAGCAATCAGCCAGCAAATCATTCTAACTGATAACCTGCATGGAAAGCTGCTGGTAAGTTTAATGGAATTAAATCCTGGTCCTTGAGTCACTCTGGAATGCCAACATCTTGTCCTCAGTAATTAAGCATGTAGAAGAGAGAAGCTATTTTTGGCATCACCCACAGGCTACATGGAAGCACTTGGACACACTAGAAAGTCAAGGGCAGTGCAAGGCTGACATGTGTTGTAAATTCATCAGGCAGGGGAGGAAACTGAGGCAGAACTGAGTTGTGCATTGCAATCACACTGCAAATCCACAGCACTCAGACCTGCACACTCTCCAGCACCAGCCCTTACAGCACAAGTATCACTCCTCATGCACAGCAGCGTTTCCAAGTAAAAGCAAGAGATCAAAAGCAAAAGACAGCCTTTCAGATATTCCATTTCATCTGTAAAGGCAAGCATAGGAAGATTGAAATGATTATTTTTTTTCTTCTTACCCATTCGATTAACATATGTTTGTCTGTGTTTCAGTATTTTACCACATATTTATATGAAATCCCTCTGCCTTTTTTTTTTTTTCCCTTGGCCTCTCAAAGGCTTTCACTCATGCTATACCACTCCAAGAAATTTGCCCGCAGCACACCATCCTCATCTGCCCAACCCCAAACCAGTTCCTACACCTCAATCAGGCAGCACCGAGTGCATCTCGGTTGTCTCCAGGAGGAGCAGATGATTCTACTTTAACCAACCCACAGATAATCCCCAATCTCCTCAATGAGCTCAGGAGTGCTCAGAAGCATGTGCCACCCAGTTGCAGCCATGCCCCTGCCTCTCTTCCCCCTTGGGAAGGTGTGGTGAGTCACAGCAGATGCAGCTCAGCTCCTCTGGCCAGCTCTAAGGATTGCGGTTTCCAGCGATAAATTCAGCCCCTGGGCAATTTACTGAGGAATTACATCGTGTCCTTCCACCAGCATCCAAGCCCCAGGAACTGATGAGGTTCAGTGCAGAGCATTCAGATTTGGTTTCTTTTTAATAACACTTACTGAACGTGAACAGCGTTAATAATCCCCAGCAGTCATTAAAAGCTTTTTATCTTCAAAGTGCTCTACATATGCTAATTAATGCTCACAACCATCCTGTGATGGTATTATTAGACCCATGTGGCAGCAGGGGAAATGGAAGCAGTGAGGTTAAGTAATTTGCCTGAGGTCAGAGGGAGCTGATGATGAAGCCACAGGCAGAACGTCTCATCCTCTGCTCCACTGTGCATCTTCCTCCCACAGCCCTGGCTCTGGTTTGTGCTATGTGAGCATAAGACAGGTACCAGGAAAAGGGTGAGAAATTACATTTTGTCTTGCATCCCCACAGGCTCTGGCTATGACACCAAGCCTACCTGTGTACCAGCTCACATGTCACATTACATGAAACGCCACCAGCATAAGTCAATTTTTAGGATAAAGTTACTGATGCAGCTTCCCAAGTCAACAGAGGCCTAAGCATTCCCTTAATGCCCTCTAGACCTAGTGTCCCTAGAGTCAGGCATCCCACAGACCATCCCACCACTTAATGGCCCACGTTGCCTCTTTTTAACCAGCCTGTGGACATTTTGGCTACATTATTTCTAATAACTAACCCTACCATTGAAACCAGTTGGGACAGTGGGGATGTACCTTAGTCTCAACTCCTAAGCCATAGAATCAGAGAATCTCAGAATGGTTTTGGATGGGAGGGACCTTAAGATCAGCTTGCTCACTCCCTGGCATGGGAAGAAACACTTTCCACTATCCAGGTTGCTCCAAGCCCCATAGAACCCTTGAACACTTCCAGGGATGGGACAGCCACAGTTTCTCTGGGCAACTTGTGCCAGAGCCTCACCACCCTCACTGTCAAGAATTTCTTCCTAATATGTAATCTAAGTCTTGTCTTTTTGTTCAAAACTGTTCCCTCTTGTCCTATCACTACCTGCCCATGTGAAACAGTCTCTTTCACTCTTTTTTATAAACTCCCTTTTAGTACTGAAAGGACACAAAGTTAGGTTTCCCTGGAGCCTTCTCCAGTCAGAATGAACATGGTGACCCTATCCAAAGTGCCCACAGGGAGCAGTCCCCAGCCTGGGCTAACTCCCTAACCATGTCTGAAAATTGCTGATAGTACTTTTCTTCTAGGCCAAAAAGTTTGCCAGAGGCAATTTCAACACTTTAATGGCACAGCCAGCCAAGTCTAGTGCTTAGGCCAAAGCTTGATGCCTTTCAATTTTCTAGTCCATATGCAGTCCATGTGGCCAAAGTACAGCTAGAGTCAGCAATGTGGATCCCTTGTCTGCAAGGATTTCCCAAGACAAGCTTCACCATCTCTCAACTGTCACCATATAGAAAAAAACTCAAAACCCAAAAGACTGAGTCATGATTTAGTCAGGATCATGCACTATGTTGGCACCACAAACATAAGCCCCACTTTGACCTTCTGGTCCAAAATTCAAGACCAGATTATTTAATCAGCTATGCCTTTCCAAAGCACAGGTACCTGATCATTAACCTGAGCACACCAGCTTGTTTTACATCCAGCCCCTTTATGATAGGTCCAGCTGCCAAGGCTTTGCTTTTAGCCCACATGATTAGAAGCTGATGAACTTCTCCCTCTATTCTCTACCCATTGAAATAAACACAGAGCTGTGTTTTATTTTTAAAATAAACAAAGGCAGGCTGGACTGAAACCATGGTAGGAATGGCCCTAATTCTGCTCTTGGCTGAACTGCCACTCGTAGAAGGTTGTTTTACGCTTATAGGGAGAAATGACTTATTAGTATCAGAATAATAAACTCCTTCCTTTTATGCTTCAAATCAAACTGCAATCTGGTCTGTGCAGAACACATTTCCCACTCCTCCTCCTCATTCTCTTCTTCCTCTACCACAGGCTTCAAACACAGAATCCAGATGCAAGCTATTTTTCCCCCAGCCGAAGGATCTGACTTTTTGGCAAGCTGTGCAAGCTGTTGTGTGGGTGGTTTAAAACTTCCCTCTGGGCCTGTCATGTGGTTAGGGCTGTCTGGGTTGCTCTGAACTTCTGGACACCATTTTCCTTTGACTCACCTTTCATTGCAGCAGAAGCTGGGACCAAGTGTGCCTAGCAAAAGGGGCTGCACAGAATTGCTCTATGCAGACAGGACTTGGACACTTTTTTTTTGCTTATGTTAAGTCCTTTGGCTGGGTTCACTGGGTGATGCTGTCAGGAGGAAATCCCTGCAAATAGCTGCCTCCCTGACTTCTCTTTGAGCCATTTCCTACTTAGTTTCTGAGCATCTCTTCCATGAAAATTCATGCTCTGTCATGGGCTGCTAGTTAAGTCAGCAGCAAAGTCTGTTCTGAGTCTGTCAGGAAGGTCGAATTGCAGCCATCAGGGCTGCAGCTCTGCCTTTCCTCTGCACCAGCCAGCCTTTCCTTAGGTGGTGTCCAAGCAGTGGTTTGCTCCTGCATCTTGAAACAGATGGAGAGATGCCCCCAGTGACTCCATAGTATCGTGAGTCAAACAATCATGCCAGAATTTATCCCTTTTCCTTTAATTTAAATAATAATAGTGTTCTACATCTTCCTGGTTAAGAGAAGATACAGCTCTGGTAAAGCAGCCCCAAATATCCAGATCTGCAAGCAGAGTGCTCCAAATTGAGCAAACCACTCTCCTGCATCTTATCTGGACTCCATTTGACATCAGCAGGCCAGAATTCTGGGTAGGTCCAGAATTTTGGGGACCCAACCAAGTGGGTCCCAAAAAATAGCATTTCATCACAGACCTCTGAATGTGTGGATCCCTCAGCTACTGTCTTCCCAGCTTTACAAAGACAGGCTCTACACAACAATCTCTACAGTCAGGGTCATCTCCATTTTAACTGCTTCTGAAAGCAGAAGGGATTATTCCTCTGTGAGCAGCCTTTGCTACTTCCCAGAGAAAAGCCACTGGCTAACCCAGAACCACAGTGACAGGATGACTGGCACTGCTCAGAGAGGGTGCCCTGCATCCTGTGACAGGGCTGGCAGCTGTGATCCAGGACAGGGCTGTCAGTGCTGATGCATTTAGTGTATAATTGGTGTACATTGGCAGTGCTGAGTTGGACTTGGTGATACTGGAGGTCTTTCCAGTCTTACAGATTCTAAAATTCTATTATTATATATATATAATGGATCACTAACTCAACAGTGAGAGTATTACAGGCAGATGAAAGTAGGAATATTTCACAAAATACCTCTTCCCTTCTTCCCCATGATGCTCACAAACCTCCCTATGAGTAAACACAGGTTCTTTTGAGGGCACTTCAAACCGTCAAATGTCCAAAATTATTAGAGCTGGTCCAGCAAAATGTTTAAAACCTTGAAATGGATTTGTCCCTTCACATGGAAAAGATAATTTTCTAAGAGAGGCTGACAATGTGTGCTGCAGAAATGAAAAAAAATCAAATTCACTAGATCACACGCTCATTATAACATAAAAAATGTAAACATTGGCAAACAGGCCATGACAAGTTATGCCTGCAACATGCATGAGCAGGAAAAGTTGTTATGCTTTGGAGTAGCTCAGAAGCCATGGAAGTCAATTCAGGACATGAAATATAGAAAGGAGCATCTTCAACTCAAGTTATGTTCAAGTGAAGTACATAACCAAGTACAAATATTTGCCCAGAGCTACTTAAATAATGCCAATCCCATTTTTTAAAGCTCTTAAAATATTTTTATTAATTTCCCTCAGTCTTCAGAAAGCACACTGATCTCTACCTTGCCTATCCTTGAGCTCTGGGCTCCCAGGAAGATGGTTCTTCCCAGGTAAATCTACACAGTTCAGAAGCAAGGTGAGATTCCAAGGGGATTTTTATTTCACTACAGGAGTTCCCGTGGTTTAGAGAAACTTCAAACACACACCTGTATACTAGAATTCGAATGCTTGGTATCTAGTGCTTGTCTCCACTGATTTGTATAATCATGGAATCACAGAATAATTTAGAAAAGACCTGAAAGATCATTAAGTCCAGCCTTTTACTGAGCACTGCTGTGTCAACAACAGAGCAGAGCACAGAGTGCCACGTCCAGTCATTTCTTGATCATTTCTAGGGATGGTGACTCCACCACTTCCCTGGGCAGCCCATTTGAATGAACTAATTGTTAACAACTCTTTCCATGAAGTTCTTTCTGATGTCCAGCCTGACCCTCCCCTGGTGCCACTTGAGGCTTCGTCTCCTTGTCCTCTCCCTTGTTCCATGGGAGCAGAACCTGACCCCCACCTGGTTTCACCCTCATGTCAGGGAGTTATGGAAAGTCAGAAGGTCCCTCCTGAGCCTCATTTTCTCCAGGCTGAGCCCCTTTCACAGCTCCCTCAGCTGCCCCTCCTCAGACCTGTGCTCCAGACCCTTCCCCAGCTCTGTTCCCTTCCCTGGACATGCTCCAGCCCCTCAATGTCCCTCTGGAACCGAGGGGCCCAGAACTGAGCCCTGGATTTGAGGTGTGGCTTCACCAGTGCCCAGCACAGGGGACAGTCACTGCCCTGGTCTTGCTGGCCACACTGGTCCTGGTACAGCCCAGGTGCCACTGGTCACCTTGGCCACCTGGGCACACCAGGCTCTTGCTGTCACCAGCACCCCCAGGTCCTTTTCCACTGGGCACTTTCCAGCCACTCTGGCCCAGCCTGCAGCACTGCAGGACATGGCACTTGGCCTCACTGAACTTCATACTGCTGGTCTCAGTCCATCTCTCCAGCCTGTTCAGGTCAATAAATCAATAATATGGGTTATACAGTTACAGAATAACAGCTCGGTGGGGTTGGGAGGGACCACAGGGGGTCACCTGGTCCAACCTCCCTGCTCAAGCAGGGTCATCCTAGAGCATATATTTTATAATAATACTTTACACATACATATGATATTATATTAATTATATTATATTTATAAAAGATAGATTGCTCAACAAGAAGTTTGGATTTGGTTAAGCACAGATCCATTCCCTTCACATCAGATTGACTTGATAGATTGTGAACACCTATTTCAATGCCTTGTTTTGGATTCAGAAGCTTAACTGGCAGCATTCAGGTTTGAAATCTGGCCACAGCTCCCTCAGTACTTCCATTTCATCACCTATAAAATGGAGGATATCATTTCCCTACAGGTGTTTTATAAGGCTTAACTCATTCATATGTGCAGAGTGTTGAGATACTTGAATGAGCAGCACCATACCAGAACAATATCTTATTTTGTGAATACAACCTCCAAAACTTTTCACACCCTCTTAGGCCTTCCAATACTTCCTGCTTCCCACCAGGCAGGGATAACTCCTTTCAGGACACTTATGTGCCCTATCCTGGCTATGGAAACAGCAGGTGGTGAAAGGAACAAAAATGAGTAGACATGAGAGGAAAAGTTATCTAAATACAGTGGAACCTCACAAGATGCTTCAGACAGAGGTAGAGTGAATTTTTTTTTTTCCTCCCCTAGAAAGCTGGTTATCAGTTCCCAACCACAGCAGTGGCATCTTGTTCCCCTCAACCACATCATTTTACACAGGAAGAACCAGAGGACTGTCACCACATCTCTGAGAGTGGGGCAAAAGGGCCTGCAGAGCTGCTGAGATGATTTTGTGCCTCTGCTCCCTCCTGGAGGCTCCAGGGGACACAAAGGGGAGGCAATGGCTGAGGCCCTCCTGCCAAAAGTCTCTCTGGCTCTTTTAAAGCTCTGTTAGCTGGCGGAGGGTTAAACCAGAGAAAAGGCACATGGGGAATTTGAAAGGCACAAATGTGGTTTCAATCTGGTTCATCCTTTCTGCTCGTCTTGCACTGAGCACTTCTGGGGCACAACAGCAGCATCCCTCCAACTCCTCCCTGTGCCCAAAATCTTCTGATCCTTCTCCCTGATCAGACAATGTAGGAGCAAGTCTGGAGCAGGAGACAGTGAGTGAATATAAGTACTTTCCCTCACCCCCCTTCCCAGCCCTGACATAATAACAAACAGCTCTCCAAAAAGCACTTAAATTTACGAACAGTTTATAAATTCACAGACGTTGATTTATAGACGTTGGCTTGACCCAATATTAGACACTTTGGTTTCTTTTCTGTTTTCAAAGTGCTGCTGTTATGGATTGGGTTCTGAGCGCCGTCACACACCAGGAAAGGCCTCCAGGTCCTCCCCGCAGGCTCCCCGCAAGGACGGGCTGGAGCTGGGGCTGGGCTCCCACCCTGCCAGGGGTGGCTCTTCCCCTGCTCAGCAGGATGGCTCCCAGCTGGGTAGCAGCAGTGATGACAGCCTTTCTAGGCAGCTTCATTTCGCCTTCCCTGTCTGCAGGAATGGTGGCAGCGACGCGGGGCGCGAGGAGGAGCCCGTGCCTCTGTGTGTGGTATTCCCTGCCTACGAGCCCCCAGTAGGAGCATGGAATTAACCAGGGGGAAAAAAAACCCCAAACACACACTTCCCCTGTCAAAAAAAAAAAAAAAGAAAAAAAAGCCCAAACAAAACCCCTCCATGCCCTGCCTGGAGTCACTGTTAATTAGCTAAAAGAAATAAAAGTGAGCAAATTTTTACTCCAGGAATGTTAAAATTCCACCCTGAAAAATCGCAGGGCTGGTGTGTCCAGATTTCTCCTCCTGTGGCCACCCAGCATGAACAGAAAACCCCATGTGCAGACCATGCCACCAGGTGAGATGAGGGTGAAGGATAACTGCCTTCCACCCTGTGGAATTTCACAGTCATGTCTGGCTTGCAAACCCAAAATTTGTGGTAACATACGGAACTGTGGGCTTTGATGGGAGCCACGGGGGCCTGGCTGGGGGATTGCAACATGTTGAAAAGCAAGAGAGACCAATTCCTCCCCACCCCCACTACACACACACACACATGAATGCACAAATAAAAGATATTACATCTATCAATCCCTGCCATTTCCTACTTTCTGCCTCTGGGCAGGTCACCTGAGTTCCTCCAGCTGTGACAAAAAGAAGTGATGGTTCATCCTGCATCCTGATCTCAGAGCTACTGATAGTGGAGACTTTCTTTATTGGAGAAAAAGAGGGCAATTTTAATGACCTGAAAGAAGGCTGTAGCAATGTGGGGATTGGTCTCTTCTTCTGGATAACAAGAGGAAACAGCCTCAAGTTCTACCAGGAGAGGTCTAAATTAGATATAAAAAAATTTCTTTACTGAAGGGGTGGTCAGGTATTGGAACATTGCCCAGGGAAGTGATGGAACCACCATCCCTGGAAGTGTTCAATAAATGAGTAGATGTGATGCTTAGGGACATGTTTTAGTGGTGGCCTTGGCAGTGATGAGGTGTTTGCCATTTTGCCCCACTCCTTACAGTTACTTCAAGCTGCTCACCTTGGTAAGCATCCCCTCATTCACTCCCTGCCAGGCACTTTGCCTCCAGGAAGAAAATCTGGTGGGGTTACCTGGAGTACTGCATCATTTCAATCCTTTACCTCGGAGTATGGAGTCCATTTTCCTTTATTTCTTTTTCTTCATACAGATCATTTTACAAAAGGCTTCACTAATAATAATTATTATTAGCATTTAAAAGCCTAGGGATTTCCATTAAGATAGAATGTTAAGTAAAAATTAAAAAAAAAAAAATTAAGGAACCAGTCTACATTTTTCTTTGAGAAATCCATGCATTTTTTTAAAAATTGAAAAAAAAAACCCTCTTTTTTGTTTTGCTTCTAATTAAATAAGACCAGCCGTCACCAGGACTTCTATATCTTGGGAACCTTCTTTTCCTTGAGAAGCAAAAAAAAAATTGCTGGGGAAACTGAACATTTAAGAACATGTTGATTTGACCCTGCACAGGTGTGGATTGTTTTGCAGCAATTTTGCTTGAGTAGCCCTTCTCCACTGCTTATCCAGCCCCAGCCATGCTTTGAGGATGTCTGTTGCCCTGCTGAGGTTTTGTAACCAGTAACCAACCAGAGATGCTCCATGTAGCCGTGTTAAGAGTATATTTTTACTTGTGATTTAATACAGGGTCTGAATTCCAGGCCACAGTTTCCTCAAGAGTCAACAGGCTTGAAACCTTCACTTTCAAAGCTTTGCCAACCCATATTTACATCAAATATCATCCAGCCCACCTCAGGAACAGGATCTGTGGCCAAGACAATGGACTGGCTTCCAAGAGACCTGAAGGTTAAACCTAAATGCACCAGCTTCTTCAGGTTAAATTTCAGTCCTGCTTGAGTCTTGGGGAAACCATCCCTTGGGAATCCCAGTCCCACGTTAACATTTTTTCAGTGTGGGGAAGGATTCAGTGGAGCAGTAAAAAAAAAAAAAATCCTTCTGAAAAAGTGCACATAAACTACATTGCAGCAGCCCCCATTCCTAATTTAAATAACTCAGCTCTTCTTTTCATGTGTGCCTGTGTTTAAAGAGCAACCTGAAAGGCACAAATTCATATTATGGACTAATAGCCTGGAAAATTTCAGTTTAAAAAACAAAGCTGGCTTTGAGTTACACAGGAGAGGCCTGAAAAAAAGTATCTGAAACCACTAACTTCTATTTTTTCCTGCACTTTTTACAACATAGTATAGGTGAAAGGATTTTATTTTATTTTATTTTATTTTATTTTATTTTATTTTATTTTATTTTATTTTATAAACTTGGTTTAAAAAAATAATCAACACAAAAATCCTCTCTCTGGCCTTCATGTGCCAAGTTTCAGCCCAGGGCAAATTTTTTACAGCTGAATTATACACCCTGAAAAATAAGGGACTTATAATGACAACATTGAAGGTCCCCTAACTATAGTGGTATGAATGGGGAGGGAGGTATAATAAGAATGGTCCATAGTGTGTAGCAGCAGCAATAAGTGAAGGAGCCCTTACTCAGCATGAGGAATTCTATATATCTTGGAAGGCTTTCATGAACCTAAACATTATTGCTAAGAAAGGAATAAACAGTTTGAACTGCTGTTGCCATTCATCCAGCGCTCACACACTGAGGAATACATAGAGTTGTTCTCTCAAAGCTGCAGTGAAATATTCCAGACATAATTCTTTCTTACTCCAGGGCTGGAGAGGATTTTGAGCTGCTGGAAGGGAAGTTGGACAAATACTCTTGCTCTCGGATAATTTTTTTTTATTATTATTTTACAGCAATAATGATAATAGACTGTGTGCATACAGGACACAAAGGGGCATTATTGGCCAGGGCTGGTATCTGTAAGTGAAGTGAAACCAAAAGAAGGAGGTGAACTAAATTACTTTTGTTTTCTTTGGGTCATTCCACCTTGAATGTGGACCAAAACTGATGGCCCAGAAAACATATAGAAAAGAGTTTTAAAAATTTTAACATTTTTATGACTGCTACTTCCAAAATCAAGTCATCCATCAAGTTGGAGGCAGAAGTGGGATTTAGGCAGACAAGGGAAACAGGGTGTCTATGCCAACACAGCCTGGGCATCTCCTTACAAAAGGAGATCAAATGTCAGGATTTCCACACAGCAAATCCCTTCTCTGCAATGCCATTTTTCCTTCTGCCCTCTAATTACATCAGCTCAATCAAAGCATTGAGCTTCTGACATTCATCTTTCATTTTAATTTCTGCTCATTTATGTATGAACAGAGTCTCAGTTATAAACAGCTGTACCTATACTTATCTCTATATTAAGCGTCTCCCCACTGTACTTTTATTTTCTGTTCCTTCACATTTTCTATCTCAAGAATCATGTCAATATTCATAGCAGAATTTTCCAATTTTCTGGAAGGAAAATTCATCATTTAACCAGCTCAGTGACTCCAGTCCTATTTAACAAAAGGACATGACTTTAAAACGTGATACTCATCTTAAAGTGGACATCTAGAAAAGTTGTCTTAAAAATATATTTCTAGTGTTACTGACTTCCCAAGAGCCTACGCATTGCTAGCTCAACTCCACATGTCTACTTTGGAACCACCTAAAATTAAATAAGAAAATTTCTACTTTAAAACTATTTGTTATTGTGCCTGTACCCCAAAACTGCTGCTGCCTTTCCCCTCTCTCTCATTTAAAACCACAATTATCAACAACCACTGATAATCTGGATTTAACGACATTTTCATACCAATATCATCCAATTTCAGAGTTGTGGTCAGAACTGTGATGGAGATTAAATTTGTGTCTCTTAGCACAGAAATTAAGATTATACCATGCTTCTTTCCTTCTTTCTGTATTACTTAATGAACCCTTCTTTTTTTTTTTTTTTTTTAATTTACTCTTGCTGGAAATCAAGTCCACGAGCATAAATTGAACTTACAAATAAGTATTTAACAGAAAAAGTGGTTCATAGTCTTAAATTCACACTGCTCAAGTAAATTCAGTCTTTAATCTCTGGAACCCATCTTGGACAAACGTTTCTAGAGTAAGTGTCAAGTTTCTGGCAGTAAATTTGGAATAATAAACAAAAACCTCAGGTGAAGAAACTTTCTAAGTCCCAAAACTGCATGAGTTACAAAGTTAATGTTATGAAGAAGAATTCCTGAGCATGGTATTTTTTCCATACCTGTGAAAGAACTAAAGTTTAATGAGTTTGCAAAAAGTTTGGACATGGAAATAAGTAAAAATTACACATAGGTATTATCCTGAAGGTTTGGACATGTAAATTAACAAAACTGCATACGTGAATAATCCTAAAAGTAATTTCCTTGAAAGAGAAGTGAATGAGTAGCCAAGCATTTAATTCTTAATTTTGAGAATTTCCTCCCAGAATTTGCCCTAAACTGGGACAACAATTTAACAAGATGCTGGAAAGCTAAAAACCAGCACATCTCTCTTGAAAGTTTTGGGAGTTATTTTTTACCTTGTCTCTCCCCACAAGACTGTTAAAAGAAAGTAGGACTGAAGGGGAAAAAGGACTTTCAATGCACTATCAAATTCTCTTCATCTTTACCTCATATAAGCAATCCTTTCTTTTTCATACATAACAGGAAGAGGAATATATTTGACATAACAGTCCACTATAAAGGTATTTTTTACTTTGTATTTATAAATTACTTTGTATTATATATACAAAGTATAAATTACTTTGTAGTTATATCTGTACAGTAGCCAGAAGATTGGTGGATTTAAATTTTTCTATAAAGATGGAAAGGCTGAAAGTTTGTAAAATTATGCTGTATTTCTGCTCTTCAAAATAGTGGCAAATTTTAGTAGCAGATATTTTGGTTTGAAATTTGTATACTTAATCAAAAATATGGGGATTTCCCTTCTAAATGAAGTGGAGCAGGATATATGTGCATTGACAATATGTTCCAGGTTATATTTAACCAAAAAAAAATTTCAAAAGCTTTTCAGTGAGGCAAAAATATTTTTCCTTAATGTCTGAAAAAATCTTGGAAAGACATTTTGGAGGGGAAGGAAATGCTGTGAATTGAAATGCTGAAAAATGTTTGGAAAGATCTTATGAACAGTACCCTGTCCATGTGAAGTCAAATGTCTTTGTGGAGGCTCAAGTGAAGCCTTACACCAGCCACAGTCTGGGGGCAAGGGCTGCCCAAAACCTCTCACAGCTTTCTCTGTGTGACTGTAGAAAGTGGCTACTGCAATAATTTTTTACAGCCCAGGTCAAACTGTTCATCTTCCCAGGGCTCCATGAGTGGTGGGTACCCTCTAAACAGACTCCAAAATGACATTCAGCAGACCAAAGTCAGCTTCCATCTATCCACAGAAACAGGATGGAAGAGGGAGGATAAATATACCTAACTGTGTTCACAATGAAAAGTCATTTTGCTAAAAGCTGTCCATCAGGCCTTTGTGTCACAAACCCTCGTTTGGGTTGTCCATTTTGCCTTGCCCTGCACATGGTGCTGAGAATCCAATCCCCCAAAAATCAGGTCTTCACAAGCTGGAATTTTCTCAGTCTTGGCCTCATTTTGCAGCAGTGTGTGCCCACAGTAGCTCACAGGAGCTACTCAATTTAATTTAGCTCCTTTTCTTTACACAGGGATTTTGACTGGTCTCCTTCCTCTCCTTCACAAGAAAAGTGATTTTCCTAACGACACAGGCTAGACAGATGACAGATTGTCAGGACACAGCACATGTTTTCTTTAAGTGAGATTTTTATTTGTTATTTTAAGGTTATTTCCAGATCCCTGACACTTATTCCAAAAACTCAGGTAACCAAGACGGAGCTCAGAAACTGAAGTTATTCTTAGACTAATCAGCCACTGATCTAAATCCACGACACTAATCTCATAATTTGGCACCACAGAGCTTAACCAGTCACATCTGGATAAGGTATTCCGAGCTAACAGCCATATTAGGCCCCAATGTTTTTAACTTGTTTACCCTGGGAAGTAAAACACCCAGGCTGTTTTATTCTGGACATGGTGAGACCTGCTTGGGTGGAGAGAGGACAATAGTGACCCTCAACAAGATGGGGCTGAAGTCACAGCTGCCCTTGGAACACACAGCTCTGTATTATTTTGTAGCTCCACATTATTTTGTAGGATTTTGTAGACTACACTTGTCTCTTACAACCTATTGCACCCTTCAATGAGGTGTTACCATAGACTGATGTCCAACAGCCTCTGCTGGGTTCTCGTGTTCAGCAGATTTGTGCATGACAGGGTCCCACAGCAGAAGAAATGAATCTCCTTCCTTTTGATTGCACCCAAGGAAGACCCTAAAAGAAACCCCCTCACACCACCCACTCCATCCTTTCAGCACACAATCCTGAGAGAAAACACGGCTGCTATGATTGTTGCCATTACAGAGGAGCAAGAGGGCTGTGCCAAGCCCAGGTCCCAGCCGTGTCAGGGCTGTGCAAACAAACACGGGGGGCATTCATGCTCCAGGCAGAAAGAGACAAAGGCAATATTATTACCGTGCCCATGAACTGAGGCACACTCAGACTATCCAGCTTGCCCAAGGTCACGCAGGAAGTAAGTGGCAGAGCTGGAAATTGAACCCAGATTTCTTGAATTGCAGGCCAGGATTTTAACCACAAGGCCATCTTTCGTCTCTCTCTCTCTCTTTCCTTCCCTGCCCCTCCCCAATCTTTCCATTTTAGCACACTTCTGAAAAAAATTGCTTTTAAAAATCCATTCGGCAATACTTTAGGTATGCTGTGGCCTCCACAACTGTATTTAGCACAATTATAGGCTAAAAGGAACTCTTGCAAATTATGTGCAAATAGATACGTCTTTATGTAAATCCAAGTTCTTGGAACAGAAATCTGCAGCCAAAAAAATACAAAGGCTTAAGACAGGGAGGAATTAAGCTCCAATTTTTTTCCTCTTCAAAGGTTGGTAACTGAGGTACAACATTCTCCAGCCAAAGAATGGAGGGCACAGACTGGATGCCTGGGGAGTAGTTACACCAGCTCTAATAAAACCTGTGATTTCACCTATAGAAATATGAAGGCCACAGACACTAGGTCATTGTTTTAGAGGATTCTGCCATGTGCATGATTTTTTTATATACATGTGCATCTTCTAAACCAGTTACTGCACAACTTGTGCAAGAACACCGACAGCTCAACTTCCTAGCAGAGCCCAGCCCCATAGCAGACAGGGGAGCTGAGCTTTGGAGGGTCGTTTGGCCCAAACCATGCACCAGGAACAGTCTGTGGCTTGTGAAAACTTTAGGAGCTATTAGGTATCCACTACATATGCCAGGGACTGCACCTGGGTCTCAATGCCCAAACCTCTTTTTGGGCAGCATTAGATTTACCAGCTAGAAAGGAAAATTCTCCAAGCCTATATTTAAGTTTAATGTCTTCTGCTCAAAATCCTTAAGCTTGGTCCACATGCTGGCCAATGTCAGTACATGAGAATTACTTCATTTCTTTGTCTAAACAGAGCTGGATTTGGTTGGGGTAGCACCAGGAGCAACGGGGGAAGAGGGGAACCATGAGGTTAAACAGGGAATTTTGTAGGAAGAAGACAAAGAAGGGCCAATAGCTCATTCCCTGCTGCCCAGGACACTTTTCCTGACAAACTTTTACTTGAATATATATATGGTTTTCTGGAAAATGTCAGAAAGTAAAGGAATATAGCATCAGTCTGGTTGGGAGCTCAGGGGCAATTGCATTCCAGGACCACTTGTTGGGGCCAGCACTGGGGGGAGTGCAGGAGCAGTGGATCTACTCAACTAGCAACTTTCCTGCTTACACCAGATCAAATGAGCATCATGGCCTGTGTTTGTAAGGGAGGATCACCTGGCACTCTCTGCATGGTGCACATGGCATCTGCAGAGGGGACCAAATAAGAGTCAGCAGAGCCCTGGAAGCCAGAGGGGACATCCCTGTTCTGAGGTGCATCAGGCAGAGCATCACCAGCTGGACAAGGGAGGGGATTGTCCTGGTCTGCTCTGGGTTGGGGCAGCCTCACCCTGAGCTCTCGGGGTAGTTTTGGTCAGTGTAATATAAAACAGATATTAAACTGTTGGAAAGCATCCAAAGGAGGGCAACAAAGATGGTGAAGGGCCTTGAGGGGAAGCTGTGTGAGGAGCAGCTGAGGGCCTTTGGTCTGTTCAGCCTGGAGAAGGGGAGACTGAGGGGACACCTCAAGGCAATTACAACTTCTTCCTGAGGGCAAGAGGAGGGGCAGGCACTGATCACTTCTCTGCCATGACCAGTGACAGGACCTGAGGCAATGGTTTGAAGTTGTGTCAGGGGAGATTTAGGCTGGATATTAGAAAAAGGTTCTTCAATCAGAGGATGGGCGGGCACTGGAACAGGCTCCCCAGGGAATGGTTACCAAGCCTGACAGACCTCAGTGAGCTCTCTGGCACAGGGTGGGATTCTTGGGGATGGTGCTGAGCAGGGCCAGGAGCTGATCCTTGTGGGTTCTTTCCAGCTCAGCCTGTTCTGATTCTGTGATTCTCCTCACAATGAGGATCACTCCAGAATGGCACTGGTGGCTTTAGCAGAGCAATCCAGCCCTGTAATATGGTAACCTTTGGCAGTACTTGGACACAGGCAAAGGCTGTGGAGTTTAATTTCAGACTGATCCAGCAGCAGGCAGGAGTACCAGCAATGCTGGCTCAGCACTTCCACCAGGACTGGCGCAACTGGCTCTAACTCATTCCTTCTGGGCTCTTTTTTAAAGTGCCAGCTGGGACCGTGCTGCTAAGCTGTCCTCTGAACAACAACACTGTTAATAATAATAACAATATTCACGTCTTACATAGCATTTTTCACCTTTAGATCTTGAAGTGATTTACTATGGAAGGCTTTGGAGGGCTTTAAGAACAGATTATACAGACATCTGTCAGGAATAAACCAGATTTCCTGACCCTGCCACAAAGCAGTGGAATATTTTGATGCTCTTTCCAGCCCAGATTTTCTGTGATTTCCCCCATTTTGTATAGAGAGGACATTAACTCATGCAGCAACAAGGTGACCTCTGTGGATAACACAGATGCAGCTTTCAAGCCCCCATGGCAGCCCAAGATATCATAAATGGTAAAAGAAAAGAACTGAAGCTCTCCCCACCCTAACACTGTGCCCAGCAATTGTGGGTGGTCTCTGTGGAAATGCACCAGTATAGCTCAGACTGGGCAATTATAAAAAGATAACATTTCCAATGATAGGAAACCAGATGTTGTGAGGGAGCCTTGAGGAAGACTTTTGCCAATGGCAGAAGTAAGATTTATCCTTCAGGATGGGGATAGACAGCCCCCATCTCTTTCTTCTGACGAAGGGGAGCTGGGGCAAGTAATTAGTCTGGACACTTGACTTTTTGGTTGCTGAAGACACATAAGAGACATCAAAACCAGCCTGAGAAGGGGGAGCAGAATACTCTCATGTTTTCTTTGCAGGAAGAGAGCTCCCATGAGCACCCAGACATCTCAAGTGGCTCATTTTAAAGTCGGGCTACAATGACTCTGAAACAACACTTTACCTGCATTCTCTTAAACATCAGGAGAGGCCAAAAGTGCTGTCACAGAAATTAGTTAGCAGAGGAGTTTAAAAAATGCAACTTGGCAGTGGCAGAATGGAGATAATGACAGCAGCCTATGCATTGCTGGTGATGGTTTTGTTACAGTGACATCCTGATGACCTCCGGCTGAAACTGGAATAAAAGAACCAGCTCTCAGTGTGCTCCAGAAAACTGCACCTTCCAGGTGAGGAGCAGCTGGACTGACCTCAGACCTGCTGTGAAAGTGTCCCAGAGGTGCCCCAAATGTCCAACAGTAAAAAAAAAAGTCAATATGTTTTTCAAAGTGTTGGATCTTAGGGATTATATCATTCTGTTGCAGGTTTTTGTGGGTTTTTAAAAAACTTTTTGGGTTTTTTGTTTGTTTGTTTTGGTGGGTTTGTTTTGGTTTTTAATTTTTTTTATTTTGTTTTGGGGTGTTTGGCTTGTTTGTGTGTTTGTTTGTTTGTTGGTTTGTGGTTTTTTCCCCCAACAAAGAGCTTAACTCTTTTGTTAACTACAACAAAACTTTACTCTGGTTTATCTAGTGTGTGGAGTGGTGATATGGCCACTGAGCATTTTTAGGAGCAAGAGATCCAAGCACACTGAAGGTGCAAACCTGCCCCGTGGACTCTCCACAGAGCAATACATATTTAGTGGCCCTCAGGGGACTGGAATTTCTTTGTAAACATCAGTCTTAGAAGCAAAACCACCAAGTGCCAACAAAAAGAGGAGCATTCTCAAGCCAGGCACAACCTCATGTTCTTTTGCAAGGGACACAGAAAAGTGATGAGAAATGAGAACATTCTGAACTGAAGGAATAAACTCCTCGTTGTCACCATTCAGGGTTGGCGTTTAGTCATCCTCTACTTCCATACCTGTATGCACAGACCAGCACCTAAAAGACCTCTGAGAAAGTAAAACAGCAGAACAGATCTTAGCTGAATAGCTGTTCCTTTCAGATTTCATGATTTTAAGAACAATTCTATGAGATGGAAATTATTTTAAGCTCTTTTTTTCAATAATGAAAGTATTTTTAATGACCTTTTAATTTCCATCCAAATTTTCTTGTTTTCTCAAGTAAGGAAACATAAAAACAATAAACATCAACCTCTTCCATTCTGCAGACCATTTTTCAGCTTTTGGAAAAATTTTTTTGATAAAAAGCTTTCAGTGCTCAGTAAATAAAGTTGGTGCATTGTTTAATTTTTCTTTTTTTTTCCAAGGGAAAATCTTCATTTGTGACAGAAACCTGCTTTTTTGTCAAAATTGGGTTTTGGTGGAAAAATTTTGACCACCTGTGGAAACGAAATCTGTGAGCGGCGTGTAATTTAGGAGTCGGATGGAGATAAACTCAATGGACTGATTTTTAGTTTCTCATGTTTCGGAGCAAGGCAGGGATCCAGCCCCCCATGCCAGCACGGCCGCAGGGTTGGACTCTTATCAAAGCAGCTGCCTTTGGGGCTCTCACAAGATCAGGTTTTTACTCAGTGAGAGCTCCACATCTTCGGAGGGAGCAGGAAGGCCACAGGAACAGCCTCATTTCAGCACTGACCTCAAGGAAAACCAGGGGAATGGAGGGACTTCAGAGTTTTCAGAAATGGCAGACAGAAAACCAGTCCTTGTTCTCCCCATGGGTATACGGAAAAGACTTTCAGGCATAGTTTAAAGTTTTTTACCAGTTAAAAAAAAACCAAAAAGAGCAAAAAAAAACCTCCAACAAAACCCATGTGAACTTGTTCACTCATCACCTTGAATAAAAAAGGGCAAACCCTCCCCATTCCATGAAGCTATTCTTGGCCACTGCGAGCTGAAAAGCAGGGAGGGCAGTTTGAAGGGGGCAAATACAATTAATGCTCCCACTTTTGCCATATTTCTGGGCCCAGGGGACAAATCAGGAAACTTTATGTCAGCAGGAATGTGAACAATAAAGGCAAAGTGGGTTGCATGTTAGAAAACCGTTTCACTCCCTTTTTATACTTTTTTTATTTTATTTTTTTGCCCAGCAGTATGATGTGTTAACAATTTTGTTGGTTTAACAGTTCACACTTCCAGCACATTTATCCATTGGCACATGGGGGTTTTATGCATTTAACAGTTTTCTTCATTAAAGTGGGTTCCACTGTGTCTTAAAAATTGTTTTCCTTAGACTGCGTGTTTGTTATTTTATATGGTGTGACTGAAAAGCAGGCCAAAATTTTGGCCTTGGAAAATCCACACTGCAGAGAGGAGCCCAGCGCAGGCAGCAGGATTAGCCTCCCTCAAAGCCCAGCACAAATTCTTTTAAGAACTGCTGATTGCACTTTGAAGCTTTTCTCCCCTAATTGCTGGAAGATTCTTAATTTGTCTTGAGCCTGGGAAAACGAATCGCAGATGTATGTGCTGCAATCAAAACCCTCTCTGCACAGGATCTTTGTGCCTTGGTGTGGAGACGTCCTTCACCCCCTTCCACAGAGCTTTCCAACCACCTGTTTTTTTACAAAAACAGTGCCAGCATTTCAATTTCTTTTTTAATTTTTGGAAGGGAGGGCAGGAGCTGGGGGAAGGGAGAAGGCGGCTGTTATTTCTACAGAAGCAGGACTGGTTCTTAGAGGCATAAGAGACACCCAGGTGTTTTCACAGCGAGCCCTGTGCAGGGCCCTTTTGGAGCCCAGCTCGATTCCTGTTTGCCAAACTACACTTTCAAGAGGTGTCAGATATCCAGAACCTGTTTCAAATGCCAAGTCAAGCAACGGAGGGGAAAAAAAAAAACAAGGGGAGGGAGGAGGGAAGAAGGGGGATGTGGGGAAAAAGGAAAAGGGGAAAATGTTCCTCCTCGAAGAAAAAGGTAGTTGTTCCAACTTGGCTGTTTCTTTTTAAAATAATTAGTTAAGCAGTGCATAAAAACAGGTAAGTCTGTTCTGCATTGCTCATAGCCTTGGCAGGCCCTGTCCTTCCCCACGTTGGAGGAATGCCTGTGAACCACCGCTGCACAGGAGAAGGGAGGGGAATTGTATCGCCGTGACCTAAGGCAACCCAGCTTGTAAGGTTAACCATAATTTTTTAAACTAACATGACCTCTGTTAACCCCTCCCCTCCAATCTTAAAAAAAAAAAAAATAAAAAAAAAAGGTAAGAGAGAGAAACATGTTTACAAACCACTAGAAGATTAAAGGGGGAGCAAGAAGCTGAACATCTTGCTCCTTTGGTCTCCCCTCCATCCATCTCTCACTTGCTCCTTTGTCCCTGTGTGTCCCCATCAGTAACTGGTGTTTACTGGGCCATGATGCAGCATGTCTAGGGACTTTGCTTTTTCTAATGAGTCACAGAATCATAAAATTAAACCATTCTGGGAAGCCAAAAAATTCAGCTCCATGTGTGCATTCAGGGCTTTGCAGGAATGTTCATGTCTGGATGTCTGAGTCACGTGCTCTCACAGTAAACGTGATACATCCTCTTTTTAATGACACCATTGGCCTGATTTATTTATTCTATTTCCCTCTACTCATCCCTCTCCCCTCATTCTGCAGAAGAACGCAGGCTATTTCCTCCAGCTGGGATGCCAGGTAAACCCACCTCAGGCACTCTTTGCCCTTTCCTCTCCTATAGCTGTCCTAATTTGAGCAACCAAAGCCAATGCCAGCCCGGCTCTGGGCCAGCCAGAGGTGGCATGGGGCCATGGTCTCTGGTGTAGTCAGCTTTTGTGTCAACATTTGGATGCTGAGTTCATCTTAACCAGAATGTGCCAAGCTCAAAGGAATCCAAGTCTGCCACAGAAAATACATATGCAACACACAGCCCACACATAGACATTGGCTCAGGGATGGGACTGACTTATTTCTGGGTCTCAACATTTTTTTCTATGGCTTATTCCTACCTCGATTCACTTCTGGTCAGTCAGAGTCAGATGTGGCATCAGGAAAAGGGTGTAGGTACAATATGGAGAGACCTGGCTTCATTTCCCACCAGTGCACAAGCTGCAGATGCTGCCTGACTGCTCTTGAATACTCAGCTCCTGTGTGCTCCACCAGCTGACACCAAACTGACTTCACATAGGAAGTGAAGTTAGGCCCCTCTAAAAATATTTTTTCTTTGAAATGCTTCCTTCCCTGGTTAAACAAGCATAAACAAACACTCCTGCTTATGTGTTTATAATTATTAAGCATGGAAAATCTACTAGTTAAGTAAAGCTAATGTACAAAGTAAGGTGGAACAGGCCAAATTCTCAAATGGTATGAACTGGCAGACATTCAAGCCTTCACTGAAAAAATAGGCTTGAACTACCATTCCTCTAATATATAGTCCAGCCCTCCATCCTAGGATGAGTTCATTTACAATTAATTGTTTCTGTAGAAACATAGAAAGGCTTGGGTTGGAAGGAAATTTAAAGACCATCTGGTTCCATCCTCCCAGGGTCAAGCGCAGATAAGGTTGCTCAGGCCCCATCCAACATAGCCATGAACACTTCCAGGGATTTCTAGTCCTGTTGGGGTGCACCAAAAGTAGGAAGTACCATATCTGCTACAGACCACTCACCAGGAGATGCACTGAGATCCACTCCTCCCAAACCCACTTTTTGGAAACTAAAAAATGTCTGCTGTCACTGTGTGTTCTGGGTGGTTTTCCTTCATAAAATATCACTGTCATCCAAGAGAAGTCAAATGCCTGCTTCCAAGGATGAAGCTGAGCACCAAGTTTCAGCGCCTACTTTCTGGAAATATCTCCATCTATGCTAAGTGACAGACAGATCTGCATCCTCATGAATTTAAGCAAATTCCTCTCACCTCATAAGTACCGTCAGAGACATGAGGGAAGTGCAGGTCTGAGAGCCAACTTCCAGCCAAGGAAGTAGCTTGGGAGTTGTGTGAGGGGTAGAAATTATTCCAGAGAAAGTCTGGGGTCTAGGTGTGATCTCACCTTTTTGATCTGAGGACCCAAGGAAGGTGGGTTCTAAAAGCCTTGTAGATGTGATCTCTGTGCTGCTCCTGTGTGTGCCAAGAGGGTCCCATTCCAGATGTTGAACAGTCTGAAAGCAGCTGTGGACAAAGAGAGGCTGGCTGGGAGAGCATCTTGGCCTTTGGCAAGACTTGAACTCTCTGGGTGTGTAATAGTTGGCCTAAGCCCTGCTGGGACCCTTCTAGTAATTTAGCAGTATAACAAGCCAAGCCTTAGAAACAGGCCTTAACACAGAAGTAGCACATCAAGCCACTGTCAAAATATCTCAGTAGGTTCCACTGGAGCACTTTGTAAGGCAGGTCCAAGGATGGAGCTGCAGCCCATTCATCTGTACTTGCATGTCAGCAACTCTTTTCATGAACCATGTGCTTATGATTTCATTGTCTGATTTCTGGACATCAACAAAACATTGGAGACTCATTTTCTAAACTAAGCAAAGGGGAAGAGAAACTGCTGATGGAGAAGAACAAACTTGTGTCATGCTGAGGACCACAGTTCCTCCAGAAAGGCATCACTGGCACGCGTGTATTTGTCCAATTCCCACCCTTCCCCCAACCTGCTTTTTCTATTCTAAAGCTGTTTGAAATGTACTGCAACTCTTATTCTTCACAAATATTTAGTGTCTCAGAGTCTGAATGAACCTTTGCTGCTTTTAAAAATTCACTTTGAGTAGGAAAAATGAAATCAGTAACTTCTTCCTACCTCATTCACTTACAATGTTGATTAATGGTGGTCTTCCGCAGTGGGGAGTTGACTTCATCATCTTAATTGATGATGA
Organism: Haemorhous mexicanus; assembly: GCF_027477595.1. NCBI lineage: Eukaryota > Metazoa > Chordata > Aves > Passeriformes > Fringillidae > Haemorhous > Haemorhous mexicanus. Next base: position 113,266,022 of record NC_082343.1, on the reverse strand, counting down.
GCAACAAGACATCTCTGAGATATCCATGTTAACAGAGAAAAGAGTTCCTGAGGCTATCTGTCACAGTAAAATAAAAAGCCTTGTTTCTGATACAGTTAATGCAATGAATACATGATCATCAATCTGAATGTGACTTCCCCGTCTCAAAAAAAAAAGTTTTGATAATGAAGTTTCACCCAGGTTTAAACTGTTTTTCAAGGTTTGGGTTTGTTTTTTTTTTTTTTTTTCATTATTCCCAGACACTATTTACATTCTTATTCTATAGGTATTTTTATTCTATATGAGATCTGGGGACTGAAGGAAGGAAAGGGATAGGCAAGGGACTGGGAGACCTGATAACAGAACTCAGTGTCAGATTCTCATTTCTGAGCCACATTCTCTACCTCACTGTCCTCTGCCTTCTAATTTCCTTCCAGATTTCTTCCTAATTCACAGCCTTATTCCTTGACATTGTCTCTTGAGCTTTTCTCAGACAGAACAGACAGCAGCGCATGAAAGATTCATTTGGTCTGAAAACTATTGCTGTAATGAAAAAAAACTCTTTTTTCCTCCCTTTCCTGGAACACCTTGAGATTACATCAGAGTCATGAGGGAAATTTGAAAGAATCTGGGTCATCTTTCCTCACTCTCTGTACATTTTTGCCTGATGATTTAGGTGAAACATCCAGTATGAACAAGAATACACTGGGATTCTCATTCTTACTCTTCAGACTCTAAACTGATGAACAAAAAGCACTGTAATTTGTTCCAGTCCTTGATTTGGACTAGTATTACCTATACATATTTTGTAGGTTTTTTATTTACTAAAATAAATGTATGTTTTTATACATAAATGTATTTTATGCACTAATATAAAATAAAATTTTAGTAACTTCAAAAATACCCAAAACTATTATTAACTCCTCAAAACTTTAAGAGATTTTCTGAAGCTGCTGAAATTATTTTTTTGCTTCAATTTAATTAAGTTAAACTTAAAAAGACATCCTGTAATCCCTGTTAAACCAGGCCACAGGTATCAGTAACTGGGCATCTGAAATGATGGTCAAATTTGGGGCAGGTTTTACCTTCACTTTCTTCACAGGAACATTGTAAAGTATCACAAAATACTTTAATGCTAAATAAATATGTGGGTGCCAGTGTGATGGATACCATGGAAGGTTCTACAAGAGTGTGAAGTATTCACTCCCTGACCCTGAAATAAATAGAGCCTGATGTTGAAGATCAGAGGAAACTAATCAGTAGGAGCAGCCAAAGCACCCTGAATAATTCAGGGCCAGTTGTACCCACTACAGGCCTTTTTCTCCTCTATAACACCAAGCACAGAGCCTTCCACTGATGCCATCAGACTTGTCATTCTTGTCACCCTCACCTTTCCTGGTTGCCACTCCTTCTCAAAGCTTGGAGCTCCATCTCACTGTACACCACACAAATTTTCCACATTCCCTGCAAGTTCTCCTTCCAATCTCTTCCTCGTTATGTTGGCAGGATCCTCAACGTCAGATTAAGGAGAAATACTTTGAGGCTGCTTCCTCTGTGCTCTGTATGATACTGGGAAGGTGAGTAATTAAAGCATGATAATTGTAATCTTTCAGCTACTCCACATGTGACTGAAATGGATCCACATGGGAGGTGAGAAAATCAGGGTCTTCCACTCTAATTCTGAGCTGGATAATGGCAAATGCAGAGGCATACTGGGAAAATCAACTGCCTCAATCCTAATAATCCTAGCCCTTGGATGAGATTTTCTGAGACATTTGCCAGATCTGGATGGGTTTTCTCTAGAACTGCAAACCATGCCTCCCATTTCAAATCTTTGCTCCACAGATCAAGTCTACTGGAAGTTACACAAAAAATTTTCTTTGGTTTGGTTTTTTTCAAGATAGCCTAAAAATAGGTTTTTTTCCTCTGACATTAAGAATAAATTTAGCTAAAATGTTGCAAAAGAACTCTGCTTATGAAAAGAAACCAGTGCTGCTATAATCACAGCTGGGGGCAGGTATTGTGCTAGAGCATGTTGATCAAATAAACTTCAGTGTCTGATATTTTCATTTAAGTTGGATTCAGTTTTCATTTAATGATCCAGAAGTGGATCATGGTTGATCATGAACCCAGTGTGTTTCCCTGTGAACACACAGGATTTTCAGTCCTTTCTGAGGTCCCAATAAGGTGCTGTTAAAGAACTGGGGATAAAAAAATTCCCACTGAATTAAGTTGGCAGGAGGAGGAAGCAACTCCTGTGGAAAAAAAAATGAAAATCAAGCCCTGATTCATCTGAATGGAATTCCAGTTTGTGAAAAATGTAAAGGAAGGACATTGATTTCCCCCCCCACCCACACCCCCTCAGTAAAAGCAATCAGCAAAACCAAGTAATTTCAGCTCACATTCAGAAGCAAAGAAATAAATCTGCATAGCCACTAATAGGATTCCTCTGAATGAACTTGAGCCCAACAGTAGCATATAGGCAGAAGCCTGCATCCCAAAATAGAAACCTCTTGGAATCCACAGCTCATCTGGACAGGATTAGAGAAATACTCCCTGAACATTTACTGAGTTGAATTGAACTAATTTACAGCAGTCCTGGAACGTCCCAAACACAGAAGCTCTGAAAACAATGGGATAAGAAGGAATTCTTTGTCCACTGCAGCACAAAGCAACTATTTCAGGCAACAATATCAGTGACGTTAATGACTGCAACACAATCTTTGGGTAGCTCTGAAGGCACTTCTGAAATCTGTGGCTGGCCCTTGGGTACAATGCTGGAATTGTACCCAAGAGAAATTTTTTTTCACTGGTTTCACAGTTTCAGGGGAGATTAGTCAGATTTGCCTCTGACTTGTTTTTTGGTCACCCTGAAGCAGAACAATGCATAACATGATGACAGTGAGGTTTGCTGTGGGGAAATCAGGGTTTTCTTTCAGTGGGGTATCTGGAGGGGAAGGGAGAGAGAATTGTCAATATAGCTGAGTGGCTTGAGCCAAAAAACTCCTGAAAGAGTCGCTCAAATATGACAGGACCAAGATTGAAATACTGAGAAAGACCAAAGTAACCAATGCCTGTAAAGTAACATAGAAAGTTCCCTTTTTCCAAGGTATAATTCAAGCTCACTACCCAGACCCCAGCTGACATTCAGGGAATGTGCTTGGAGGAGCTGGACTGCACAGCACTGTTCTATCAGTGTTACTCTTTCAAAAATTATCCTCTGTTTAAGTAGACTGTAAGTGAAAAAGGGACTTCTCTTATGATATAAGAATTGTTTCATCAAGGTGTTATTTGGCAGCTGCATATCAACATGAAATAGTGAACTTTAATCCCTCTGTCTGGGAAAGGCAAGCAGCCCAGATTTGCTCCTGAAGGAAACTCACAGAAGCCACACTATTAACACTCAGATCACAGGAATGAACAGAGTATAAAGGCCTAGAGAGGACAGATGAAAATATCAGGGATGTATTTAATCCCAGGTGGCGTAAATAATGTTCCAGATCACATCAAGTGGACAAGCTGGAGTCTCAAACCTCCTCCTCCTCCTCTGCACTGCCAGAGAGGCTGCAGCCACTCCATCCTGATCCCAATTAAAAGCTGTCCAGGTTTATCTCTGACCCCGGGATTTTTAGATTGCATGTTCTTACCAAGAACTCTCTGAAACTGACGTTGAACAGAGTTACTCCTGGCTTATGTCAGAGCAGGGAAGATTCAACCCCTAAGAGATTCGGCTCTTTTAAGCTTGTTTTGCTTAGGCTCTGGATGAGGAGCCAATTGCAGTGAGACCAAGAGTGCAGCATGATAAACAGAATACCCAGAGTTTTCACACTGGAGATTAGGAAAAACGAAGATTTTAGAAGGGTAAAATTCATTTAGTTGGCAAAATGGGGCAAGGGATGTCACATTTCAGATACTAAAAGTCTGAAAGTGCAAGGCAGCACTTGTGTGAGTTTCTAGCTCAAAACTGGGGCCTGGATACAGGTACCTGCAATTTCCATAAAAAACTTCCAGACTTGGGCTCATCCGGCTGAAAAATGTCATAACTTATGCCATGAGAGTTTTCCTCAGACAAAAACAATCCTCCCGTGTGGGAAGAGGCTCACTCAGACACACTGAGTCATTGTCTGTGTTTCCCTACTGACAATTTTCACATTGAGGGGTTTTAACCGTTTCAATCAAACTGCATAACAAATTAGAGTCTTAGATGTATTACATTCTTGCAGTTTTAAAAAATAAAAAGAGGTGGCTCAGTGGAGAAGGAAAGGCTTCTTAATTCTTCCAGAGAAGAAAAGAATTCACTGTGAGCCCAGTTTTTATTAGATACCTGAGATGCCATGTAGGGGATGGTAGGCACAGAAATGCCAAATGTGCAGAGGCTTCAGCCAGCATCCCTGATGTTGAAGACATCAGAAAACCTGCATCCCACATCATTGGTTTGTTGTAATGTGGATTCTCTGATGTCTAATGCAAGGTTAGTTTACATGCATTCTCAGTGCCATTGAGTTTAAAAGCCAACCAATGTGAGATACAAACCCTTTGGAAAGCAGGAGTAACCAAGGCATGTACTTGTGTGTGTCTAGACTTAATAATTGGACAGATAGATGATAATTATTGTCCCTAGAAGGTTTTCAGAAATACAAAAAACCTGAGGAAGAGAAGAATAACATTTGCAAAACAATCAAGATGATTTTCAGGAATATTATTTCTGTTGAACTCAGTTATGGGCTAAATACCTCAGCTGGTTTTAAATGAATTGACTGAAACACCCTTAAAATATACACACATGACTATAAAGTCACAATATTTAAAATAATAATTTCACTGAATAACTGTGAGGTGAAGACACAGATAATTTTCTGATGAGCCAGATAAAGTAGCCACAGCAAACACTAAAGATCATTAGAATCACATTGCAGCTTTGGAAATCACTTCCTCCCTGCATGAGTAAGAGGTCACCAGACACGCATTCAGAAGGTGTGATGCATCATTTCTCCCATGGAAGAAAGGAGGCACCTCAGGCAGGGCTGAGTTGTGCATGTCTCTATTTGGCAAACAGTTGAAATATTTAGAAGCATTGTGTTTCTGTCCAGAAATTTCAAGAGATGTATGTTTATCTTCCTATTCTTTGCAGTCATCTTAGAACTCAGAGAGGGGAAATTATAACATTCAGTGGAGAAGGTTGGATAGAAATTACTAGTGCAATGGGTTATTTGTTGCAGTTTTGTTCAATGCCCAAAGATTTTCTGTGATTAGTGGAAAATCCCTCACTTGTACACTGTATGTGGATGGCATTCATCTTGTCCAAAACATCTGCTCTGGCATTGATTTTCAGGGGAGGAATTTATTTTAGCAATTACCAGCGAATTCTTTAGTATCACAGTCCCAATAGGTCTTCAGCTGTCCAGGCCCTACATTGCTTAGCTTGCAATATGTGATTTTTGCCCAAAAAACATCACTCTGGAGATGATCTCGTCTTGGGACTTTCCATGTATCCTCTGCTCTTAGATTCACATGAACAACTGTTTGCTTTAGGATGAATCATGTCATGTTTTTACAATTTCTGACACTTATAAATATTTTGCTTCCGCCTGGCGGTGATGTCAGCCCCCTACTATTATTAAATGTCGTGCTGTGTTATTCCCATTTCGGGTGCTAACCTCAGTGGAGCCCTGACCAAACCCAGCTTCACACTCTCAGATCTCACAGAAATGCTGCTGGTGTGTGTCCCATTTGTAACATCCCTAGTTACCAGCTGCTTTGAAAACCTGTGCTAATGTGTTGGAATTACTTGTCCTCTCGAGCTGATTCCAGACCTGCGGTTTATGGATTGCCTTTGTGGTTTGCTAAAGGTCAGGCCCTGGATGGCTCTAAATTTTCTTAAGTGGAATTCAAACACCGCAGATGAGGATGTGCTCAAAGCTGCTGTCTTGGGTGGTATGGATTCAGATTTGGTACTTGTGCTCAGGAGTGGCGTCTCTCCTCTTCTTTGGGGCAGTGGTGATCAGATGTGGCTGTCTCAACCTCCCAGGGCACCATCCATCCACCACCCTTTGGTCAGATCCCAAGTGCCACCAAAATTTCAGGCTCAGGCTAGACCCCAAGTCACATTTCAAATTGTGCAACACCACTCCCACCCCATCCCCACAGTGGTGCCATCCCTGCCTTTGGCCTGACTCAGGAAGAGCAGTTCTCTCTCTCTTTTTGCTGGCTCACAGGCAGCAACTGCATCAGCCATAACTCAAAATTGTGAACAGATGAGCAGATTACTTACTTGAACTGTACTCAATCATTACATCACCCTTGTACTGAAAATCACAGCACTGGCTCCCCATAAGATTTTGCATCCACTTTTGGGTTTGGATCCAGAGCTACTGGCTTTACTCACTTGCTCCATCTTACCTAAAAGAGCTGCTTGTGCTTCATAGACATCCTCAGACTCTGAGATCAGTCGGTGCCGATTTATTGATCATTCCAACGCTCTGACTGAAAACTGCTGGTGTTGAAGGCTTGGTTCCTCCAAACCTGTTTTGTGGAAATCCTTGCAACCTTCCTCCAAGAAGGGGAAGGGAAATAAATCTGCAAAACTGTCCAAACACAAAGAGAAAACATTTTCTTAAAGCTGACAACAGCTTGGCCTCAGCAAAGGGAGAGCTCAGATTTTTTTTTTTTCATGAAACTCTTTCTGTGAAATTTTTGCATTCAGAAATATTCCTGACTCAGGAATAGCTGTGGATGCTAGACTGCAGATAAGAGCAGTGAGGAGCCAGAGAGCTGTGGCACACAAGTCTGCCTGCCCAGCCATGATGGGTAAGCCCCTGACAAGGCCCCCAAAAGCAGCAGCTCCTGGGCTGGGGTGCTCAGAACTCCAGGCACTTCCAGCACAGCCATGACTCGGTACTGGGCAGATTTAGCAATGATCACAACTCTTTGGAGGTGCTGATCTTCCCCCACAGCAGAGCCAGTGCTGGCTGACTCCACCTGCCCCACTGTCTGTCAGTGTCTTGCTCACCCTGCTGTCATCAGAACATTGGCCATGGTACCCACCCACCCTTCTCACCACCGTGGTGCTGTTTGGAAGTCAAGCCTGACCTATGCTGAGCAATGAGTTTCCTCTCCCTTGGTGAAAATCAGCTCAGGATAAGATCAAGGGTGTGCAGACCATGAGTCAGAGCACCAGAGAGAGCTTTCCATCTCCCCCATTGCAATGAGGGGCATTGCTGCCCACTCAATACAGAGTGAAATTATCCATAAGCCTGGGGCTCACTGCAGAAGAAAAAAAGAATCCACTAAATGAAAACCAGCATTGACAACCAATGGGCACCTCCCTAAACAGGCTCACCTGATGGGTCAAAGCCTGTGTGTTCAGGAGTGGAGAAAGGGATGATGTCCACAAGGCAGGTCAGTTCAGGCCAAAGAGTCAGTGTCTCATCCAGTCAGCCCTTACCATCAGAGTCACACACCATAAATCCTACAGCCCAAGGGCCACTAAGGACAAGAGAAGAAAAAGAAATAAAAGGAAAGAGAGAGGAGAGGTTCGGAGAGGAGAGGTTCGGAGAGGTTCGGAGAGGTTCGGAGAGGTTCGGAGAGGTTCGGAGAGGTTCGGAGAGGTTCGGAGAGGAGAGGAGAGGTTCGGAGAGGAGAGGAGAGGAGAGGAGAGGAGAGGAGAGGAGAGGAGAGGAGAGGAGAGGAGAGGAGAGGAGAGGAGAGGAGAGGAGAGATGGCTGACAGCTATGGAACACATACCTGAACAAGAGACCCAAGGGGGAGAGAGCTCCAGCAGCAGCTCACAGGCAGGGGATGGGGGTGGGTTCCTAGTCATCACTGAATCATAGAAACATAGACCCCCTTATGGTTGGAAAAGTTCTCTAAGATCTTTGTGCCCAACCATTAACCCAGCACCACCACGTTCACCACTAAATCATGTCTCCAAGGTGCACACATTGTCCTCTCACCAGCCCTGAGGACAGAGCTTGGCTCAGTCCTCAGCAGCATCAATGGCAGCAGCCTCAGAATCCCAGCCTTTGCCTTGCTTTTTGCCAGGCTGAGCTTCAGGGCTTGCCAGTGTGGCACAGCTTTGGCACAAGCCGTGTGCGTGTCTGGACCTACAGGTTGTCTGCTCCTCTATTAGTGGTTCCCTCTTCCAGACTTTGCCACATGTGCTTTTGTGTTCTCCCTTGAAGCTTTCCACAGCAGGGCTGCAGGGAAGCCTCGGGAATGGCTTCATAAGCACAAGATGTCACGCAATTAATGCCAGATGTTATTATCAAACACAACTCCTAGGCACATGCAGGATTGGCAGAGGTGCTTAACTCTGGGGAGGGCCCCCAAACAGGCTCTGGACATGTTTAGCTGCAAGGCTCCAACACTGCTCCACACAATCCTGGCAAAAATTGTGATAGTGTCTTGGCTCACTCAGGGAAAGACAGGTTTCAGGTTAACTGCTTGGGGCTTGCTGTGAGCGTTTATGTGATCCCCAGCCCATCCAGATGTAGCTCCATTCATTCCCACTCTACAGATGGCCAGAGCAATCCACTCCCTGTCATGTGTAATGAAGGGTAGGAAGGAGAGAGGATTTTTGACATGTTTAAATATTATCCAAAACAAAAAAAAAATCTCAAAAGCCAGGGATGCATTTAAATAAAATAAAGCTGCCAGCAAAATCCCATATTTGTTACAGCTCATTCCAATTCATTCTCAGAGCCATTCCTCTGCAAAAATGGCAGCTCCAGTAGTTTGGTGGCCAGATGTTCCCTGTCATACACTCTGCACTGCATCAGGAGGTTTTTTCCTGATGTGACTCCTTAAAAACAGTGAACTCTGATTCTAGGACAACCTGAGTACACTTTTCCATAATGAGGGGCGATTGAAAAAATACGGCTGTTGACTTGGCTAGTGAAACACGGGCTTTTTTGTTCTTCTCCTCATCTTTTTTAATCCTCCAGCTGGCTGCTAATCCAGCATCATCAACATCTTTTTGCATTTTATTCCTTAAGCCATTCATATTATACACATTCCTGTTTTTAAAATACAGATTTTAAAAGTTGATTTGATGTGGCTTGGAATAGTGACATGCTTACACAGTTATAAAAAATTCATTAACTTGGGGGAAAGAAAAGATTGAATCTTTTATTTTCTTTCCTTCCCTTTCTTCATTTCCAGCATACAAAATTATTTGCTGGTCATTTAGGAACCGCAATGTCAAAATGTGGTTGCCCCATAGGGAGGAAAAAAGACAGTTCATCTTTGCAGTTTTCAAGACAGTTGTTAAGAAGTAGCTTTGGCAAAGGCCAAAGCCAAATTGATCCTTGAGCTGCAAAGTGTAAAGCCTATGTTAGCAATTCTGCTCAGTTATTGAGAACACCTCTTCCCACAGTCCTTAAATCTGCCAAATCCTAACCAGAAGATGATGCTCTACAGCGCCTTTGTTCCAGACTTGTGAAATCCCAGTCTCCAAGTTACAGCTGCCAGTGCTCCTGTCTCTAGGCTCAGACCATTCCTGGACCTCCAGTGAGATCAGCAAAAAAAAAAGAAAATAAAAACCAAACCAAACCAATTTGGAGCCCTCCTCAGGAACACTGAAATACCTAATTCATCTAAGCCATAAGGTGATAACTTGGTGTCCAGTTCATAGAGGAATTTAAGTGGCTCAACTCTCTGAACTCAGCTGGAGTTTAGGCACCTAAAGGGGAAATCTGGAGCACAGAAGAGAGTTCAGTGTCCTGTGCTCTTATGTAAAAGTTCTATATCACTTTTAGAGTGTCCTTCCACATCCCTGTACCACCTCCCTCCTTGTGCTTTATATGAAAACATGACAAAATCATATTTAAGGTCCTTGGGTGTTATTTTGTTGTTATTCCCAGGACACCTAACAAATGGATCAGTATTAAGCCTGAGAGAAAGATGTGAAGCAAAAAACCTTAGTTTTGTCCAACTTACAATGTATGCAGGCCTCTGGCAAAGATACCCTCAAAACATGGGCCCAATCTCACTAGCAGTGGGGAAACCTATCCAGGTTGATGGTTCCTATGGAAAAGATTTTGCAAGCTTACCTTATTACCACCACATTAAGCCATATTCTCTCACCACTACATAAGAAGTATAAACTACTCCTCTCCCGCAGCAGAGGAAAATTATTTGATGTTGGAAGCAATGAGTGATTGAATGTTCTGCCAGTTTCTTGATATGAAACATATTTTTTTATTTTCCAGGCTAATTTTGTCTTCAGACAAAAAGTCCTAAATTCCAGACTTTGTCCTCTAGAAATATTTGAACCTGACTCATATTTTTAATTAAGTTTATTTTCTTTGTTATGACAGAGTTAAATCCCATGTGATGCTCATATTTATATCCAGACTTATACTGAAAGGACAATCCACAGGACAAAAATGAAATTTTATCTGACTTTTCCTGTTATTTGGTCTCTTTTGCTGGAATCCCTCTGTTCTAATCCAGTGTTATGACACTGGATTTAAATGAGAGTGGAGTAGAAATTTAGCCTGAAGCCATTTTGATAGTGCTGCCTACAAGTCAGGTGCATAAGACTGTGAGGAAGAATTCTGACTGCTTTGTCTCTGTGGCATGAATTTCATGCCAGCATCAACTTGAAGGCCAGGCAGACCACCACATTTATAAAATATTTAATCACATGCTTCAGTTGAGACCTCAGGATTTCTAGATTGACCTGGCCTTCAAGACTTTAACGTGCTTTAATTCTTTAGTAAATAATATAACATTATAGAGATGTCCCTTTTTCCCCTGCTGGTGCAGCTGTCAAAATCAAAGCATGAAATATTGCACTGTCCTGTGAGATTTGTATCTTTCCAGTTTCAGGTTTGAACCAATATTTTATGTAAAGATTTGATCTCCAGCAGTTTGCCTCTAAAGTGCCAGGGATATTGTGTGGACTACAACTTGCACTCAAGCAGTCTGAAGGCTGAAAGAAAAGAATATAAAACAGTCATGAAGTCTTATTTTTCGTTCCCACACAAGAGAGGGTTTTCAGCAATCAGTTATCACTAAAGTGTATAATTTAATATCCAGTGTGTGCAATGATTTCAAGCCAACCTGAAGCAGTAGGATCTGTCATTCACTGGCTTTGAGCCCCTCAGTGAGATGGGGAGAGTCCATTGATTTGCTTCCAGGCAGGGTCTGTGGCTGTCTCACGCCTGTCTTAGATTGTTCACAAGATGACAGTCTAACACCATAAGATATTAATATTTGAACTATCAAAAACTTGGGGCTGTCAGTTTTTGTTTCAGCTTAAAGATGCATTTGAGATTTTTATTTTTCAGTCCATCTGAAGTCATCCAAAGATGACTTTGAAGATCACATGAAAAGGACACAGAAAGGACCAGCTTTGATCAGGACAATACAATGGAGCTATTAAGGGCTGAGGACTGGGTGAGTGACCCACATGCCATATAGTAGCAGTAACTAATAAAAACAATTAATAATAATAAAGTCAGAGAGCCAGTCAGTGGCTCAGTGACCTCACATAGGAGCAATCATCAACTGGATTGACATTTTGGGCTGCCTGGAGTATAAAGGCTGAAAGAAGATTATCACTAGATTCTTATAATTGTTTTATGAACCCCCTGGTGAATGCAAACAGGGACTGAAAAAGAGCCTTTCTTACATAAGTTGACAATTAAAGCCTTGGCAGGCCAAACAGTAGTTTCTAGTCTTTCAGCAATGAAGTTTAATGCTCAAAGCAGATCTCTCTCTCTTCTTTTTTTTTTTTTTTTTTTTTTTCACTATTTGGTCATGTTTTCTCCAGCTGGTAAACATGAGTCAGGATTTGTTTCTGGGGGAGGGAAGAACCGGCTGCTTAGAAACCAGCTCACCCTAAAACAGGACATTTATCCTCAAGCAGATAAATATCAAGGAAAGCTCAGTCTATGTTAGCTGATGTTATCTCTGACTTTGCAGAGCAGCTGGTCCTGGAATGGGATGAAAACCCATCAGGCCAACTCTGACCACTCAACTAACACCCTGAGTGGTGATCTTTTCACCTGAGTATCTCAGTCAGCTACTTGCAGACAAAGAAGCCTGGACTTCATTGTGGACCACAGACCTACAGCAAAGCTACCCCATCCCACCCCACCTGCCTATTTTTCTAAATTTCCAACAAATAGGAGCTGGGAATTGCAGTGGGACCTGCATATGCCTCCTTCTTCTTCATCATCTTCCTCCAAATGGAGCACCTGAAACACTGAGCTTTTCTAATATGAAACCTTGTGTGATCTGGTCTTACCTCATGGCTGGCTCTGCTCTGAGGAGATCCACTGAGGTCCCTTCCTACTGCAATTATTTATGCTCCTATGATATACATAATCTGACCTGGATTTTCTTTTGTTGCTGACTAGAGAGTCCCAAAGCCACCATGAACTCCTGATTTTTCTTTGTCTTCCTGTAGATGTTACACACATTTCTTACAACATCACAAGATAAGTGAGCCCTTAGGCAGTACCTGAAACAGGAGGAGGCAATGTCTTTGTGATACAGCCACACCACTTTCAGGGTCATCTGTTTGCCAGAAAACTTAACAGTGCTTCCTGGGCTCCCAAGGAACAGATTCAGGTTCTTCTGAAGGTTTCAGAGAAGGAGTATGGTTTAAGGATGATCTGTCAGCCCTTAGAGGAGTTTCTGTTAACTACAGAAGCAATATGGAAAGACCTGTTGGCTGACTTGGGAGACTAAAACTGGGTACTGAAGACATTTTACTTGATTAAATTTGCTGAGCTCCTTTCCCAAAAATTATCTGCAGGAAGGAGGAATGGCTCACAGGCAGGTGTGGGAAAAGGAAATGAGAAAATATCTGACTAGGAGAGCTGGTGGAGGGAGGCAGTGGGAAAACATTAATAGAAAAAAAATATGGGGGTATAAAGATAAAAACTACAGATACGACACAGATGGCCACATTTGTAATTTACTTGAAGCACAGGGAAAGTTTAGGCATATGCCAAACTTTTGTTATTGGCTGATCTGGAATTAGCTAGACTCTTGAATGGTGGATTGCACATTGTGAAGGAAATTTCAGGTAAGAGCATGAACACTGGGACAGCTTCCCCTTGCAAGGCTCTTTCAGATGAGGAAATCTGGGGCTCTGCATCTTCTCTTCCTGACCTGGTAAAGCTGATGTTTGTACCACTGTGTCTGCATGAGCTTTGTCAAGGAGAATGGCCAAAAGGAAGCCTCACCTTTTGGGTCAACATCTCCTCACAAAGTCTACTGGTGCCCAGGAAACAGGAGAGGGACTGAACAGCTACAGTCCACTGGGATAGAGAGAGGAAGTAAAACCCACCTACACTGAGGAGAGGATTCTAACAGGGCTGGCCTGACCTCTCCAGAGGGAGAGAAGGTGTCTAGGAGAGCACCAAGCCCTGCTCCTGATGCAGGTGTCAAATTCATAGAAACTGAAATATGAAAGGAGTGAGTTTTAAATGCCTGTCACTCAGACAGCTCTGCCTCCAAAGGGACAGGAGGGTTTGGTGTCTGTTAATTGGGTGGAGGTGTTCTGCTCTTTTATTGGGTTGAAAATGAGATGCATTAAGAGACTTTTACTTCAGCCTGTGGCACTCTTTGTCCTTCTCAGCAGGGAATGCAAGTGGCTTGCAGGGAATTGGCAGGGAATGAGCATCTTTCTTGTCATTAGTGTTGTGAGCAGAACTGCAATTGATACAAACTCCCCAAGGGTGAGGCAACCTGGGCAGAGTTACAGGAGTATGGTGAAGGCAGAAACCTGTAAGGGAACTTTCCAGTTTCTCATGAATTACAGGAGCTGAAGAGACTGATTGCTGAGCTACCAAAGCAGGCTTAAAAAAAAAAACAACCAAAAAAACCCCAAAAAAACATTGCAAGGACTTAGCCTGAGGCAAGTGTTGGGATAGGAAAAGAAGTTACAAAACTAACAAGGAGTTGATGCACCCACCATTTTGCCACGTAATGTTCTAACATTAACCATGCACCAAAAACGCCAGTCCCTTCCAGCCTTTCCCCAGCTCTGATCACTCCAAGAAGCTGAACAAAACCCTTCATTCATTACAGCCCAGTAGGATGCAAACAACTTCACAACTTGATAATCCCTTTCAGCCCTTATTAAATCAGCAACGCGCTGCAGGTGGGAAGTCAGCCTGGAAAGGAGAGACGGCCCTTTACGCACTTTGCAATAAAGCACGGTTTTAGTCACCAAAAAAGATTTCCAGGGCTTTCCCTGCCTGCCTCCCCTCCCAGGAGGCAGATTCCCAGTGTCCCACAGCAGATTACACGAGCATGGTGTTTGCATTACGCGGTGGTGATGATGTGTTTGTTCTTGGCACCGAGGGGCTCTGACTCCGCACAGCTCCAGCAATGACAGTGGAAATCTTTCAAGCCTCAAGCTGGATTTGCAGCTTCCCCCTCCCTTGCAATGCAGAACACAAGACTCTTTTGTGGAAAAGAAAAAAAAAAAAAAGAATCCCACTGAGATTTGTCTTCTGTCAAGAAAGAATGGATTTACAGCCCTCAGGACATGGCCCTGCTTTTCAAACACAGCCCCCAAGCAGTGGTCGGATGCTCATATCAGAAGTTAGGCATGTATAGGCTGACTTTATGTCCACATTTGTAGATTTGATGTTCCATTAATGAGCCCAGCATATGGGAAGGTAGGAAAGGAACAACCCATGGCGGGTTTTATTGGCAGTGCAAATTTTCCCAAGCATGGTGCAGCTCCTGGAGCCACCTACACAGCACTGCTACCCCTGTCAGATGTGGCCAGACATTCTCCTGGTTGATCAAAATATGGCAATTCTTTTTAATATAAGATATCATCATTTTAATGTATGCCTTTTTTTGTTTGTTTTCCTCTCAAAAGTTTTCTAACTTGATTCTGTTTATTCATTTTACTATTTTCTTCCTTCCCAATTAAAAACTCTCAGAAAAATAAGCAGGTTCTTTTTAAAACTAAAGTGTTAAAGGGAAATATTTAATTTGAAAAAATCTCAAAAAGGATTTTGATCTAAAGCCAGAATTTTTAGTAAGAATGTTTCCATGGTTGGTTTTTACTTTTTTTCCCCCTAAAATAAATAAAATTTCAGATTGAATTAAAAATTTCCATACTGGTTGGAAAGCCAGTTCTTTTCTGTTGGAAAAATACTTTGATGCACTGAAAGGAAAAAAAAAAAAGCCTTTTGAAAAACACCTGACTTCTATTTAGAGAAAACTAACCACCTGAAAACCCCCTATCAGATACTAACCCTATATGCAGTTTGCATTCACACTGGCAGGCAGCAATATCTTTTTCTTCCAAAATGCCTTCAGCTTTCTGTCTGTTTGCAGGCTTGCCTGCATATGGATTTAAGTTTCAGCCTAATTTATATATATGTATGTATATAATACATACATACATATATACATGTATCTATGTATATATAAAAGTCACTGTGGCTTTCTCCTCAGACTGTACAAAACTGTCTCCTCTCTTGTTCCTGGCATTGATATTTGGGTCCTACTTGTATGGGGACATTGAGAAAAGGAGCTGGAAAAAATTTGCCATGAAGTGTCTTGGGGCTTACAAACAAGTGCATATGTTTAAACTTGATTTGTCATCTTGGGTCCAAAGAGGTAGCTCTGTCTGAAACAGAAGCAACTCTGTTTTGGGGTTGAAAAGGCACATTTGCACACCTTGTTGTTAATATACCATGTTTAGTAAAGTTTATGTTTCATGAGGTAAATCAGGGAACAATGTAATCTCATAATCTACAGAGATTTGAAGGACTCACATGCCCCAAAGCACTTTTTCTCTCTCCCCACAACTTTATCTGATGAAGTCAGTGAAGAGCAGATATTATACTCTCCTGCAAAGTTTGCAATCACTGAGATTTTAAGGACATTATGAAAGGATTTGGCTTTTAGGCAAAGCTTTAAATTTCTATTACTCTTGTATCCCATTTTCTTCTAAACTTTAGATGCCATAAGAGAGAAGAAAAAGGGAAAAAACTACTCCCTTTTAACTGCGACAATTCAAGGTTAAACAACTCTTAGAGGAATCCTACATCAGTGACCCTTACTTTCCTTCTCACAGCAGCACAGGCAGAACACGAGTGTCTGTATTCCCAATTTGCCTTTTGCCTTCTCAGAGTACTTTTAAAATCATCACAGATTAACAGAGTGGGTCAGATTGGAAGGGACCAAGATTGATCATCTGGTCTCACCTCCTTGATCAAGCAGGCTCATCCCAGAGTGCAGGATTGCATCCAGGCAGTTCTGGAATATATCTGGTGAGGGAGACTCCACACTCTCTCTGGTCTCTGTTCAGTGCTCAGTCACTGCACAGGAAAGAAGTTCTTCCTTGTGTGCAGGTGGAACTTGCTGGGATCAGTCCCTGCCCGTTCCCCTGGTGCCACTGCTGGGCCCTGGAGCAGAGCCTGCTCTGACCCTCCCTGCACACAGGGACACCCAGGGCTGAGGTCCTCTCCAGGTCCTAGGGCTATTGTTCCTCATCACATCCTTTTGGCATTTGGGCCATTTGAGAATGGTGGGAGAGCATCCCCCAACAACAAGTGTCAGTCTTGCTGCAGCTGCTCCAGGAGCAGAATCCCCAAGCAGTTCAGAGCAGGTGTTCATGATCAATTTGGTTCCCTGGGTGAGGCAAGTTCCAGGCATGGGGGTGATTTACCTGGCCTTGAAACAGAGCAGTGATGGTTGGAGCTGGAAGATCTTTAAGGCCTTTTCTAACACAAACCATTCTATTATTCTGTATTCCAGTGATTCTTATAGATTGATTCTTATAGATGCTACTCATGGCTGATGGTTTGGTTTGGTGGGGTTTTTTTTGGTTTTTTTTTGGGGGGGGGAGGGGTTGTTTTTTTGTTTGTTTGTTTGGTTGTTTTTTTTTTTTTTTTGGCTGCCTAGGAGCTGAATATAAAATTAATTCATTTAATTTTCATTAACAGTTTGTTGGTTTGTTTCTTTCACGGAAATTGCACCTCCTCTGTTCTGAGCCAGCACAGGGTTTGTGTATCTGTTTCCTCAGAAAAGTTGGAGCTGTCTGGATGGATGCTGAAACAAACTTTTAGTCCTTTCTGTTTTCTCACATTTGGAAGAGAAGCTGCATTAACATTGAGAAAGTTTCATAAAACCCCCAGAAGCTTGGGGACTTGAGGTAGGGAATTCCTTATCCATTTTCTGCCCCTGCTGCCTTTCTGAGCCTTTCCTCAGGGAACTTAAGGACATTTTGTCCAGAGAGGTTTGAACTTCTAGTGCTGTTGGGAGCCTCTCAGATGCCATTGCCCAAGGCTCTTGGCTTAGAGCACTGAGTCAAGACACCAGGAAAATGAAAAGTATTTGCTGAATTTTAGGTGAAGATGGGCTGATTTTGAATCTGTATAAAACGTTTCCCCAGAAAGAAATGAGAAATGTTTCTTTTTTTCAGATTGGACACCTCTAGTGAAAGATGTGAAAGATGCCCCTGCCCATGGCATTGGGGTTGGAACTAGATGATTTTGAGGTCCCTTCAAATGCAAACCATTCTATGATTTTATTATTCTCTTACAAAAAAGAAAACAAAACAACCAACAGCAACAAATTTAAATTCAGGTTTTCCTCTAATAACTTAGGGGGGAATTTCTTTCATGCACAAACAGTTTAGCAAGCCTGTCTACAAAAATATAAAGTAGGATTATGCCCAGTGTTCACAGCACTGAGCTGGGCAGAGCAGCAGGGAGGTTCTTGGAATGTGTTGAGCAAGGCAGATATAAACCAGATGAGGATCTGTCCTGCTTTATTCTCTTCCCCCATACAGACTTCATTGATATGAGCTAAAATATAGTGATTGGAAGAGGCATTTGCAGGGGAAGCAGAATGCAAAAATTCAAACTGGGGCCAAGCAAGGGAGAAAAAAAAAAAAAAACACCTGCCAATAAAATTGACAAACAATGGGAACAATTGCAAGTCTGGAGAGAAAAAAAAAATCATTCTCACTCTGTTCTCCACAGCATGGTATCTTCTCTTAGAGCAGAGTGACTGAATTTATTGAGGTCATTTGGTAATTTGACTACTGTAATATATTTCACAAGTGGGAGGGAAATGGCCTGATGAGAGCATGTGAGAATCCAGATCACTGGGGGAGGAGGTTCGCCCAAATTTATAGCCACCAGCAAGGATGTGGCTTTACAATTCACAGTTACTCTTTCTTTCTCCCTTTACCATTGAGAAATCTCTCCTGTTAATGGCCTGTGCTTGACATTCTGTGCAAATTCAGATCTCAGTGGTGCTGGAGTAAAATCCTTTGAGATTTATGGATTCAGTCTGGAATAAAATAATGATTTTTTCTATATTTGAAAGCAATTTTGAATAAGCATGAGCTCTCACAGGTTGTGATGCTTGTTTGGAAATACCTAGAACATGAATGAGTGTGGAGTAATCTAATCTGGATGTGGGCAAGCTCACATTTGTATGAGTTGCTCCATGTGTGATTGAAATTTGGATAATCTGTCCTGCTTTTGACTCTCCCTCTGGAGTGCCCTGTGCTGCACTGCCCACACCATGGACTGAATCTTCTTTGTCTTTTGCTTTGTCTTTTGTGGGTCGTCAGGTGGATTTCTCTTCTCCACTTCACACCTGAAATAAACAGATCATTGTTTTCCTTTTTTTGGGTCCTGACTCAAGCTGTCCTGCCATTCAGCTTCCATGGATGACTCTTTATTCTGTTCATCCTCGATTCCTGTGAGAAGAGCCTCCCTTACTGCCACATCAGACCTCAAGATGTCAAAATATTCCTGAGATTAAGAGGTGCCACCACTTCCAAGACCCAGGCCAAGACTAACACAAAGAAAATGGGAAGGGATATCTACAAAAATGTCAGAGACAATAACAGAACTGATGGCACAGATACTAATTTTTGCAGTATTTAATGTAAGTTGCAAGAGCTTTTTGGTCTCAAAAAAGGAAAATTTTCTTTGTCCCAGGTTGAGAATATTCTTTTTAAATTTGGATTCAATGCCAGAATAAAAGATTAAGAAAATGGATGCATAAGCCCTACAGAGCATACAATCTTTGGGATTTACAGAGCATTTAGAACAGAAAATGAAAATGAAAGCCAATCAAATAAAGACATGTTGGATTTTTGGAAAATAAACCACTCAAATTTTGATTGTTAAGATTATAACCCAAAAATATCACAATACTAATACCTTCCTATTAAATCCACTTTATTTTTTTTTTTTTTTTTAGTTGGAAAGGTCTGTTTCTGGCATCAATTACACAGGAAGCCAGATAAAACTACCGTGGTGCTTTTTGGTCTTAAAAAATATCTATTTATTAAAGCTTTGACTTCCAGCCTGCACATCCCTCCTGCATGGCAACCTCTACTTGATAAGATTATAACTATTAATTAAGTCATGCTAATGAAGAGAGCAAGGAAGGTTTTTCCCAGCTCTCACACTATATTTCAAGCATTGCCCATGTCAGCTCTCTCTCCAATCTCCTTCCAGCTCTGCTGTCTCCTGTGTTTCTTTGGAGGGGAAAGAAGGTTTAAAGCTGCTGGTCATAAATCACCAGACATCCTTGTTGTAACAGGATGATCCCCTGTTAGAAGAGGATTTCCCCTCACCCTGTGAGTGGGAGTAAATTGTTCTGTGGCTCCTGGTTTCCCTTTGAAGCACGTGGGAGAGGAGCATCCTCTTTTGAAGCCCAGCTGTGTGACAGGAGCAGCAGCAGAGGAGGGAGATCCTCCGTGCTCGGGCTGCGCCAGGGAAGTTGTGTGGGAGAGCTCCAGCTGTCTGCTCTGCTGGTCCTCTCCTTGGATACCACCACTGGAAAATAAAAAAGTGAAAAGACAGCCCTCTGTCTCCTGGAAAGGGGATTAAATGGGACAAAGGAAACGGGAATGCAAGGCAAATACCTTGCCTTAAAACACGTGCATCAGCTTCCCCAAAGTTTCTGGGATAACGGCATGATCTAATTGTAGACACTGGTTGTAGAATCACAGAATCATAAAATCATAGAATCACAGAATTGCTTGCTTTGGAATGGACCTTAAAGATTGTCTAGTTCAAACCCCCCTGCCATGGGAAGGGACACCTTCCATTATCCCAGGTTTCTCCAAGCCCCATCCAAACTGGCCTTGGACACTTCCAGGGATGGGGCAGCCACAACTTCTCTATGAGGGCCCCACCACCCTCATAGTAAATAGTTTCTTCATATCTAACCTAAAACCACCCTACTTCAACTTCAAGCCATCATCTCTTGTCCTATGAAGCTAAAAAAACCACAATGCCTGGGTTAATCCATTGCCTTCCCTTCATGGTACCAGCAAAACCACAACATTTTTCTGCATTTCTGCCCTGTGTTGCTTTCCTGATCCTGTCTGTTTGGTTTAGGTTTGAGGCTCTTCAGACCAGCCCTCACATCTTTACAGAAGGGTGATGTCAGTGCCAGCCCCATCAGGGCCCCAGGTGCTGTCACATTACCAACATACATATAAAAAATCCTTTTTTCTTTTTCTCTTCCAGTCAGTCTGGTGGTCTGAGGTTTAATTCATTAATAAAAGAAGCTTGGATGGCAGCAATGGCAGAGCAGCAAGCCCCAGCCCTGTGGCAGGAAGCAACACACGTTTTTCCTTTCAAAAACAAACAAGCAAAACTGCAGAGAAAGTTGCCCTGGGCAGCGGTGGAACATTTGAGCAAGGTCTATGGAGATTGCTGTCTCCAGCCCCAAGGGGTGGGAATGCTCTGAGGCCTTTCTGCTCTGTTTTTCCCTGTTCTGGCCAACTTCCTATGTATAGGATAAAAATAAGCCCCGAATCCTCCTCCTTCCGTCCACTTCATTAGAGACATCCCTCTGTGCAATAACAAAACAGGCCCAGAGGAAGCGACACAGACCGAAATACAAGAATGATAATTTTCCTAACACAAATAAGCAGGCAGAGGAACTCATCTAAGGAAACAAGTGAGGGAAGGCAAAGCCGCAGATGAGCAAGCAATGGAGCCAAGAGCTATGCTTAGGCAGTGCAAGCCTGCCTCCAGCACGTCTCCTGAGCCATCCCCAGCTGGGAAAGGCTGAGCAGTCACCTGGCATGGACATCCCTGCAAGGGACTGACCTTCCCACGAGCAGCCAGACCTGGAGTGACCCTCACCCCACTTCCGGGCAACATGGCAATGGGAAGAGTCTCCCTTGCCACAGGGTGGACCTGGACTGACCTTAGCCAGCCCTAAGTGTGTATTTCTCAGTGCTTCAGAAGCACCAAGAAAATCCATGAAACAGAGAGGCACAGGTTAACAAGAGGGATAGCAGCTCTCCAACTCCAGAAAAAAAAAAAGAAGGCTGGGCTCAGTTCACTCTATTATTTGCCATTGGGAGGCACTGACGCTGCCGTTCTTCAAAATAACCTCAGCCCAAGTGTTTATTTATCTAGAAATTCATCGTGGATGCTTGCCGTGTGTTGTAGTTCTGTTTGAAAAGCTTCAATCATCAAATCAAGGACAGGAAAAACAAAAGCAGATCTCAGCTGGCTGGTCCCCACTGCAAAAAGGAAGCAAAGAAAACAAACCAGAGGCTGAATGTTTCTTGCTGTAAATGATCAGTGAATGTCTCTGAACACTAACTCTATCCAAGGAAGCCTAGATCAGTTTGTGAATGACTTGTTAGGTTAAAAAGAACCATATTAATAATAAATAGTCTTTGAAACCATTCCTTCATGCAAACTCCATTTTCACAAAGTCATTTTTATAGGTAAACAGCCAAGCCCTCACTACCCAGGAAGTTAATGGTAAAGATAAGGAGACCTGAGGCTGTGTCTCTTTTAGAAAATTAAACCCGGCCTGGACCATTCTCTGGCCTCGAGGCCAACTGGCACAGAAATGCTTGCATCCATTCATTAAACTCTCCCACTTTCCAAAACAGAGCAGCTGTATCCAAGCTGCCAACTGGGAATGGTCCCTGGCTGTGCCGGCTGCCGAACGGCGCCTGGAAACTGTTTGGATGGATGTTAGAGAGCCGAGGCCAAAAGTGAGCAAGGAACCAGTCTGAGGACCAAAAGCAAATTAAAGCACCTGGGAATGCTCCTTTGCAACATGCAAAGTGTGGACATTGCCCAAGAAATTGATGCCATGCCTTGGAGCAGCATCACTGGACCTGTGTCATTTAGCCAGAGAGCTTTGCTCCTTCATTCATATCTTGAGTCCACACATCCACTTTGGGGAGGTGATGGGAAACCAGCTGGAGCTTGGCAGGTCTGAAGGCTTCAGAGCTTCTTTCACATCTGTATTTTTCTTTACCAGTGGCCCCACTACCAAAAAGGGACACCTGGGACACCATGAATTTTTCCAGGTAGGGGTTCAAGCCTCACCTGTGTTGGAAAGCAAAATTTATAGTACTTGGAAACCACAAAAGTTTAGGCACTCCTGGGATTTTAAGTCTTATGTGTCATCCTTGTTAGCCAGCACGTCAACAGGCAACAGCATTCATACTTCACATTAAGGGTCCTCCTGGGGAATGTCTCAGTGGCACAACCACCTATTAACAGGGGAAAGAATGGGAGGGGACTCAAAATGCTTAACAGCTACACAGGCATTTCCCACAACCATCATGAAATTAAAACATTGAAGAGCCCCTCTGGGGCTGGCTGGGGCCTTGTGAGATCCCTCATTTCCTCTGGATTAACGAATTATGCAAGTCAAGAGGGGCTGGACAGAAAGGTGTGAATAAGAAGCTTACAAATTCCCCACAGTAATCACCTGCAAAAGTGTTTAGGAACAACATCTATCAGGCACTAAAAATGTAAGAAAAGGAGTAAAATATCTACAGCTCTTTGGGAAGAGACAAGGGGAGACCCGAGCCAGGGAAGTGTCACCTTGACATGAATCTACTGTGGGCACGGAGCACACAGCAGTCATCAAATTGCTCCTCGTGGTCCCAGGATTTGTTCTGCTCATATGGCAGGCACCTGCACTTAGCTGGAAACTCATTTCCATTCATGTGAGAGAGTCCCAGCTTCAAAGCAAGCCTTGTGATTTTTGGTTCCTGTGTGTGAGAAGGGTATTAATAAATGCTGTATTAATATATCATCTGCTTGCATGCTTCCCGTCTTAAATAAAGAAGACATTGGATCAAGCCCCTTTTCCCAGCACCTCCAGGCCTCTTGGATGCTTGCAGTGTGAGGCAAAGGCAAGACAGCAACAGTAGAAATGGACTTTGAAATCCAAATAAATAAAACCTCAGACCTCAATGCGAGGAGAGTTTGAAGACCAGTTCATAACTGAGTTACAAAGCATGGATGGTTAATTCTCTTGAAACTGTCTGAATCCAAGCTCAAAATCTAATATTCATCCTTGCAGTTTATGGAATAATGGATGGATAATTCTCTTGAAACTGTCTGAATCCAAGCTCAAAATCTAATATTCATCCTTGCAGTTTATGGAAGCTGGGAATCAGAGCCAAGACCCATTACTCTTCTGGGGTTAACACTCTTCCTAAGCCATTTCAGCAGGGAGGAAAACCTCCCTCCCTTCTTATTTTGGTAAAAATGGCTCTTTCCCCATCATCCTCCACAAGATTTTTCTAGAGGACAGAAGACAAGCAGTATCACAAAGACTGGATTCAGCCATGTCTCTATGGATGATGTTCTCATCTTACTACAATCTACTGAAAAGTTAGTGATCATCATTTCCAATATCGTCCTTTTTTACAAAGGTTTGTGTGGCTAAATTAAATAGCAAAAATACTGGATATTTCATTTCATCACCCAACTCTTATCTGCAGTGTTTAACTGCTGTTGATGCTATCTTTGCTTTAAGAATTTACAGGACATTGCTGTGAACCACTTTTCATAAATACTAGAGATGGTTGGAAATTTTTAAATATTTTTTTCATAGCAAAACCACAATTCTTAGTAACCAAAACACTACAGGAAAACATTGGTTTCAGTCAATCTCCTGACTCAACATATGTTGTGAAAAGTAATCACTTAAGCGCCTTATTGTGACATTACTGAAAAACTAAGGAGGTTGTTTTGAGAAAATTTTACTAAGTAGAGAAAAAAACCTAAAAATTGCCAAAAATAAAATAAAATAAGATTTATAATTAGTGGCATCAATTATTTAATTTAGTGCAAATTGACCTTTAAAATTTTTGTCCAGAGAAGCTGTGGCTGTCCCATCCCTGGAAATGTCCAAGGCCAGGTTGGATGGGACTTGAAGCAACCTGAGGGAGTGGAAGGTGGAACTGGATTATCTTTAAGCAGGGGAGCTGGAACTGGATTATCTTTAAGGCCCTTTCCAAGTGAAGCCATTCCACATTTCTATGAAAATGTGAGTTTTATTTTCTCAAGGTTTGAGGTTTTCCATTAAAATCCTGGGTGTTTGTATCTTTGTTAGGGTGCTGTACTGCAGAGCATCAAACATTGTAATACAACAGCAAAATTATTTTCTGCAATGCAGACCTACTGTAAAAGCTGTAATATGGACCTACTCTAGGGCAGTGCTACCAACTCTGCTTTATAGCTGCACCTCAGAGGAAAGCACAGGGAAGGCTTCAAGGGCAAGAAAAAGTGGTCTCAGAGAAAATAAATCTGCTTAGCTGACACTTGGCATTGCACTCAGTGCTGTCTCACGTTGAGGGAAACTGCAGTTGTCACAGCCCGCTGACTTCGGGGGTTATTGCTATGCCTTGCCAGCAGGTTTAGCATCTTTTTAAGTCAGCCAGCTTTCCCTAATGCAGTAAAATTCATCACCAATCACAGATATGCGTGTCCTGCCGGCCTCTTTGATCCTCAGCTTCTCTATCCATTTTGCTTTCTCTGTTCATTGGTCACAATGAGTTATGGCAGCTGTACCCTACATACTGTCCAAAGCTCTTTAGCTGTCCAGCACATCATGGAAAGTTCCCAGGAAAACTCCCTGGTTGAAAAGTAACAACTCTGCAACATAATTCTCAGCGCCATGTGCAGTCATTCATCAACAACACTTCTTCTGTAGAAACCAATGGGCAGATCAGTTACAGAGCAGGGCTGTAATGTGACCTGCCAGATAGATGGAGATCCCCACGGAGAATTCACTGACTGCACAAAAGAGAACAGAAACTTCTCTAGTGTTTCTGGAAAGAGGAAGAGCTCAGCACTTGGATTAGTCTGGGCTGAGGGTAAGGGAGTCCCTCTCCACTCTGCGCCGCTCTGTTGCATAACCAGAGCTTCTAGAAATAAATGAGAAACAGAATTAAATGAAATTATTTTTTAAAAGGAGCTGTTCTCCTCTAGGAATTCCAGTGACATATTAAAAGAAATAATTTACGAACGGCTGGTCTGTGCCGCAGCTTTGGCTGTGCAATCACTCTTAGCACTGTGCTAACAAGAGGCTGCTTTTTAACAGGAAAGTCCAGCCAGGATACAGCCTGACATCCCCTTTCTGAAATAACACCCAAGACCAGTCTTTTGTTTTATTTGTGCATTATATGCCCAGAAATTTTATCTTCTGAAAAATCAGTGTATTGAAGCACTGATTATTTTTATTACAAGTCTTCATTTTAAAAGGAATTTTTAACTTTTCTAATTTTTAATATGCTGCTTTTACTTTTTAACTTTACTCTATCACATCTCAAATTTTAACAGTTTTAAGCTGTGATGCCCAAGTCTACTTGATAAGGAGGTGCTTGCACTGACCCCAAAGCTACGAGTAAGAGGGATATATTGAGAAATGTAGGACTTCTTTCTTATAATTTTGGTCTTCTCATGATTTCCCAGCCATGAGGCTGATATTCATAAGGAAGTCATATTACATGTATGTTGGTGAGCATTTTTAAGGAAATAGTGTGATATTAAGACTGGTTAATTTGGTGTATTTATATTACAAAAGGCTTAAAAAAAGAAACTGGGATCTCAATAACTGAGTAAAACCAGAACTAAGAGTCAGTTTATGTAATAGAGAGAGGTCACATGAAGTTCCACACAGATGACTGTTGTTCAACATATTCATGAAATCTGGGAAACAGTGACTCATGAGATAACAGAGGTTGGAGATTATAGGATCTCGTTAGGATCTCATGACGCTGAGTGATACTTGCTGTTGATGAGATATCATGGCACTGAAAGAAATCCAGTGTTGATAGATGCAAAGACTATGAGCTAAAAATAACCCTAATTATATGTGTGTCACAATATTCTTAACTAGCTATGACTGTTCACAGGGAAAATGGGGTTTGTGGCTAATACTCTGAAAACATTAACCCAGGGCTCAACAATCATCAAAGAGGCTGATAAAGTACAATGGATTATTAGAAAGAAAACTGAGAACAAACCAGAAAACCTCATTATCTCATGGTAGAAATCTGTGTGTATTCCTGTCTGTCCTGACTAAGCATGCCTGCCAGGCAGACTTCCTTGGAAGAGTGCTAAGAACTGGAATTTGTGCAGAGAAAGAGCTGAAGTGAATCTCTGTCTCACTGCCCAGTTCTGTCTCTCCTGTGCCTTGGATTAACAGGACAATGGGGCACCCTGGGCACTGCTTTGGACCAAAACCAGAAAAAACAGGACTTATTAGGATGTTGAGTCTGATGTCCTCCTCCCCCACCCCTCTTGCTCCCAGGAACTTTTGCAGGACACATTCCTATGCCGTGCAACTTGTGTTAGGATTTCTCTTTTGCTGGGGTCACAACATACACCCATCACTCCACAGGACACAACTGGAAAAGGTGACAAAATGTTGTGGATTTCAGAGCCAGAGGGTAGAGTTTGTAAAGGGGAAATGTGAGATTTAAAATAAAACTGCAAACGGGGGAAAGCTGCTGACAAATATTTGCTAAGTGATGGAACTAGTGCAAAGCAGATAAAGACTTTCATAGAAACAAAAATCTTCACAAAATTTTTCTCTATATTTCCTATCACCATCATAGAAACCCTTTTTCCCCATAGATAAAAGCCTCCAGATTTTTCAAATTAGCACATTTCTTCCAGTCTGCTCCTTGCTGTGATCCTCCTTTACACAGAATACAGTAGACACTGAGGGCTTGTTAGAGTAAAAATATCTTCAGTCAAGAATTTTGCTGACATTGAGTATAGAAAAATTTTCTTTTAATCCAGTTAATCATGCAGCTCTTGCACCCAGACAAGGAAGATGGTACACATGTGTAAAACTTGCTTCCAATGAGGTCCTGATTCCAACAGGTTTTGTGCTGTATTTCCAGAGATTTATGATAAATGCACCAGGACTGTGTTAAAATCTAGAAGAGAAAGATGCTGCAAAAAAAGGTACATTCCCAAAAATCTTTAACATATGGTGAGAGAGACAGAGAGTAGGAGAGGGGGAATGTATAAGAGCTATGTATGTAATAAGGATTGAGCAAAAATGAAAGGGATGCTCTCCCAGGGGTGCTTTAATCTCTTCAGGGATGAGTGCCAGGACCAGATTTAACACTTGTGAGATCGTCCTTGGCACTCTGCACTTGATGAAGAAATCTGGCATAAATCTGGGAATCAGAAGGCTTGTCAGGCCACAACATGCCCAACATCAAGGAGAGCTCCCAAAGCTCAGGAGCAGCAGTCAGAGCTGTGGTCACACCCCACCAGTGGAACTGGTGCCACCACAGGGTCCCGGTCAGCGTGACCCCTCTGGCTGCACCAGGCTGATCCTGGACAGGGCTTGTGCTCTGCTACTCCCTGTCCCACCAGTGCAATCCCACAGCAGGAAGGGACACCTGCTGGGCCATCCATCATCTCCAGCAGGGTCCTCCTCACAGCTGGCACAGATCACTCCAGAGCAGATGGGACAGGTCTGTGCCTGCATCCCGCAGCTCAGAGCAAGAGAGGAATATTCAGATTAACAGAAAATTTTGCAGTCAACCTTTTCTCCAACACTGACTTTCCTCCAGGGAAGCATGCGGTCCAGTTCAGGGAAATGAGAAAGAGAGAAATTTTTTTTCTTTAATTTTACATTTCAAGTAATAACAGTTTTCTGGCTTTTTGTGCAGGTCACTAACAATGCTCCTTAGTGAAAAAAGATAGTAGTTCCCATGTCTCTGACTCACTTGGCTGTAAAAAAACTGAAGCAGAAAAGCCTCAGACCTGATGAGCATTTACACTACAGCATTTTTTTTCCTTTTTTAGTAGCATGAACCCTTTTAGTAGTAGTACCCTTCCTGCAGGCATCAGTGTCAAATCTTGCACATTATAAAGGGATGTGAATGAAAATAAGATCCAGCTTCATCAAAGATGAGCTAGGCTGTGTGTGCTTCTGAGGGTACAGGACTGAAATCCTGATTTAAGATTAGCACAATACAATATCAGTGGAGTGTAAAGAGAGTGAGTTTGGGACTGGGTGAAATGAGTCATTAATGGGGACCCCTCAGTCTGTGGGGGGGCCCACTGAGGCTCTAAGGGAGGGCTCCAAGGTTTGGTACATTCAGCATTTCTGTCCATGAGCTTTGGAAATATATTTTGCATCACTGTTAAGAAAATGAGTTTGAGGATCAGTGCGAGGTAAACTAAGAGAAAACAGAAATATGACCAACAACTCACATAATAAATCAGGTTAGGTTCAGGGAAAAATGTTCAAAATGAGCTGAATGGGAATGCAAAGGCTCAGGAACAAGGAATGGAGACCATGTTTTCAAATGTCTCCTGTCCCAGGTAAAGGCTTCATTAAGACCCTGCCTACAGGAGCTGCAGGTGTTTTGCTCCAGGGCAGAGTGATGGTGAATGTCATCATGGCCTCAACTTCACAAGTGGTTGGGAGGGAAAGAGCTACATGTCACCACTGAGCACCTGCAGAGTCATCCAGTCTGAGGGCCTTTTCACCAGTGACATCAGGAATTACAGCATTTGGCTCTGCTGAAGTGCCAAGTGTTCCCCCTTTCAGCATAGAGCCCCAGGGGAAATGTAAGGCACAACTGCTCAGTTCTGCTCTGGGCAAGCAACAGCAGAGAGTGAGAACCTGAGGCCCTTCTCAGCCCAGGGCTTTTAGGAAAATAATCAGTCAAAGGTCCTGGTATAGATAATGGCAGGAGGAATGGATAATGGATAGGAAGAAATTGTAGTAATTTTCACTGGGAAGACTGTAACCAGTGAGTGCCATGGAGACATGTGATGGCAACAAATTTGTAAATGTTATTGAAATTATAAGTGAAGCACTCACATTTGCTGATGACACAATATTTTCCAAAAGAAAAACTTGTCCACAAAGAAAATCAAAAGGGGAGATTTCTACAGTTGTATAAGATGAATGATGGGGAGAAAATGGTAGGATTCATTGTTTCCCATCTATTCTGATGCAAAAATTATGGAATATCAAAGTTAGCAATTGGCAAGTCCAAAAGAACCAATTTTTTTTCTATTCAGTGACACAACATGTAGGACTTGCCAAGAGGATGTTGTGGATGCTGAAAATTCACATCAAGGAGAGACTGGACATATTCATGGAAAAGGAATCCCATCTGCATTACTAAAAAGAAAAAGAGAGCAATCTCCTGAACCATAAATTGTTGGATTTTGGAAGAACAACCTGGGGAAGTGTCAGTATGTGCTTAGCACAGTCTGCTCTGCTTGCTGTCTGCCAAACCATGCTCCTCCTGTTATTCATTCAAAAGAGGAACATTTATTCTTCAACACCTCCACAGCCCAATGCATTTCCATGACACAGAGAGGTTTCATCCCCTCAGGACCAGCATCCAGGTTCTCAATTTTCATGGTATGTGTTTAACCTCTTAAAACTGCTGTGCCAAAGGTGGGCACTGAGCTCATCTTTAATTGTACTGGCCTTCTCCAGAATTCCCACTGCTGGCATGGTGCTGTGTGCCAGAACAGGCATTCCTGAGCATACATGTGCCTGGAGCTTTGAAGAAACTCCAAGACAAACCCAGAGATGCCTTCAGCATGAAACAGCAAAGAGCCAATCCACTCAGAGAGAATTCCACCCCAGCAGCCCAGGCTGTTGAGCTCCATGACAAGGAGACTGAAAGAGATGATTAATGTGCTATTAATCATTAATACCTATGAGTGAAGAAATACCAGATACTACCAGGCTTTGTAGTTAAAAATGGGAAAGAACAAGACCTGAAAGCCAGGGAAATTCTACTTAGAAATGAGGTACACATTTCTAACAGGGATGTTGTGGTTAACCACTGGAACAAAGCAGAAAAGGGAAGTGGTGGATTCTCCATCTCTTAATGTCTCCAAAGAAGAAGAAGGTGTCTTCCTGCAGCACAATATACTGCGCTCAGTTCAGGAGATCTGGATAGAATTCAAAGGCTTCATTTAATCCAAAACTCAGGTTAAATTATCTTGCTGTCCTTCCAGAGCTTTATCTTTACCAGCTTTAACTTCTGCAGAAGTCTTTTGTATGCAGTGGATCTGCAGAGTGAGTTGAGGGTGATCAGGTATGGACAGGACTGGGTTTATTAAAACCTTCTCCTTTAGAAAACTCCCCACAAAAATAGCTAAAAGTGAAGCTTTCAAAGACCAGTCTATCATAAAGTAAATGCAATAAAACACTAGAATATCACACTGGAAAATCAATTTAAAGAGATAAAAACAGAGTTTATATTCCTCTAGTGCCCAGAGCTCTGGAGCCATTTGTCCCCAATATTTTTACAGCAACCCAGAGATCTTCAATTTCATGTTATGTGTTAATTTCCAATGCAAATGGGAAAAATAGAGATGGCTTATACATGGCTGGGAAACCAAGTCCAACCTCTCACTTTCAGCCCACCAACCAACACAGGCAGCTTTCCTCAAGACAGTGATGCCACAATTTGCTTCTTCTCAGTCTTCATCTATTCCACAGCAGTTGGGTTTTCCCATTGCAGATGTCACCTCAAAACATCTACCTGCCACCTTCAAACCACACCAGAGCAGCACCTTTTGTGCTTACCTTAGAGAAGGCTTCACACTGCTCAGGCCAAAGGATTTAGTGTAATTATATCTGTAGTAAGATCTGTGATGAATTATGCAGTTCTGGTATCTGCAGATGAATCACACCAATCAACACAAGGATGTGGTGTCAGAGCCAAGCTTGGGAATGGAAAATGCCTAATCCAGCATTTTAAAGGTTTAATGCAGCCAAGATCTCAGAATTTCAAGTATTTTTTTAATCTTTGTTTAAGCCTGGATTTGGGGAGGGGACTGGTAATGGTATTTAGATTATTATTTTTGCTGTAACGGGATTATCCTTTTCAGTAACTGTTAAGTTGCCACAAGCTTGTTGCCTTTTCAGTTCAGGAATCAGTTAAGCATCACAGATAGAGAAATATTACTATAACCATTTTACAGCACATTTTGGCCAAGAATGGGACCAGGAATGCTGACTCTCAGTCACCTGCTTTCACAAGTGAACTAATAAATAAGGTAGAAAGCTAAAAAATGAAGGCACTGTGTACATTAGCCCTCTATAATAATACTTACCCCGTGCTTGTGTTATATGCAGGAGGTCAGACAAGATGAACAGAGAAGTCCCTGCTGGCCACAAAGCCAGTGAACCTATTTTTAAACATGAGGCAACATTCAATAACCTGCATCAGCTTTGATTAACTGTTCTGCAAGATTGAAAGCAACACAAGCAGAACTGACGTGCACAGTGGGCAAAAAAGACATCAAAAGCCCAGTTCATGATGGCAAGGTTTTAGTGCAGAAATACTGGGTGGGAACCTTGGCTCTGCAGCTCATGCTGACCCTTCTGGAGTAGTTCATCATGTCCCCAGAACGTTTTGGCCAAGTCTCTTACAGAAAGGCACTGACAACTAGGCACTGTAGCTTCCTTCAGGTTTCTAGCTAACCCCAGTCTCTACCTCTTAAATACATAAATACATATATAAATATATATATATATATATAAGCAAATACTATATTTGAGCTGCTATGAGGCAACTAACTTTTTTAAACATGCAAACAAGCTTAGTATAAGGTCTGTAAAACAGCTCTGCTTTTTCTGGTATTGATTTTGCTTATTTTGAAGTTAAGCATATCCATAAATATGCTCTCTGGTCCCTTGAGGTAAGTCTCATAAGGTATTTAAAAAGGAAAAAAAGGACGAGGAGGAATTTTTTGGCAGCAATTACCATCTCAGATAACCTGCCTGGGGTTGGGAAAGTGTGCCAGCAATCTGCTCAGAAATAGCTTTCATTTGGGCTGTTTATTTTCATATGCTTTGTCTGACACTTTACTGCTGTGGCTGGGTACTTAACTGTCAACTTCCATTAAACGCTTTGTCAGTTGTTTCCACTCCAGGCAAAAACCAAAATTATTATCTCCCATTATTCATTAAAGCCAACACACTGGCAGGAAGCAAGCAGGATGACAAAGGAAATCCTCCTTGTGCCAAATGGTGAGATTTCCTCAGGGTCCTTTGCTCCAGGGCTCCTCTAGCTCCTTGTACCTTCCTCCTCTTGACTGCCCCGGTGACATGCCTTGTTTCTTTCAAAGAAGTGGGGCACTTGGGGCAAGCTGTTTCACTTAAAAGCAAAGCTAGGGGGGCTGAACTCCTCTGCAGCAGCTAAAAATATTCAGATATTCTGAAAAAGATTAATGCATTTGCTTCAAATTAGTTTGGACTTTCACAGCATAATCATATGGGTGAGTATCCCTTCCTATGGTATGATAGAATATAAAATATGAATGGGATGTTAATAAAATAGCTTTGGGAGTATCTATTACATAGTTTCTTGTTTTGCTGTTTCAGGGTGTGTGGATGGCTACATTTTTTTTAATTATTTAAACTAAATTTTCCATGTTCCTATACATAAAGAAAGGGGGGGGGGGGGGGGTTAAGCAATTCCAGAAAAGGCAAAACATGTCATTTCAGGTCAAACAAAACATTTTAAGACAATCAGACAGATCCTCCCTTTTCCAAATTTGGTCCTTTCCAAACCAGTGCCATTGTCCCCCCAACACTCTTGTTCACCCTTTGAACCAGAGAATTCATTACATGCATGCTCTAATTATGGTCTGGTTTCTTTTAATGAGCTCATGTGGAACTGTATAATCATGGCCCCAGGCCACGAAATGGTGGACTCCAGCCTGGACCTGGACCTCACATAAATTTGCTCTGTGCCCTGCCAAGGTCCCAGACATCTGACATCTCAAGAAGGAGACCCCATGGATTTTGCCACTCCTTTAGGTGCTGTGCCTCACCAAGCTGAGCTTTGCCCAGCTCAGGAAAAGGCAGTGCCCAGCTCCCTGCCTACTATCCCCTGGTAAGAATTAGCAGATCTCAATAAAATTACCCCCTGGGCCTCTATTAAAAATTAAAACCCTTTTGCTCAAGATTGCAAAGTGCTCACCTCTTGAGCAACAAAAGCCCCACCAAACAAAACCAAATGTTCCTCAACAGATGATCTCTATTGCTGTCCTTCTTTCCTAAGAAAAACATTCAGTCTGAATGTATTTGTTCCCACTCACACTCCTGGGGTTTTCAATGAAAGTCTTGAAGCTGTCCAAGCAGCTCATAAACTGGAGCCCCTTTCTGATTCAAGTGTGCCCTCCTGTTCAGATTTTGGGAAACAGGATGATTAATTAATTTCCATCATCAGACTCCCCATAAGTCACAAGCCAAGCTGCTATTTCAAGTTTCCATTGACAAAGATTTCATTATAAGAAGCCATAATTTTTAACCAGCACTCTGCAAACTTTTTTTAGTCTTCAGCCTGAATTAGGCCCATATGTTCCAGAAAAACACAGTGAGGGCAAGTTGTGGGGGTGAAGTGGTGAGGGGAAGGGAAGGGAGCAACTGGTCTATCTCAGTGTCTGAACAAACTTCCACCCACATCACAGCATAAAGGGGCTCTGAATTGGTCGTCTTAACCCTTATCTAAACAAAATAAATCAAAAATACAATTTTCCAATTGACGCTGAAGGATTTGCTTTCTTAGCCAAAAAGCAATTTTAAACTCCTTTGCTGAGTAAGCTCTGCCCAGATACTGAACTCCTCTGAGAGCTCATGGAGTCCAAGGTGGAATTGCTTAATTCCCCTTCTGGTGTTCAGCTGCTGGGATAGAAACATCCTCTGACAGCACCTGCCACAGGAGGCAGATGAAACCACAGCTGAGTGTTGTGTGTAAACCTGGTGGCTGGGAGACCCTCCCTCCAGAGGCCTTGACAAGGCAGTTGAAAAGACAGGAAAAATGGGAAAGAGGCAGTGCTGCAGTGCTTATTTCACAGAGTCAAACAGGCAAGGTGTACCCCAACAAAGCAAACAGTTCATTGTCAATAGAACACTGAGATCCAAATCCTGCCAAGAGCACCTGCATTGTTTAGGATGATTACAAAGTCCATCACAGCTCATGAGCAAGGCCCTGTGAGTAAAATTTTGCCATTGCCACCCTGTTGAACTGTCTAACAGGAAGAGGATGGACATAAGGATGCAGAACACATTCAACCCAACCTGGTTTATTTAACTGCATAGCCAGAGCCTTCAGCAGAGCAGAGGCTTCATCTGCATTGTAGCTCCAAATCAGGGACCTGGAGATAGAGGGATCTGGAGACTGAGCACCCCATCTTGTATGATAAATGCATCCCAAAATGACCTCTGCTCCATTGTCACCTGTCCTTGAGCTTGTTGGCAATGTCAGATTGTTTTTTAATGGGATGGGAATTCTCTGGGTGACAGGGAAGGGGAACAGCAACATCACTGTAGGGATGAACCAGAAGTAGCAAGGAGTAGTTTAAGGAGTTTACATTAGGCTGTGTAACTGTCTGATATGGCTAAGCCAAAAACTACTGAATGTAGGAGCTGATAAATCTCAGTCTCCTTCTCTCTGATTTGCAATACAGCCTTGGACAAATCACTGCAATTTGGATTTGCCCCCTGCAAAACAGGCATAAATGATTTGAACCTGCCTAAAATGTTCTCCCAGAGATGCAAACAGAACCTGATGAACAAGTGCTGTCTGCTAATGCTTTTGAATTCCAGATTGCCAGGGCAGCTTCTTGGCACAGTGCTGTCACACAGGAGGGCTACAGCACTCAACAGCTTGGGAAAGCCAGCCAAATTTTACATTCATATGATGGCTGCTTCCAGCATGACAGAACTATGGCAACAGCACAAGCCATGTCAGGATCTGGAAGGGCCGGAGGTTGATTGGAAATTTCCCCAGATAAAGAAAAATATTTAGCAGTCATTGAAAACAAACTGATTTTTCTTCTCTGCCCCGTGAATGATAAATTTAATCATAGCTCCAGGTCTTTCCTTTTTTTCTTTCTTTCTTTATAGCTTAACCCAGGCTGGCTGGGAACCCTGGAACTAGTGCAAATTCCTGTGCTTTGAGGAATTTGTCTCAATTCAGGTTGGATTGGTCAAACAGATGATGTTGCAATAAGGTTGTGGCAGACTCAGACTAATACCCCATATCAGACTTGTTTTCTCTCCTTGCTGAAACATTGAAGTCTGGTCATACAGTTCTTATCCTAGCAGCCAAAAATGTTTTACCAAAACCACGAGTTTTGCTGTGTTTCAAAAAATTTTGCCAAAAATCTAGTTATTCTCATTTTGGTTCTGTCCTGAAAGCAATACATTTGATGTCACAAAAAAGTCATCAGCTTCAGTGGCCTCAGTATTTTGGATAAACTCAGGAAAGTTGGACAGCAGAAGAGACAGAGTTTTGGAGAACTTCAGAGAGCATGAAAGGCAGAGAAATGACATCCTTCACATACAGATTTTGATAAGAAACTTCTGGTTTATGTCTCTTGGTCTCTTGGACTTCAGAAAGAGGACTAAGTCCACACAGTCTAAGCCCAGACAAACAATTTACCTAACACAGACTTTCAAAGATGACCCTCCCCTCCTCTTGCTGTGACTTCAATGCCTTGTGCTCAAGTAAACCATTTGTTCAGGAAGATACACAGCCTGATTAAAAAGACCAGAGATGAAAAATCCCCCACTCATCCCCACAGTTCTTGTTAATTATTAGTCACCCCTATAGTTAAAATGTGTCAGGATTTGAGCTCCCGTTCTGCTTTTGCTTGCAACCCTTGTTATGTCTCTGTGTAGTTGACCAGGAGGTCTCTACTGCTGCTGTTTATGAAGATGCTTCATCTGGCATAACCAAACACCTCACAAAATTGATTTTCACCAATACAGACCAAGCTTTCCACTGCAGCACATTTTCCCTGGCCCTTAATTTTTTTTTTTTTTTTTTTTTTTTTTTTTTTTTTTTTGCCATTTTGCGCACCTTAAAATAAAAGGTGTGCCTGAAACAGGATCTCCTGTCTCACAGCACGGCACAAGTCACTGGGCAGATCCATCATCTCAGGGATATTCAGCCCAAGATGTCAATTCACATCCCACCTCATGATTCAGACCTGGATCTGTGCTTTCCAGATCATGCTGACATAGGAATTGTGCATTTCTCCAAATTTCCATCAGGTTTCTCTTGAGTTGTGGTTCACGGGTAGTTTCATCTAAAAGCACATCTGAGCCCAAGGTTCAGCATCCCGACCTCAGCAGGCTCTGTGCTGATGTCTGAGCCTTGGGAATTGCTGTCAGTCAGTAGCAAGAGGTGAATTCAGCCAACCCTCTCAGTTCTGGATGTTGGCCTTGCAAGGCAAATCTCCATGGAGATGTTTTTGCATCTCCGGTGCTGGCACAGGGACACGAAATGTAGAATATGCCCTTCCCTGTGGGACACTCCTCCATGAGTTCATTCCTGGCTTAGTTGGAGGAGCTGGATTTTACATTATTAGGTATTGAGTTGCAACATGAAATTACCAAAATGTAAAACATGGGAAAACATACTGTAAATCACTTATTGGCAGGTCTCTCACCTCTTTACAAGTGCACAACTGGATACATATGAGCCTTTTGGAATTTCCAAATTAGAGCCCAGAAGACTTTCCCAAAGAAAGGTATTTTCTACTGGCACCAAAACAATTTTATCTGAGCTAAACAACAGAGTTAATGTTTTAGCATTCACACAGCCATTTGCAGGCTACAAATCCAGACTTAATTTCACCTCCTTCTTGTACTGTAGCTCTATTATTATTGCTTTTTTTAATGAATGTTATTTTTCTTGTAACTCTCCTGCTTTGGCTGTTCAAAGGAATTATACAGAGACCCAAGGGACTGACAGTGAGAATGCAGAACCTTTCACATTCAGGTAAGAACACTGATATCCTGAATGGTCTTATTGGGAAGTGAATTTACCTAAATGTATGTTCTTACTCCTGTGACCTCCAGCTCTTCTGTCCCCACCACTTGTGGCCCTCAGCTTGTGGTGACAAAGGATGCTCTGATGTAAGGAAGGTGTGATTTTGTGGTTAAGGCACTAAACTGGGAGTCAGACATCTGTGATTTATTCCATGCTCTGGCATAGTCTGCCTGTATGCAAGTCACTTAATCCTTCTCTGCCTCTGTTTCCCATCTGATGGAATAAATAAAAATATTTTATTTTTCAGTTCCTCACTATTCTTGTCTCTGGGGCAAGAAAGACACTCATCCCTGGCTATGTTCAAGGCCAGGCTGTTAAAATGAGCACCAGAGCCAGCAGTTCACATGAACACAATGAACAGTTGAGCACCCTAAAGCAAAATTCTCCCTTCTGCATGAAGTTCACCACCAATTCACAGGGGCCGGTCACAGCAGAACACACTGCAACATTTATCTGAGATAAAGAGTGAAGGCATCACCAGGAAAGGCTCCCAAAAACCAGAACATGGTTTTTCCTGCAGCCCAGAACAGAGAAAACAAAACAGGTTTGTCACATGCAAGTTCTGCCATGTGTGGAGGCAGTGATGGAAACCCACCTGGCATCCAGCACTGCAAGTGTCTGTCTGTCTGTCAATAGCCCGTGGAAAGGAGATGAACTGGAGCCTCCCGTATCTTCATTCAGCTCAACACCTGTTTCCTTTTTTCTCTACTTGTTTTACTATTAGAATCTGGGGACTTGGTGGCATGGAACCTGAGCCTCAATTCTCACACTCCTGGTTTCTGCTCTCTGTGTTTCAAAGATCCCTCCTGAGCACCCTTCTCCTGTAGGAGGAACTGGCTCCCATGGCATCTAAAGAGAGGTTGGGCTGCTGGAAAATAACAATGAACACAGCCTGATGGAAAGATAGCCATTATCATAAGCTGTATCTCTCAATTCTGATCATCCTCGATTTTTTAAAAGAAATGAGGGTATTTAAAATAAAAGGAGTGACCAGTTACTTGCATAGAGCTGGTTGCTTTCTTGCTGCTGCTACAACCAGTTATTTTCTCCCTAAGTGAGAGAGACACATCTGCTGGCCTTGCAGAGAGCACATCAGATCCTCTGGATTAGCAGCTCTTTCCATGGATAACTTGACGTGAGGCTGGCGTCCCACAGGAGCTCCCAGATCACAGCACTCATTATGGAGAACACTACACTTTAGTGCTCAACTTGGATGATGTTTTGAGAGATAAAATACAAAGTTATCCATAAACCATCAAATGTTTCAGGCCTTTCAGAATACTATTTGCTGATTCCCTCAGAAATTTATTAGCTCTACCAATATTTTCTTTCTTAGTTTTGTAAAGCAAGCTCCAAGTCAGCTAGTACTGACTATGCAGAGCCCTGAAACCACATGTTTATTTTCCTAAGTTATAAAAAGTTTATAAGGGTAGCTGGTATCCTTATGGGCCACTGTACAGTGATTTGCTACTGCATTCCACACTGATACAGAAGAGCTCTGTGTTTTATACCAGAGGGAAATCCTTGTGATACAGCTGTCCAGCAGCCAACAAGAGTGCAGACACCTTCAAAAATATAACCCTGATTAAAAAAAAAAAAAAAAAAAGAATAGCTGAAAAGGCAGAAAACATCCCTTTTGAGAAAAATCAGTTTGAACAATGTGATAACCTTGGACACCATAAGATCTGTGTTGTAATACTCCAGTGAACATCAACAAAGTCCTTTCATCACAGATACAAGTTTTTTGTTTGCTTGTTTTGTTGTTGTTTTTCTTTTTTTTTTTACTAGATCACAGTTTTTTACCTGAAAATGTTAAAATGTTGTATGGTCACAGTAATTTTCAGAAGTATGATGCAGTGGCTACCTTTTCTTTCTCCAGCTAACATTTAGCCCCAGCCACTCCGTTTTCACAACTTCATGTGGCTTCACTGACATGAGGAGGCTCTGGTCAATTTACACTGGAGAACGGAGAGACTGTTATTCATTTATCTCTTAAAATAGTGAGTACACAGCTGCACAACCTGAAGAATTAGGTCAGGACATTGCTATGTCTGTCCTGGAATGAGAAATTCAGAGCAAACAAGGTAGATTTCAGGAGAGAGCCTGGAATGTGTGAAGAGTTAGCAAAACTGACACAGATTCATAGCAAAAATAAGTAATTTTGCAAATCCCTAAACCACAATGGTTGGATTAGGGCCCTTGTCATACAATTCTTGGGCATGTGAACAATCCCTTTTTCACTTGAGTTCATTTCATTAGCTTCTCTCAGCTACATAAATACTCATACTCTCAATGGGACTACTCACATCAATAAAGTTCCTCAAGCAAGCAGGGATTGCAACCCAATTTTAGTGGAACAAACCCAACCCATGACATTGATTGCATCCCTCACTTTTCTAAAAAAACTTTATTTCCAGCAAGAATGAACCCACAATCCCTGTGGAGCTTTCTTTCACCACTTCCAAGCACTAACCCAGTTATTTTTTCTCGTCAAATACAAAGGAAAACTGGGCTCTTCTAAATTCCCCAACTTCACCTTCCTTTTTAAAAACACTGCTGGACATTGAGCAGGCCAATTTGGAAGTCTTTTAGAGCTCCTGGGCTTTGCTGTGCTCTGATTGATAGATCCCTAACTGGGTTGTCCTGCCCACATTGAATCCCCATGTGCCTCAGCCAGCCAGCAACCTCTGAAAGTCAAAATACTGCTCACTGCAATACCACAAGTAATGACAGTAATATCAAAGCAGCAATTACTCAGATGTAAACTGTTTTCTGATGAAGTTTGTAGTCTTTTTTTTTTTCAAGCCTTTGACACTGTTGGACAGTGTTGACTGTGATTAATTCATTTATAGTCAATACAAATCTTAAGGAAGATTGTCCTTTTACCTATCAGTTCCTATCATTAGTCTGATGGAGTTTAGTCTAAGTTTGCTGCAAGGGAGACAGGATTGGCAGTGCTGGAGTGAGAAGTGCATTGCACTGCTGGAGGAAGCAGAAAACCAGACAATTTTTGCCCCCAGCTGGCATTAACAACCACAGGGATCCTTAAATCTAAAAACAGTACATATTGACTTGGACATTTCCTGTATATTTTTCAAGCAAGTTTTTAGTTAGTTCCATTCTGCCAAAAGCAGAGGAGGAATTTCTCTTTTGTCTCCAACTCTGCTTCATCATCCAAAAATACACATGAAGGGCTGAAAAGAGCAACAAGCAGAATTGAAATCAATAAATTGACTTGCTGGCTTCTTGTGTCAGTATTTATCATCTTATCCAAAATAGACAATAAAATCAGGACATCTAAACTCAGCCATTTCCTCTCAGGACTGTGATCTTGCAAACTGCTGACGTGCTTTGCTTCCACAAATACCCACCAGAAGTGGCACATTTCAGGTAAAGGCTTCAGTGGAAGGCATGAACTCTCCCATCAGCATCCTCTCATCTCCTCAAGGTGGAAAAAAGAGAAGTGGGAGGACAATGAGGAAAAAGATGAAGAAAAATTAACTCTGTCCCCTCCCTTTCCATTATGTTCAAAGATTATAAGGTGTCTCCAAAGAGCTCTACAAAGACTGTCATGGAAAATAAACACACAGAAGTGTTTCAGTCCCAGAGTTATCAGACACAAATAAGTAAATAAACTCCTACTCCGCAAAGAGAGACACGTGGAGAGACCTGTCTCTAAGTGCAGTTATGTTGCAGCGAGTACAGGTTGCAGGAAGTAATCTCAAGGTCAACAGAGGGCAGGGAAAAAAAAAGACTTGGTAAAGTAGAATAGGCAATGGATTGTTTTGGGGTTTTTAATGTTTTTTTTAAACTCAAAGACTGGAACATACAAAAATGTTTATATGGAACAAAAGGACAAGGACACCTGGAGTAGTGGGAACCCTGACCCACTGATTCCCTCAGCAGGACATGAATTCAGCATTGAAGCATTCATTCCAACAAAAAGGACACATTTTATCCAGAGTTAGGAGTCACAGAAACCATCTGTAGGGTAAGAAAATTCTAGTAACATCCAAACCAGCTCGCCCTCCAAGATCCTGTATGTGTGCAGGCTTGTTGTACACAAGTACATGAATGTTAAGATGGTGTTCTCCAGGGAAAGGGAGAAACCTTTTACATTGTATTATAGATGTAATGAAATGTAATTTAATATATATAAATGTGGAACTAGTCTCTGCCATGACTTTCTTGCACAGAAAGCATCTTACCATTCATACATTCAGATACATATGCAGCTTATATATACTCATATACATAAACATGCTGTATTATTTAACTTAAAGCATAAACATGTGCTTAGGAGGGACAAGTCTGACAGCCCAGAGACCTAATCTTTCCATTAGCATCCTTCCATCTCCATTACCTTGTCTCACTGGATTTCCTTCTGTGTCCCAGTGAGATTGGCTTTTGTAGCAGAACAAGCAGAAGAACACTCAGATTTACATAAAGACCTCGCTTGATGTTCCAAGATGCAGCCACGCTGTCAGCCAAGGGATGGTTTTCTCATCCAGGAGGAATCTCAGCTGCAATCATCAGCCTTTCACAACAGATTCCTGGGAGTCTTTTACCTCCTTCACTTGCAATTTGTCCAGCTCAGAGATTTACATGAAAATGTTGAACTCAATATTGAACTTCATGAGGAAATGTATGATCTGGAATATCAAAGGGTATCTCTGGAGTACAACAATTTTGGACATGGCAAAAAATGAAATCCTTTTCTTCAGCCAAAATGCCACTTAAAAGAAGGCCACTTAAGCTGGTTACCACTACAATTTCTTGTTCTTTATCCCATTTACCTCAAGTGCCTTCAGGACAATTAATACAAATTATACTGTAAGCATTTTAGGAAGTGCTATGCTAACTAATACAGAGGTCCCATTAGTGAATTCTACTCCACTGAGTTTCACTGTCAGGACTGAAAACTGAATTGCATTGGGAGGAGTGAACTGAGATCATCAGCCTTTACTAATAGGAGTTAGAAGCTATCACAGAGCAGAATGGAATGCCAGCAGCTGTAGATTGATAAATCCAGAAATGCAGATATAAAGTGAGAGGTGGAAGTGAGATGTGGGTCACCTTGAAGGATTAATACTGCAGATAATAAAAATGTTTCTCTTTAGCCACATGGATGAAGAGAGAACAATGACAGAATTGTAGAGTCATAGAATATCCTGAGTTGGAAGGGACCCACAAGGATCATTGGCATCCACCTCCAGGCCATGCATAGGACAACTCCAAAAATCCCAACATGTGCTTGAGAGCATTTTCCAAGCACTTCTTGAACTCTGGATAAATGAAATAGAGAAAATATGAGGTACAGACAGACCAGGGAATGGCTGAAGATTATTAGGATATTAGGATTAATAGGATATTAGGATTTTCCTTTTGTTTTCAGTGGTGATGATGAAGAACACTCTTGGACTCCATGGCAGCAGAAGCCTCCCAGGCAAAAGCACATCCATTGTGGGTGACACCAAACCCTCATTTGGGCCTTGCACCTTGGCCAAAGGCTGGAGACTTTAGCAAGTTTGGGCTTCCGAGAGTTTTCCTACAGACCTTAAGTGCGTGTTCATCCCTGACACAAAGGTCAGCCTGCCAGATGTCAAACCCTTCCTGCAAAGTACAGGGGGCAAAAGAGTCATTCACATACAGGTTGTCAGATTTTTTTATGCACATATTTTCTGATTTTGGCTGACATTTTCTGAAATGAATTCAGCCTGAGGCGCACACTCAGCATGAAGAATTTAAATTCAAATGGTTAAAGCTTGGCAAAGCTCTGAGCAACTGAACACAGGCTCTGGTAATGGGAAGTGTCAGACAACCTCAACAATAGGGAACCAGGCCTGTCTGCAGCCTGCATTGTAACACACTGGTGATGGATGATATCAGACTGGAAATTTCACAGTTGAGTAGCTGCAGCACCATTAATTCCTCCCTGGCAAAGGTCGGTGTTAAAGCCCATCTGGTCTGTGTGTACAACATCAGACTATGTCCATCACAACAAAATGAATTAAGGATGGAATTCACTTTCCTGTTAAAGTAAGGAATAAAATTTGGGCACCGGTGATTGACTTGACATCACATGGTTCAATGTCATTTGGTTCAATGAAAAGTATGAGGTGTGGCAGCTCTTACATATATAAGTTGCTGAGTTTTGGATTATATTTTTTATTAAGTGAATATTTCTTATGTTTTTTCCTAAGGAACTGGGTTCAGCTTCCATCTGGACATTCCCTTGAGTGAATTTCAGAGGCCTAAACATGCAAGGATAGGATATTTCAGGGTTGAATGGAAGAGCATTGAGGGGAATAGAACCTTAAATGTGTGCACCTGGATGTTTGTACTCGAAGACACTTGGAGCAATATTTCAATTATATAGGCATGAAAAGCACCATGTGACTGGCTTGACCAACACATCTCAAATTTTGTTATTATGAATAAGCCAGAGGGTAAAAAAGTTCATAATTATATTTGTCCAAGCAAATACAGTGTAAGAAACTGCACTTACCTCAGAGCTATTCCCCCAGCAGGAAAAAAGGCTACATTTGAATAAATTATTTGTGGTGAATTATTCCATTAGCTGTAGTCATCATAATTTCATCCTGATTTTTATGTAGCATACATAAGAAAATTCTCCTTTCCATATTGTATCTTTTAATTTGCTGTGGCTGGAAACAACAATTAAGCATTATTTTTAATGACTATGATTATCTGACAAACGCAGATCATAGCCAATGTTTGCTCCAGAAATGCTGCAAACAAAAGCAAATCTTACAGTGAAATTGAATAATGAAAAATATTTTTAAAGTTATTCATGAATAACTCTGTGGGAAAAGCCAGAAATACAAGGAACAGCACTATGGTGAGTTAGGCTCATTGCTGTTAGAAGAGTTTTGTGATTTGTTATCTTGGGGAATATAAGAACTTAACATAGCATCAGTCTGCAGCAATTTTCAAAGAATCACAGAATGGTTCGGGGTGGAAGGGACCTTTAAAGATCATCTCATTCCAACCCCTCACCACGGGCAGGGACACCTTTCAGCAGATCAGTTTGTTCAAAGCCACATCCAGCCTGGCCTTGAGCACCCCCAGGGATGGGGCATTTTTTTTCTGAGCTCTTTAAAGCAAGCTTGTGTGAAGGTTTAGACACAAATGCCTTTGCCATGTGCTGGCAGCAGCAATGCTGAGAGAATGCAGGAGCCTTTCTACAGCTTCTGCATCCATGTGTCAGACCAGAGTCAAGGTATCAAGTACTACAAAAATCAGATCAGCAAAAGTGAGGAGAAACAGAGACACAGAGCAAAATGAGACTCAAAAAGGCACTTCACCTCTGGAGAAGCTGGTTGTATTCTTTTGTCCAAGTAAATGAAAGCTCAAAGTGAGGAACACTTTGATGGCACACCCAGAAAGCCACCCCAGGGCTTGGAATGCCTGAGCTGAGGGGAGGTGAGGTATGGGGTGGCTCACCCAACAGGCAGGTTCAGCCTGAAGGCTCTCATGCAAATCCCTGCTTTTGCTTTGGATTGTGTGGGCTTATCCCCTTACGATTTTTGGTTTCCTGCAAACACTGTAACTCTCAGCAAAGCCAAAGTCAATGTTTTCTGCCTGGTTCCAGGTTTTCCACAGTGCTCATCTGTAGCCATAAACTAGCCCAGCTGCACTCAAATTTTGGCCTACAGCTGTTTAAAAAAAAAAAAAAATTCATCATAGCAGACCCAAACCAGG
Source organism: Haemorhous mexicanus (assembly GCF_027477595.1). NCBI lineage: Eukaryota > Metazoa > Chordata > Aves > Passeriformes > Fringillidae > Haemorhous > Haemorhous mexicanus. The sequence continues at coordinate 113,221,222 of NC_082343.1, read as the reverse complement.
TCCTAATGAAACCATCACAAGGAGAATAACTGGAAACAGCATGTCCATTTCCTTGGCTTTAAGTACATCTGGCACAGTCTTCTAGAGAGAAAGGTACAGCAGGTTTGTCTCAGACACTTGGTTGGATGCAGCTGTAATTTGGGATAATCTCCATATTATATGGCAGAATTTCCCCAGTTTCTTCTGCACAAAGCTGGATGTAATGAAGGGAGGAATCAATCTGGTGATGATCCTTGGTTAATGCCAAAAGTTTTACTCTTCCCCCCACTCTTCACTCCTCCATTCTTTATTCTTCTTATGACTGTGTTGATAGCACCCTGGATGAAAAATCCTGCAAATTATAACATGTGTGAAGATATATTTCTATTTGTATTTCGAGTTCTGTTTGGTAACACACTGACCTCACAATCTTTTCCATGAGTCAAGGCTCTGAGAAACAAATCTTATGAGTAGGGGAATGGAGACTTATATTTTTTTCAGATTTTCTTTTTTTTTTCCTAGATTTTGACGTTACTACCAATAGCACTGCAAACAAGAACAGATGATAAAATCATGACTGAAAGCTAAGATACCCTGGTGTGAGTGCCCAGGTAGAGCCCTGACTCAATCTTTACACATGCAAATGAGTATCATGTTTATCCAACATACAGACAGAGCTGTGGGATGCTCTGCACTATAAAAAAAAGGTCAGGTATCCTTCTTTGGGCTGGATTTAGTCTCATGTGTCTTTATAGGTGTACCTATCAACCACAGAATTAAATTCCAGTCATCCCAGGCTCCTTCCTGTAGTCAATAACAGTGCAAGTAAGCTGCTTCAGATATTTACCAACATGTGGGATAGATTCCATGCTAAAAATCTGTTTATTTGCTCTGAATATGAAGAGATTCTACACATCCAGGTTACACCTAGGCATGCATCATCTGTCAGATGCATGCCATCATAAATAAGTTTAAACATGGCTTGAAGGGCAGGCAGCATTCATATGATCAAGTGTAGACAGCTGCAATGTTGACTACTACATTTACTCTCTTTTTGTACTCAGTACAAAGAAACAGCTGTCTTTAGGGTGTAATTCACCTAATATTAGAGCAGACAATTAAAAAAGGTCAGATTGATCACTCCCTGAAAGCATCGGCTTTACACTGGCTGGAAGGGGAGTCTGACACAGAGCTGAGGTGTGAATGTTGGGTGGGACGAACTCCACTCTAAAAGTTCATCTATTCTCTCATTTTGATTGGAATAAGGAACCAGAAGTAGCCAAAAATTAGAAAGCTCATGATGTGATCAAACCTGAGCAGTGTGGGACAACTGAACTTTACAGGATTTCTTGGGAAAACACAGGTGTATGTGAACCAGCTCAGCAAAAACCACTTTTGCACTAATATCATCTTACCTGGGGATCAGTACACAACCATTAGCTAAAACTAATAAAACAAACTCCTCTGATATTTTGTTAGCCAGGTAAGAATGTGCAGTTGTAGAAGGCGTAATGAGGATAAAACAAATAGCTGATTCTGTATTATATGAATCTGAGGAAATCAATCCAGCTAGAAGTGATTTAAAACACTAAAGCTCCAAACCCTCATGGGATCACAGTATTAGGCAATTCCTTAGCAGAGTGCACATCACCCAAAGCTTATGAAAATATTTTCAGAAAGAGCCACAGGAAGTGTTACATCACTGAAGACGGCACAGAGTGTGACAAGTCAGGAAACGTGACTCCGAGCCCGTCTCAGCCTGGTGCCCGTGCTCTGCCTGCCTGAATCCAGCCAATTTGTCTCCTGTTCCTTTCCTTGCCTTGCCTGTGTAGGACTGTGAGCTCCTCTCTCATGTTTATCTAGAGCTGACCCTGTGACAAAACCTCTCATGAAGAGCAAGGGACTGAGGACCAACATGGATTCACAGTCTGTCCTCTGACAAAAAATCCTCAGCACCTTACCATTGTCGTAGGTGGTCAAAAGATACACTGGGGACACGCTGAAGTCCTCTCATTCTTACTCCCCACAAGAGCTGCAGATTGTGGCAGGCAAACTGGTAAGGAAGTGTAAATAACTGTACAGCTGCCAAATCCTTGCTGGTTTCTGCAACCAGACTCATTCTCTGCAAAAATAATTTTGCCAAATTTTCTACATAATTTTGTCTGAACCACAAGTTTTTCCTGATGTGTTTGAATGCAGGGAAAGGCAGTTGTGTCTCTTTGTTGCAGCTTGATAGGGAGGAGGGAGCCAGATTTAAGATTTCCAGGTTAATCTCTCAAATGTAAAAGTCACTCTAGAGAGTGACATCCCCAGTGAAGAGCCACAACCAACTTGAATTAAACTCCTCCATAGTAAACACAACCTTATAATCACAGACTCGGTTTCTAAGTCAGACAACTCTGTTTATGGCCAGTGGTTCACCTACACAGAGAAGGTTTTTTTCTGTCTCATCCACAGTTAAGACTGGAAAATAATTTCTATTAGGTTTAAAAATCCAAACAAACAATGACAAAAAAATCTACAGATACAAAACGAGGGAAGCAATGTATCAGGAAAAACATGATTTCCCATCTCCTTTTCCAAATTTCCCTAATATTTCCAATTACACCTCTTTAAGCATGCAATCTCCCTGAGCCCTCAGGTCTCCAGATGCATTGTAGATTTTGCCATGAGAAAGAGGTCAAACTGCTGACTCAGACTCCTGATTCAGACAAGTGTGCTTACAGTGAAGATCTGGGTTCAACATTTATCATGAAAGAAAACAAAAAAATTACTCCAGGCTTCAGTATTAACCCTTAACATGTCAGAGCCTCATGACTCTGGCCTTGGTTTAATCACGATATAAGTACATTTTAATAAAACAATGAGAAAATTTTCCCACTTTTTTATCAAAAACAATGTTTAGATGGAAATTACATTATAGCTACTGAGCTCTGGTGAAACCCTTCCTAGAGAAACATAACTTGAAGTTCTAACATTTTAATTCTGCTCTCTCTAGCTGCAGGTAGTGCCATGACAGCTTGGTAACAATGGCTATTTCAAGGAATAAGATGTGCTTCAGCCTCAGTCTGCATTTCAAAGAGGGAAAGTTCTTTTCAGATGCATATTCATAGTACCCAACTAAAGAAATTGAAAACTCTTGAACAAAACAAGCCACATGTGTTTTTTTCTATTTCTGCTCCTAGTTCTGTGGTGTGAAGTATCTCATGACCATCAGATTCAATCCTTATCTTTAAAGTATTTTAAATAATGTGACAGTTAAGTCTGTAAAATCTGCCTTGGCCTTGGAAATAGAGTATTTTATTTATTTAAATAATGGTAAAGAAGCAACTAAATTACAGGCTATATGCACAGAATACTGTGACAGATGATACTGTGGTGGGGGGGGCATAAATAATTTATCACTCAAAATTGACAAAATACAGTGGTGGAGAAATGGAGACATAACACAGTTAAAGGAAGGTGTAAATTTTGTATTGCTGCTTAGCAATAGATTGCTGCTTAGATAACTTATCCAGGCATGAAGAAGCACTTTTTGCAGACCTTACACCAAGATTAAGGTCTGTATAATCCCATACAAAATCATGGAAGGAGAAAGAATCATAGGCCTAGAGTTAAAACTAATTATATATTTGATGAGAGGAAATTCCCACAATGGTGTCCATCAACCTTAAACCTAACCCACAATAAAACTTTTATCCACAAGTATGTCATCTTTTTATCCATCTTCCACACCTTACTCTTTACCTTGCAACCAACAAAGAGCATGATTCTCTCTGTCCCCTCCTGTGTGGAATATTTTCTTTCCATCACTTTCATTTCCTTTCAAACCAAGTGTGACACTTACTGTTCCAACATTAATGTTGCTTTTGGCCTGCTCTCCTTCTCCAGTGCCTCTCCCTGTTATAAGAAGGTGAAACCCCTGTTACTGGATGCAGGAATGAGTCTGCCAGAGGGATCCTCTGTGTTTTCCTCTTCCCCTGAAGAGCCTATGACTAAAGGTTGGTGACAAAGATGATGCTTCAGGTCTCAAGTTTGCCACAACCCTTGGAGAAGCAGCATTAAGGATTCAGTTCGACAAAGCATTGAGCAATGTCTGTCCCCCCTCAGTGGCAAATTATCTGATAAAGAACAGGAAGGAATAAATTTTTGACAGGTGACAGCTCTGCAGGAAACACGTACAGAACCTGCACACCGTGACATGGGCCAGCACCCCTCTGAATGGGTTTTTTTATCTTCATACACTGACTATTCAGCCACTTCCAAAGGGAACATTTATCCCTTGCTCCTATCACTTATTTAACACCCAGTTGCTTCCACAGGACTCAAACATCTCCTGTCTTTTGGATAGTATCAGCATTGGTGCTAAACCCAGGTAATCTTAACCATATTTAAGGAATCACTTGTCTTTCTCACTAGGATCCTGTAGGATTTGGTTTTCCTACTACAGCCTCTCCATAGCCACGTTAAAAATAGGCTTGGTAATACTTTTCACATTTGTAGGCTGTCACAAATGGTTAGCAGGGAAGAAGTCATTCAAACACACATGACTTTATAATTAAGGCACCTAACTCTTATAAACCCCATTTTTCACAGAAGCAGTGACTTTTAATAAAGTGCAGTGGAGCTGTGGGGGATTCTGTGGTTTCTGTGTGCAGGCCCTGTGCGAACGTTTCGACCCTCAGCCCTGACCACAGAGACCACAGTCATCAGGAGGAATATTTATTTCTACCCCAGCACTTGTCTGGTCTGCTGGACAAGCCCCTGAGCATGGAGACAAGAATGGCAGTCATTTCCCTTTGCTGGGCCTCAGTTTCTCCATCTATCAAATTGGGATGATGATTACTTCACCATTTGAAAGCTGCCTTGAGAGCAAGGGATGAACCAAGCAAGATGGTAAGATTCCAGGTGGGGTCACTGAGGTGAGAAGAGGTGAATGTAACACTGAAAAAGTTGGAGAGAGAGCTGGAAAAGAAGCCCAGGAGCCATGAATCCCATTCCCATACATGCTGTGAGGGATGGAAGACCTTTTAGTCCCTGGCCTTTTGAGGAGTAGGATGCAAGAAATTAAAACCTGGAAATAAAACTGATGAAGCTCTTTTATCTGGGTCAGGAAGAGAATCACATGATGAGAGCACTCTGGCTCTCTCCATGCATGTAGTAACAACACACTGAAAGCTGAAAACCTGAGTTAAATATTAAAAAGCCATTAGATAATCACTAGAAATTAATTTAACCTGTCAGTGATATTCTTACCAGTTCACCTACTGGGCAAAGTCAGGGAAAATACCTGGTTATCAGCATGACAAAAACAGGTCATTCACAGCGTGAATCAGGAAGTCAGGTAGTGCAAGAGCAAACGCTGTCAGCATTCACTGACCTGTCACAGGTGTGAAAATGGGAAAATTAGATACTGGAAAGACATGATCCAACTCTTGCAGGTCAGGGTGCCCCTCTCCATGACTCCAGCACCTCAGTGCTTCTGTTTCCCAGTTCACCATCAGGCTGAATAATCCTTGCTTTTAACTAATCCTTTGTCTACTCTTTGACTCTACACAAAGTGTGACTTTTGGTGGCCATTTGAACCCTTGTTGTGGGATGTCTGTGACAGGTGACAAGCTTTAGGGTGAAGGAAAAGGCAATAGATTCATCACTGGCACTTGCAGACTTCTGACACTGTCTCATATTCACTTTCCTAATCAGGTGAGGGAAACATGGGTCTAGATAAAGTTGCTGGAGAGTGGGGACAAGGCTGCAGATATGTGCACCCAGAGAGCAGTTATCAATGGCTCATTGTCAAAACAGAAAGCTGTGCTGGAAAGCCAGAAAGTGCAGCCTGGGAGGACAGATTGATCAAGTTACATTTATTAGTCAAAAGAGAGCCTTGGTGGGATGTAAGTGCCTTTGAGCACAGAAAAGGCTGTTCCAGAGCACACAACTACAATCTGTCCTCACTGTTAGGATAAGAAAAGACTTTACATTGCTGCAAAAAAAGGAAAAAAATTCAAACCAGATAGGAAAAAAATTTATGAGGATCTATAACATTAGTAGACTCAAGACTGTGAAATCTCCATCCTTGGGGGTCTTTAAACACAGGCTAGATAAACCTTTGCCAGGAAAAACAGGTTTAAGGGACTCTGCTTAAGATAGGCAGGGCTGCTAAAGGCTTTCTGTGTGCATTTGAGTAATGCCCTGAGGCTTGATGTGCTTCTGGCCAGGCTTGGTGCATCAGCATCCCTTGGGTACAGGTTGCTGGTAGCTCAGTGCAGCACATAGAGATAATCCACTCTCAGGTTGTCTAAAAAATAGAAGCTTATTTTACACCAGGCAAGATTGGAGCTTTTCTAGGAGATACTGTGGTTGTGCTACTGAAATGCCAGCCAGGAAAAAAAGCTGCAGTTTAGCCAAGGGCACAAGCCTGGGTCACATGCAAACCTGAGCCTTTTCTCTGGGATTTCCCCAAGGTTATCCCAAACCAGCTCTGGAACCTGAACTTGGATCTAAGCTGTGTGGACAGGAGGCATGAAGGACTGGAAAAGCACATAAAAAGGCATCAAATATTGCAACCCACCCTGTGTCTGATGTCACACTCCTGACCCAACCCCTCTGCTCTCATCTTTTGGCAGGTCAGCTGATACGGATTTCTGCAAAAAAATGATTTTGAGTTTTGTGGGGTTATATTAGGAATTTAAGTCGGGTGTTTGGCTTACTGAGGCTGAGTGTAATGCCCAAATAAGCTAGCACCATTAGAGAGTAGAAAAAGAAAATGGAAAAATATGCCCAAGAAACTCTCAGAGGGATGATAGCACAGAAATCATAGAATCAGAGAATCATGGAGTGGTTTGTGTTGGAAGGGACCTCAAAGACCAGCTCGTCCCACCCCCTTCCATGGTAGGAAGGGAAGGACATGGTAGGTAGTGGAAGGGACACCTTCCACTACCCCAGGGTGCTCTAAGCCCTGTCCAACCTGGCCTGTGAAACCTGTGCCACGGCCTCACCACCCTCCTGGTTGGGGGGTTTTCAGATGGGTAAACTCAGAGTTTTGGCAACCATATGGGACTGAAATCACTGCACTGCCTTCACACACACATGCACAAAACATTGAAGCCTCAGACTGGATCTCCATCTGCTCAGTCCAGAGTGACCAGTACCTTGAGTCTAGCACTGGAAGAGGGAAGCCCAGTGAGGAGGAATATCAGCCCACGACTGCTCATCCCAGCAGTGCTCTGGGCTGGTGTTGCTTTGGGATAAGCCCAGAGGGACACAGGAAACATTGTGGGCTCTGCTACAGCTCTTTGGAATTATTTGGTCCACTCAACAGTGAACTCACTACAAATAAAGCCACTGGGTTCATACATCACACTACAGGCACAATACACCCTAAATTAAAGTTGTAATGTAAAGTAGATTTAAATATAAAATGGACCCAAAAATGTAATTTCTTTGGTCTCTGCTTCAGTGACCACATGGTAGCAGCTGACATCTTTGGGGAAGGTGCTTTGCAGGGATTAACAGCCAGATGGGGGTTAACAGGCCACAGGTGTACTGTGATCCCCAACTCCACCCCCAATTAATGATCTTCTGAGGACATATCCTTAAATTAGAGGAAATGACAGGTTTAAATTGGCGTGTGCCACACACAGCGCAGTGGCAAGCCCAACAGTTAGTATAATTTTTAATACGGCCATAGAAAACACCTTTTTATACTAATGGAATAAATCATGTTCTCAACACCTGGAGTTTACACTGGCCAACCTGTAATAACGTATTAATGCAGAGCAGTTGCACATCCTGTTCCAGAGCAGCAATAAAATGGTGAGGGACCCCAGGGTACAGGTATTACTTGAGGGCACGATTCTGGCTGGAGATCACTCTCCCAACAGTGCAGCTGCACCTTTTGCACCACACAACAGACCTCAAACTTATTGTCCTTCCTAGATGTCCACAGGTTTTCTTTTTTTTTTTTTTTTTTTTTTTTCCTTATTACACTGATTTCAACTCAGCAGAACATTATTATTTCCAGTCTTCCTTTAAGAGTGTGCTCTAATTATACCAAATATCAAGACAGTTTCAGGTCAGATGGGGGGCAGATGCTGCTGCTGGTCCTTGAAAATGCAGCAATGGTGGCAAATGCTCCATCCCTGGAAATGTCCAAGGCCAGGCTGGACAGGGCTTGGAGCAACCTGGGACAGTGGAAGGTGTCCCTGTCAATGGCAGTGGGTTGGAACTGGATGATCTTTTAGGTCGCTTCCAACCCAAATAATTCCATGATTTTATGACTCTACTTACTTAGCAATGTAAGGGTTCTTCTGAGCAGGCTTCAAGGAGAAGTAGGCAGAAAAATTGATCAGTTTCTTCTGTCAGAGGTGTTCCAAGATGACAATGGTGTAAGGCAGACTGTACCTAACTAACTTGAATTAGTTAGGTACAGGTTTAAGTGGGCTCTGAAAGCAGCACCATCTTTTCTTGAATGAAAGCCTGCAATTCTGATTTCATCTATGAAGCTGCTCCTTCCATGAGGAGGTTGTTGTACATTTACAAATATCATTGGTCAAGAAACTCAAGTATTTCCTTATGTGTGGTGCCTTTACAGTTCAGCAAAAGATAACAGATCTGGAGAGATTAAACCAGGGTCTGTTTTGATAATTACCAAGGGTTCACATGACATCACACTTCAATTTTTTGGTTTTCTATTGTGTAGAATAGAAGAACTGTGTCCAAACCACAGTGGGAACTCTAAGCCAGCAGCTGCCTTTATCAGGAGTCAGTGTCTTCCTGAGGCACTAAAATGTTTGGGGTTTCCAAATCAGAAGAAATAAACACAGCACCTGATAAAGCAGCTGCTCTGCTGGATTCATCTCTCTCTGTGCAAGAACAAAACTGATTTTGCAAAGCTGTTGTGGTCAGTTTTTCAGCCACAGAGCTATTGCAGATCCCCTACCACCATTTTAAATTTGAATTTTAGGACCTACAGTCTTCCTCTTACCACTATTACCAGTACTATTTTTAAAAGACTGGGTCTACAATTCGTTGATATAGCCATAATGAACTGAGGCACTGAGAGGTCTGGATGGGAGCCCAGGTCTCCAGAAAACCATTTCAGTGCCTTCACCTTCACCATGTGTTGGTAAGGGGTGGGTGAGGGAAGCATCTGCTTTCCTTAAAACAAAAATGAATTGGTAAATGTGCCAAATCTGATACGATGCAAAATCAATGTAATACCAAAGGGAGCAGCAGCTAGTTAGGAAAAGCAACAAACCCTCTCATTTCTAGACTTGGAGTCATTGGTGTCACCAATGACACCTTTGACAAGGAGGTAAACAGGAAAAGCTGAGTTGGCTGAAAGTCTGTAAGGAAAAGGGAGGGAAAAGTCCATGTTTACCACATGGAAAAGGACGGACAAAGGCAGCACAGAGCTGAATGTTATTTTCAACATTCCCAAAAGAGGATGAGACAGGAGAGAGGGTAAAGACACAACAACACTTTAGAAAGACTTTAAACAAGTACTTACTAGTGTTTCTTTCTGAATGGATTTAGACTCTGGCTCCCTTTGTCTGCACAAGGCAAGAGAAAGAGCCACCATGGATGGTGTTGCAGTGGAAAATTTTTGATAGGTTTTGTACTTATTCTTTTCCATGTTGCAAACCTTTACCCAGTCTGAGAGGGTTCTGATCTTGCTTGTGTCCCAAAGACATATATTTAGGTTTACTGTCCCCACAACTTGACCATTTTCCTCCTCTGTAAACACAGTAGGATTCCTCTCCTCATAGTTATATAGACAGACTGAATTTGGACAAAACAATTTATTGAGAAACGACAGAAAGTGGGAGATTTCTTGGTTATCTAGGATACAGTTCTGCAAGCTAGAACAATACAAAATCATTGAAATATTATAAAAATTCTCTTGACAGGCTGAAGGAATTTGGGTTGTTCTGCCTGGAGAAGAGAAGGCTCCTGGGAGAAGTTCCTTTCTAATCAAGAAGAGAATTGGAGAGGGACTCCAAGAGAGTTGTAGAGGGACTTTCGACAAGTGCATGGAGTTATGGGAGAATGAGGAATGCCTTTAAACTGAAAGAGTTTAAAGAGTTAGATCAGGGATTAGGAAGAAATTTTTCCCTGTGAGAGTAGTGAGGCCCAGGCACAGGTTTCCCAGAGAAGCTGTGGCTGGCCCATCCCTGGAAGTGCTCAAGGCCAGGTTGGACAGGGCTTGGAGCAACCTGGGATAGTGGAAGGCGTCCCTGCCCATGCCAGGGGGTGGAATGAGATGATCTTTGAAGTCCCTTCCCACCCAAAAAATTCTCTGATTCTACGAAGGTTAATGGAACACAAGCAGCAGGGTCCTGCATGGTATTCACAAAAAACAGTCAATATAAAAAAAAGAAATAAAAATAGCCAACAAGAGCTTCTGAGCAGAACCTGTGCCTCTTTTAATCTGACTGCCTTAGTTACTTGACCAGAGATTTCCTACACTGCATTTTCTGCTGGTTGTCAGATTAAACTTGGGGCTGCAAGATGGACTTGGTTGCCACAGCTGGTTCTGCAGAACTGGTGCAGCACACACACAGGGAGGACCCAGCTGCCTTCTCCAAATAGAGCATCAAAAAGTGTAACCTCAGACTGGGTTCTGTGGGTCCCGCTTGGCAAGGAATACTTTCTACCATGAGAACAACAATTTACCAGCCTCGGAGAGCAGAAAACCCACACTCTGAGTTACAGACTGGAACAAACCATCCCACCAACTCCCAAAAACTCCCAAGCTCTGCACCTGCAGGCTGCCAATTGCTGACCTGGGAAATGTTCCACTGGGGCTCACTGCTTTTCCCACCTAACCTTCAAGAGCTGTCATTTAATTCAGTGAAAACAAGGTTTGACCCAAGTACTTTTTTTAAGGAAAAAATCATACCTTCTTTTATGGTGTAAGTTTGTACCATTATAGGATTCAAAACATATGAGAGGGTTTAAACTATTTCTTTTTAAAATATATACAAAAACTACATGCAAATCGAGGGACTATCTCTGACCTTCCCAGTGAAGTTGAATAGTAATGGTTTTAGTATCCATAAATTTTTGGGTGTCACTTGCTAGTAAAATGTTGGACAGGAAAAACAGGGAGAAATAGCCTATCCATATGAAAACAATAATCATGTAATATTTATTGTCTGGGATTGAAATGTTTCAAATATTCAAAGCAATAAAACGTCAGGAAAAGCTAGACTTCCTGATGTAAAAAGGCCATAAATTTCTTCTCTCATAAGACATAAGGAGAGGGGGGAAATCAATGTGACATTTAAAGCTAAAGAAAGAGAAAAAGAAAGAATGAGAGAAAGAAAAGAAAAAAAAAAACCACACCACACTTAAATGCAAGTTGAAGCAGTGGAGAGCCCCCAGAGGGCACAATCCACTTACCTTTAGGAGGCTGCAGGAAGGAAATGGCAGCCAAGAGCACAACTCATGTCCTGTAAAATATAAGGACATTTCAGAACAATTTAAGGGAGCAAGAGGTATCTCTGCAGTGTCTGGCTCTGACAACTCTGTCCCAGCCCCTTGAGATCTCTCCCTCTCAAACCACATTCTGTTGGACTTAAAAACCCTTAACAATTACCAAAGGAAAAAAAAAACCCCAACAATCTGCAGATTCAAGAAGGCCTTTTTCATACAGGTCAAAGGTGTTTTTTTCTAAAACTTCTGGAGGTTTCACAATTTCTTAAAGATTCACAGTATAACATTAAACTTTGGGCAAGAGAAAAATTATAGACAGCAAAGAAACCAAAGGTTACAATCAAATTACTTCCACAAAGTAAAAATCTTTTATTTTTACAAGGATAAACCACTTTCATTGCAGAGAGAGGGAGGTATCAAGACCTCCTCAAAAGGGTTATGTTTGCTTTAGGATTTAAAAAGCAGAGTTGATTTTTGGAATTCAGTCATCATGAAAAATATTACTACATATATATTCATATTTATGTAAAATATATGCATATAAATTAAGACATTTTCTATGCTCCTCCTGCTCAACTATGAATAAAATTTTAATAACAGGCTCTTTAAGTGCTGCATTAATTTTTCCCTTCCTTCAAGACCACCAAAGAAACCAACTAAGATGCAAAATCCCTTCAGAGCATGCACCACAACTACATACCTAAGTGCAAATAAAACAAGCCTCAACAAAATAAAAATGAATCCAGCATCATCTACAAGCCCAACTTCAACACTGTAAAAAAAGCACCTATAAAAACCAGTTGTGGTAAAAACTGGGGAGGGTGGGACATCGGCCAAAAATTCAAAAGTTTGGCTGCTTATACCAAATTTTATCTTCACTGCCATAACTTTGGGTAGACTGTAACCTGCAAAGGTGGCCAATGGAGCAAGGTGGACTAGCTTAGATGGCTACACTTATTTATTTGGGTATTGTGAATAAAAGCAACCAACTCAGACTTTGCCCCAAAATACATGTGTCCTTAAAATGTGAGGTTTTTAACCCACTAGTCAAAAACAGCAGCTGCAGAAGGACAGAGAGCTGTTTACCACTGTATGAGCTCTGAAAGTTGACTGCACATGAGAATTAGCTATTCTCAAATATTTCACTGACGAAGTTCTGATCACCAAAGTGTGGAAATAGTCATGATGTAATTGTCAAACAGGGGAAAAAAAAAAGAAATTTTTCCTAAGCGACCTGCTGCTGAGCCCAGTCAGACCAAGGTTATTTTATTCTGCCTTACCTTGGAATATTCAGTGTTGTGGTTCTTGCTCTTCCAGTGGAAGAATCAGTCATGTTTTTTCCTCTTGTGCTTGTGCCTGATTTACACAGTGAGGAGACAAGTGGGATGCTCATGAGTTTGAGTGAGACCTCAACTGTTTGTTGTAGAAGTTCAAGCCCTACAGGGGCCATGTATCAGTTTTGCCACCATCCCAGAGAAGATAAATAAAAGCAGCACCTTCCATGGAGAAATTGACAGTTAAAGACCCTTTCCCAGGTGCTCAAAGCATTCCTTAATAATTATTCCCATTTATTTGTGTTCTGTCTACAGAAAAATCTTCTGAGCAGTGAAAATTTAGGACTATGCTGATTCCATTCCAAAACAGAAGAGTGTAAATTCTTTTTATATTAAAGTAAGGGCAAGCTGACATGGAGAACACTTGACAGATCATGTCTAGCTTGCTAAAATCATTCAGTTGAAGCTACAACAGAATTTGTGCACAAGCAGCAGATTTAGGCACTGCTCATCAGCAGAAAATGATCTGAGCAAGGGAGTTCAGGGGGAAGCTCAGCTGGAGCTTCTCTCCTCTAAACACCTTCATTCTCCTCCTGCAGTGATGTTTCAGATTTGTTTTCACCTGAGCTTGACATGCAGTTGCTGCCGTTTCATTTGCAGATCTGAAGAAATCATGTCAGTACAAGAAAGGCAATAGTTTCTTTGTAGTTTTTTAGTTTTGTAGATTAATTAAATACTTATGGAAATGAGAGCTAAACAGAACTGGTTTGAGCCACTTATTGACTGCTGACTATCTGAATCTCACTACAGCTTCTGATATCTTACACCTTCTCTTCTTCCAGGTCTGGTTACAGAATGAGGATCAGCTACCACACTTCAGTGGCATTTTATTGGGTTCAGACCCAGTTCATCTACTAAAAATTAGCATGTTACTATATCTCTGTCAACATGCATTGCAGCTGCTGCCCCATTTAAAAAAGAGCATTTGCATTTCTTAATTGTGTTTCTCCTCTCGTTTCTTTGTGCTCTGATGCACTCTGCAAAGGCAGCTTGGGAGGAGATGAAGGTGAGAATGCTCTGGCACTGCCAAAGCAGCATGTCTGTAATGAGTATGTCCCTCATGGTGATTTCAGAAGTCCTGCATAGTTTGGAGGAAGGAAGGTGTCCCACAGTCCATGTTATGGTGAAAACTTGTCTCTTAGGTTTCAGTAGGGGGTCACCAAGTGTCCATGGCACATCTCAGCCAGAATTTTCAAAGTCTTGAGCCCTGGATTGGATCCAGATTGAGTGGTTGCATTCTTCCATGTCCAGTTCCTCTCATGGATGTGGTTGGATACTGTCTTTCTCCCTTTCTCCCTCAACCTGCAGGGCTGGGTTATGTCCTCTCTGACACACCTACTGCTTTCACTGCAGAGGGGAGATATTTCAGAACTGAAAGCATCACTATGGATTTGAGAAATCCAGGTTTCTAAACCATTCCAATTTTCCCAACATGTGGCCCAGGACTAAGCCTTTCCCCAGAAGAAAAGGAGCTAACAACACATTATTTTAAATTTGTGCTGTAGACATAAACACATGCAAAACCTGTGAGGCACTCAGATATTACAGTAATCAAAGTCATACAAGGACCAAAGAATGACAGATCACATCTCCACCAAACCAGTAAGAAAAATTTGCAAAGCATCTGGATGAAGACAAGTCCAGAAATATACAGACATTGATATAAAATTCTTGTGCCAATATTTCTGTCCGATAGGAATTAAGATGAATTATCAATCACAAATATTGAAGAGAGCTACAAAATATAAAATGAAACCATCTTATTGTAATTTTATTTCTTTATTTTCCTTATTTATCTTTCCATCTCTCACTACTAATCTATCTTGTTTAAGAAAAATAGTATATAAGTATGGTGGAGCTTGATTACTGAGAATGTCTATTAATGTAGTGTCTCAGAGCACTCTCTAGACAGTTGAAAAGCTTTTAACAGTAAAATATGAAGATTTCCTTCAAATTTGCAGCCATCTGCTTTCTAAAACTTTGTTTCAGTAGTTGCCAAGATTTCAGTGATTTATAGAAGCCAAAGCATCTGATTTTTGTCTCCCCACAAGAGATGAGAACTACTTTTTCTTATTATTTTGTAAGGGCAACATCATTATCTCAAGCAAAAAAAAAAAGGAAAAAATTGAGCTACATTAAAGATACAGCTTTCAAAATAATTTTTAAGGCATCTGGCCTTATTTAAACCATCAAATTTACATTCAATTCCTTCAGGGATGGCTTCACTGCTTTGTGCTGGCTCTGTGCCCTCTGAATAAACCTGGATTTAACGCATGCCACCACTGCATTTCCCTGGCTGCACTGCTGCCTGGGGTAGATATACAGCAGAGGTATAAAAAATAGAGGTATAAAAAGCCCAGCTTTGGACAAGGTGATTCATTCAGGCAAGAACACCCCCAACCCTGTAACTGTTTTAAGTTTCAGCTAGAGTTGGACTTGTGACTAATGTCATTATCTATTTATTCTGAATTTATGATTACAAGTGTTTATGTACCATGAAACATTCTCTATGAGCTGGACGGGAAGCTATAAACCATTTTATGAGAGCTACACACGGCTGATGGCAGACCCTGAATGCAACACAAAGGTTCATCCACACCCAAGGAATGCCAACATACATTTCTTCTATTTCCCCCCTCCATGAGATGGACACTTGGCAAACAGAAAGATGCCCTGAAAACCCAGGGAGGGTACATTTTGGAGGGTCCTGAGTGTCTCTGGAGAAACATCTGGAGCACTGTCAGCTTCTCCCAATTTCCAGACAAAGACAGAAGTCTTTTAAAGCATTTGATTTTCTCAGAGGAAAGACTGACGGAGGATGGACCTGAAAATGAGATGAAGCTCAACTAGAAATTTGTGTTGCAGCTCCCTCATCTCTGACAAATTTTAAGCTGAATTATTATCCCTGTTTTGTGGAGGGCTGGAGGAAAAACTGAAAAAACAGGTAGTATAACCACAAAACAAGGCAGGCACTGAGCTGAGTGCAAAAGTCACACTCCCTTATATGACATACAGTCATATTCCTACTGAAACTGAGGTTTCCCTTCTTCAGATAACTAACATGAAATAATCAACACAACCTGATTCAGTACCTATAAATCCTGGCTAAGAATAGAAATGATTGGCAAGCTGAAATTACAGAAGGGTAAAGCTATTCATATGCAGCTATTAACTGAATCTCAAGTTGAATTTTATATATATAATAAAAATGTGTAGTACCAGCCTAAGCATACATTGCTGTTTCTACAGCATGGGAAGTGGAGTTAAGAAACACTCCAAGTGCAACACAAGTATTACGGGTTGCATTTGTGTTTTAAACAGAGTTAAAGAAAACTCTGAAGATGAGAAAAAAAGTGATTACTTCCCAAAATAAGAATAAACTGGGTTAAACCAAGATAGGGAGACATAACATACCTTGCTTGACTCTCAATTCAGCCCCCTGACTTGTGCAGAGAAGTGAAAGGTTTTTATATGGGTTTACTGGGCAAACCTAGATTTTATAAATAATTGCCTGTCAGGCTGTTCAAGATAGACAAACACACAGCAGACCAACAAAAACATGATCTGTCATATTTCTGAGAGAAATGTATGTTGAGTCTTCATTCTCTGGGACTTGAAGGAGACCAGTAAAAAATAAGTGCCAGTGTTTTTCCTGCTTATGCATATTTTAAAATGTAAAATCTGGGAGAGAGACAGCAACAGAAGGAATTTTGATTCCAGTACCCAGTGCTTGAAATGGTTTCTTCTGTCTGTATCCCTGCAGATCGAAACTAAATACAATAAATGCTGGTGTCCTTTTAAAAAAGTCTGGATGTTTACAGCAAGCATATAATTTTCCATGATTAAGGATGCCAACAAAAATAAAGAGTGATGATAAAAAGAAAAGTTTAATCATATATTTCAAAAAGCACAAATGGAACATCAGAAAACTTCCCCTTTCCCTCATTTAATACATTTTACACATTGCTTTTAGTCCTTTACACACAGAAAATTTCCAGAAAACAGAAGTATAAACAGATAAAAGAAAAAAGCAATTTATGAACAGCAGCAATATTGGACGTATGACGTTCACTTTTACAATATTTTGGTGGCAAAAAGACATTTTTCCATTTATTTAAAAAATATACATATATTTGAAATTTTTGCAAGCAGGTCCAGGAGAGCAGGACAACAAAACCACCTATGAATGACCACAAGAGCACAGAGCAGGAGTGAAAATTAAGACCTCACATACAAAGCACAAAGGAGGAGGATGGCTGCATTATATAAAATATTTTGCTGTTCTCCTCTTGATCCCTTGAGTATTCTGTATTAACTAGAGGCTTAAGCTGGATTCCAAGCCTGAGCTCCGGGCAGCTGAAGAGCCCTGACCTGTGGGTACCACAGGGACACCAGCAGGATGTGCCAGCAGATCCTGGTGACAGGATGAAGCAGAAGCCCTTTTCTCTGCTCAAGCATCATCGTGGTCAGCTCTATATTTGTAAAGTTTTTATGGGAAGAAATGAATGTGTTTGTGAGGCCAGCAAAGGCTGGAGGAGCAAAGGGACGGGAGTTAGCATAGAGGCAGGGACTGAGATTAAAAAAAAAAAATATATTGAAAACAAACAACATTAGCTAAAATATATTAAAAAAAAAAAGGCAAAAAGAGCTGGTTTCTTCTTTAAGCAAATCCAACAGTAATGCTGCCTTTGTCAACAAGAGGGACAACATCTGCTTCCTGCAGCAAACGCTGAGCAAGTACACAACGTTAAGCCCTTGCCTACAAGGGTACACCGAGACAGACACAGTTACTGAAACACTTTAGAATGTATTTTTCCAAATAGGGGCCCAATCCAGTACCAAGGCACTGCAAAGGCTTTCCTTGATAGTGGACAATGACAGCTCGAACCTTAGGAGATGCCAATATTGAAAATTTGGGTATGAGCACTTAGCCCATCTTTGGGCCTGCTAAAAAGCAAGTCTCTAACTGGTGAAGTTGAGTTTACCTGAACTTTTCCTGAGTATCTTTGCATCCAAACTTGGTATGCCTGTCATCAAAATTGCCCCACTGGATTAAACTGGTTTATACTCTGTGAACACTTATGTTAATTGAAAGAAACAAGTGGGAATTAGTAGAAAATAGAGTGAAAAAGTTTTTTATTTTTGTAAAAATTGCAAAGAAAACTACATAACCTTTATACAACCTAATAAACCAACACAACCCAGTCTATCTCTGGCTTCTTCCTGCCCCATCCTGCTTTACAAAAAAACACTTTTTGGAGAACATACAGACTTCCAGACACTTAAATAAAAATGACATGGCAGTCAGAAAGTCCCCTGCAAACTCCAGCATTGTCTGAGCTGCATTCTTGTCCACCTACACCCTATCCCAAACATCCTGCCATTAATTAGCTAAATGTTCCAGCTAGTAAACAAGAATAACGATTGAGGGGGCTGGAAAAAGAGACAGAGACAGCCAGCAGATAGTCACAACAAACCAGCCCACTCACTGGTACATGGAGACATTGGAGCTTGTGTTTTTTTCCTTCCATGGAGGGGAAAAGAAAATCACCTTAATATAATACTGTCTTTCCTGTTGCTGCAGCCACATCCACATCAGCAGGCGAGAAAAGTCATCCCGTTCCTGCGGTAGGCACTCTGTCAGGGAAAGAGAAAATCTGCAGTGAATTATCACATCAGCTTAAACAAGGGAAGGAGGCAGAGAGAAAGGCAAGGCTTTCTTCCTGTTTTGTAGGCTATTCTGGCTGCAATCTAATAGTGTGATTAATCTGAACATTTCTGGTAGGGAAGCTGTAAGCAACCACTTTGTCTATTAAAAAATCAGTGTGGTTAACAAGTGGTTATTGACTCTATTTCAGAAGAGCAAGAGATAGGCAAAAATGCAACATCCTCCATTGTTAATTGCCTGCAAAATAGATGAGGCCAAAAATACACCATTATGCTGAATCTATTTGTCCTTTATAAGTACGTATTCTCTATTCCCCATGTTCAAGAAACATTTCTAAACTGCCTGAATACTATATAAATTATTGAATAATTACAGTTTTCCAAATTTAATTTATAGTCTGAGTCTAAAGTTATATAAACAGACACTGGTATAATCCCCAACACTCCAAACCTAATTAATCTCAAAGACTCTCTGGTCAGTAGGAAATAATTACATATCCCATATATGGTAACCTAGGATGATGTGTTTCCAATGGTAAAGAAGCACAAGAGTTAAGTGGCACTTGAGAAAATAATTTTAAAAGATCCTGTGACACTGTCTCCCTAAAATACATTTCATGCATTTTTAACTGCTCTTTCCAAATCAATATAGGAAGCTATACCTTTTAATGCCACTAAAAACCCTTTAATGTAAGGAGATATTCTCAGTTTAAAAAATACTTTTTTTTCTATTTACAGTCTTTAAAAAAGCAAAGGAATTCAAATAGTTTTGCTTTATTTGGTTCACCTTCAGCAGCCATCCTGTTTTAAAAATGAAAATGTAGTCATCTATTTCATTACAGTTAGTGCTTTGTCAGATTTATTTTGTACCTCTTCAGTCAAAGTACTTAGGAAGTGCCATATTTAACCACCATTTTTAGTGGCTCTACCAATTTCCTAATTAATTTCAGCCAGATCAATTTCTCCTCTCTTAAACTAGAATTAGAGTAACATTAGGAGTAAAGGATAACCTCAAACAACTTTGGATATAAATAGCATTTATGCTGAACTGTAAAGAAACCATTTCAAAATCAGCAAGGATGTATTCAGAGAGACATTTTACAGACAGTGAATATGCAAAGGAAATATGTACAAGATGTTCATTACAGCATCCTTTACATTAACACCACACTTCAGTCTGGAGATCTAGCAGCATATGGCATCGAAGTCAAAGAGCAGAACATCAGCTCTGGGATATACAGCCAAGACATGACAGTATCACCACAAACAAAACACAAAATAAATCCAAAGACTCTATACCCAAACATGAAATGCCCAAGACAGACTAGCCAATAATTTTGAAAGGATCCAACATATTCCCACAACCACAAGCAGCAAGTCCAAGGCACTTTGGATGTTCAGCTTGCCCAAACCATTATGGCTGGCATTTGGAAGCTGATGCAAAAGTAATGCTTTTAGTTGCTTGACCCCAATAGTTTCTCAAGGCTTTATAACCCAAGTGACAACCTTTAACACATAAACAAAACATTCAGGACTACTGTGCAGTTTGCTTGGAGACAAATGATCCTGAGTACAAAGCTGGATCTACATGAAAGATAAAAGGTTGAATTTTGCAAAAGGAATGTTGGTTGTGAAGCAAAGTTGGGCTTGGCTGGGAAATAATGAAGTTTAACATTTTCCAGCATGGGCAGTGTTGTACAGCCAGTTACATCCCTGCAAAGGTCATTTCAGAAGCGAGTTCATGGCAGGCAGGATAACACCTTTGGAGAGTTGGGCACACCCACTGGTCTATATTTAGTGATATATTATAACAAGTGTGGCTATAGTTAGGATTGAAAACTATTTCCTACTTCACTCCCCCTTTCACATACTTTAAACTTTCTGAAACATTTGCCCTTGGGCTGAAATTTCCTCTGCTTTAATCTCTCAGCCTGAAGTTCACTTTCTTTGGAAATGACCAAAAAAATTCCTGAAGCCATTATGAAGTTCAGCAATAATGAAAACAACACATTTTTTCCTTCCCAAGCCAGACAAAGTGATTCTGATATATGTATGTTTCATTATGGAATTTAACCATAAATTGAACCATTTTACCCAGAAACCATTCATACCTTCAACTTCAGCATAAAGGTAACTGTTTTGAAAATCAGTATTTCAGAGGAGGGAGTTTGATTCATCCCATTCCATAACAAGATAACACTTCATTCTCATTTTGATACATTACTAGATAATAAAGGTTAACCTCCAAAATGCTTTTATGCAGAGCAAAAGTATTTTACAGACATCCCATCTTTCTGAGTTATACCAGATATCTTTAAGATCTATACAGCTGAATTTGTGATACTGAAAGACAGATCTTTACATGCCAAGAATCATGAAGAGAAACAGCAAGATGTTTTTCATAAAACTCTCATGTGCCTGTGCCCTTGCAAGAGTTTAGATGTATGTGGCAGACATTTAATGTGGTTGGAGATTATTTAGAAGGTTTGGATGACACTTCTGGGTGCTTTATGCCACTTTGGCAGCATCCACATTTAATTTTTTTAAAAATATGATTATTTGGCTCACAATTACAGATAGAGGATGATGCAGGCTCTTGATGTGGGATTAAAATAGCTGCATCCATTTTGCTAGATATGCCTTGCTGAAAAGAGACAACATAAGCCCATGGTTCCTCCTGGAGCCCTTTTTAAAAAAGTGTCTACTGCATCCAAATTTTCTGTGTGTTCTCTCTTAAAATTTACTACCAGGCTGTGCTTTGACTTTTCCTGCTGTGGTTGAAGTTCTGTAAGACTCTTGCTGTACCCAATATGTGCAGAAGTGGTCAAGAGACCAACTTTCAGACATGGGGAATCACCTAACCTGGCAAAAATTAAACAGTTTGCCTTCCCAGAATGGCTTACATGCCCTGAAAAGTTGATCTGACCTTATTTGCCTAATCTAGCTCTCACAGAAACTCTTTCTGCTCCTTGATATCACATGACAAGATTTTTCATCCTTTTCTCTGACCTCCTTGAAGGTAGGAGGACAGACTGCTGCCAACCAGAGCCAGAGGCTGCACAGGCTGTGTCAATGTGAAAGCAGAAACATGACCTTCATCTTGTCCAGGCCACTCTTACCACCTGCTCCCATTTAGGGCGGAGTTGTGATGATTTTGCTTCTTGGTCCTCGCTTCCCACTCCTACCCTGACTTAGTGGGTCAATCCCTGCCCATGGCAGTGGGGTTAGAACCAGATCTTTAACACCTCTTCTAACCCCAACCATTCTACAATTCTACCCCATGAAGGCATCTTGTGAAGAACCTGCTCAGGCATCCTCTATATAGGAATGCTCCCTTGGAAATGTTGCTCCTTCAAGTTGTCAAAGCACTTTGGATTCTAACACTGGATCCTCTCTGGCAACACTATCATTATTTAATCAATGAAGGCAGGTTTTTTTCCAGCAATCTGAAAGGAGGCACAATGAAGCAGAAAAGATGGGCAGTGTTCACTGCTGTCAGTCGCCTAAAAAAGCAACATCTTGCTTTGCCTTTAGTTTGGTGAAAGAAGGAAAAACTAACAGCTTAAAAAGCTAGCATGGAACAAGGGAACTTGGCCAAGCAAATCCTCAAATTTCATGAAAAATCATCCATTTTCTAATCTCTTTGGTTTTGGTCCCATTTCTCTCCTGTAGTGGTAGCCCTGTAGTATCATTATGAAGGACCAAAAAGAACCACTCCAAGAAAAGGGTAGCAAAATTCCTGTCTTCACAGTATGTCCCATGAAATGGGACAGCTTACCTGAAGAGTTCATAGGACAATTTAAGGGATAGATAATTATGTTTATTAGCAATTTAGGACTAGGAAGATTGCTTTAAACTGAAAGAGAGTAAGTTTAGATTGGATATTAGGAAGACATTGTTTCCTGTGAGGGTGGTGAGGCCCTGGCACGGGTTGCCCACCATCCAACCACTACAGAAGTAGTGGTTGCTCCATTCCTGGAAATGTCCAAGGCCAGGCTGGATGCGGCTTGGAGCAACCTGGAATAGGGGAAGGCATCCCTGTCCATGGCAGGGGGTGGAAACTGGATGATCTTTAAGGTCCCTTAGAACCCACACCAGCCTGTGATTCTATGATTTACAGAAACAAGTCCCAGCCAAACATGAAGATGTGTGAGTACTCCTCAATGAGAGATCTGAGCAGAGTAGAATACCAAGACTTCTGAATGGGCACCTCAGCTAGAAATGGTTTCCAGTTAACACTAGTGCATGATTTCACAGCTGTAGCATGATGAGAAAGAATAATTTTGGCAGGAGAAAGAAACAGCTGTGATTTTTGAGTGGGCTGAGGCTTAATTTTTATTTGGGATAAAGTTTGAAAAGTCTGGAGAAAAACATCTCCAGCGGGCACCCGAGACACCAAAGTTTATTGGGCCAAATCCTACATTGGTTAAAGTCTGCAGTTCTCCTTGCATTAAAGTTAAGCACAATGCCACACTGCAGGCCTGTTGTAACACTTAGAGATGTTAAATCCTGAATTATAAGCCCTGTGTAAGAGTTACAGATGAGCATTTATAAAACTTGAAGTCTCCCTTTCTTGGTGTCCTCTTGTATGTGTGTGGGCAAGTGGTTTAATTACAGTTCATAAAATGGAATTGCAGACAGAAACATCCAAATCAAAGAGCAAGCCCTGGCTGAACTTCATTAGCAAACATAAATGCAAATAGGCACATCTTGTTTGTGACATGCCACAGTCCTTTCTTCCTTGGGTAATTTTACTCTATTCTCTGACATTTGCATAAATGTAAATCAAACCATATGACTTGAGCAGGTTTGTGATAAGGGAATCATATGCAAAACTTCTTTCCATTAAATAATTCTCTTCATGCAGCCTTACAATGTTACTGTGAAAATTGGGGAGAGTTGGATCTCAGACAGTGAGAGCCTTTATTTAAGAACAGTGGAGGGAGCCCTGCTCTTTAAATAAGAGACATTCTTGGATCAGACACTGGCTGGCAGGATGGAAAAAAGGATGTAGCATTAACTTTCATTCCATTCTGAATAACCTGGAACCCATAACCTACCAATATTCTCTAATTTTGAATCTGCTCCTTTTCTCTCCTTCCCTTCTTTCCATTTTATTTGGGAAATGTTAACTTTGAAATTTCATTAGCTTGCCATAACATCAAACAGGTCACCCCGGACAGATTCATAACTCTTTGTACATAAAAACATTTAGCTTAAAATGCCTGTGATTAAAAGGTTGCTCCTCTAATTTATCCCAGCCTGAAGAGACAAACCACATGCAAAGTGTCAGCTTATTTAGAGATTAAAATAATAATTAGTTTAAGAGGCTAAGTATAAGCAACATTGTTTGAAAAAGAAAATCCATGTGTTGCTTTGAATGAATTGCTTCTGTCTAAGTTTAAATAAATTTGTGTGGATATAAACTCTCTTTATCAGAAGTGCATCCATGTTGCAAAAGAAATATAATGGATAATTCTCCCTCCAATTTACAGCAATAGCACCGAAGGCTCTAATTCCAAAAATCTATCTTTAATCAGTAGCCAAAGCACAGATGTCTGATAGTACTCAAATGATGAGGGAGTGCTTTATATAAGTAGTGTTTTGTACATGGTCAGTAATGAATAACACACCCCAAATATGTATCTACGGACACCCAGGTTTAGCACATTACAGACTTACTCGTGTGATGCTCTGGCTGAACTGCCCTGCTGTCACCATGAAATCTCATGGATTTCGTTTATGATGAGGCCAGATCAATGTGCTGAGAGCTAAAGCAGCCATTTATCCATACCATAACAGTCCCCTTGGAAGCACAACCACATTGGTGCTTGCACTAGATCCCAGGAAACCATTTGTGAGGATTGAGTTACACGGACTCTGTTTATGCCAGCAAAGCAGAGTCAGTATATGACATGAGTTTACCAGTATTTATAGGTCACTATGTTCAAACAATATTTTCCACTCTGACCCCTTTGTCCTGGTCCCCTTTAAAAACACAATCTTCTGATTATTCTTCTGACACTAGTAGTGTCCTTTGTTATCTCTTTCACTACCAAAGTCCTTGTTTCATCTTCCTTTGTCAGAATGGTTGGAGCGACCAGACATAATGTCTTCACTTCTGCTCTTGCATTGAGTCTATCTGTCCCTCAGCTTTCACTGTACCAGGTGTGAGAAACACCAACAGCTGCATTCCTCAGGTCTGTTCCCCGAGTCCTCAGCCTGGTGACACACCAGGGACAGCAGCAGTGTCCATGCCATCAGTCCCTGCCCTCAGGAAGGGGCCAGAGATCACAAGAACGCTTTATGTAAGCGCCCCTGAACATCATGCATTGATAAAAGCACTGCTCCAATAAACCACCCATCAACAAAATGCTTCTCAGCAAAATCAGCTCTGGGCTTTGGTTGACCTTTTATCTGCCAGTGGCATAAACTTTTTAAATAATTTTGTAACACTGGGCTGCTGTGTACAGGAATGGGACATATCCAGGACATATCCAAGCCTGTTAAAGGACATAGTCTAGATCACAAATACCCAACTTTTTTATTGCTGTTTTCTGCTTCTGGGATAAATGACATTCTCAAGGCTGATGGAAATGTAGGATCACTGGAAAAAAGGACCAAACTATTTTCTCAGACACCCTGTGCAGTACCACCAGCGGCTGGAGAACAAAATGTAGGGCTTGTACTGCTGTCCTCCAGTGTATTTGGCCAAAACTGCAATGCTGCAGTTAACGAGAAAATGCTGCTCTCGGGGCTGGGCTGGTACTGTAAAAAAGAAAAACAAGGCAAAAGGATCATGGCTTCTGTTGCAGCAAGAACTGGGGTGTGGGAGTGGGGTACCAATGTCTGCCAAGAGAAAAAAGAACAAAATTGGCGGGGAGAGAGGGATCATTTAAGTCTCTCAGAGGGCACTGTAAACAGTGGAGAAAGAAGGAAAAACCGGAACTATAAAACAATACTTGGCAGCCAGCTTTGCAAAACAAACATTTTTTCACAAAGTCTTTCCCGTCACTGCCACCAGCTTTAATGGACTTTATTTGTCTGAGAGCAAGAAACCCTTTTTAATTGTCCGAGGAAAGGCGATGCTGCTTTGTGCACTGATAGAAATTCCTGTTCTGAGCCCTACTTCAACCACACACTGCTCTCCACTCACAGTCAGGGAGAGAAATCCCTACAGGCTGCACAACATGTAGCAGGGCTCCATCATCCCTCTTCCCTGGACAGCCTCAGCTGCTTCTCCTGTGGAGAAAGTTGAAATCCAGCAAGTTCCTCTTGCCATGGGTCTAATGGCCCGTAACTGTCTGCCTAGGACACACTGCTGGCAAAGCGCACAGCAGGTCTCCACAAGGCAACAGACCTCGGTGGATATGACCTGGTGGAATCCAGCATAACTAGGAGAGCTCAATCCTCTCACCCACTGGAAATGCAGTAGTTCCTGAGTGTCCTGATCTCCTCATGAGCAGTGCAATTAGTTCACTTGTATTTTTACTGCCTCACGTCAAACTGGTCAAAACACCTGGAGTTGCTCAAGGGTCAAACTCTCCTTTCTTGATGTGCCTCAATTCGCTGCTTTAGCTGCATGGCAACAATAATGTACACAGGGAACTTTATTATGTCTGAGAATTAAATTAAAACCGGAAGCCTTGAGACTTTAGGCATGACTGGACACTGAAACCTCTGGTTTATGACTCAAGGTACTGCACAGTCACAGCACTCCCATGTGAAAATATACCACTAACAATAAAAACTCATCCAGCCTCAGAGCAATTCAGCACCAAACAACCTGGATGGCTCCCTGTCTCCAGGGATGACTTTATTTGGCCTTTTAAGGTTTTCTTCTACAGCTGTAGAAGCTCAGGGTTTTTTCTGTAGGAAGTGACAGAAGAGGTTAAATTCCCCTCTGTGTCACCACTGCTCATGACCTCAGCATAGGAGCTAAAGAGCAAATTTATTTGGAAACAATATGGTGTGGTACACTCTCTGAGTACAAGGGCAGGATCCAGGGCTGGGCTCTGCTCCCAGCTCTGACACTTACTTGCTGTGTGGCCTCAGACAAACCACTCAGTGTCTCTGAGCTTCCATTTCCCCTGCCTTTGAAACAGAAATACTATCACTCACTAAAACCCCTTTTCTCAGGATTGCTTGATTACAGGGATAATACACTTTGAATACATTGTAGACTATGCCATAATTATTATTTTTGTTGTATTTTATCTTCCATTGTAATGGCTAAAATACTAGATGTATAGAAAGGGATGCTGAAATTGGCAGTTATTGCATAGGAGGAGTGGGTATTACTTTGAAATTCAAATTATTTGGGAAAACCAACAGAGTTCACCTACATTTTCCCCTTAAAACTGTTGAAATTGTAACAAAAAGGAGCATCTAGTGACATTTTGCAGCATACTTCTCCCCCACCTCCTGAAAGCATCTTGCAAACGCTCTCTACAGAGGGCACAGCACCCCTGCTCTCTCTGTTTCAACAGAGCATTTCAGTGGGGAAACAAGAGCCCAACCAACAGCTCAGGTCTGTGAAGAGAGGAATTTT
This sequence comes from Haemorhous mexicanus, assembly GCF_027477595.1. Lineage (NCBI taxonomy): Eukaryota > Metazoa > Chordata > Aves > Passeriformes > Fringillidae > Haemorhous > Haemorhous mexicanus. Next base: position 113,194,252 of record NC_082343.1, on the reverse strand, counting down.
CTCAGGCTCTGAGACCCTTTGCTGGTGGCAGCACTGGGGTGTGGCCACTTCTTGCCCAGCTCAGCCCTGACTGATGTGCTCTGTCTGCAGAGGGGTGCTGGCGCACCGGAGCAGTGGGAGGTAAGAGGAATTAAGGTAATGCATCAGTGGTTGTCAGTGAAGGAGATGAGAAGATGGGGGGGGGGGGGGGGGAAGAGGGAAAAAGAGGCAAAAGAAATATACTTTTTCAATCAAAGTCTGAAATTTGTAAAAGTGGTTTTGGTCTCAATATAGAAAAAATATTTATCCAAGAAACTCCTACTCGGGTGCGAACATCCTACTTCTAGTGGGATTTTGCTTGGCAAAGTGCTGTGAAAGAGTGGAAGCTAATACAGAACATGTCTATAAACAAATATATTTATTTAGTACAGATTGACACATTCACTAGAGTATTTCAGTGATTACACATGTAAAACTATTTCCTATAGTGGTTTCCTTTTGTGATTCTGCTAATTTATTCAATCCACCCCATTTTCATGCATTGAATGTTATGAGCCATTTCAGCCACCCAGACTGAAACGTGTTTGGAGACTACATGCCTGTTTTTTCATTTCATCATCTACACATAATTATTTGGTGATATTAGGAATTTGAGCTCAAATGGAAGCCAACCAACACTTTAATAGCTTAGAAATCACACAAAATGAAGTCTGCCCTGAGGTTAATGAATAAGAGCCAAATCTTGAGGCTCTTGCTCAGTTTTTACTCACTCCTTATTCAGGCAAAAGTTGAATCAATTGTAGTTAGAGTGATTTAAACCAGAAGAATATATATATTTGGACCTTTCTCTCAGGTAAAACTGAATAAATTACCTAGGATTAGGCTGCAGAATGGCATCCAATCGATCTTTCACATGTATTTCTGCAACACACTGGAGAAAAAAATCCAAGTACTGAGGCAGTTTAACCAGTTAAACCAATATTTTAGCAGCAGCATAAATTATTACACACTAGCAGGTTTTATGACATTTATATTAGAAAATGCCCTGAATCAAAATAGGTTTCCTGGTCCCTCCTGAACTTCTGAAAATCAGGATCAAATCCAAACTTAAAAAAAGGTTCAGTAAGTATGAAAGCCAAATGCCCCTATCCTTCAAAACAAAGCTCCATCCTTAATTAGAACATTATTCCAGGCATGTATTGATACAGGTATTTGATTTTTTATGATGGCAAGCATATATAATTTAGGAAGTTAAAGTTTATTCTTTAATTACATGCAGGATGTCCTATTTCTTATGCAAAGAATGCAATATGCCTGTAAAAAATACAAAGCAGAGCAGTAATTGCTTTGGACAGTTAACACTTCATAAGTAATTGGTGATAATCACAGAAGGATGCTTCTCCCTTAAGTCACAACCCATTCAAGTATTGGGCCAGTCTCAGCAAAGTAATGACATATTTATCCCATTCAAGCCAGACTTAAGCATGAGGAATTGGAAAAGAAAGGAGTATGAACGACTGATTTCTTCAATATATGCAAGGCAAATAGAAGAAAAATGGGAAACAAGAATGAAGGGGTCAATGTGTGGATGTGGCACTTGGGGACTGGTTTTAATGCTGGGCTTGGCAGGGCTGGTTAATGGATTCAATTGGATTCAATGCTCTTAGAGAGCTTTTCCAACCTAAAGGATTCTATGATTTGTGAGAAACACCAGATCCCAACTGGGTCTGGGTGATAGTGGCCCTGCTCACTATCTCCTGCAATTTGATCTCAGTGCTGAAATTCGCTGAGCACATGAGGAGCTGGACTTGGGGATGGCTTTGTTTGTAAAGGAGTGAGTCGGGACATGGGAAGAGGGCAGTCCCCTCCTGCCACCACTCACTCTGCATGGCTTGGTCCTGCTTTGCCCAGCACTTCCGACCTGCAGGACAGACAAACTCTTTCCTGTGTTTAGAAGGGTCTGAAGAGCACAAACCACGCTAGTGGCACATTGGGAGTGTAGGAACACTGCCCAAAGCCTTGCAGGCTCCTGCGCTGGGCAGCCTGCACAGAGAGTTCTCATTGCACTTTCAGAGGGTTGTGGGCAAGTTATGAGCTGCAAGAATGAGCCAAGGAACCTGGGATCTCAAGGGAGGGAAGGCTTTTCATTATATTATACTTTTTAAATGACATTATATCCACAATCATATGCTGGAAAAACTGGTTCACAAGTAGACAAAGACTTCAAGTCTCTCTAATGTACAGCTCGAGTTATCTTTAATCTTTCTAAATGTCTTTCTGTCCATCTGTTTCTTACCTGCCTAACACCTTGGGCAAATGGGTAATCCCAGGGACACTGGATGATTGCTGAGAATAACAGGATTCCAAAATGTCCTTCCTAGAAGTGACTAAAAATGCCTTTTGATAGTTTCTAACTGATTGGTTGTGGGTGGGGGCTGGGAAAATAATATTTACTTTGTGAAGCAAATGAAATAACTCGGCAGATTCAGAACCGTCATGCTATACCCTCCCCTCCACAGACCTAATTTCACATGTCACTTACTACAGCCCATGTTCCTTAAATGAAACTTATTTTGAAATGCAAGGACAGACCAATGCCATCAACAATATCTCAGTGGTCTGACTCATCACATCAAACTCTCTTTTCTTCTTTACCGCATCTCATCTTTTTCCCTCGTATCCAGTTTAAGAGACACACATTTATATGCACATCTATAAAAGTGATACTTGTCTGAAAACAAACTGGCCAGGCCACGAGATTCTTCTGGCTGATTGCCATTGTTCAGTCACTAAATATGGGTTTAGGAATAGGGAGATGGATTACTCACTTGCAACCCCACCATGGGCATTTCATGATATCACAGCCCATATTTTTTTAATAACATTGAGGAATATTTAAATCCTGTTTGGAAGTTTTTTCATATGTACTTCTTTGATGTTAGAACATTTTGATTTGTTTGCATGCTGATACCAGAACATCTCGATTACTGCATGTTCATTTATCAGAGAGTGCGAGGTCGATCCCATTTGGATGTGCAATTATTCCATCAAATAGATACCATGGGCTACAGTAACAGCCCCATTTCCAGTGGCTGGAAGTGAAAGAACACTAAATAATTACTCTAAATGAAGAGTTAGTTAGGTCTCATTAAATGTTATTGTTAACTAAAACAATAAAGGAGTTTATCTTTTAAAAAAGCTGAAAGGTGGTAGGAAGGAACTGAGCCCCAAACTTAGAACACATTGCAGTTCCTGGATTTAAAGCTAATGGGACCCAGTGGATTCAAGGCTTTGGCAAAGAGAGAACTGTTGTCTCCATCACGTTATTTATTGTAATGGTGTAACTCCTTTTTTCTTTGTCTCTCCTTTTCCCCCCAGCGGAATGGCTGTTGGTAAAATGGGAATGTGAAATCCAGGTTTTCGTCTCTCCAGTAGCTCTGAATTTTCTGGCTTTTGTGGACTAAAATCAGACCCTGAAGTCACTTATGTGCATTTTGTTTTGGGTAATTGAAATGAATTTTTAGGTTGCATCACTAACATCAATCAACGCTGCTCTCAGAGGACTAGAGTTAAGGGGCCACAATAAAAGAGCATGATATTGTTTCTTTTGTTTTATTTTTGGAGCACTTTGACTACTCTATACTTTTCCATGGATGTTACATTTTTTTGGGGGCGAGACAGTTTAAAACATTACTGACTGTCTCATTTAAAAGAATACTTTGCCTTTACTGTGAATGCCCTGTTCCAGAGGCTGGGACAGTCAAGGCTGGTAAAAATTCAAGCAGATACCTTTCATCTATGTAACACTTTGAAGAAACTATGAAATGACAACACATTTCTTAAGAGAGAGCCCCGCTGCCCATTACAGATGTTTCCCATATGGCAAGAGGAAGGTTGGTCCCTTCCCCCTCCACTCATCAGTGTTCTCACATCGTAGCAAGAATCTACAAAGACAACACGGCTGTAAATGACACCACAGAGAAGCCTCCAGCAGCACCTACTGCCAAGGAAGGAGCTGATTTTCATTGTCAGGGCATGAATACATTCCATTGCACCCATTGATGGGGAGCATTTTGACTCCTCAGCTTCCTCTTTCACCAGTGCATGGCACAAAAACCCTGCAGTAAGAGGACAAGAGAAACCAGACTAGGTTTCAGATGCTAAAATGATGAAATTGAGATGATAGATTTAATCAGTAGAGATTACTGCAGATTATCATCCTGTATCAACTGGTGGGCTCAACACCTTCTCCCTCAAATCCTAATGGGCGGGAAGAAAAATTCTTACTAACGTAAGATCATGAATTTTAGGGAAGAAGAATCTGAGGCACTTCAGTGGGGCTAAGACCTATTTTTTGGACACTGGGACATAGTTGCACACACCGGTTCATAGGTAGGTCTTGAAAACAGAGAGACATTGGGTAGAGAATTGGCCTGTTGCCCCATACTTTGCCAAGGAATCCATCACCCTAGCTGTACTTAAGATGTTCCTAAATCCCAATACTTTTTTGGACACTGGAGCTATTCTAACACTCAAGTCTTGAATGCAGGTGTGACTTCCTAAGAGTTTAATCTGTAATTGAGACATTTTGTCTTCTCATTCACTCATTTCCCAAACCATACAGTTATCTTATTTCAAAAGTAAACTTCAAAGTAAATAAGAACCTGAACATACATGGAGTTTGTGCTGAAAAAAAAAAAAATCCTTTTTGCCTATTTCCCCATGCTTTTGGTTTTAGAGAAGGTATGGGACCACCTGGGCAAGCCTATATTTCATTTCTATTGGACCATTGTTTTTTCATGCCAGCCAATCTTAGTAATACACATACATATGAGTTGGTACATTTTACCTTTGGTTATTACATATTATTGTGCAATAGTAACATAATATCTAGCATGTCTACAACATAAATTCTAATGCTGAGCTATTTAAAACCAGCTACTGATCTTAGCTGGCCATTCCACCAGTAGCTATGTGGCTAAAACCTTACACAGACTAAAAACTAAACTTCAAATTATATCTAGCTAAATGTTTCTTCATTGCTTTTTCACTATTACTTCCTTCTCAGCTTTCTAAAAGGTGCACCACTATTAAATAATTTCTTAGAAACTACAAGATATTCCCCAATAAATGGAATGATTTTCATTTTTTTCTCTCATCATATTTTCCTGTTCACCTTTTCCTAGTTCTTTATTAACAACTCTGCTTAACTTTAATTAAATCTATCATTCTATTTATCTGTCTTTGCCCTCCAGTTCAGCTTATCCACTCTTTGGTTTCCAGCCCATTCTCCCATCTCTCCGTAACTCATCATTTCCACTCCCTTTTGGCCAGGGACCTGTCTCTGCTGTTTTTCTTTCCAACCTGATTTCTGCAGATCTTTGTCTCTTAGCAACATCATCTCCTCTGTACAGAAGTGAAGGGCTTCTGTGTCTTGAAATAATTCCATCCAAAATTTACTTCATCCTCTCCCAACCACATTAGGGGTCTACAGATATATCTGCAGTTGTTGCAGAAACTGTAGAAAACCAGATCTACTTCTTGTTGTAGGACACATGAAGAATTTTGGCATTACCAAACAGGGCATTGCCCACACAAGAGAGAAATTCAGTGCTTGGGAATAGGAGCAGGAGAATCCTAAACACTAATTTGGAGTAGCTAGCCGTTGTCACTCAGGGCACAACAGAGCCCTCAAAAGCTTGGGGGAGCTTTCATACTTCCCACAAGCTAAAGTCCAATCTTGGATGTCAAATATAAATGAAGCATATATTTTTCTCTCTCTCTCTCTTTTTTTTTTTCCCTGTAATTATTCAGTTTGCTTAAGGAGAAAAAAGTAAGAAAGAAAGAGGGGAAAAAAAGGGCCACTTGCCACCTTGGTGTCAGAGAGAAGCCTGCTGTTGTCCAGTTCATTGAAGAAATTGCTCAAAACCACTTCACCTTTGTGAGAATATTCTCCTGCTGAAAGGCTGGGCTCTCTATCCCAGAAATGGTGACATGAAGTTTGCTGAGAATGGATGAACTCACAAGCCATTTTTACCACCAAACTTTTATTTATTCTTGATAAATTGGTGTCACTTAGCGTCATTTAATTTCTCCATATTTCCTTCACCTGTCTTTAGCTGGGCATGATTCACCTGGAAAGCATGACTGAGTCTTACAAAGCCTTTAGCAAATGAAGAGATATTGCAGCAGAGTGTGTTTTGGGGTGATATTTATTCCTCCAGGGGTGCTGTTGATGGGGTGAATCATTGATCCTGACCCACTGTGAACCACTGATCTCTGTTGGGGGAGGAAATTCTTTCATCCTCAATAAAACTATGCTTTTTTTGCTGTGTTCCATGCAGTACTTCCAACAGGTGTTACAGAGGAAAACAAGGGGAACACAAAATATAACAAATAAACAAATTAATAGATAAAAAGATAGAAAATTAAAACATCTTGGTCCTGATCTGGAAGAAAAGGCAGCTGCAGATTCAGCTTTGGCTTTTGAAATGACTGGGCCGGGGAGCCAAACAGGGATACAATTTTGACTTGTGGGCAAATTTTATCAGGCACCAGGCAGAGTCAACCAAAAACTTACTCACAGGCCACTTGCCCAGTTTGAAAAAGGAACAATTTTCAGTCTTTGACAGATTGGACTTGAACAGGCACCAGAAGTGAAAGCATCTATTGTCCATTATCCCTCCCAGCCCTGCGACTTCCAATTTCTCATTTACCATGTAGCCTGTTCAGAAAAGGTTTGTCAAGCAACAGCCTCTCTAAACAAATTACATTGAAATTCCTTATACTGTGCCACATACTTGACTTGCTGTTCCAGAAAGAGCCACATAATAAGTTTCTAACAAGGACACTGGTTATTAAAGCACTCTCAATTTTCTAGGTCAAAGAGGTGAAAGGCAAAGTCAAAATAATTGAAACAAAATATTCTATAAATCATGGGTGTTTACTTACCAAAAAAAAAAAAAAAGATATGAAGAGACCTGCTGCTACACTAACCAAAACTCAGCTAGCTATTTTGAATTACCATGTTCTTGATGAAAGCAAAATTTAAGGTGCCAGAGTTGGCTTTTGGAAATACCCAAACAGTTCAAAACCAAACAGAGCTTAGCAGCAACTGGATCCTTCTTTCTTTTCCCACTTCTTCCTCCAAAATGTGTAAGACATACGTGGCAAAGAAATACACTGATAATGCATGCAGCTCCTTTTTTATCCACTTAAATGTGAAAAGCAGGTACCTTTTTAAACATATATATTTGCTGAAGTAACCCAGAGATTTAAACTGAGAAGTGCAAAAGTTCTTAATCCATTTTGTGAAGAGAAAATTTTTTAAAATTTCCATCTGTATCTCCTACTTTCGAGAAACATTAAGATCTGAGCTTTCCAAAAATAACCTTGCATCACCTCAGTATATTTTGAGACATTCTTTTTCACAGTGTTGCATCTTTACATTAGTACACAAATACTAATTTTGCTGCAGTTTTTTTCTTTAGGAGACACACCTTATTTATCAACTTCTCAAATGTGTTTAAATCCATATTTACTGTGAAGACTAACACAGTTTATCCATTTTTTCAAGGAACATGCTTTTTCAAGAATACAGTTAGAAACATCTCCCATTTCTTAGTTTTCTAAATATGAAAATTTATATTAAAAAAAAAATTTAAATATGTGATAAAATGATGATTTTTCAGTGGTTGAGTAAAACTCATTTGAAATGCACATGTACTTATATAATAAAATCATAGAATCACTGAATGGTTTGGGTTGGAAAGGACCATAAAGATGATCTGATTCCAGCCCCTTGCCATGGGCAGGGACACCTTCCACTAGACCAGGTTGCTTGTTGATTCAACAATATAAAGAAAAAATGAAGGGGCAGATTGATGATCTAAAAGGAGGGTAAAGGAGCTGCAATTTGCCTTCTGACTTGGGGCATGGACCAGCCCAATACAAGTGACAGAGTGAAATCAGAAGGAAATGGGTAAGAAAAGCTGTGGATGCACCCATCCCATCAAGACTCAGAGCAGCCACTGTTGGTGGGCTCCAGGGACCCCCAGACATGATCCTGCCCCACCCCACACTTCCTGGCAAAAAGAAAAAAAAAAAGAAAAAAGAAAACAGTCGGGGTTGGCTGTGGTACCACTTGCCTTCCTTCTGGGTGAATCCAGAGGAGGAAGGGATCAGGATAAATTATAGGTCCCTGCAAGAGCTCTGTGTGTTTCTGTTGACACCATCTGGAAGCAGTGATAACGCCACTATTAGTGGGGGCGTTACTACAGAGGATCTGCTGCCTCTATTGAAACCAGCCATGCTGTGTGCTGGCTCATGATGCATGTTTGCTTTAATTTCCTCCCTGACATTTCATTCCTGAAGTTGTCAATATCCCGTTAACCTTCCTGGAACGGAAACTCTCAAACCAAGTCCTATTTCAGCTCTGATTTTGAATCTCAGCTGTGACAAGCAAAAGCAAAAGTTACGTTTATAATACACCTTTGGCCAAATCTAAATCATGCTATAGATAGGGGGGATTTTTTTCTTGCTTATACACAATAAAGCAGGATACAACAATGTGATATCCTAAAATTAATTCCTTGATTCGATGGCAAAGTAGCAAATGTTCTTTACTGGTAACTGACAGATCCTGCAGCTTTCAAAGGCCAGAAGGGTCCTGTAATCAGGGGAATTGCTCACATTCAGTTCATACAGTTTAAAGTCAGAAGGGAAAATTAGATCATCTAGTCTGACCTCCCACATACCACAGACCTCAGAATTTCTGCCAGTTGGCCTTATTTTGGGCTAGTAACCAGTTTAACAAAAGCATATTTTCCAGAAATTCATTTGACCTCCACTCGGAGTCATCAAGAGCGAGACAATGCAGAACTTCACTTGCTACTTTGTTCCACTGTTAATTGGCTCGTGCCTTATTTCTAAGTTGAATTTCTCTGGTATTACTTTTCTACATAAATACAAGTTGCAAGAACAGCAATTACAACTGTCTCCATAATAATGGTGACATTAATGTGAAAAGGGCATGTCCAAGTGGGATGCTAAGAAGCATTTTGCAACATGAACAGAAATATTTAAGTACCAGCTGATCCAGATGAGCCCATTATTGGATTTACTGAGATGTCTGAACCAAGTACAAAAGGATCCATGTGTGGGAATACTTTATTTTGGATCAGGGGTGTGTTTTTGAAACAAATCTCCCATTCATCCTCACTTACTGCACATAATTTTGTACTGTAGAATGATTTCAGAGCACGCTACCTTGTCTTTTTTTGGGTAAGAGCAAATCAAAAGATTCACTCCAAACAGGAATTCAGTCAACGAGGCCAGACTGGACCTAGTGCTGGACTGAAAGTACACCCCACTGAAATGCTCATTGTGTGCATGGAGGGTGAGCACCAAGTACTTGTGTTCTACACACCTGCTCCTATTTGTGCTGCTGGTAAAAGCACAGAATCATGGAATCATAGACTGGCTTGGGTTGGAAATGACCTTTAAGTTCCAAACTCTCTGCCATAGGCAAGAATACCTTCCACTAGATCAGATCCCTCAGTCACAGCTTGATTCCTAAAATTCCTAAAGCAGTCACAGTCTAATTCCCCTCATCTTTAAGGAACCTCGTGCCAGTAGCAGCAGAGAATAGAAAATCAAGATTTAGCAAATAATTTCAGAAGAACGGTTAATTGGTGGAATTGATTTTGCTGAACAATAGCTGGGTATTAATCCATAATCTGAAGAACAATGGCAGTGATCAAAAGGTACTACAGTCAACAGAGTTTCTTTTCATTTTTCCAGTGGTATCCATACTTCTAGAAAATAACAAATATTGTAGATAAATTCACTTGGCTCATCCTGAAAAGATCAAGTCAAAAACTAAGGAGTTCTAGGAGGACCACCAAGAAAAGATAATGGGAGACACTGACATGGAAAGAGGACAACAAATCACAACAAATGACCTAATAAATCACAGAATTCACGATTCAGGAATGGCTATTCCACAATATTTTAGAGATAATTTGGCTAGATGTTCTAACTCTCTGTTACCAGTAAATTACCTTCAATATACTCTCAGAGGGAAGAACAAAATAACATCTTCAGAACTGGCATTCATTTACTCAGTCCAGAGACACAGGCCAATTAAGCACTTTATACTAAGGGAGGCTTAAAATGAGACATGCAATTCCACACAAGACCACTTAAAGAAGTTGTTTTTTGTGGCTGCCAGACCAGCAGTGCTATTGTCAGCAATAAGTGTTCCTGCATGGGGCAGAAACTACCAAGAAATTATCTAAGAGCAACAACAAGATGGACAGATCAATGGCCTTCAAAATATTTAATTTTTGTTGATGAAACATCCTGGAGAGAGTATAAAAGCCAATGCATGAGTGACCATGGCAAAACAAGATTTATTATGGAGTTCTTGAGGGAAGTGATTGGCACAGCAGAAGTAAGTCTTAATTCACCACAGTTTTCTCCATTTTTCAAATTACAATTCCCGTAAGTTTTCTTTGCAAGAATTGAAAGGCAGAAGAGGCACAGATTGGCCAGTTCAATCTCTTTTATATCTGAAGTCCTAATTATCCCATCTTTTCAGAATATAATAATAGTAATTTCCTTCTATAAAGGAAATCAATAGAAATTTCAGCTTGCATTTTCAGAAGAGCACAAACTCTCATTAGCTTTATTAAAAAAGAAAAATCTGCAATTTTCTTCTAATATTTTTAACTTTCCAAATGATTGATCTCTTTCTAATTTGTTTTATTTTTGGGACTTCTCCTTTCTGGGATGAAGAAATAAAGCATTGAAATATTCCAAAAACAATGAAAGTACTTGTTCCAGCTAGAGCCAAGTACCAAGACAAAACACACAAAAGCTTTGCTCTCAGCCTCCCAGCAAAGGTCTGTCAATCCCCAAGTCTGAAATACACTTCAGAAAAGTGCAAATAGAGTTCATGCTGATCTAATCAAGGACTTTTTTGGATATCCAGGACAGGAAATAGGTGCTAATTTAAAATGAGATTTTATGTTTTGGACTGTCTATGAAGGTAATTAACATCTACAACTACTTTTCAAAATATAAACTTGGCCTTTGAATACTGATACAACTGAAAGAAAAAAGAAATTCCCAACAAAATGGGGAATCTGAAAAGAATAACAAGGTGATTTTGAAATCCTTGTAAGGTTCCGAGAAGTCTCTTTGGTCTTTGACTCTTTGGCTGGTGATGCTGGATATATGCAAACAGTAATCAGTTCCAGGCCTGCAGTAGCAGTGCTCACTCATAATAGAATAAAATTATAGCTTACATAGGAACTCAGAACTGAGAGAAATCTCTGACTATTTGGCAAAGAAAAGTATCAGGAAAGCAGAGGGGTGGAGAATAAAGCTTGCATGGAATAAGAAAAGAAAATTATACTGTTCAGACTAATTACATAAAATAGAAGAGAAGAGGGGCAGAAGGACAGCAGCAGCAGAAGGATTACAAAGAAAGCTCGGGAATAAATGGATGTGGCACAAATCAATTAACTTGACAACGGGGACATTCAGGGATCCTGGTCCACATATCATTACCCATGGAGAAATGTCCCTGCCACTGCAGTTACATTTTCACCAGCAGATCAACACATTGTCTGATGGACTGGCACATGCAATGGCAGTCTTCAAAATGAAATTCAATATACTTCTGTTGCCACTGGAAACCTCACCTTCTTACCCAGTCCTTGCTAATGCAACCAGTTGGTCTGGAAGGATGCCATGTGTGATCATCTCCTGCATTACAGCTTTCTTTGTTAATGCTGGAAATGAAACCTCAGGCACGATAATACCAAGAGTTAACACACACCAGTACATCTATGCCAGCTCAAACCAGTTACATTTTTCTGACTCTGTGGTGGTTTTAAGTTTTCCTTCCCTCCTTCCACCTCCTCTGATCAAGGACACACATGGATACCCAAAAGCAGCAAAGCCTTTCTACCAAAATTACTCTCCTTTAGTAACAAGACCACAAAAGGCTGAAACACACACAACACTGTCTGCCACCACCCTACTCTGGCTGATTGTCTTTTAATAGCTACAATAACGTTGTGCAAAGGAATAATATTCCACATCCTCAACTCACTGGGGAAGGGTCTGGAGCACAAGTCTGATGAGGAACAGCTGAGGGAGCTGGAGGGGCTCAGCCTGGAGAAAAGGAGGCTCAGGGGCGACCTTCTCACTCTCTACAACTCCCTGACAGGAGAGTGGAGCCAGGTGAGGGTAGGGCTCTTCTCTCAGGTAATAAGTGACATGACAAAAGGAAATGGCCTCGAGTTGCACCAGGGGAGATTTAGCTTGGACATTAGGAAAAATTTCACCATGGAAACTGCAAAGTCCTGGAGCAGGCTGCCCAGGGCTGTGGCGGAGCCACCATCCCTGGACATATTGAAAAGACATGTAGATGTGGCACTGAGGAACATGGTTTAGTGATGGACTGACAGTCCTAGGCTCCTGGCTGGATTCGATTATTTTTGGGGTCTTTTCCAATAGAAATGATTCCTTGACTCTCCCAGGCAGTTCATGGACAATTCCAAAGGAAAGTGTGCATTAGCTGAATCTGCTTCTTTATGACTATAACAGGAAGTTCAGACCCCTTTTATCGTACCTTTTTATTTTTGAAAGGCTGCCCAAACAGTTCCAAGTTGAGTTGAAGCAAAGTTATTGATGTCAAGAAGCCAAGATCTTTCGCCACGCCTTGCTGAATGAGGAAGGAAGAAACTGTTTGTGCTCAGTTGTCCTTTGCCTCTCCAGGCTAACTTTGAGCCAAAGAAGCAGGAAGAGGAGAAAGATGAATAAGTGAAAAGGGATAATGTTTATCTTTTAACAAAATCACAATGTTCTGCTCCTAGCTCTAGCAGCCAAGACTTACTGTTGCATCTTTAAGACAGATAGTCTCTTCTCTGAGAGACGACAGGCTAATTATAGCCCTCCTGCCAGAGGGAACTCACACATGCAAACCATTATGTAAAATATAATTTTTTTTCTTTAAGAATACTCAAGATCATTAGACATGGTTTTTTCAATGCTAGAAAATCAAGCCAAAAATGAAAATAAACAGTTTCAAGTATTCGCAACATAATTCCCTCATGCATTTATGGAAATATAGTAAAAAGCGCCTTAAAAATGTGGTTTGACATTTCATGCTGCTCTGTTTTTCTGTTTTTCCAGTTCTCAACATTTGCCCTCTTGTCCTGTATCATTTCAGTTCCATGGCAGTTTGAAAGAGATGATGATGGCAGCGTTTGTCATTTCTACTGTGCTTTTTAGCTATGTTTCAATGGGTGGGTGACAGGAAACATCCCAAGGACTTGGCATAGATGACAAAAATGCTTTATAAATTCTACTTTGCATAAACCAAATGTGAATTCATTGTGTGCAAACATGGTAGCACCATTCACTGAGATAATTACAGGTACAGCATTTCTTCCCTAACAATGTGCTTTGGTAAATTCAGGTTAAAAATATGATCAACTTAATTGAACAGGGAAATATCATCCTTTTTACTTTTTTCTGAGCTGCCCTTCCTCCAGAAGGTTTTCTGAGTACACTACCACCACAAGAGCACTTTCAGACAAACATGGAAAAATATGGAAAAAAATCCCCAAGTCTGGCTATGATGATGTGACATGGCTTCATCTTTTTATGCAGGAAGAACTGAACTCCTGCCTATCTAAACTAGTTGGTATTTTAAAGGTTTTGTCCAGTTTATAAAGCACAGGACTATTGACAAACCAAACACCATGGTCTAATGGATTAAACAAGCAACTGCATGCCACAAATTCCTAAGTTTTAATCCAGACTCTCTTGGTGCTCACCTTCTTGTCCATAAAACTGAGATAATATTTATCCTCTACTTCACAAGGGTGTTGTGAGAGTGAGTAAATGTTTGGACAGCTCTTCAAAAGGTCAAGTTCTAACCAGGCACCTGAATTTTACTGAAGTAAACTGTTTCCTCAGATTCCCATGATATGATCACGGCACCTTCTCCAGAGCTTCTCAGATCACTTCAGAATAACCATCCACATTCATAACCATCCACATGCATAAATCACAGAATGGTTTGGGTTGGAAGAGACCTTGAAGATCATCTTATTCCAGTCACTCTGTCATGTGCAGAGACAAAGTTATGGACTGATCTAGGACTTAAGAGTGATCTCACCTGTAAAGTCATGCATATAAATTATCCTCCTGTCACAAAAGTAATTCAGAAAAACTACATGCTAAGTAACTTTTAATTCACTACTGAAGCAGAAGTGCCACGTCCCAAGGTGTTGCTAATGCCAGTTGATTTTAAAATTGTCATTCAATATCTGAATTGCATAAAAATATAGAGTGGAAAAATAATTTATTTTTAAGAAAATCTTTTAAGAACCACTAGATATGTCAGCAACTGATGCTCTGTAAAGGTTTAAAATAAAAGCTTTTAAAAATCCCCTGCTTTATTAGAAGGGCAATTCCAGAGACTTGACACACTGTATAATCCCATCAGTGGTTAGTTCTCAACAAACAAGTCACACATACAGAAAAAATACTCTAGACCAAGGCAGGAGGCAAAAAGAGGTTAAATCGGTCACAAGCCAGGTTTTTCCTCAGTTTTAACTCATAAGTGATGACATAAAACCCAGAAAAAACCCAGCTCCAACTTGAAAATGATTTAAATTTGCCAGCTCCAGCCATTTTTGGAAGCAAGCCAGCCTTAATTTGGATGTAGGCTTCTCAAAATTTGCACAGCTCTAACTTTAACCTGCTGCAGCCTAAAAAGTGGACCTGGTGAAGAAACACACAAAAAATATTCCACATAATTCTACACAAGTGATGGTCTGTTCTCTCCACGTACCCGAGCTCAGGATCAGCTGCTTCGTTCCAGGAGCAGACGGTGCTGTGTCTTTATGAGCAAAACTGTCCACCTTCAAAATTCCTTCTGTACCAATCTAATAAATGCTGCATGAGGATAATGCTCACAAGAGGGAATAGGACTTGTTTTCCAGGAGAGAATATTTTCAGAGTCGAGCTTGTAATTTCTATTTGCAAATCTCCAAATTCAACAATTTCTCAGCCTCTATAAACTCACAGATGGAAAGATCCTGTATTTGGAATAAATAATGTCTGAGCTTCACCTTCATTACAGGGCATTTTCTGTTAGAAGAGTGCTATATCCTGACTCCTGGAATACACAGGAGCCCTTTGTGGTAAAGCTATCACACTGGGCTGCTCCAAGTGTGCAGCTAGGAGGTTCACATTAGCAGTACCATGGAAGGATTGGGGGGAAAAGAAAAAAAAAAAATATCATAACAAGCATTGATTGGGAATCCTGATAGCTCTCTCAGGATCTTGCCTAAAATTTGAGGGTATTTTTTAATTTTAATATGTCAAAATGAACTTTTGTACCTGTTTAAAAAAATCTCAACTTTGAAACATAAGTCCATTTATCGTTTTACTATTTTTCCAGCCCTTTCCCCAAATATCTGCTGGTTATTAAAACACTGCTGCACAAATGAAAGTGGTTCTGCTTCATAACTTCCCTTCTCTTTTCCTTGTGTACACACACAATGAGGTCATTATTTGCTCGTTATGTTCATTCTCACTGGGACAGGCTTTGATGTCAAACAGCAAGTGCTGTGACTTCACTGTAGGTATCCAGACCACAGAAGGACTGTGTGAAAACATTACCAGTCCACACAAGAGATATCCAGTGCCTGGACCAAAAGCCAACAGGAGCTTTGGAGCAGGTCCCTGGCCATCAGGAACATATAACAAACATAGAGACCACACTGGGGCATACAAGAACATCTATTGCAGCCACACAGCATTTGATCAGAGGGTCTCAAAACATGGTTTGAGATCAATCCTTCCACTCAGGGAATCACAGAATGGTTTGGGTTGGGTGGGACCTTAAAGGTCATCTATTTCCAACCTCTGCCATGGACTGAGACACCTTCCACTAGATCAGGTTGCTTAGGGCTCCATCAACCTGGCCTTTAATGAAATTAAAGAAGACAAAAGATGTCCTTTCAGGAAAGCAAAACGGAAAAAAATAATGTATCATTAACATCTGCAGTTCAGACAACGCTGAAATAAGCAGTCCTGTCTGCAGTGTGCAATAACTACTATTCTTAATAAACATCACACGGAAACAGACTCAAGTTGTGCCAGAAGAAGTTTAGATACTAGGAAAAAACTCTTCACAGAAAGGGTTGTGTAAGAGGGTGCTCAGGGAAGTGATGCACTTATCATCCCTGGAAGTCTTCAAAAAATGTGTGTTTATGGCACTTGAGGATGGGGTTTAATGTTGATAATTGTCATGCTGGTAGGTGGACAGTTGGATTTGATGATAAAGCTTTTTCCAACATCAGCAATTCTGTGATTCTACATAACAAGATGCATTAGATACTGAATGCTGTTGAAGAGGATCTGACATGCCATTTCTTCAAGACAAATTTCTATATTTCAGTAGTTAAGAATGACTTATTTATAAAATAAAATTGACCCCATAAAGCCACTGAGGCAAAGGAACCTTTTTTCATAGCTCAAAGAGTACGTGGTAACCCCATGAAACCATGTCTGTGGCTTTCCGAGGGCGAGGGTTTAAGACTTCAGCTTTAGAGCAGTCAACATATTAAGACTTGACCTCAAGTTAAAACAGTCTTAGGGAATATTCCTGGACCCTCAAAAAACCCTTTACACTTAAACCACTTTACTAGCCCCAGGAATGCAACTACCATTTCCCAGGGCCAGGACACAGTTCAGAGGTATTTAGAGGCCAGAATCCATTCTCAAAAGGCAGCCTGGAGATGGCCACCCTATTTTGGAGAATAAGAAAATGGAATAATATGAGCATGGGTAATGCCATGCTTGCTCTCTGACAGCCTGACTGTCAGAGAGCACAGACACAGTTAATCACCTGGTACAGACATAGCTTTATGCAGTCAGCTCCTCTGAAAAACTTCAGCCCAGATAGCTGGACAAGTGTCCTAATTGAGTACCTAATAATCACAGTGTCAGCCAGCAGACTTTCTACCTTAAAAGCTTTTATTTTAATAGCCATACTAGAAATATGCTTTGGAGTAGGAGTTGAATGTGAGGCAAAACAAGTATCTTTGTGTTGCCATGCAGGCTGTGTTTCTATGCTGATAAGGTCTTGTTTCACTAATGATGGGGAAAAAATAGCCTGCATTTCCAGAAAAGCTAAGGGCTTTATCTGACACAGCCTCCCAGGAAAGCAGTGTCCTTGTGCCTCAGGATGGGCAGCCAGCCAGCTTGGGCTAAACTGCCTACAAGGCAGAAGACATAATATTACAGTTCATATCAGAAAACACTGTAATTTGCTTTTTGCCTACAATTTTATCTAACAAAAACAAGGCAGCTGAGGAAAAAGAAACAACAGAAGGTGTGCCTGGCTGTTGGCTACTCCTTTGGCCTGTCTAGCAGGGAATGCTCTGCTTGATTCAGAGCAAACTATCACAGGGCTGATAAGGACAGGAACAACAAAAACATTGGGCTAAGATAGCTGTTCATCAGGATGAGACAGAGAAGAGCCCAGCATGGCAGAGTCGAGAGGGAATAGCACCAAAATTTAAAGAGAAGGTAAACACGGATCTATTGTTTCATCTCTCATGTAA
Source organism: Haemorhous mexicanus (assembly GCF_027477595.1). NCBI lineage: Eukaryota > Metazoa > Chordata > Aves > Passeriformes > Fringillidae > Haemorhous > Haemorhous mexicanus. The sequence goes on along the minus strand of NC_082343.1, from coordinate 113,176,616 downwards.
GAGAAGACAGAAAAAAAAAAATAGATAATGACATTTCACAGAATCACAGTTGTTAGGGATGGAAGGAACCTCTGGAGATTATCCAGTCCAACAGCCCTGCCAAGGCAGGGTCACCTGGAGCAAGTGACACAGGAACTCGTCCAGGTGTGTTTGGAATGTTTCCAAAGGGGCACTCCACAACCTCCCTGGGCAGCTGTCCCAGTACTTTGTCACCCTAAATGGAAAGAAGTTCTTCCTCAGGTTTGGAAGCCAAACTTCTTGTGTTTCACTTGATGGCCATTGGTCCCCATCCTGTTACTGGGCACCACTGAAAAGAGTCTGGCACCACCCTCTGACACCCTCCTTGCAGATATTTATATGGATTGCTGAAATCTCTCTAAGTCTTTTCTTCTCCAGACCAATCAGGCCCAGCTCCTCACAGTCTCTTCTCATAAGAGATGTTCCAGACCCCTTGCATCTTTGCATTAATTATTTAATACTATCACTGAGAAAGTTTAATACATGAATACTCAAATCAGATAGAGTTCTGTTACAGGAAAACCTCTTCCTGGGAAGCATGACTTAAGAGAAAAGTCATGGTGATGATGGTAGACTTCTAGTCATTATTTATTCTTCCATTTTCCCTGTTCAGTCTCAAATGCTATGAGTGAAATTCTTTACACTTCACTGCTATATTCACAGCCCCTATTTGAGTGTCTCAAAGCATAAAAGGCACTTCTGGGATGCAACACTGTGCTGAAAAATCAAATCCAAAAAGAAGGGAAAAGAGAGAAAAGTCAAAGATAATGATAATAAGATCACTTAACACAGAAGCAAATGACATTGCAAGCTACCAAAGACTTTTTGGAGCTATTCTGGATGAGTGGCAAATTCTCTCTCTGGCTTGTGGAAGAGCATATTGAACTCCATATTTAGATTTTTTTTTTCTTTTTAAACATGCACATCACATAACCTGGTTAAATCATCTATTTTGAGTATATGTGTAATGTACTGAATATTTTGATTTAAGCTGCAATTCACAACAGGCAGGGCATTTCTGGGCAATTATAACATGTCTCTGGTAGCATTCTAAGGCATGAAGCCAAAAGGTTAGATCAGTTTAAATACCTGAGATGTGCAATAATCCCTTGGAAATGCTCTGGATTGTCTTACAGCTACTACACAATGTCATACTTATATTATGTGTATAAAACTCAAAAGTTTGCCTGTGTATTTAATAAGTTTTACTCACAGTATTCAGCTGCTTTGGATATGGTCAGTTACATATGGAACAAACTTTATGAGAGCCTGTTTTGATAGAACAATTGATAAGAGAAAACAAACTTATTTATTTGTTTTTAAGGAAAAGAGGGTTGATTTAGATTAGATATAAGGCAGAAGTTTTTCACAATAAAGGTAATAAAACAATGTCACAGGTTTGGATGATTCATCCCTGTAAACACCCAGGGTCAGGAGTGAAAGGGCTCAGAGCAACCTCATACAGGGGAGGGAGTTCTTGCTCATTGCAGAAGTTTGGACTAGATAACCTTTAAAGGTTCCTTTCCACACAAAACTATTCTATGATTATGCATCCTTAAATCCCCAGCCTTCTTTAGCAGCTGTGACTGTCTTCTCTCCCCCCCACTCACCATCCACTTCTTGTCATCCCTTTAAAAAACTTGCTGTGGTTGGTGGTTTTTTTTGTTTTTTTTTTTTTTTTTTTTTTGGTTTTTTTTTTTTTTTTTTTTTTTTTTGTTTTTTTGGTTTTTTTTTTTCGGGGGGGGTTCCCCTGGGGTCTACAATAATTCAGTTTTCTTCTACTCATCTATTTTTATATAGTTTCTGTGCTGGCTTTAGCTAGTGACATGTGTACCAATAGTGCTTACACCTGTCTTCAGTCTGCTCACTCTTCTCTTCTGCCTGAGCCTCCCTCTCCATCACCATCTTTGGCAGCTCCAACCAAATATTTCTCCTTTTAACCCACTTCACACAGCTCAGATGAGAGCTGCATTCATACTCTGCTCAGCTCAGTGAGGTTTCAGGTAGTAACTAAGGGCCTTGAGGTGTGATTTTAACAAATATGACAACAAATGAGAGAAATCACCAAAATACCATGGATTTTCAATTACCACATTTTTCTATATTTGGGTAGTTGTCATGCAAGTAAATATCTGTCAATCCATAACACTGAATCCAATTCCTATAAAACATACTATCTAATTTTTTCTGTCTAATTCTTGAAACATAACTTGTTTAAAGGCCTAGGTTGTATTAACATTACATAAAAAGAAAATTAAAATAATCCATACAAAATACTTTGAAACAAAGTATTCTGTGTGTGTAGAGTTTTCAGCAGTTACTACTAACATGAGATGGAAAAGCCCAAGAGAAAAAAAAATCAACTTCTACCTAAAATTATTTTTTTAATTAATACTTTTATAAGTGAGAGCTCCCATAACTGCAATTGAAAGAAAGAAAATATATTCATGTAATTAACAAAATAGGATTATAAAATTGGTAATGAAATGCAGAGCCAGAACAGATACCAAACTCAGTTTTCAAATTACTTACAGTCACTAATATATGAAACAAAAAATCAGAAAACAGTATTTCAAATATAAAAATGACTTGCATTGTATTTTAGGCTTAATAAAGCAAAATTTGTACTATATCTAGACATCCTATCACTAACACCTTACAGTGCTGTCTAACATCACCTTCTATATCAAATAAAATTAAGACATTCCAAAATCTTTTTCACTTATTTAATGTGCATTGATATAATTTTATTTTTTTTTTTCAGTTTTGACCACAGGCATCTCTCAGTCTGAGCTAAATCACCCCCTCCACTTACAGTCAGCGCTGAGAAACATCTTGTTTAGAAGGATATTCAGACCTGAAAGTACCCTCTCCTACATGCCTGCATTTGGCAAAATGAAATCCAAACTCCTTTTTCTGGAAAATCTGAACTTCTTTATTTTAACCACATGAAAGTCCACAATTTATTTGGTTATAAATGTTATTTGAACCCTGTTAACCCTATGAAGTTGTGCTTGCTGAAAAAAAGAGTAGCTATCATGAACACTTTCCTCAAATGATACATTATCACTGTTTTCCTTTAAATATCAAGCCAGTTGTCAGCAAATCAGACTGTTAATGGAAACTCCTGCAACTGTAGTTCCTGTTTTTTAAATGACTGACAGAGGGCAGGTTTAGTTTAGGCATTAGACAGAAATCCTTCCCTGGGAGGGTGCTGAGGCCCTGGCACAGGTTGCCCAGAGAAGCTGTGGCTGCCCCACTCCTGGAAATGTTCAAGGCCAGGTAGGATGGGGTGTGGAGCAACCTGGGATAGGAGAAGGTGTCCTTGCCCATGCCAGGGGAGTTGGAATGAGATGGTCTTTAAGGTCCCTTCACATCCAAACCATTACATAACTCTGTAATTCTGGACTTTACAAACAGCCCTTCCAGCTTGCTGCACCTTAAAGACAGGAGTTCCTCATATGGAAACAAGACTGCACAGATCTATTTTTACAAACAGGAAGAATTCAGGTCCCAGAGTATGAACTGTTCTGAATTTATACTCCTTACAAACTGGAAAGTGAACAGTTCAGAAAAGCAAACACCTTTCATTCATATGTAGGATGACAAAATCATTACATTAATAAAATCTGAGGCTATAATGAGGATTTGGAGAACCATCCTTGTGACTTGCTTAGACTCTACCACCACAGTATATTCAAGGTGATGCACTGGACTGCATCCTCTGCAAGTGCATCCCACAATACTCACCAGCCCTCAAATACTGTTGAATTTATAAACATATGTAAGATTTAAATGAGCTGCAGCATGAGATGCCCTCCTACATCAGGAGACATCTGGTACAGCCACAGCCACCTGGGTCCCTGCTGGGTGACAGCAGCTAGGTGGCCCTGCAGCCTGGTCAAGTTTGGGACACTCCCCTCTGCACCACCTGGGGATGTGTCTTGTGCCTTTGCAGGATAAGCAACACACCTTAAAGTCCCATTTTCAGCATTCTCCTCTGCCAGTCCTAGCACTGGTATTAGCAGAGTGTAAAGGGAAAAATTACCCCGGCTTTGCAGCAGAGAAAAGCAATAGTTCAGATAGAAACAATAATAATAATAATAATAATAATAATAATAATAATAATAATAATAATAATAATAATAATAAGTCATTATTATAATTTTAAATTTTTTAAATACATTTTTCTGGGAAGGGCAGAAACACAAGATATATTTCATTAACAAACACTCTGCCCAGAAAAGTGCACAACTAAGTGTTAAAGCCTTTTAGTTTGGCTTAGAAAGAAGCGACAAGCAGATAACCAAATTGGTCCTGAAATATTTAATCCCGGAAATCGTATCTCAAAAAATAACCTTGAAGCCATAAAATAACTGTTTACCAGGGCTTGCTCCACTTTGTTATGAACACTTTGAGTCAGTGCTAAATTAAGAAAGCGCCTCAACAAGGCACAGTCCATAAGATACGTTATCGGGTTTTAGGGCAAAAACAGGCATATCTTGCCACCAGGAACAACAACCTCATAAGAAATCCTCTCAGAAAAACATGTCTCTGGCTTTTAGTTTTGTAAAGGCTTGTTATCCTATAAAACACTCTCAGAAAAAAACACCTATGGCTTTTGGTTTTGTAAAGGCTACTTTCTGACCGACCTTTTCTGAAGCACAAACTCCTGCAGAGGGGCCAACTAAACTCCTCACTGCCCATGGATCCCTGGTATTGAAATCATGGTATATTTTGTGCTGCCTCTATAGAATCTACTTCATAAACATGAATGACATCCAAGACATTCCAGGAACTTGAAAAGCAGAATATGACAGCAAACTCAGCCTCTTGCACATCAGTTTGAATTTCAGGCTTCATAAAAACCTATAGTTCTGGAAGGGGAGGATCTTCTTTAGTACATTTTGAGACCAGATGATGACAGACTGGCTGAGCTTCCGGAGAAGTCCTATCAACACTTTGGAGGCTGGCAGCACAGCCACTGGGACCAATTAGGTTAATTAAAACTACATGGCATGCAGGCTCCATGTGTGATTCCTAACATGGTTAGAAGGGAGACAAGTATGCCACAGCACGATTTTGACTATAATGGGTACATCTATAAAGCCTTTGGAATGCAGGTCTTGAATCCAGGGAATGGTGAGAAGACAGAAAACATGAATTTACACAGTCCCTAAATAGGCACCCAACAGCACTGTGAATCTCAGACTCACTGGGGGTGGTAGGCCCCTCTAGAGATTGTCTAATCTCACCTGAGCAGGTTGCTGAGGGATGTGTCCACTCAGACAAATGGCCAAACAATGTCACAACAGTTGCCAGAATAAAACACAAAAAATCTATGCAATCCTGTCTCCCTTGTATACCAAAATAATTTCCTATATAGATAAATTATTCTGGGATGGAATAATTTGAAAGAGGTGTTTGTGAAAGAGGTCTCTATTAATTCACTCCCATCATTGCCACACATTTGGTCTACACTTTATGCACATTTTGGTGACCATTAAAGGCTTCTATCAATGGAGACATGGAGTCTGAAGTTCAGCAACATCTTTGACAACTGGTCTATCCACCTCAAATTATGGGAAATTTTGCAAATCACAGAATCACAGAATCATTTAGGCCTTCTGGTTGCACCATTTCTGGGGATCTCTGGGCAAAAGAGATATGGTACTGGAATGGGTTCAGCAGAGGGTGGCAAAGATGATGGAGGGACTGGAGCATCTCCCTGAGGAGGAAAGGCTGAGGGAGCTAGGGTTGCTCAGCCTGGAGAGGACACACAGCTGAGAGGGGCCCTCAGCCCTGGGTGTCCCTGTGTGCAGGGAGGGCTCAGAGCAGGGCCCAGGCTCTGCTCCAGGGCACAGCAATGGCACCAGGGGAACGGGCAGGGACTGATCCCAGCAAACTCCACTGGGACAGGAGGCAGAACTGATTTCCTGTGTAGTGACTGAGCACTGAACAGATTGTCTGGGAAGGGGGTGGAGTCTCCCTCACTGGAGAAATTCCAGAACGGTCTGGACACAATCCCATGCCATGTGTGCCATGTGGTCTGGGTAATTCTGCTTGATCAGGCAGGTGGGAGTAATGAGCCACTAGTAGGTGCTCCCTCCAACCTGAACCATTCTGAGATTCTATGATTCCTAAAGCAGCCATGGTCACTATGCTACCTTCAAAAAGCAGGTGCTTGAATTTCTCCTCCTCCTCTACTAATACAAACCCATTCCAGCATGACTAGCATGAAGATAAAATGAGGTTTAAACAAAGACATTATCTTGTTACTGCTCCTTGTACAGAAATTCCTACCGTTAGTGCAGAAACACAGCACACAATTGCTGATGTTGCAACTGAATGTTGTTCATATCTGCACTTTAGATCCACCTCCTCAATTTGTGTATGTGGCTGCTGTCATGATTTGAACTTTTTATCACAGTAGAAATGAATGTATGTTCTCAGTATATTCAGCATTTACATCTATTCATAAAATAATAATGTATATTAGAAAATAATACTAAGCCAAAATGTTAATGTAGTCTTTTCCATGTGCCAAAACCTCATGTGGGCATGTGCATAAAGAATGTACATACTCAGAGAGACACTAACATCTTGTAATGCAATATGTTTCTGTTATGCACACTCCAGACTTCCTAACAGCTGCATATTTTAATATACATAAACCCATACTTGAAAAATAATAAAATGTATTAGTTTTCCACATTAGGCATTTATGACCTAATTTAGGAGAGTATTACATCTTTATAACTTTTAAAAGACCCATTTTGATAAAACATCCCCATAAACAGACTGAGAAAATTGGGGTAACAAGCATCTGTTGCTGCATTGTTTTCTTAATGGGGTAATAAACTAATAACACATTTTTATAACTTTTCACAAGAATATAAAGTATTAAAATTTAAACTGATATTGAAAAATGTTCTCATGGTCCATTTTATTTTATTTTTCCACTATGTAAAGTTACAGTACTTACCAGATTAATATTAATATATCTTAATTATGTTGACAAAATGGAAATTTGCCAAAGACATTCAAAGAATGGAAATAACTTGTTATTTCCACTACTCTAATTAAGGTGGTGTATTTAGCTCATTTTATTCATAATATAGGAGCAATATGAATATTTTTAAGAATGTATAGAGATGCCACATGAAGAAATAATGACCCAAACTTTTGGAGCGTTCTAAAAAAGGGTTATTCCATTGCCTTTTAAAAGCAATTGTGATTTTTTTTCTTCATAATCTACCTGTTTTAAAAATTAATAACCAAAACTTTATTTCTAAAAACAAATGTCAAAAATGACAAAATCGATATCTACTTTCCAAAATCTTATGTTACATTGTTGGGATGTTTATTTTTCCTTTTAGAAAAAAGATCTGACTATGTTGCATAACACAAAACTAATGAAAAGATATTGAAAATTGTAATTCTGAAGTGAAATAGGTATATTTAGGAAGGCATATTTTGACTTATATCCTTTGAAACTATTAATGTGAACATCAGGAGTTCAAACCAAATAAGCTGCTGACCTTCATTCAAAGTGCATTTTCACATTTACAGTTTACCAAAGCACCAGCAAAGGATGATTCATAGCTCTTGGGGATGGAAAGGACCATCTAACCTCACAGTGCTCATAACACAGCCCACACAATTTTCTTGAATTGGCTCTCCAGAACCAATAGCTGTGGTTGATCTTAAGCATGGCTTTTACAGAAACATCTCCTCTTGATTTTAAATTTTCCAGTCATGGATAATCTGTCACAATCATTGCCTAAGTTATTTCAGCACTTAGTTATGTTGTTATAAATATATATGCCTTATTTCTAGTTTGAATTTGTCTTGCTTAAATGTCAAGCTGCACTAGAAGGACTCCTCACACTCATCATCCTGTCAAGGTAGAGAAAAAGGCACTTCCACATCATGGTCCATTTGACCCCTCTTAAACAGCTACCTTAGGAAGAGATAAATTACAGCCCAGAAATGCTTGTTCCTCTCAATTGACTATAAAGGAAATCAGAGAATCATGGAGTGGTTTGCATTGGAAGGGACCTTACAAAAAATCTCATTCCAACCTCTGCTACTGGCAGGGACACCTTCTGCTATCCCAGTTTGCTCCAAGCCCTGTCCAAGCTGGCCTTGAACAATTCCAGGGATGGGGTAGCCACAGCTTTTCTGGGCAACTTCTTTAGTTGTGCTCACAGGTGTTTGTCACTGTGCATATTTGTATCTATCCAGAGGAATCCCACCCTGAATATCCACATAGGTTTGCATGAAAGGACTGAAAAACCCTAAAACATTTCATTTTTCTTTTTTATAGGTCCTTAATGACTGGCTACACAACACATTCTTCAGTTTGATGCACTCCAGTCTCTGTGTTGGTATTTTCTAGTATTTTACCCAATTGTTGAGGTTCTCACGAAAACACAAGCACACATTTTAGCTGTGCTTGCCCCAGGACAGCAGAAAACTCTTCTATTTCCTATTCCCCTTCCTGCCCACCCAAGGACTGCCCGAGGACTGCCTCAGCCCCGTCAGCTACAGCACTGGATTGGCCCCATGGCATTCAATTGACTCCTCAAGACTCCAGGACACTCTTTTAATATCCCTACTTTGCAAGATACAGCCCCAGAGACCGTAAACGTTGCCCATTTGCTTAATTTGCAGATGAAATACTTAACATCTGGCTCCCCTGGAACGAAAAGAACTTGCTTACACTTCATTTATCAAATGGTAACTCAGTAACTCTTTGTCACTACCTTGTCCTCTTCATTATTTTACAATCCTCAATTAACTTCACTCCAAAAATATTTGACAAGGAAACTAGACTCTGAGTAAACTATTTTTGGAGAAATGGAAAGTTGAAGAGTTTGCAATGTAAATTTTCCAAACCTGCAACACTCACTATGAAAGCAGAGCTCCAGCCACTCTGCCTATATCATAAAATACAGCAGCAAAGGGTATTTCTCAGAGCAACCAGCAAAGCCTCATTCATACAATCTTGGAATTATTCAGGCAGGAAAAGACCTCTGAGATCATCATGTCCAACCATTAACGCAGCACTCACCACTGAACCATGTCCCCAAGTGCCACATCCACACATTTATTCAAAACTTCCAGGGATAGTGATTCCACCACTGCCCTGGGCAGCTCCCTGACCACCCCTTCAGCATAAGAATTTTTCCACTGTTCAACCTCAACCTCCCCTGGTGTACTTTGAGGCCATTTCCTTTTGTCCTGTCACTTGTTACCTGGGAGAAGAGCCCGACCCCCACCTGGCCACAATCTCCCTTCAGGGAATTTTAGAGAGGGGTAAGGTCCCCCTTTATTGCCCTTACATTGGTGGTACAAAGGCAGCCTCAGTTATAATGGTGACAGGCAGAACTTCCCAGTATCTAGGGCTGTTCCTGGGATTTATGTCAGTAAGTACTAAAGCCAAACACTTGCTGCTGATTTCAGGCAGCTGAATGGTGCCACATTGCTTTAACATAAAATATTACCTTTTTTTGGAAAAAGACATTAGTAGAAATTTTTAACCCATAATTTCTTGAAAATAAACTTTATGAAGCTGGGAATGAATTCTTTCCATGAAAAAATAAGAAATATAAGAGTTTGCTTCAGCAACCGAAAAGGAAATTATTCTTTGATGAATTGGGAAGTATGCAATAAATTAGGGGAAGCAAATAATACTCTGCATTGTAACCTTTGCTCGCAGACAGGGCTGTAGGTGTTCCTTACTCTAAAGTACAACCGATAAAGGTTCCAGGCCAAATAACTCAGGACTAGTTAGATTTTTATGTCCCTCTGAGAGCTCTCATGTCAAGCTGCCAGCTCAGGTTGAATGTGGATAAACTGGAATTCCTCATCTCCCACCTAGACCAAATCCTCCATTTCTGTTCATCAATAACCCTGTGTACCCCACCATCATCAAGGTGTGTTAGATGGGTTTTACCTCTCAGACTGGATACTCGGTTCACTCTGGGATCGCAGCTCCATTTTGTATTTTTATTTCCTGATAACAATCCTAGTGGCACACAACAGCCCTCCTTACCCTCCATCCAGATTCCAATCTGCAGAAGTCACAGAAACACTGAGGAATCTAGCTTCAAAATACAACATTTTCTTGTTTGTACCAAGTCATAAGAATCCTGCCAAGCTCATTTCTCCCACTCATCACTTTGATTTTCCTCTCAGCCACATGCGTCAGAAGCTGCTTTCCATTCCCCCTCGTGACACATCCTCCTCCTGTGCAGCAGCACATCTCCCATCAAATGTCAAGATTCTAACCTGGATCACCTCACTTGCCACTCTTTGCTCTGCACACACCAAACATTCATGCCAGCACATCTCCTGCAGCATCTTTTTGGTAGGAAAAATCAAACAGCAGATGAACCTCATCACCCACTGTCACTTCATTCTTAAATCTCTTCAGTGCTGTGACTCGTACAGGAAAAAATCTCTTACTGACTGGATAATTTATATACTGAGACCACTTCCTCACCGGCTAAACAACACTATCTCCTTTCACTCTTCTGTTTATCTTATCAAATCTTATAATTTGTCATGTCTCTATATTGCAAAATCTATTGAGCCATCATTAACTTCTGTTCTGCACTCATGTAAGATGAATAATACAGAAAACAGAGGAATCCTGGATCTTGCCTCATGTTCTTACACTGAAAAGCATTACTAATGAGATTGTTTCCCCCCCTTTTTAAAGTTAAATGACAGTTTACTTCTGTTATGGAAGTTGAGACTCAAGAAAAAAAATCCCATTTTAAACAAATGGTATCACACACCTTTAAAAAACTACAATAAAACACAGTATTCTTTTATGTATTTCAGGTTTAGCATTCAAAATGTCTCATTACTTCTGATGATTTAGAACTGGCTATAAAATTGTCTCAAAATTAGTCTTGCTTGATCACATGAAGGGCTTTCAACATATTCTAAAGAGCCTTAATTAGTAGCTCTCTATCTATTTGTTGAGCTATTTAATTTCTCCCTTTTGTACCTAGTTAACTATTTTTATCACCTAAATATGACTGTAATAAATTATGGACAGAGATGGGCCTCATCTACCCCACGGGGTATAAAATCCCAAGCTTCCTAACGTGGCAACAAGCATACACCTTCCTTCTGTACCATCTGCTCCTTTTTTTAAAAAAAACTCCATGCACAATGGTGAGATTGTTTTAACTTTCTTGTTAACAGATGCAGAAACAGCTGAATGCTTTTTCTCAGAAGCACTTAATCCACACCCCAAACCTGAACTATATCTTCTGAGGGTAATTTAAGCATACATCTAAACACTAATTAGAACTAGAGTTTTCTTGATGGTAAATATTAATAACCTGTCCTTCTTGCAAGGAAAAAAATAATACCCAAACCCCAAACCCTTCACCACTGACAAAATTACCTCATGAAATTACTGTTTCTCACTTCCAGGCCGTTTGCATTGCAATAATTCTGCACGGAGACTGCTTGCTTCCAGCAGTTTTAGCACCTTCTGCAGTAAAACTAACACATGTGGATCTCTGGAGAGTCTTATTTTTTTCCTGTTGTCCCAATTCTTTGCCATCAAAAATGACAATCCTGTCAGCACATCAACACATTTTAAGACTGACCTGTGCCAGTACACAGCCTGGAATATTGCATTAGTACAATTCCTCCCCAACCTTTTCCCCACCAGCCAGTGTTAGGATCCTATGCAAATATTTATTATGTGATTTTTCTTATTATTTTTATTGGGTTTTCCCCCTTATTATTTGTTACTGTTACTTATTCTTATTTTCCTCCTAGCATTATTGGAATTTAAATTATGTGAAATTAGAGGCACGTAATCCTTAGGCAGCTCCTGGCTGTGGAATTCATTCCAAATTAGTAAAACAGAACTGAATGTGTTTTCATCACTCAGGTACACTCCAGATTCCATGGTCATTCTGCAGTTGAAGCCTGAAGGAAACCACTTCTTTCATACATGTTCTCAGGGTTTTGCAGAAAAGCTCAGGGTCCTTCTGAAAGCCCAGTATCTTATATTTTCATCCATGTGCATATTAAGTATCATAAATACCTCCAGAGACAGAAAAGTGTCTTATCAAGGCAAAATCCCTTCTCAAATCCCCTTTCCTGAGACTTTCATGGAGGAAAGGGTGTAACTTCTACCAAAAAGCAGCTAAAGAGTTTAATTGCTGTGAAGGGAACTGAATTATCCAGAGGGATATAATTGGGAGGAAGAGGTTTAGTTTAAGAGCAAGAAAACCATCTTGATTGTGCAATTTTGTCACTGTAGAACAGCAGATACAAGAGATGTACCAGAAAGCCCTGGCTGAAGCTTAATCCTAAACTGGAAACCACAGTCACAAATACAAGTACAGCAGCACACAGCACTAAAAGAGTGACTGGTACTTGTTTAACTGTTTTCATTTTCTGAAGTCTGATATGCCTTTCTAGAATTTTCCCTCTAGAATTTTGTGATTTTTTTTTTCCTCAGCTCTGCTAACTCCCAAATATTGACAAGTGCTGTATCTTATTTAAGTTTAAAGTCCTTAAGCATCTTCCAAAACTTTCCAGTGAGCAAATATTACAAGGTGAGAAAAAGAATGTGATCCTAATTTCATCCCATTTCATGTTCTACAGGTATCTCCTTTTCTCCTATGTGCACTAAATTAAAAATAAACCTAAAAAACCAAAACTGAAATAACAGATGAACAAAATTTATATTACTAATAATATCAGAAGCCTCAATTTAGCCCATGCTTTTGTCAGACTGCAGGTATAGTTTAAAAATTAAGCAGACGACTGCTTTGCTGAATTGAGGTTTACCCAACCTTGAAGCTAAAGTCAGAAAGCTGGAATAATAAAAAACCTCAGGGAAGAAACACAAAAACCCCAAAACAAAATTAATAAAATGATTTTGGTTGCCTCAAGCCTGGTGTTTTCACTTGATTTTCTTAGAGAAATATTTCTAAGCAGTACCAAATGTGCAGCCAGGCTCCCTGACATGGGTCTGGTTTAGAGAAAAGTAACACTTTAAAGAGATTTTCTAGCAACCAAATCAGTGTTGCCTTTTGATGCCTGGAGATGTATCAGAAGGATGAGGGGAGGATGAGCAGCTTTGCCTCAGGGCATGCAGAGGACAGGGGGCAAAAATGAGAGGCAACCAAACATCATTTGTACTGCTGCACATTCAATAACTCTTTTTGTTGTTAGTGGTATCAAAGATTTAAATGAGAAGTGACACCTCACTGAGTGGGACATGATAAATGAAGTGAAACAAAGCACAAACTCCCAGCTTTTACTCAGAAATCTTTTGTCTTTTCCTGTACCAAGCTGAACAAGTTTGAGTACTAAGTTAGAGTACTATTGTAGGACTTAAGGAACAAGAGTAAGCAACTAAAATGGAAAATAGATGATAAGAGTTACAAAAAATATCTCCACTTGGTTTTGGTGCTCCCATATTATTATCTGGTCCTTTCCAGATTTACTCTGCTATTCTAGAGGTTCTGCATTCTTTATTTGCAAAGTAGCAAGTCTGGGACGCCAGTGGTGTTCATGGGTAAGAGCTTCTATCAGGGAATCTCAGAATCCCAGAATGGTTTGGGTTAGAAAGGACATTTGGGACCACCTGGTTCCATCTCCACAGGCAGGATGACCAGCCACTAGACCAGGTTGCTCCAAGCCCCATCCAGCCTGTCCACCTACCCAAGCTCAATAGAACAGGACACATCTGTCAAGCCTCAGTCATATGAGCAGCACCTAAAATGAAGATTCTGCTCACGAGAAATTACATTTCATGCAATTTTTCTTCAACTGTAGGTTAATTCCAAGTCAAACAGCCTTATTACATGATCCTAAAGTTCTCATAATGTTACATCCAGACAGCTCACATCGTGTGCTACAGAGCTGGGCAGCCCTGCTGCTGAATCACAGCTGCTGCATCTCAGTCTGAGCTGGCTCAGAGCAGCACTGAGAGTGAACTGACAGCTACAAGCAGCTCCAGCTCATAAAGCACTTTCAAATCTTTCAAGGAGAAAAATGTGAATGAATGGTCAAGTTTCGAGGGAAATCTGAAAGAATGGTATAAGATACAACTGCAACTGATCTTGCATTATATAATGGTATAAGTAGATGATATTGTCCACGACCTAACAAAATCACAAAAACATGAATCCTGCAGGGAGCTGCACTGTAATTCTGTGCAAAAACAAGTTTAAAAAAATACACTTCCCTTTTAAGATTCTTCCATTTTGTTCTTAGGATTCTTCAACAACCAAGTTTCTATTTTGTAACTTTTGCACCGGGATATACCTGCTGCATGGATGCAATGCCTCTGTCTTTACAAAAATTAATGCAAATCACGGGAGAAGGACGCATTTATTTTTGTAAATAAATATCTTGGAGCACTAAATTACATTACCTTTTTGTCCCAGTCTCTGCTCTAGAATTATAATTCTCACCTTACCCTTGCAATACATATTTATGTATTACACGTTAGATTGCCTTGAGCAAAGTACCAGAAGTCAGATTCTCATCCATACTAAGGTTTTTTAAGCCTCTCAGGAGGCACATAAGAACATAAACTTTTAGAAAGTAACATATTCTAACCCTCAGATCCTTTTACAGCAGTACAACTGTGCTTGAAATGCTTCTAGTATGTATTTGAATCTGGGCATACAGCTAGAAAAAAATTATATAAGGTTTATGAGACTAGGAGTTGCTTTGGTTTATATGAGAGATTCAAGTGATTGCAAACCTTATAGTCCACTTGTCTTCTCACTAACAGACCTAGCAAACTGATCTGACAAATCAGGTTTTTTAACCATTAGATATGAACAAATGATCAAATTTTGTAGTATGAGCTCCTATGTTGAGCAAGACAGGTTTTGTTCAGTACTCCCAGCATAGCAGGTTTGAACAGGCAGTGACAGAATGGAGCAGAATCCTCCATGTGGGTGTACAAACTGCATTAGCAGAGTCACTCCATGCCAGTGTCTCCTGCCTCAACAGAACCACATCTATGCTGCCTGACAGCCTCACGTGCTGCTTGCAACAATTCATGCACTGTGTTGTAGTAGGACACTGATGTATGTGCTATCCAAGAATTTTAAATATCCCCACAGGATATCAAATACTATCCAGACCATTCGTAAATACTTTCTTAGTGCTCTGCAGAAAGGGAGTCAGTTCTTTTCAAATCTACTTCAATGACATTTTTGTCTTATCTAAAAATCTATGTTCCTGTTCAATAAAATCATCTGGGCAACTTACTGCTTCATCAGTCCTGTGAGCTTGTGCCCTCATTAATAAATTCTGTTGGAGCGTTAAGACTACCCCCGGTAGGGACAGCTGGGAAACTGCAAAATAAAGTCAAGCAGCACATTTAATGACCAATGAACTTCTGGAAACTTACTCTAAAATGATACATCATTGTGTCAGACACTCTTAAGCATTATGCAGCTTGATCTCCCTCTTTAGAAACACGAAACCCCCTGAAACTGCTACCACAAACTGGGGACCTTTTCAATTATTGCCAAGCCACCTGCTTTTCTCCAAGAAACTTCATAAAACTCTCCAAATTAGTAATGTCATTAAGTAAAGCTTACAGAACTGTTGTTATTCTGAAGGAGTATTAGCTGTTTAGCTTAAGGGAACCAACAGGGATTTTTATAATGGAAAGAACTGTCATATATATTATATAATCTATTCCAAATGAAATGCTTTAATATATTCTTGAATATGCTATTCTTTCTGTGAGAAAATCCTATTAAACATATTATCAGGATTAAATTTATCTCATGAAGAAGTTCAGTTCAGGAGAGGAGATGTGAAATATTCTCAGTTTATGGGTCTTCAGATGGTATTAAGAGCCATATAAATCAAATGTCCCATTTTACATTTCTGAACAGCACTGGAAGAAATAGTGCTGGAATCAAAGAGGGAGCCCCATTTCCCCTGTTCCTTCTCTTTTTTGAATGGCCCTACAGAGAGCAGGCGAGGATGGATTATAGGAATGCCTTCTGTTGAGGAGTCAGCCAAAACTGTGCCATCTCATCTTGGAGCAATTTATCCAATAAGATGATTTAGAGGACAGTTCAGTGGCACCATTTTTGGAGGCAAAAGCAGAAGGGAAGGAATATAAATCAAAGGTGACTGGCAGGTAAAGGATATATGCAGCAATCAGCCAAACCATGTGCACACTGGCACAAATTCAACAAGATCATTTATAAAAATTTTAAGTCAGAAGTACACAAAAGGGGGTCTGGTGCTAACTAAATCCACAGATAGATTACACGCCACTGAAATAAACACTTCCAGATGCTGGCATACAAAAACCTTTTACAGAAAGAAATGTTTTCTTTCATAAATCTGAAAGGAGGAACCTTGGGATGGGGGTTGGTAGAGAAGGGAACAAGATTTCCAAACTGAGATTTGACTTCCTACTGGTTTTATAGAATAATAACTCATCTTTTTCAAACACAAAGTGTTAACACTGTAGAATTACAAATTACTGCAGACAACAGCTTGAAGTATAGACAAAGACATCATAAATATGTAACTGTTTAATGAAATAAAATGCCCTTTTTTTGCTTTCAAAATGAGAAGAAAGCATGAAAATGTCAATGTGACTCTTTCTATATCAGAAACTGAATGTGTAACAGAAGGGAAAATTTTTAAATGCCTTTTGACATAAATACATACATTTCATTTTTGAGAAGTGATTAAGAATGAAATTCTGACTTCTTCAAAATCAGTATCAATTGATTCAGAATATCAATATGGGCAGTCTATATTTTACAGGACCCTAAGTATCAGAGATATTTTATTTGCTTTCCATGTAACTAATTTCTTTCGGAAACAGCATTCAAAAGTTTTTATCATTCAAGTGCTTTAGAAAAATCCAGCTGTACTGTATCCACATTGTGTCTATTGAAGCAATTATTAAAGATTATATTCCAGAACTTCTTCTCACTACTACTTTGATCTGAAACATGCAAAAAGAAATTTCTTTCAGCTAAGAGGACTAAGTTGCAGACCGAATCCTCTGGGCGACAACTCCAAGTTGTGGAGCCTCCTTCTCTGGAGATACTCAAAAGCCTCATGGACATGAGCCTGGGCTCTGGGGGACCCTGCTTGAGCAGGGAGCTTGGACCAGAAGACCTCCAGTGGTCCCTTCCAACTGACCCATTCTGTGACTTGGTGAATGTGAAGCTGAATTTTTCTTGAAGTTTAAAGCACCTAAACCATACTTGCTTTCCAAAATGTCCTTTTAGACAAATATCATATTGCCACATTATCCTCTGTATTTTAAAAGCTTCCCTCTCTTCTTTCTACTCCCTGAATCTGCTGGTTTAGCATCTCATAAGCTCAGCTTTGCCAGATCATCAGCTGCTCTTCCACAGATTTAGTTTTTAGGGGAAATTAATAGAGTCAAAACCATCTTTATTATATTGAAATTATTAAAGATCCATGATGAACCTCAGTGTTTTTCACTACAGAAATTGATTTAAGCATTTGCATAAAAGCTGAGCTTAATCAGGATCAATAAAAAGCACTTTAAAAATATCAGAAGTAAAAGACCTTGACTAAATGTATAATTTGATTGTGAAACTATGATTACCATGTACATGTACCCTACTGAAGTCCACATGGGATACTTGCTTTTATTATTTAAGAACCCCTAAGAGTATGGGCAGGGCTCTGTAAGGCCATAATGGAAACAATCCATTTCTCTGCCAAATCACATTCTCTGCTATTACATGTTCCTCACGCAGGGAATGTCACAAACAATATTATAAACACAGGTTTGTAAATGCTCATTGCTTTATCCTGCATAGGCAATTTTATGAGGCTGAAATATTTAACAAGAGAAGGTGTAGACTAGCAAGCCTTTTCATACTGAAATGCCTGGGAGGCTGAAGGAATATTCTCCCCAAAACATAAATACCCAAGGAAATGTTGGCTATACCCCTGTTAATTAAATACACCCCACTTACACATGTACAAGCTGCTGAATAATGGCCACGGTCTGCCATGAGCCTGTACAGGATTACAATTTACATTTGTGAGCTCAGTTTCTCTTAACTAAACATCTGAACCACTTCATTTCAGAGTTGGCATAAACTAAAGACAAAGAATCTGCTTTGGAAACATTTACTTGTTCTTTTTGCATGTGGTCTTCCACCATTGTAGCTGACCATTTTGCTTTTGATTTCAGAGCAAAGGATCTCAGCTGTCCTTTTTGCTGGAGCTGTTTTCTTTGCTACAGCTGTTCTCGTGGTCACAAGCACTACTTACAGACTGTTCATGCACTACTTACAGTTGCTCCTATCAAAACTCCAGGTAAGCACTATGTATTGTTCACAGAATAAACACTCTTTAAAGAATTATTTTTTTGCTACCCCAACTGTCTGAAATACAATCAAATCAACTAACTTAATTTCTCTGGAGACATTACGCTTGTGTTCATGGTAAGAAATATCCACCTAATATTTTTGTGAACACCTTGGTACAATAAATACAATTATCTGGAAGACTATTAGGATTATTCCTACAGGCCCAGTAAAGACTAGATATCATTTCACTATGCACTTCCTTAACTTAAATATGCACAGAAATACACACAGGTCCAGCACATGGAATTGCATTATCCCATAGGATGGAGAGTTCCATACTTCCCATTCCTGTCTTGCAAAATTACACAGTGCTGTTGCTTAATATTTCTCTGATTTTTGGAAATCTAGATCATACTTTAAAGTGGGTAACACTGACAACCACCCAATACTGTTTATAGAAATTATTTAGATAAAACATATGTCTAAACTTCCT
Source organism: Haemorhous mexicanus (assembly GCF_027477595.1). Lineage (NCBI taxonomy): Eukaryota > Metazoa > Chordata > Aves > Passeriformes > Fringillidae > Haemorhous > Haemorhous mexicanus. Next base: position 113,157,761 of record NC_082343.1, on the reverse strand, counting down.
TAGACATGATACAATGCAGAAGAATCCAGAGTACACTTGCTGCTTTTCTGTGGCTTGCACTTGGAGACAAAACCTAAATGCTCTAATTATGTTAGTCATTCTGACATAACTATTAAGGTCAAAATAAATGCAAAGGGATCATTTCCACTTGCTTAATGTTAGTTCTCATTTAACATATGATTATAAAACTTTCAAAGTGTTGTTTCCATCCAAACCAACATTCATCAAATGATGCTAAAGAATAAATTGTATAGCTTAACTCTTCTTCCAAAACCAACTCCTTAGGAACACTTATCACCAAATCAGATGGAAGAGATTGACAATCAGGATCAAACAGCGGAACAGAGAAAGATGTGAAAAAAATATCACCGTGCTCTACAAATACATAATTATTATCTTAAGAAAACAGAAGTATATGTCCTTTTTTAAAAACAAAACATTCTCCTATATTTTCTTCTTAGAGAAAATACATCTAAATTCTATGTTTGGGGCTGAGCTATTCAGTAGCTTGAAAAACCATGAAGCTTTTTTACTCCTCAACTGTCTTTTTTAAAAAGTGGCTTTCCATAAGAACTGCTGGGAAGAAATTGGCAGCTGTCTTTCCACATCATCCATCCTTGTGTAGGACAACACAACAGTTGAATTTCATTTTTCCTGTTAGAAATACATCCCCTGGTGGTTTGGGTTCAGATATGAACTTTCTGAATGCAGCAGCCCCTTGACAACTGCCAGTCTGTTGGTTATTGCACTGATCCATGAAAATATCCCTTCTAGCTGCTTCAAAGAGTTCAAGCAGGATATAGATCCTTCTGATACAATTTTCCCCTCAGACACTGCAGAGGGCAGATTTCTAATATTTTACCAAGGTTTTGCACTGCCTACATGGGCTCTGTCACGCAGGTCCTGCTGCTGAGATCTGAGGAAATGGCCATGCCTGATTACATCAAAATCTGTATCACTTCTGTTAACTCATTTCCTCAGGTTTGGTTATACACACACCACCAGATGTGGCCATCATTAAATTGCATTTGTGCTGGAAATCTGCATTAATGCAGATTGCAGAGGGTACTTAGTGCTCCATCCACATTTGTGTCAAATTAAGACCCAGACTTTCTGTTTGCTGCCTGGACAATTGTCATTGCCAGGTCTCTCCCCAAAGCTCCAATGAGGGCACTCACAGGGGAAAGGACCTAAATGCAGAGTCTGCAATACCTCTCAAAATACTTTTCCTGAGCCTTCTCATTAAAAGCAGAATCATGTTACAGCTCTACAACATCTGTAGGCATCCAGAAGCTGACCCAAGATTCCCTCTTATTCTTGGCTTGTTCAAAGGGAACAAGATCTGCTCCTCTCATCAACCACGTTGACTGTAGGTAATGTTAACAAATTAAATTGTTCAGTTGCACTGTTTGGGAAGTTCACAAGAGTGGAGGACATAAAAAAAACCCAACCCAAACCAGGGTATTTTATTATACCTTGTGGTTGAAGAAAAAATGTGAACTTTGGTTAATAATTGACCAAAGCACTTTTAGTGAGGGTCAGGGAGGGAAGATTCACCTTTCTGCAGCTGTTTATGTGAGCTTACTTTTCAAAAATGAAGTTAAATACATTCTCTGCTTTCAGAAGCTATTGCCATATTCTTAACTACCACTACTACTTAGCAAATTTCTGCTAAAGACATTTTTCTGTTTTGGACTGGAAATTCTATCTAACACTTTACATGATATTAATCTAGAATTTCTGAGTGGCAAAAGAGAAAGGCAAAGTTACATAAAGACAATTCATTGCAATTGTGTATTGACTATCATTAATAAATCAAACTTTCACTGCCATCTATAAAAGCACCAATTAGTTTTGGCACTAGGAAAATTATAACCAATAAAATTTAAACTTTTCTCTTCTCTTGTTCCTTGCTTCTGAAATCTCACTACTTCCTTTCTACTTATGGCCTTCATTTACTTCTGCATTGCTTTTATGTAAATTAATTAATCCAAATTCAGAATAAATTTCCTTTCCGAAAATCTTTCAGAAACTGGACAATTTCTTCCTGATTTTTAGGAGCTGAGGACCTGTTTGGTAGATTTTGTTTGTTTTTTCCTATAATGATTTCTCTGACATTTATTATTTTCTAAATGCAGATATTGTGAGGTAAGCAGGATAAATGCCAAACAGAACAGTAGATGAGAAGAAAATGACCCCAATTTATGACATTGGAGATGGACTGCTTTTGCATTTTCATCAGCTGAGAATAAAGAATTTATTTGGCTGCTCTGAACAATGGATTTGCAATTTGCATAGAAAAAATGATGGCAAAACCTCAGAGCCCATCAGTGTTCTACCACAAGATCAGTTCTATTACATTTCAGCGGAGGTTCAAAGTTGTCTAAAAAAACCCATTCTCTTCTTTCCCCAACCTTAAATGTGTCACTTGAGAGTTCAGCATCCAATAGGAGCAGTATCTGACACCAAACTAATTTTAGAATATAAAGTGCTCTTCACCATATTGGAATACATATAATTTAAAATAACTGTAAACCTAAACGTTGGAAAAACAGAAAATTCAAGCACTAACAAAAAAGCATAATTTGTAATTGAAAGAAAATAATATTTGAAAGGAAAAAAACCTTTTTTTTTGTCTTTCCAAAAAGAGACAGAAATTACTAAGTTTTATTTCCCAAGAGAATTATGCCACTTTTATAAAGAAAATTACAGTCACCACAAATTGCTCTCAACAATTCCAAAGCTTCTTCATTTGACCACTTGAAAATCAGAGTTCTTTAAGATTATAAATATAACTTTTTATAACTCTGTTATTACGTACTGTGAATGGGGAAAGGGGGCCAATCTTGTGGCCGTAGCGTCGAATGGCCTCTCTGATGTGGCTGGGCTGGATGGCATCACTTTGAGCCTCCATCCCACAGGCTGCAGCACTCTGCAACAGAAAAACACATAAATTGTTACTAAATCAAAAACACACAACAGACCTACAGTGCATAAAGTATGAAAATAAACCTTTATAAAATGGACCTTTTTTTTTTTTTCCTGAGGATACACATCATTGGTGCCACACACTACATCAGAGAAAAAAAAAGCTATTAACAAATTAAAGAGGGCTTCTACATGAACTTTGCTTAAGAGACCCAAAGAACACCATGTTAGCCCTTTTAAATCTTTCACCTAGTGCTGCTCTATGTTGCAATTGCAAAGAGGAGAAAATGTTCAAACTAAAATGAAAGGGTCATATAAGTCATACTGCAATAACCACAGAAACTACTTTTAAAACATTTCAGGCTTTTATTTTGATGTCAAGGGGTGGGGAAAATATTGAACAAGCACCTGAAGTGGAAAGCAATTTGACACCAAAATCACCATTGAATAGTATCAACTTGAAAATTGAAGCTGAAACATGTGACCTAAGGGTGTGAGAATGATGCAAAAAATTTTTACTTACCTCAAAGTGGAAAGTTTTAAAATTTCAAGTGACTTTTTGATTATGGACCCTAAATGTGTAAAAATAAGAATTCACTGCTATTGGCAGATTGTACAATAATTTTACTGGGATGTTAAAAGAAAAAGTTACTCTTTTCTCCTTGCTAGCCAACTTGAAATATTGATTTAGGCTCCACCTAGTCACAGCTGCTTGTCAGAATTCAGATGACTTATCTAATGATGGCTGCTTGGCAACAAAGGAATGAAAATTGTATTAGTGAGTGCACTGAGAATGACAGAAACTTTAATTATACACTGAAGTTTTATGTACACACATCCATGGCCCCCTCATACATTCACATCATATCCTACTGCTCTCAAACTCGGGATGTTTTTTACAAAATGTTTTATTTTCAAGAGTGCTGAGTCCACTGGAGCCTGTGAGTACACACAGAATTATTCATTATATGATGGCAGATTTTTCTCCTGCTGATTGACATCCATAAAGGGAATATGAAACTCAAATATTTTCTGCTGGACTGGGCCTTCATGGCCCACAAACAGTATTTTTCACCAAGTTAAAACTTATTTGTCACATTTATATCCAGTAGATACCTAAGCAAATTGAGAAAGTCATGAGAACATTTAATTAAAATTGTGCACTTTTTGGAATAGAATTATTTTCAAAGGCATTTAGTCAAACACTAAGAACTTAAAATAAACTCTCAGCATCAATAAAATATAATGCAACAAAAACTACGCCTACAGCTAAATTTCTGTTCCTAGGAATTATAAAGAAAATCAGCCACAGGAACAAAATATGATTATATTTTGTTATATATAACATAAAAAAGGAAGAGGAAAAAGCAAAAGTCTTTCCAGGGTTTACTTAAAGCTTTCTAACCACTGTATAATAAGGACAGGTGCTAGTTGAACACTTCAGGACTATCCACAGCACTGATGACACCAGAAGGAGAAAATACATTTTTTCCACCTTATCACTGTAGAAATCATGAGTTGTACCCAGAAAAGTGAGTATTTTTTAATAATAAAACACTTGATAAAATCCCAAGCCATTCCATTGCTTTTCAGCAAAATGAGCACTGGCATCACATTTCTTCAAACCAGCCCCAAGTGACCAGCACAAGTTTTCCTATCCAGTTTATTTAATCACATTGATTTCTCTTGTGGGTTTTAGGTACATATAACCCTCTCAGAACACCAAGACCCTGCAACAGCAGACAAGAATTGTGAAACATATTTCATGCTCTGAATGTGAGACATCCCTGTTTTATGCAAAGCTAACAAATATTTAGCTAGAATGTAAACAACTGGTATAAAACTGAAGCAAGTCAGGCAAAGTTGTTAAAAGCAAGGGTGGCAGTCACCTCAGGCTGCTGGCATCAGGAAGATCACAAGCACCTCTTTGCATATTTTGCTTGTATTTTGACTCTTAAAACCTGTGCTTGCTGCCCCTATCAGAGAAGGGTTGGATCATTTGGGGTGGTGACAATTGCTGTGTCTGTAGAGGAGCAGGTTATCGTAGAAGCAGCAGTTGTCACCTTACCAAAATTCAGTTTGCAGGCATTATTAGGAAAATTTAGCATAATTGTGATAGAAAAAAAACCCCACCAATCCACACATTTGGCCCTACAATAACAATGGCCATTAATATGCAATAGAGGTTTAAATTAATATTTAAGACAAGACACATTATTTACTGTGAGGATGGTGAAGATCTGGCAGAGGTTGCCCAGGAAAGCTGTGGATATCCATCCCTGGATGTTCAAGGCCAAGCTGGATGGGGCTTGGAGCAACCAGATCTAGTGGAAGGTGTCCCTGCCCATGGTAGGGGGTGGCAGCTGGATAATATTTAAGGTCCCTTCCAACCCAAACATTCTGTGATTCTGTGATGATTTCCTGAGAATGTTTTGGGTTTTTTTTCTTTTTTTTTTTTTTCCACAGGATTGTGGACCAAATACCTTTTTTCTTTTCCTTTGTTTGGACTTGGTGGAGTCCTGTCCAATTCCACCGTTCCCCAAGGCTCCTGAGGGGGTTTTTCCAAGGTGTTGCTGCCCTGCTGATGCTGGTGGGGTGGGTGTAGGGGGTGGTGTGTTCTCAGGGGAGTCAAGACTGGTCTTCACACTCGTAGACTGCCCTAAGAGATGCGGCTGTAAAAGCAAGATGTCAAACGGCCACAATATAATCAAATCACAAATAAACCCCACCCCATCTATTTCCTTCTCAGATTCCCTGTTGGAAGAGATGTGATACAGAATTTGTTTTTTTCATTCTAGAAGTTACTATATTATCTGTATAATATCAATGAGTGCAACGCAGTACTTAGTGCACTTGCCAATTTGGAAAACTTTAATCTCCAAATCTGCAACAGAGCCTTGAACACAGAGATAAGAAACTTTCACCCAAGAAAAGAGGATTTTTATTTAATTATAAAGGCACTGCTAAGAATTCAACATTTAGAATTTAATTTAATATCTTTCCATTGAAATCCATAACTTCAAAATTCATAAACTCCATAACAGAAGTCTGTACCAATACCACATTCAATAATGACAACTTTGGAAGAAAATACATTTACAAGCATAACGTAAAATGCATTAATAAGTGAAAAAGCAAGTTTTACCTCAGTAGAGTTGTGGTACTGTATGAAGGTGGCAGATATGGCATGACTGAATGGGTCACCAGCTTTGGGAGTCATGTCCTGCTTAACCAAAAGGGCCAAGTCCACCAGCTGGAGGGGCAAAACAGGTGAGGTTACTCACATGGGACTAAAATGACATTGTAACAATGGGAGAGTGAGGGTTGTGGATTGAAGCAGAATGTTTTCAGTGTTTCTCAGATGAAAATAAAGTTATTCACATATTTCAGCCTAAAGAGCCTTTCTCTTTGACTTCTGTAAATATATGGAGCAATCTATCTACCCAAGAGGGCTCGGCTTGGCACTAAAGTAACATTTTGTTTTCCAGGAAATCCTTCTTTCTAATCCAGTTGTGCAATGGGATTGAATGAGCCTCAGTGCACTGCCAAAGGTCACATAGCAAAGTGTGTGGTTTCAGTTTGGACTTGAAAAAGGTTCGTGCTGGACTCCCCTCTCTCCTGCAGCCATTAAAAAACATTTCTGTTTGTGCATGAGACGGATGAACACAGCACAGCACACATCTGTCACACAGCAAATGGAAAGACAGCCTGGATTTTTGAGCTGGTCTCATGGAAGGTGTCCCTGCCCATGGCTGGGGGCTGGAACTGGATGAGCCTAAAGGTCCCTTCCAACCCAAACCACCCCATGACTCCATTAATTCAGTGAGCTTGGAGAGCTGAAGTAGTGACTGTATTTCTGAAGGGGCTGACAACCCAGACCCTGAGGCTTAAGTACCTCCAAGAGTAATTAATTCATTTTCACTAGAGTTCCATCAGACCCTTACCTGGGCCACAGTCTCATATGCTAAATATGCCAAAATCTCCATTGCAACTGCATTTGGCTTTATTTCCATACTGCTACAGTCCAGCCAGTCACGGAACTTGGATGCTTTCTTTGCTGTCAGTTAAAACCATAAAGGGAAAAAGAAAAGTTAATGACAGATAGGCCAAAATAATCCTTTTTTTTTGGTTGCAGAAATACTGCAAAACTCAAGCAATTAGTGTGAGTGGGATTTGACTGGTAAAAAAAGGAATTATCAAAATGGAAGCAGTGAGGAAAGACTGTTATTTCATACATTTGGGAGACCCATAGGCACATGGAACAAAGAGAAAAAACACGATAATTGATCACACAGGAGATTTCAGAACAAGGAAGGGTCAACCTCAGAGGAGTGTGGACCAGACAAACTTGCTTTAGAATACATTACGGTAAAATAAATAAAACTATTGCATCACATCTTTGATGAATTAAAAAACACTAGAAGAAATCAACACAAATATGTGTCCAGATAAAATTGATATGATTGTATTAACAATACTGAAGACAAATGAAGGACAGAAGAACTTGGAAGTGCTGGTGTTAACTTTACAAGGCTAAGGTGCAAAATTATTTGTACAAATGTTTTTTAAGTGTGCTTTAGATATACAGAAAAAAGGATAGATGTAAAATCAGCATTCATACAAGAACTTCACACTGGTAATGGGTGAGATCGATTCAGAAAAAAGTCAGCAAAAATATGCAATACTGAAATTTAATATCTGCTTGGAGAGTAAGAGGAGGGAAAAAAGAAGATGATCTTTTAGGTCAGTGGTGGACAAGAAGATCATAGAAATATGTGGACATAAAGGAGGTACTGAGACAGAGATCTTAATGATGGCTGTTTGTGAGACAGGACAACCAAAATGAACTATTGAATTTTTCCACCAAAACAAGGTGGAAAAATCATCTGAAGAAAGAGGAAACAACTCTTTGAAAAAGAGTTTTCAATCAGAACTGGAAAATTACAGACAAGTCAGGTGTTAAACAGAGAAAAGGTCAATGAAAGGCTACATTGCATCACTAAAGAAAAACAAACAAACAAACAAACAAAAAGAAAGAAACACAAGAAGTGTGAAGGTGATAAAATGATCACAAAATGTTACCTAGAATTTAAGTTTGCAATTCTATAGTACTTGATCCTTTGAGGGACCTTTTCTTTTGCCTGTCTTTAAAAGTGCAGAAATATCTGGAGCTGTGATTATTTATATATATATTTTAGAACAGATTTCTTGAAGTTCCTTCCAGGTTCTTGTGACAGAGTTTTTATGGGCTTATATTACAGCAATACACTTTGTTAAACATAGTAACACAATCAATTTTTACAGAAATAAACAAGTAAAAAAAGCCTTTGGACAAATGTTCTGCATGGCCTTCAGTATGTTCTGTCTAATTGAGCTCATTTTGTGCAATTGAATTTGTGCCCATGTCTCTCTTGGTACTATTTTCTAACCACTGTAATTCTCTTTTTCTTTAATGACATTAAAAGTCAGTGAAAAAGAACTGTATAGACATGGTCCTTTAAAAACACTGTGAAAATAACACTGAGATTTTTTTATAGATCACAATCTCTTGGTCAGCAACATTCTATTTTATTTTGAAAATTTAAGATTTTTATTTGTTCTGTCTCCAGATGGAAATTTTGGGGTTTTAAAAATGACTTTATCACAAACCTCTCATTTCCTGAAGTCACCCTAATCTGAAGTATCATTTATCTAATGGTTCACAGATGTGTGATGCCAAATTATAACTAAACATAAAAACATACTGAATTAGAAAAAGAAATGCTTACAAAACATGTTTTCCTACGTAGAAAAAGAAATGCTTACAAAACATGTTTTCCTACATTTGCTGACGTTTGCTGATGGAGAACAATATCTCAAATGTGTCATTTATTTGCCATAAATGAATCACTTTTTCTTTGAATTTAAAAGGAAGAACAAGATAAGGTCTCCTTTTAATGACACCAGTGTGTTCAAGTCTATGTTGTAGGATCATGTGCTGTTTTGTCATGATTTTTATTGGCTCCTTCACCTCCTTTTCTCTGACATTTGACCTAAAACCTTAGTCATCACTTAACCACTTCTGTAATGATGTTTTACTACATGATCAAGCCCATTAATTTACAGCTCATTATAGTTGTGGCCCACAAGTACTTCTAGTAAGTTGGTTTTCAGTGCTAGTAAAGCCCTAATTCTGTCATCATGTTATTAGTGTTGGAATGGCGTATACTGATGAACTTGGCTAATGGTGAATAAATTCCACAGCAGGAGCTTACAGCTTAAAATAGAAAAGGCTCTTTAGTAAGTTCTCTGTGTCTCTGCGGATGGGGAAATAAAAGCAAAACTTGCTGCTCTTCTCTAATTTTAGAGGCATTCCAAAAAATCTGCAGCCATGAAACTTTGTTTTTGTGCAGACTTTAGCACCACCATGACAGACTCCAGGCAAGTGTGGTTTTAATCCATTAACTCCTCACCAGTCCTGTCTTTGCAGTCATCCCCACCAGCTCAGTATTTGAGCACATAGAAAGCTTGGTAAATACTCAAATAAAATACTCTGCCTGACGGCCTGAAACTGTGCTAAATTAACTGTTCCCAGGAGTTACACAGACAAAGAATTTAAAGTTTTATTACTGTGGATTAAACAAAAGCGCTTTCAAAAAACATGAGGTTCTGGTGTGCTGTCTATTAAATGAAATAATAATCAAACATCTTAATATAGTGCAGCTCTTATAATACTTACAAAAACTCAATTGCCGACTTTCACAGAATTCTGCATACTGGACTGAGTCCATGGCTCGTGTTTGTCTTTCTGCTCTCTGACAAAAGAGTAAAAGTACATGATGTACCTTATTCCAACAAGACTGCATTCCACAACAGAAATTATAGCACCAAAGCGCCCTTGCCACAACCTTGAAGCAACCCTCCCAAATTAAACATGCATTGAACAAGTCAAGATGCAGAAATATAAACCACAGATGGGTTATTAGTCTTGTGAGTTAAATTTCCCACAGGAGAGTGTCAATTACTATTTTCAAAACCTGCCTGCACACTGTTCACCCAGCCCAGTGGTTAGGGCTGAGAGAAGAGAGGTGCTGAGCACTGCTGTCCTGACCAAGATGCACGTTTAAACTGAAGCACATGAGTATTCTGCCTGTGTGTTTACAGATGACCAGAAAAGTAAAATGTTCTTCCGGACTGAGGCCAACACACTCTGCACTGAGCAGAACTGAACCTGTGCACTTCTAAATTGTGAAATTAATTAATTTCATCACACTGATGTGCCAGACAGAGAGGGACATTGAAGTGTCCCTTCCCACCCCCAATACACAGTAATAAACAAGTGAAATATGTGTCTGTTTCTTTTTTTTTTGGACTCTCAATTTTTTACGCTTCAAGTTTTATACTTCTGAACACTTCAGGAAAAGAAAGGAAATTAGATTGAAATAGAACTTTTAGGACAAAAAGTATCTTCAAATGTTCACTAATGCATTTAAGAATGTATTTCACATGGAGTCCAGAGACAAGCAAAAGAATGAATCTCAAAAGAGTCAAGTTACGAAACCACAAACACTACACACACCCTCCCCTCCACATATACAGGATGCTGTAACTGAATCATGGTAGGAGCAGCTCTCAAGTCCATGGTCAGGTCTGAGCAGGTGCTGGAGTTCTGTTTACTTAACAGTGCAGGGGTGATTTTCACAAGGTAAAGATCTGGTCTCCACAAGAGATTAAACCCATCATGCATCAGAGGCAGGAAGCAGTAGTTAAGATTAAAAAGAAGGATTGTCCCTTTCAAAAGCTTAGTCCAATCTCTCAATCAAGCAGATTTTTTTTAAACAACAAGGAAAGGAATAGAAGTGTCTTCCAAATTAATTCAATTAGTAAATCATCACACCTGAGCTATCACTACAGATACAAAGTGGTATCAGGAGGGCCTGATGGCACTGAGATTGTGCTTGTCCAGTGAGCCCATGAATCTCAAGAAACCACATAAAAAGAGTGAAAAGTACAGGTGTGCTCACACCCAGGATGAAAAACAAAGGGAAAAACACACACAAAAACATGAGTTTTGACACCCTGAACAATTTTACATCTGATGAAATCAAGCTATACAACCTGCTGCATTTGGCTTTATCAGCTCTCAAATCAGGGGGAAAAGCAATTAAATAAAATTAGCACTTCAAATTCACAGTTTATCCCTCTATTCTATGCCTTTTAGGTCACTCTCTTACAACCATCCAACCCTTCACCTATGAGATTCGCTTCACAGTCAACATGTTCAATTTAGCTGTAAACTAAACCTGTAAACAAGCTGACCAGAAATACACCTGGATTGTCCTTTCTTTTCTTCTCTACCCAGTCAATCATTTCAACTATATTTGGACCTTTAGTCACAATGGTGGAAATTTTTCATTTTCCACTTCTCCTATGCATGGCTCTGGCAAACTGACTACATTTTGAGGAGCTACCATTTCAGATTAGTAAAATTTTTCAGTTAATCCATTCCAACAAGATGTTAAGTCTAAATTGAGTATTTATTCCTTTAAAAATAATTTTCACAATCCATGCTGTAACTTCAACCCATTACAGAACTCAACTTTGCCCCTGAATTAATTCAGCTATACTTTTGAAAACAGAAGGCATCACAGAGATAATCTAATCTGAATTTCTGCATAGCACAGGACATTTCTCACATAATACATCCTAGAAACAGCAGTCCTAGAATTCCTAATGTACTTTCACTTTATGCTTTATAAAAGCCTCTAATTTGGGGTTTAATTTTTCACATACTTAAGATATATCTTCCTCAATTAATTTTAAAAGCTAGGTTTTTTTTTGCAATGTGGTTTAAATTCTGTAATCCTTTTTTTTTTTTCTGTTGCCACCTACATGTTAAGCCATTGGCTACTACCATTCACATCCAGCCCTCACAGGGTTTTAAAACCCCTTGAAACAACAAGGAAGGTATGGAAAAATAAAATCATATGGCATGGTCATGTGAGGAATTATTCTTCAAAGTTCTACCTGAGATGATAAAAAAACCCCAACATGTAGAAATTTGACAAGGATACTTTAACTTTCACAGGCATCCCATAATGTAATATGGAAACAGCAAAACCAGATTAATCCCAAAAGCAGTTATGTCAAATTAAATGATTCAGCAATGGCTACTCTCAGCAAATAGACCACAAAGCTCTGAAAAAGCAGACTGTCAAAGGCTGCAGGTTTCATTATAAGTATTACAAGTTTCTTTTTAAGTGAAAAATCTCAAAGGTTTATTAAAAGAAAGGTGCTGCTGAGGGATTTTTCCTACAGGAACTTCATTTCTCTCTACAAACTGTATACAGTCCAAACACTGGATTTAATGTTGTTCTTATATACTAAACAAATACTTTTAATTGCTTTCTCTCTGTAAAAATATTTTTATTTAGCAAAATTACTTACATATATGTGAAATAGAATTCTTTTCTTCCTTCAAGTCTCTCTTTAAAGTAATTCTTTCTTAAAGGTGGATTCCAGTATGATGCTCTACACTGCCACCAAATAAAATGGTGTTTGTCATAAATAACTGGACTTTTTTCCTAATTCATTTTAACAAAAGAACCCTCACATGATGGCATGGGACCTCACAGTTTGAAGGATAAAGATAAACATTCCTTCAGTCCTCCCAGTTTTAAAATAGTCTATAAATAACCATCAAGTGCAGCAGAAATGAAGAGATGAGTGGCACAGCTGGGTCATCTTAAAGGAAACACCAACCCAAAGACCAACCCAAAGACCAACCCATCTTTTTCCTCTTCACTTCTCAAGACCACAAGCAGTATTTTATTGTTTTTCTTCTATATCATCCCTGCTTTGAAAAATGAAGCAGATACAACAAATGGCAGCAATGACACTGCTCAACTGGTTTATCAAAAGAATTAAAAATAGATAGTTTTCACTCCCTCTCTAATAGTACTAGTCACTCTAAGAAGTTAAGAAGCTGAGTTATGTGCTGTACTGCAGAGTTAAAATACTTTGCATGCTTTCCTTGGAACATGCTGAAGGATGCAGTAGATAGGACCTGGCACAGTAAACGTCTGCTTAGTCTTCCAAAAATGTGGTGCATTATATCTTTCTTTCAGCATAAAGAACTAAAAAGGGAAATGAAAGGAAAGGAAAGGAAAGGAAAGAAAAAGGTAAAGAATTGCACGTTGTCACCTACCATCCAGGATGAAAAATAATCTTATTTTTATTCCGTTTTGAAGCTTTCACACTTGACATACAAAGCTCTTTGTGTGGGGGGAAGAAGGCAGGAGGCCAAATGCTAACTTGCTCACTGACTGCTCCATGTTTGGAGGAATTGTGCCCAGGAGCTGCTAAGCTGGAACATTTGAAAAACATATGTGGCACGGCTGGACACCCCTGTGTTTGGCAGCAGTGTCGGGATGAAGGTGCTGGCTTCCCAAACCCTCACATACTCATCTTGTGGACTGATTCCTGATTCCCTCTGCTCAAGTACTCTCACTGTGGGCCTATCAGGGGTTCAAAGCAGCCAGGTCACTACCCCAGGGAAAACCAAAGCTGCCCTCCAAGGGCTGATACTGCCAGAATAGAATGCTAAATAATTTATTTATTATTTAGACTACAGAATAACAGGGCACTGTGTGATGTGCCTGACAGCTCAGGGGTGGGAGGACAAAAACTGCAGGGTGGTCAAGGCCTGAATTCCTGTGGGGCAATGGAGATGCTCCAAGGGCTGGAGTACCTTTCCTATGAAGCCAGGCTGGGAGAGCTGGGGGTGTTTAACCTGGAGAAACGAAGGCTCCAGGGAGACCTTAAGGTCCCCTCCAGTGCCTAAAGGGGCTCCAAGAGAGCTGGAGAGGGACTTGGGACAAGGGACAGAGTCACAGGACAAGGGGGAATGGGTCACACTGACACAGGGATATTGGGAAGGAATTCTTCCCTGTGAGGGTGGTGAGACCCTGGCACAAAGTGCCCAGAGAAGCTGTGGCTGCCCCATCCCTGGAAGTGTCCAAGGCCAGGTTGAGCAGCCTGGGAAGAGGTTCCTGGCCGTGGCAGGGGGTTGGAATGAGGTGATATTTTAAGACCTCTTCCAACCCAAACCATTCTGTGATTCTGTGAAAAATTACCTAGATAAAACAAAAACAAAACCACAAACACCTAAAAAAACAAACCAAAACAACCAAAAAAACCCCAAAACCTGAGAAATAAAGCACAAGGTAGTTTAACATTGAAGTATTTAAAAAATATGCTGAAAACACATTTTTAGTCTTCTGAATTTTGACATTATCTGAGGATTATCACTATCTGAAGACTTCCGTTACATAGAGGAAAAAAGGCATTTACTGTTCTGAGAATCCCTTGAATTGGTAAGCAAAAAAAAAAAAGGGGGGGTTTAAGAGTAAGCATTTTTGAAGTCCAAGCTTACTGAGTGTCTTATACAGAAAATAAAAATGTCTTTTGGGTAAAGATCAATAGGTGTTGTAATGTAATACTTTATTTGCTTATAAAGTACACACATCCAGGGTTTTTTTGTTCCCCCTCTTACAGAACATACCATACATTCTGTAGCAGCCATTAAGCTGAACAAATCTGCATAGCAAACTTAGGGTCTTTGATTTAATATAGGCTTTGTGTGCTCATGTGATTAGAACAATGTTCCCAATATTAGAAGAAAAGATGAGGTCTTTTTCTGGTAGACCAAGCTGATCTCAATTTAAATGTATTTTCACAGTAAAAATGGTTTTGCTTTTTTCTCCACCATATTATTAGTATAATTCCCTGCAATCAACAGAGTTTAAGCTCTGAAAATGCTAAAAATCTCAAATGTTACAGAGATTTTAAGGATCTACAACTTTAAATGACAAGAAGAAAATGGTGAATTATTAAATATTAATTGAAATATACTTTAAAACTATAATCTTTATAGAATTTCTGTCCAGAAACAAAAGATGGAATTTACTTGAAGAACTGAAGACTTAATTAGTCATCTAAAGTCTTTTTATTGTAAAAAATACATTAGACACTTTCAGTGAGCAACTTCATCCTGAATTCAGTTTTTAAAATGTCAGATGAATGACATCTATGAATTTGTCTGAAGTTCATCAGCTGTGGCCATCAGCAATGGAGCCCAAGGGATGCAGGATTAGGTCTATGCTGCACAGCTCAGGCATCCCCAGAAAGCCAAATGAATCCTCCTCTGATGAGTGAGGGGTGGGCACCACCAGCACCAACAGGGCAACACCTTCTGTTTCAGGGCCAAGCAAGGGCCAAGAGTAAAGAATGACTCAGTAAATTCAGTTCCTGCTCTGATCTCCAAGCAATTCAAGAATAAACAAGGGCAGCTTTGTGCCCAGCTGAAAGTTAATTCCATTCATCTCCCTGGAACTATGGAACATGTAATCCAGCAAAGTATCTGCAGATAAGTGGGGGGAAGGGAGCTGGCAGGACTATTTAGGATTCTGTGAAAATTTCAAGGGAATTATGAAGAAAGAAAGCAAATGAAATTGCACAGACAATAACAAAATGAATGGATTAATTCTCAGCAGTCATGATCTCATTGCTTAAGGAATAAATAAAACTGGCTTCCTGATAGAGACTCACAGCCCCTGGAATACTTTGCTCTTGAACATATGCAAAATCTACACATACAGTATTTATTTGAACTAGTTCCATATCATATCCAAATTCCTTGTCTAAATTTATTACTGATAGCCTGAAATGTGGGGCAGGAACCTGGAAACAAAACATTTCCATTTCATGGAATACCTTTGATTTCTACAGGAAAATATTTTTTTCTTCTATAATATGCATCATCATGAATTTTGTAAAACATTGTGTTAAATTTATGGCTATCTTCTGTCAGTGCTTTCCAAAAAACATAAAATAATTTTGGATAAACTATGCTACCAAATGAAAAAGGTTATGTGGGATATACTGATATATTAATATATCAAGACTACTGACTTCCCTCACTTTTCTGGTTGAGGACATTGTAGCACTTTCCTGTGGTTTCCATCTGGCTATACATCAAAAACTTTACATACCATGTTAATATGAGGATACCTTTATATCTTCTGGATAGCATTCCTCTGAAACCTTACCCTGACTCTGTATCCATTCATGAATGAGGTTCATATAAACAGCCTTAGCACCTCACCAGTAAATCTTGCAGTCACCAAAACAGGGATCACTGCAAGGCGTGGGAGACACAGACAGCAAAGCAGCCTCTTTTGCATCTTGAGCTTTAAATTTTTTCTCTTAGTGGCAGCCAAAATCAGCCATCACATTCTATTTTTTTAATATTTCCTTTAGCTGACACACTGTTTGGACTTGTGGCCAGAAACTCAAGGAGTGGGTTTTGCCCCAAGGTTGTTTTTGGGGCAAAGTACAGGCAAAACACACCTCACAGACTTCCTCACCATCCTGGGTGTGGGAGAGATCTGGGAGATCCAGTCCTGCTCCTACTGATCCAAATGGAATGGCAGGAGGTGAAGGGGTTGTTTCAGCCCCAAGTCAACCTGGCAATCAATCCTAGACATACTCAGTTTAAGTCAAACTCAATTCCCAGACACATCTTATCTATTCACCCAGCTACAACATAGCCAGAATTACTCAGTGTAGAGCCACGACTTGTTCAGAAACACATTCACTAAAGTTTGTAAACTGAGCAGTAGGGAAGCTGGGGAACAGCTGGGGACCAGCCCTCTCTCACTCACTGGCTTTAACTGGTAAATGCAAAAAAAGGAATAAACCTAATTTTAAAACAAATTGCATGGCAAAACTCTGCCCTGTAAAAAGCCACCATCAATACACCTTTCTGTGATAGTTTCACCAATGTTAAATGAGAAATGAAAGGAAGTCTTCAAGAGAATTGTTCTCACACTCTTTAAGTTGAAAAGGAAGTGAAGCCAAAGTGCATACTAGTAAGAAACATTTGTGATGAAATCCATTGTCCTGTAAGGTTAACTCTGTGTGTTGACAGAGACCGTGAAATGCCCTCCTGAAACTTCATTTTAAAAAAAGGATCATAAGAAGATTAAGGAAAATTTTGAGTGGCAGAAAGCAGAGTAAGTTTCAGAACATATGAAAAATACATATTCTTTTGACTAATCTTATTTTTAATAATTATAATTCTGTCTTTTCCCTTGGTCTTAATAAAACTTACTTGTCTTGTATTCATTCCCAGTTGAAGAACCAGTTCTCACAGTGCCTGCCTTTCTTTTGTCATCCTTCACAAGAATAATTAAAATTATTCTTATGCAGGAGATTCACATGCAATACAATGCTACAGGGATATCCATGCAGGCATGCTGGGCAGGTGATGCTCCTTCAGTCAGAGAATGAAAAAGGTTTATAATTAATGGGGGTTTTTTGAGTTAGGTTGCTTCTTAAATGTTTTTTTTTTTTTTTAAAAGACTAATTTCCAAAATAATGGCAAAACATACACAAATGAAAAAGACAGAAATTTTTGCTATATTTATAAGTAATTTGGTGTGCAGTACAGCAATCCACTTGTTAAGCCAAGACTGGGTCTTACAGCTTAGAGGTGAAGTTCTAATTCTGTAGTGTCCCCTGCAAAGCTTCAATTAACATCAATACCTGTAAGATGCCACCCTACAAACACCTCCCCCAATTCAAGGTTGCACCTAGAACACATGAATAAATAGTTTAGCTCAGCCATTTTCCTTCACAAGTCCAAATCTATCAATTTTTATGATGAAATTGTTTAAGTGTATTCATGAATGTCTGAGAGGAAAACATAAAAGTTAATAAATTAAAACTAAAACACATGTTACTAAATACTCATAGATGTTTTCTCCTTGGCATATGACTGGAGAATGCAAAATTACTCGGATTTATTTTGTGTGGTAGAATCTGCTGTAACCAGAGAACAATACAGAGTGGTACTCAAAAATGTATTGCTTCCTTAACACCAGAAGCATAGAGACATTTCTCAACTTGTGGTATTTACACCACTGATTCTGTGGTTGGGGCTTTAGCCTTTTGGAAAAGCCTTTCTAATTTGATAATTGCAAGACATGGAACTCCAGATAAAAATCACATCACGCAATTCAGGGAATAAGTGAGTCATACACTGAGCTAAAGAGGAAATGCTTCCCTTAGAAAAACAGTGACCAGGAGGAATTGCTTGAGATGTGCATGTCTCCAATGAAAGGAGGATGTGGACTTTCTGGAACAGTTCCAGAGGAAGACATGAAGATGCTCAGAGGGCTGGAGCACATTTCCTATGGAGCCAGGCTGGGAGAACTGGGGGTGTCCAACCTGGAGAAGAGAAGGCTCCAGGGAGACCTTAGAGCCTCTTCAGAGTCTAAAGGGGTTCCAAGAGAGATGGAGAGGGACTTGGGACAAGGGATGGAGGGACAGGACAAGGGGAAATAGCTTCCTACTTCCAGAGTTAAGGGTAAGATGGGATATTAGGATGGAATTCTTCCCTGTGAGAGTGGTGAGGCATTGGTATAGTCTGTCCAGATGGAATTCTTCCCTGAGAGAGTGGTGAGGCATTGGTATAGGCTGTCCAGAGAAGCTGTGGCTACCCCATCCCTGGAAGTGTCCAAGGCCAGGTTGGATGGCCCTTGGAGCAACATGGGATAGTGGAAGGTGTCCCTGTCATGGCAGGGTGCTGGAAATGGGAGATCTTTAAGATCCCTTCCAACTCAAACCATTCTGTGATTCAGTGACTTCTCAAAGCAATTTATAACAGAGAGATGTCTCAGATCTACTGGCTGAAATTGGCCGCTCTTTGAACCGCCTTTTGAACAGTTCACACTTCCTGACCTAAAAGAGAACCAGACTCAAAATTCAGAACTCCTTCCTGGGTTCTGCTACTAATTTGACATCCAAGCATGGCTGAGTGCAAATGAAGGCTGAATTAATAATATTTAAGGCTCATTTCAAAGATGACATTTTATTTGATTGATCATAAAGTAGCATTAAGCTTGTGTGCGGTGATGCCATGATGCACCAAAGCTGTGTTCTCAGCTTGCACAGGCTGGAGGAGAAAAAAAGCACAGTCAAACCTCACAATGCGCCAGGTATGATGAGTAAGGTAAGGAGAATAAAAAAAATATTTAAAAATTGCTGTCTGAAGTGATAGGCTTTGAAGAAAAGCATTATGCTCTTTTTGCTTTCAACTGGGGCTCCCATCACTGAGGACAGAACTTGGCCTGATGTGAATATTTCCTTTGTCAAAAGTTAATTCAAATATTGAATATTTTTATTTTTTGAACTATGCAGAAAATGCTATGCTGCTATTCATTATTGTTTCTTAATTTCTTTAAATACAATTTTGTCTTCATAGTAGCCTTATGAGAAATTATCTCCACTATATACATGAGAAATAGAATCATAATAAGATCATTTTCCCAAAGGCAATTTTTTTAATTGGCAAATGCTTCTTTTTTTCACCCTACTTTCTCTTTTCTCTTTCTAATGTTAGAGAGAAAAAAGGAAAACATGAAGATTCTGGGGTTTAACAACATGGTTTAGCATTTGGAATTAAGCTAATTGAAACCATCAGCTAATTTGACTAATTTGGAACAATCTATTTAGTTAGTCTCTTATACCATGCCCATTGATAAATATACCACAAAATTATTAAGCGTTTACATAAAACCAAAGAAACATATGCTCTCATTAATTCAAAACAATCCTCACCATCCAAAGCCACTAGAGGAGTTCTCTTATTAAACATCCCCATTCCCTTCTTTGGAAAAAAAACCAGGAAACACCTAAAGAAAAAAATTTTTTTAAATGCATGTAACTCTCACAGCGATACTTAAATCAGTTACATTCCATTTTGCATCAGAAGCAGAACAGAAGCTTTTCAAAGAAACTTCAGTGATATATTATTTAAAAGTAGAAAATTCAAGATTTTAATTCATGAACACAGATTTTTTTAGTTTGGCTAAGACTGGAGCACAAAAGTCAAAGTAAAACTCACTGACTGGTGAAAAACGACACAAGTGTAGGCTGACATTCTGTAAGACAAACAGTAAAGTAGCAAACACAGTTTTTTAATAGTGACCTCCCCATGAATTTTCTCTTAAATAATCTCACCCATTTAATGGCAAAACAAACCAAAAAGTCGTTTAGGGAGCCCCACTGATACATCCCAGCTCACCTTTGAGAGAAGAAATGGTTCTGCATATCCTGGTCTCTTGCTCTGCCCTGCCAGTACCACCTCCTGCTACAGACCCTTCATGCATTTATTAAAAATGAGGTACCATGACAATAGTTTTAATACAAATTTCTTTTTTTTTTTTAAGTGCTGTGATGAGGGGAAGGAGACCAAAGAGCATCTACTGTATATGGGTTCATTACCATTAGCTTCACTGATAGTTTATCCTGTTTCCTAATGAAAGCAAAAAACCCTCACCGTGTCTCTATTAAAAAGCCATCAGATTTGGTATCCTGGTGACACTTTAAAGAGCACATTATGTGGGAAAACAAAATAAACATTTACCCTGGCAAATGGAAGTGAATTTGGGTTTTGACATACTTGGCAGGAAGGTAGAATTATATTCATGTCAAGTATGCAGAAAAACTAATATAATATTTAAATATTTGCTTAAGTAATATAGAATTTAAACCAATGTTACATTAGAAGTAACATTTTTGTGAAATATTTTAAAGTTTTTTAGTATTGGACATGCCATGAAAGTAATACTTTCAGCTGAAATTTCAGCCTTTTGCAGCCTTTGTTACACACTCCCTTCACTTCTAAGGTGGGAAAGAGTCCTCATCTTCCACTGACAAATTTTTGTTTATATTTCCAAGACAAAGGCAGTTCTTGTGCTGATGGTTTAAACTGATAATGAATATATGCAGCTTTTTAAAGAAACAACCCTGGAGAATCTGAATCTTACAAATATTGATATAATGAGCTAATGTTAACACCACCTCAGCTCAACCCTACAGCAGACTTCTACTGTTCCATAGATGTATGTGATTATTTTAAACATCCTTTAGTTTGCAACAAGAGTTGATTCAGTGAAGACAGATCTTCATATCCCTCAGAAAGTACCTGAATGGCAATGACCTCTGAAATTCTCAACTACACTCAATAATGTAGCATTAATTAATAAATAGAGCTTGCTATGGGATGCTAGTTTTAGTTCCAAAAGTAAGGATTTTGGTGTGCTGTCTAAATATACAATTACTGGACTTTCCTTTTTCTAAATCTGAATTCGTATTAGCTGCACACACCCACAAAAATAACTTTTATCAGTGCATCACAACTGTAATTATGAAATTTCAGGTAGAATATTCTGATTTACTAAAAGTATTTTAAAATATTTATTTATTATTCTACAGTTTATTAGTTTATTCTATTGCTTTCATTTATTCTGTCTATGACTCCATAATTTAAGAAAAAGCTTTGCCTAATTTTACCTCATTTGGAGGCACACACATAATTAGAAAATATCTTGAACATTTTTAAATTGCCATAATATTATAAAACAGAGCAAGAGCACCAGTCTTCAGTGTAATTGTACACTGCAGAATTACATAAATTTAAATCACTATAAAATAATTCATTAAATGAAACCTGATTTGTAAATTTAATTATGAGCTATTAAACTAACTGCTGGGATTTTCAGTTCTTTTAAATCAGCACAGCCTCTCTGAGCCCCATCACAGGAGAGTCCAAGTCACTGCTTTATTTCTAATCATCAATTAAAAGTATCATAAAGAGTATTCAGAAAAAAAAAAAAGGAAATTTGGGAAATTTTAGTTTTCATCTTTCTAATTTGCAGTGTCTGATACACAATTTTTTACGCTGCATTAATAATGGCTCTTGCATATAATATTCATTCAATCAGTCGGTTACAGAAATAAACATCAGGACACAATTCCCTGCATATATTCTTAAAATTGCTTACAGAGAAAAGAATCCCTTCCAAAGGAGTTAGCACCTTTCAATTCAGCATGCAAAATATTTAGTCAATTCCAGAAGGGGAAAAGAGATACCATATAGAAAGAATTCTTCTTTTTTATTTTTTGGTTCTACTTTTATGCTACAATTGGTTTTTTAAAGGCAGAAAGGTTTGAATTCAAGAACTTTGCAAGAGTTCCTCCTGAAAAAAAAAGCCTCAGCTTTAATTCCTGTTCAAAATGTGCTACATAAATATTAAATATATGCCACAGTTAAGATTGATATTCCTATTGATGGTCACTGAAAGCTTTGTAAATTTAATGTGAAAACAAAAATTATTTAGTTTTTGGAATGTCAAAACCTGTTCACATTTCTAAGGATTTCTGACAGCTATTTAGATTTTTCCTGGATATCTAGGCTAACTGAAATGGAGGATTAGGGAGTTTTAGGGAGGTGGGGAGGTTCCAAAGTGAATCAAAGATCTATGAAAAAAAAAAATTAAATAGTAACATAGCCCTACTCAGAAAAATGCGAAAAATGTTTTCAGTTCAAAATATTACAATTAAAAATTAAACATCATTAGGATGCAAAGAACAGTATCTTTAATACCAAGATTCTGAGGCACAGCTTGGAAGGTTGAAGTGTATTTAGAATTTAAGGTGTAGCAACACGAACAGTCACGGTCTGGCATCAATTACTTGACTGTGCTGTTAGAAGTTGCTATAGACTCTCATGCTATCACACATCCTGGAGAAAAATTACTCTTCAGTGGTGGTATCTTGAATTTCTCAGGATTTCTGAATTTTTCTGACATTTTTTGAGTCAAATTTAGCATCTCTCAAAGATGTCAATACCTCTGCAGCATTTTGGTCTCTTCTTTTAAAATACAGCTCAGGGTACCAAGGCTGGCAAGGCACAAGAGCCATCTCACCAATGCATTCCTCTAAATTCTGGAAGCAGAAACCAGATCTCCAACCTTGAGGTATGTCAAGAGTTAAATCTCCTTTTAAGAAGGGTGTGATTAGTAACTGGAAATCTGCCTGACTTAAGTACATCTGAGGATGCCATTACAATTTTCAGATATAAAATAATTGGCTGATGATACGAGCTGACAGCTAATACATCTACAATAAACACAAAAAAAGTTATTTCCAAGCGGATGTAGGGAACGTGTTCCGTTTCCAGACTGTTTGATATGGTCTGTGTAAGGAGTGAGGGCTCAATACCAGATGCTGGATGTTCTACAAGCTTTTTCTGCAGATGTCTGCAGCCTGAGAAAATCAACAGTGCTTTGAATAACACCCCCAGTAAAAGCATCTTCTTGTCAGAGTCGCTGTATGATATAGGATATGGATCCCACACAAGTGGACGAACTGATTTTAAATAATACCATCTGACAATGGGGGAGAAAAAAACTCTCAGTAGGTCTGACAAAGTCCTGGAAATGGCTGTTAGCCTTGGGAAATAAAATCCAGCCCCCTGACAGAGACTACCCGTCCTTCTTTTGTTTGATCAAATGGAAACCCAAACTTAATGATTGCTTCCGAAGTGCCGGAGGCAAAGTTTCAACAGCACTTAAACACTGCTACCAAGGAGTCCCTGTCTCTGCCCCTCACATGTGCCACTCAAAAGCAGAGTGTGGAAAAGATGTTAAGGAATTATCTGAGAATAAAATATATGCATCAGAGTATCTTTTTGCATGACCACTTTGCATTGCTTTCTTGCCACTGCTCTTGTAGAAATGTCTTACAGCACACCAGGAGTGCGGCACACACGATGCAGACCCCAAAGTCGATCCTGAGTTCTTCCTCAAGCTAAAGAAATTCCAAAAGCCTGCCACTACCTGCATAAAAATGTTAAAAGAGCTACCTCTGAACACATAAACCCACACATTCAACTGTGGCCCTCTACTTCACCAAGATCTTACTGAATTCACATGAAATATTATCTAAAATTTCCTCTCTATCCAAAGCCAGTATTTTTGCTAGTGACAGTATACTATGGTCTTGTCCTCCATGAAAATTTAGATCTAGTTGTACATGTACTTTGTCAAGCCAGAGAGGGAGCAATGGCTAATTTTGTCATGTTTTAAAGTTATTTTAATGCAAATCCCAGATTACTGAAAGACCCAAATGCTGATCACAAGAATGTCTGTAAGAATAAACTCTGCATATGCACTCCATGAAGACTTTATGTAAGGTAACTATCTGAAAATGAGATCTGCTACTGTTTCTCCTGATTATCCAAATAAAAAGAATCTTTTCTGACCCATTTAATGAAAGTGCTTACCTGACTAGGTATCTTCAATTTTTACAAAGATGGGAGAGCAGAAAGAAAGAACAGAGAAGACAAATTCAAAGTCTGAGGGGTTAAAGACCCAATTGGAATCATGCTGCCTTGGGTCAAGTGAATAAACTATGGCAGCATATTACCTGTGCTGTTCCACAGGAATCTTGTGTGTCCTTTTTCTGGTGGACTGGGAGTGGATGCTTCTCCCATTTTGCAACACGCAGAGCTTAATTGTATTTTATCATTTCAACAGACACTTAGGAAGCTTAAATCTTGCTGCTCCTGGTTCCTTTGCTGCACCAGATGTGTGAAGCCCTCCCCAAGTGCAATTTTGCACAGCAGCCAGATCATATTCTTACAGAAGAATACAGCATGCAACATTATAGATAAAATAAACCACAGCAACCAAGACAAAATGAAAGACAGAAAACCCTGTTCCTTATGTACATAAAACATCTATTCCAGGAAATACCAGCAGCTACAGATTACAGAAAGTGCAGAAGCTGGAAAGTCCAATTATATGCTACCTAGATATTTAAACAGTTCTTAGAAATCTGAGATGGTTTGTCATCTATTTGCTCTATAAAAGCTCTTCTATTTCGACCCCACTGGCCATTTTAATATCTGAAATGGGAAACTTCAGTTTAGGATCATAGGATGGTAGAATAATTTAATCCAGATAAGTTTTGGGCCTTCCAGAGATCTCTAGTTTGACTCTGCTCAAAAAAGGTCCAATGAGATCAAGTGGTTCAGCACCTTGACCAGCCAAGTTTGAGGCACCTCCAAAGATGGAGACTTCCTCATCTTCTCTGGTCAACCAGTTCCAATCTTTGATCAGAACAGTTTTTCTCCTATTAGGTATAAGTTCAAGCTCTGCCCTTTACCATGCACATCCAAGCAGGGTCTGGCTCCATCTCCTCCTGTCATTAGTTGGAAACAGCAATGAAATGTCTCTTTTGCCTCCTCTTTTTCAGGCTGAGAAGCTTTTGTCTCTCAGTCTTTCATCATACATACCCCCTATATTTCTTGGTGACCCTCTGCTTCAGTATTTCAAAGTCCTTCTTGTACTTGGGAGCACAAAATAGGCCAGATTCCAGATGTGGTCTCACAAGTGCCAGATCATGGGGAATCATTGTTTCCCTTGACCTGCTGGTAACCTCTGCTGACACAGCCCAGCACGTGGCTGCCCCACATGCTGTACCCTTGCATGGGGTTACAGCATCCACATTTACTATTGCTGACCTTCGTGTCAGCCTATTTCTCCAGCCTGTCAACAAGGTCCTTGTGAATGCCAGGCCTGCTTTCCACACATTTGACTGCTCTGGATCGTGACTCAGTATTTATTTGCCATGCAATGAATTACTGCTTTTATTTAATTTATAAGATCCAGCAGCTAATCACGTCTGAGTTGAATGCATAAAGAGAATCATAGAATCTACAGAATAGTTTGGATTGAAATGGACCTTAAAGATTCCTGGTTCCAACCCCCTGCCATGGGCAGGGACACTTTCCACTAACCCAGGTTGCTAAGAGCCCCATGCAACCTGGCTTTGGACACTTCCAGGGATTGGGATGACTTCTCTGGGCAACCTGTGCCAGTGTCTCACCACCCTCACAGTAAAGAATTTTCTTCCTCATATCTAACCTTATCTTGCCTCTGTCAGTTTATGCTTCAAGAAAATGAAGTACAAGGGAAGGCAACTTCTCTGGTTCTGAAATGTCCTGTGCTCACTTCAGTTCCTTCCTGTTAATTTATATAGAAAATTGATGAAATTAAAATCACATTAACCTGCACACCTTCTATTTTTCATTGAACTTGTGCTCTTATTCTTACTCTCAGTACTAAAATCACATCCCCTATGAAAAAATCTGCCAGAGGGTCCTATCTTAGGGATAGTCTGTCAGGTTACAAGTGCAGCTTGTAGTTACAAGTCCTATCAGAATGAACTTTAAAACAAAAAATGCTGGTATTTCTCATTCCCTAGGAAACAATGTCTTTACTATGGGATTACCTTAATGACCTTCACCTTAGCAACAGATCCTTTCACTTTCCTCAAGATATCTGAACATGAGTGTGAATATAGGTGGGAAAATTTGGTCTCCTGTGGCTTTGTAAATGTGAATAAAAATGACAACATTTGACCATCGTAACTGGGTAATAGGTAATCAAATCTCGTGAAATGCTGGATTTTGGTCTGGAATTCACTGAAAGGAAGATGACAATATGGAGATAGAGACTATTGAGTGAATCAAGTGATTCTCAATTTTTTGCTTAAATGTCTGCGGTTCATGAAATCCTCTCTGACTTCAATGAAATAGTAACATTCACAAAATCCTATGTGAATGAAATCAAATACTATAGACAACATAGCCCAGGAACCAGCAAACTGACCTCTTTATTTCCGAGGAGAAAAACTGCACTAGTCTTGGCTAATCCTGTGGTCAGATGGAAAAACAAAAAAATAAAATGCCAAACCAAAATTAACAGCAGAAAAAGAAGAATTAAGTATACAAAAGGAGAGACAGAACAAATCTCTGTTTTGCCCAGGTTCCAGCAGTAGCAAGGTATGATCACTGTAACTACAAAACTAGCTTATGATAATTATTTTCTTCAACAGTCATACAGCACACAGTGATCAGTGGCTCAAGCCCTTCTTTAACCAAATGCAACATCTTTGTACTCAATAACCCCTCTATAGATTACTCCCCCCCTTTAAGTGGTGCAGTTCAATAGATCTGAGCCCATTTGGCTATATTTAGCTGGAGTGCAGCCTGAAAACTACTTCCAATGCTCCTCTATGCTGTCTGTGTGCTGCAGACTGGCTGGAGCGGCTCTGATGACACACAGTTTGCTCAGTCTGCTGTTAGAGGGCAAATTCCAGTTAGAAAGAAAAGGATTCTCAGTCATTTTGTAGGAGGTATTTGCAGGGTAAACCCATGGGCCTGATTCAAAGCAGGTTTTAGTTCCTGGCTGGAGTTTAATGCTGGGAAAGACAGTGCTAATCCCTTAGTGGATATACAGGGTAAGAAAAAGGAAAAAGGCTTCTCTGCTCTACCTGTGATGTCTAGAAATAGCAGATAAATTAACCCTCAGATAAATGAGCCTGGCACAGCCTAAGGCCAAGGGTCTTGCATCAATCTCCTATGGATTAAGCAGAAAAAATCCCTTTCCTTTATATTGACTTGTGAGTGTTCTACCCTCTCTGTTCAACCCAGGACCTTGCCTGTTACACCTCAGACCCTTCTTTTCTGCAGCAGTTGAAACAGAACACCCTCAATTCCTCTCTCTTTCATGCCACAGAGAGCCTTCCTCTACTGTCTTCATTTGTTAGAAGGTATTATTTTCTTCCACAGAAAGATTTTTGTGATTTGAAACTTTAAATGGAAGGAAAGAGAAATTCAGGGGTGTCCTGGAGCTTGGTCACACAGTGGCTGACAACCCAAGGTGCTCCTGCCTAAAGAGTTTTCCAGATGGGAGTGAGAGGAGCAAGTGGTTGTGAAGATTTCTGCCAAAAAATACAGGGTCTCTGTGCTGAGATTTCAGTCTCACTCTTCATAACAGTGTCAGAAAATCTCTTCCTTGCAACAAATAAGAAGTAAGAATCTTACAGAATAATACTGAGTTTGAAATTCTTATATAATTTTAATTTGTGTTACAGCTCAGTGGGTTTTTGAGTTTTATGAATCCTGTGCAAAACAGTCTCAGAAATGGTTTTATGCAAGTGATGAGTTCCTTCTGAAAAACTTGAGAGGACAGAACTGTTCTCAGTGTAGATCTGGTTAACATCTTACCATAAGAAATAAGAGTTGTTGTTTCCTCTTCATTTAAAAAGAACCCCAATATTAGGCTTGGTGGAACTTAAAAGACAGCAATTCGCTACATAAAGGTTCAAAGATCTGAAAAAATAACTTCCACCCTAAGGTAGCTGAGTTACAGCCTGTCTTGTAGACAAGATTTGCATTATTGCACCTCTAAACAACCTCAAAAATACAAATGGCTATTAGCACAAATTTAATTACTTCAAATTACAACAAGAGTTTCAATAACCTCCTACCAATAGGACCTTTGTCAGACTTCAGCATCAATCCTTGCTCCCAATTCTCCAAAGTTTACATAAAAAATAACTCTGTTGTGAGTACCAATACAGGGTGATTAGTAGAGCTAAGCAACATGTTAAACATGTCAAAATACACTCAGAAGGAGAATGCTTTGTTAGTCTTGTATTTGGCTCCTAATCAAATGCTCTATGGAAATACAGTTTATAAGCATGTGTGTCTACATTTAATCACACATTTAAACAATATATATATAAAGTTTCCTTCCAAAATTTGAGACACAGTCATTTGGGTGTCAAAACTATGACAGCCCTGAATCTTCCTCTTCCTCATAGAAAGCAAACAGTGACAAAAAAATACTCAAAGAACTAAAAGACAGAAAAGCAAATAACACCTTGCTCTCCCAGCAAAGCTGCCTAGATTTGCAGTATGAGTAACATTCACTAAAATGCTCAAAAATCCCATGACTGAAGATCCAAACAAACAGGCCACTCTATGTAACCACAGCAAGCAACCCCAATGTGAGAAAAAGCCAATAATGTTAGATTTAGCAGTGTAAAAATTTGATTGATACTGGCTGTGACAAGAAATCTTTTCCATTCAGGGGCTTTTTCCCATTCCAAAGAGAATGACACAACATTTACAGCCATATAGATAATAATGAAAAACTGTTCCTGTTTATTTTCTGTTTACTTTTAACCAATTCAATCACTGCCCAAGAGAAACAGCTCTTTCCCACTATCCCAAACATTCCCAAGCAATGTGTAATCAGAGAAACCATTAATACCACCAGGCGTATTTTTATACCAAATAATGCTTACAGATACTTTGATGCCAAAACAGCAAATTTAGAGTTGAGTTGCTACCAGTTGTGCTTAGCACTCATCTGGAAACACTGTGTGAACTGATGCAGTGGAATGAATTCTTTCTATATTTGCATTCCTAACTTCCATTTGGCAGTATTGGAAAAAAAAAAAAAAAACAAAAAACATTGCCTAGAGAATAAAGGGTTTTTTGTTGATTGATGTTTCATCTAAGTTCTTTTTAATCTTGGCATCTGTGTAAATGAAAAGCAGTAGACAGTATATAGGGAGCTGGTGTGACCCTAAAGTCTATTTTATATCATCATTGCAGATTTTTCTTTTATATCAAGGTCCCACAGCACACACAGATCTTGAGTCTCCAAAGAGAATCATCCTGGAAGTACTTTTCTTAACATCTGATGAAGTGCACTTAAATGTAACTTAGATGTTTCTAGGAATAAAAATTGGAAAAAATAAAATTATTTCTACCTCTGATCTAAGAAATTAACTTCCCCCTGGATTTTTTCCTCTCATTTCTGAGTACAGAAGTCAGCCTAAGTTTCTGGGATGTTTAAACTTTTAGGCAGCTACCACTAAGTGAAATTCAGCCCAACTTGTGGAAGTGATGAACGGAGCTCTCAAAACAGCTTAAGGGAATGGGAAAATGAGATCCTGGTCTTGCTTTTCTCACTGTACCAGGACTCTCATGTTCTTGGGCAGGAACTTTCTCACTCCTCTTTGAGTACATTATTTAGCCACTATAAATCCTCTTCTACTCTTACTTGGCCAGGACTTACAGGTGAGGATGATACTGGTTTGCATTTAGGGCTGCAATTATTTCATCCATTAAAAAAAGTAAGATTTAAGGGATTTAATGTTATGGCTTGTCCTTCTGTCCTGCCACTGGCATCCCTTTGCCCATATTTGACAATGTTTGGTAAAGAACAGCACAAAAACCATGCAGGGATTACACTATCAAATCTTACCCAAGGATGCATTATTTCCTAAGGTGCAGCTGTTAAAATCAAAAAAGGTTTAGGGTCAATAAACTGTGATTCTAAAAAGCAATAACTTGTTTGATTTGGGCACAATATTGTGAGATAACAGAAGCCAGCACTCAACTAAATGCAAAGACTCTGTCTCAAAATACAGATTCTGTCAACATGAATCTGATTTCAGCAAGGAAGTCAAAAACAATTATTTGAAAAGAAAAATAGGTATACTATCAAAACTGGAGAGCAAAAGAGACATGCACTGAGAATCGATGCTTAGTAAAAGAAAACTTCTTAGTTTGTCTTCCAGCATGCAGTTTATATTAAGTGTGTGCTGTCCCTATTTTCCATATGGGCTTTAAATCAGATGCTCCCTAAAGAGTAATGACCCCCCCTCCCCAGTACTTACACTGGCATAATTTTGGCTGATGAAATGAGCACAGTGGTACTAAAAGGTTTCAGAGTTCTTCCTAAATCACTTCCTGCTTATTTACTCTGTACATCTTTTCCAAATTTGTATAATGAATTTGAGAACTTCAACACCATCTTTCAGATCCACCCTGAAAAGAAGAGCTCACAGTTGCTTACTTCTGATTTATGCCCTCCAATTTTCACTCTCTCAATTAAAAGACCCCAAGTCCATGCCCTGTCTCCAAGGGCAACCACCACAGAGCAACCTCTGTCCATGCTAATGCTCTCCTAAGAGAGTGGTCACATCCAAACCATGTGGTGGGGAGAGCTCCTGGCCTCAGCTGCCTCCCAGGAGTTTACAGTCATAGAATGTTTTGGGTTGGAAGGGACCCTTAAATGCCACCTAGTCCCTCTGCCCTACAGAGAAAAGGGATATTTTCCAGCAGATCAGATTGCTCAGAACCCCTTGCAACCTCACATTGAATGGTTCTGGGAAACCTGTGCCAGTGCCTCACATCATTGTAAAATCTTCTTCCTTATGTCTAAACTAAATCAACCCACCTTTAATTTACAGTCATTCCCCTTTGTCCCAGTACTTCCCAAGTCCCTCTCCAGCTCTCCTGAAGCCCCTTCAAGCTCTGGAAGGGGCTCTAAGGTCTCCCTGGAGCCTTCTCCAGGCTGGACACTCCCAGCTCTCCCAGCCTGGCTCCACAGGAAAGGTGCTCCAGCCCTCTGAGCATCTTCATGGTCTCTTCTGGACCTGCCCCAACAGCTCCTTGTTTTCCTGTGTTGAGGCCCCCAGAGTTGGACATTGTTTGGAACAACATGACCTGGCTCAGGTCAAAGTGTGATCACTCAAAAGCTGATGATGATACTCCAGCAGGAAGGAATCATCTTTGTCACTGTGTATTTAATAATTCATTTTAAGTCCAACATATTTCTAAGACTGAAACAGAGTGAACTCCCAGAGCACAATTCCTTGTACCTCAAGATGCAGTTTGGTGTGTTCTGAGGTCTTGTGCAAATACAAATTAACTCTGTCTCAAAAAAGACAAAATTTAACAGGAGTAATTTAAAAAAATGTAAAAAACTATATATTCTACCTACACTTTAATGCCATCTACCATCTTTTGTACAGAGCCCATTGCATTGCTGTGAGCTTTAGAGATTTCTCACTAAGACAAGAATACTGGCAAGCAGCAGTAAAAAAATGACATCCACAATGAACCTCCTAGAATAAAAACAGGTATCTGTAGTTTTTAAATATCACTTCAGCAACTGAATTTATATTTAAATATCAATTCAGCAATTCATAGGACAGTAGACCTTAAATCATAGAATCATAGAATCATAGGATAGTTTGTGTTGGAAGGAACCTTAAAGATCATCTAGCTCAAACCCCCCTGCAAAAGAACCAGAAAGTAGGGATTTAACTTAGATTTCTACCATTTTGCTGGCTTCAAGCTTGCTTTAAGGTAGTCTATTCTTGTAGGGAAGTTATCTTCCCTCCACTGTTTATTCAAACTGGCAATGTACTATGAAAGCATTATGGTAGCTACTGCAACTGAATTATTGCCATATAACATGTGAGTGTTGGAAAGGTATCCCTAAACTAGCAGAGTGACAGATGAATGGTGTTTCCCCTAATCCTATGGGAACAGAAGTGAAACAGAGCACTCTCAGCATGATGCTCTATGAATTCTTTAGTGTGTCAGTCCAGACTTCTGATGGGAAGACTTTTTCTTGGGGGAGAGAGAGCATTAAAGCAATAAATCAAATGATAAAAAAATGGGTATTTACAGAATGAGAGATATGTCAGCTCTGTAGTGATGTTGACTGAATTTTTTAAATAGCTACACTTGATTTAATGGTATGACATGGAGAAAATGACAGTGGCTCTCACAGGAAAAAAAAACAGCAGGATTGAAGTTACCATTCACAAAATTACAGCCAAACCTGCAGTTGGTTTAACTATGGTCAGACACCTGAGAGGTTCAGAGGAGCAACATTAGGACACAAGCACCTAAAACTCCAAGTCTACTCAAACTGCAATATAATGAAAAAGTCAAAGATTTTAAATGAACAGGGGCATTTTTGCCCCACCAATTCAGCCACATCCCACAGGAATAGCACCTCTCCTTTCTACATGATTGTTAAGAGACAGAGGAATGTCAAATAGCCATCCTCCTGCAAGGTTTCAGTTACTGTGGATTCTGTCATAGAATAGGCAAAGGAAGCGAAGTTGAATTCCCAAGGACCACCAGCTCTGGCTATTCCACAGCCCAATCTGTGCAATAAAAAAGGAGTATGGGTAGATTGCCACCACATGTGTTATTCTCAAGAGACTGGCACATATTATTCAGACCAGTTCTATGATCCATCTCTCCTACACATGCACAGTTCAGTTACATGCAGGAATGAGAATCACTTTTTCCATCTATAAATGTTCTTACTCTGAGCAGTGTGTCACTGGTGCTTTACTGTTGCCTCAGGAGAGCAGGATAGGAACTACTATGAAGTGAGACAGAGGTGCTATTCCAGTTTTTATTTTGTTTTAATTTTGCCAATACAGTTGGCTGGTTTGCCTCTACTTAATGCTATTATTGCAGTTTTTATAAAAAGTCATCTTATCACAATGTATTGATAAAAAAATCATGTGTTATGACAAAGTAGTGTGAAATCTGTTCCTAATTTCTGCCCTGTAGAAAGAGTATTTTAAGAGTATTCCACCTTGGATCCATGTGCCTTTGTACATTGCTGGTATTACTGATCCAGAGACATTCCCTTTGCTTCAAATTAAAATCATGGGATACATCAGTAAATTCTATAGAAGACAATCCTAGATAAGCGTCCTTTGCTTTTAATATGGCAGTGCTAGAGGCTGTATTTCAGTCAAAGAAGTGTAGAATTGTTTGCTCTCCTTTGGTAGTATCCTAAAGTGGCTCAGAGCTTTCCTGACTCCTCTGTGGTGCAGATATGGTATGGACCCCACAGCACTGCAGGCAACAACATGAAGGCTTAGCTCTTATTTTATGAAATGCTTTGGAAGGAATGAGTATAAACAATATTTGCATTTTGTATTATAACTGAAACCATACTGCTAAACAATCATATCCTGCTTAGCCCATAATGACATCAGAAATACATGTTTATCATCTATTCTGGACAGTTTAGCATGATTTTGGCCCAAGGCAGAGTGGAACTGAAATCCTTTACGGTTGTCCAAACCAAGATAACCACACATTTCTGAGGTAATTGATACCTAAAAGGAACACTGCCCTTAGATTGAAGTTCATGATTTAAGTACACTAATTCCTTAAAAAACCCTGTTAAATTGTCTATTGGATTTCCTCCAGAATTTAGTGTGGATTAAACAATCTACTGAAGAAAGAAAATGTGATACAGGAGATTAGCCCATCCACTAACAACTCTTCCTTTAGGAATGGATCACATTTCCTACTATCTTTGCTTCCTTTCCACTCATCTCAAAGTGACAAGAAAATCCCAAACAAAACAAAGCCAAAATACGTTAAAAATTTTGAGTAGCGTGTTTCAACCAGTCTTTCATGTTTTGTCTTTAGATTTAGAGACTAATAAGAAAGCAAGTAGATAGTACTGGCTTCATACCCGTATATAATTCCTTAATGTATTCTAAAATAAGATCTTGATTTTATTTATTTTTTTTTTAACATAGAAACAGGTCAAGAGTTCACAAAATGTAATGAAATCAAGCAAGAGAGAGAAGAATTACTTTTTATATTTAATGCGCACACACACTTCAGTTCATGGATTACAGTCTAGTGACAAAACCCAAAACATATACTCAAATGAAAGGCAAATATTTGATTACAAACACATATTCCCTGACAGACAAACATAGATTCAGATTTGCCATTGTTCACAACAGAGAACTTCATACTTTTATCAATTTCTGTAGTTTTTTAGACCTGAAAAATACTATACTGTAGGAACAGAAGAGAGTGCAAAGTCAAGCACATAACGCATTCATTCAGAAGAATGCTGTTATCTATTTCTGTGTGTACAATCTCAAAGGATTTGCTTGCCTTTATTTAAAACACAACATTTTGCATAAATAAATAAGTAAGAGGTTGAAGAAGAGAAACCACCAGTTTCCAAAATACAAACAGTGGTTGGATACAACTGTTCAAGGACACAAATTCTCAGCTGGGGGGAAATGGGACTTGTTCCTAACCAAATTCTAAGAGAGAAGTGGTTCTTCATTAGGTTTTGATTTCTTCCCACTGCAGGGCAGAAAGGAGCAGAAAGCAGACTGGAAATGCCAGAGTTCTGAAAAGAGGCTCCATTAAGAAGAAAGAAAGTAGAATAACAACTAGCACAGGATAAAAATTCCATTATTTCTTATAATTTTCCATGAAATCCTGAAAGGGAAATGAAGCCCTAATAGCCAAATATTAAATACAAAAATATTATCAAACACATGAGCCACCTCAGCATTGAAAGGGAACTCAAAACAAAGCCCCCAGCTTCCAGCACTGAAAGGGTATAGAAATCACCCTACAAATATCAAATTTCCAACAGTCCTGTCCACTATGTTGATGTCTGAAAATGGATGGAAATTGGCTCAAATACTTCTCTGGAACTGTGAGTGTGCTCCCAGCAAAATTTTGCCCTTGACATCCAGTTACCTACAGAAAACATGAGGAAGAATTGAGCAACTGAGCCTCAAGAAGGGTGAAATACTCTTCTCTGCATTTACTGTGGACCAGATTACCAAAAAAACAGGGTAGTCCTGCCCGCCCACAGAAAATTAGTCAAAACCACAGACTTCCATGCTGACACAGCTACACTGCTTCTCAATCCCACCTAGCTTTATGGGAGTCATGTAGCACTGCATTTTTTAACATAGACAAAATTTTTCATAACTACATAGTACAGAAAATAGGACTCAAAAGGATGGAGATAAGAGTTTATACTCAAGCATGTTTGCACAGAATATTTTAACTTCATCTGTATAACACTTCATTGTGTTACATGAAGAGTCCTCGAATGCTATTGAAACAATTTGCTAAGAAGATAAATAATAAGAAAGAAAAATACTGTTGTGAAAAATGTGCATGGAATGTTTATAAATAGAATTTGCTTTCTACAGGAAGGAAATACAAATACACAGCAGACAGAAAGATCCGTAACTACCCTTCTGTAATCTTCCTTCTCAGCATGTGTGCTTAGATATCAAGAAACACTTGAAGGAATAGGAAAAATACGGAAATAGGATTTCTTTAGACCATCTGGGCAAAAGAAAAAACATGTAATAATGATTTAATGTGTAGCATGAAAAAGGCATCAGAGCAGCATGATGTATTAAATGTTTCACAGTTTCTCTGCTGGGTATCAGTAAAAGGAAAGAATTACCTCCATGCGCTCCTGCTTGACATCATCAATCTCATCATCTTCAAACATGGCCAAGAGCTCTCCAGTCTGGTCAATGGAGTTGAGGAAGTCCTGGGCCAGCTTCTGCCGCTTGTTGGTGTTATTGCTGTTGAATTTGTCTTCACAAAGACAAGCAAAGAACAAAAAACTTAACTTATTTGGCTTCTCCAAACATCATTCAGAGTGATACAATTTAGAACCAGCACTGAGCAGAAAAGGCCTGTTCTTTATTGTGCCCCTCACACAAGCTGTGCTACCTGAACAAGGTGATGTCACTGCTCTGCTCCAGTAATAGCAAAACATCATCTTTGGTATTTTTCAGTATAACCAAATAGTTTTTTATAATCTAGAGAAAACTAATCTGCTGCCCATATATCATTGCTTCTCACCAAAGAATCCACAGTGGACACAGCTCTAGAGGAAACCACCCCTCTTTGGTAGAAAGAACTTGAGTCACAGAGCAGAATACATTGAGGAAATATTCTTCCCTGAACACATGCAGAACATCCTCATTACCTACAGCCTCAAGCAAACTCTAACACAACCACTAAGATGCAATTCCAGAAGTGATGGATCATTGCTCTGCAGTAAAACCTGGAGAATGCTGGCAAGATGATCTCTGTTGTTCTAAACAGCAGAACACCTATAAAGGCATTTAACTCACAAAAGAAAATTAATGGCTTTAATTATCAAAGCCTACTAGAAAAGGCATTCTTTAATTCCAGGATAAACTGCATTTAGGAAGCTTTTCATGAACATCTAAAAGGCTAAAGGGAATTGTTTACTTGCTTTAAGCAGTGACACAAGCTAAAGTATTAAAACCCCAAAGCTGCCAGGTAAGAAGCTGTACTCCAAGGTTGCTTGCACACACAAAACATGAAAATAAAATGCCACAGGCAAATTAAATCTCAAATGAGCTGACAAAAACTTCTCCACTGCTTGATGAAGTCAAAGCAAGAAGTACAATGTCTACCTAGCATCAATGTGGATAATCAGAGGAACCAAACACAAGGAATTCATTGTACAGCAAAAAAAATAATAAAAGGCTCTGAGAAAGAAAGTTTAATACAGAAAGTTGTGTGTGGACATTGCTAGATGTTGTAACAGTATGGTAAGGTTTAGATTTGCCATGATAAGTTTTAACTTAACTTTTTACAACGGAAATGTTATTTCTTATACCAATATAAATCAACAAAACTTTAAACCAGGAAACTGTATGGCAGAAATTAATATATTTTTAATTCAAAGCGCTTTTCCTTGAAATGCATTGGTAATAAAAACTGTGACTTCCTCATGGAATGCAGAAACAAAAGTGTTTCCCATTATTTAAACTAGAGATTTAAAGTATAAAATGTTAAACCACACAGAAAAAAAACCACCCACATCACATATTAGTGTTCAGTAACTTCAGATTATAAGGGTTTAATTTTTTAAAGCATGTCAAAAATATCAATATCAAAACCTTTTGATAATAATTTGACAAATGTTCATTCAATTGCAGGTGGTGCATTTAAAATACAGATGCTGAAATCAATAAGCCCTTTAATCAGGACCAGTTTCTTACTTCAACAGAGCTCTGACATTAAAGTCGTACTGTTCATCTGGATGGTAGATGCAAATGCTTACATATTTCAAATGGAAAAGCAGAGATTTTCAGCAACATTCCTCTAAAGAGACTATTTTTGTGTCTCTATTAAGCCAGACATTAATACTTTGCATTGAGCTGTTCAGCATTTTTACAAGACATCAAGCCTCTCCCAAATTAAGTAATTTCTTTTTTACTACCTTCGAGGAGGTCATCTTCTTCTATTCCTTTGACAATTTTAGATTTGTAGTCTCGAAAAAACATGTATTTAAGTAGCCTTCGAAGCTTCTTCTATGAGAAAAAAATACATTTCTATTAATGACTATTACATAGTTATTTCTTATTTAATAAACTTTGTAACACACAAACATACAAACGTGTAGCACATTAATCAGTAAATATAGCCTTTAAAATAGTTCTCATTTTAAATTCTGCAGAAAATCCATACATAGAAATTACCTTGTAACAGTAGCAAATCCATATTAAACAGTATTTATTTGAGCTCTTTGGTACTTTGCTGTGAGACAGAAATGAGTTTGACTTTCAGAAAGGAGAAATTCAGATATCAGCTTTTTTATGGAACTCCAAAATGTTTGCTTACTTCGGAAACTCTAGGCTAGAAATGCACACTTCCATGAACTTTGACTCCATATCAACCACTGATTTCAGAACAGCCTTACAGCTTTTATCAGATAAAGAAACTGCAATTTATTTTCATGTTTTAGTGGGGTTTAATTTTGAAATAGTTTTGTTCATTAGGTTTCACCTGTCAAATGAGGAAAAGAAAAAAAAAGGAGAGAAAAGGGTGAGAGAAAGAGGGAAACTAAGGAAGAAAAGGACATTAAGGAAGAATAAATAATGTAATTAAAAATAGTTGACAATTTTTAAAATAATTATTAACTGTGAGGAGAGAATTTTTTTTTTCTCTTGTTGACCTGCTCTACTTACTATTCAGAGAAAGCAAGGCCATACCCAAATTTGGAGGTTTTAGTGGGATAAAACACAGGAAAAATATTACAAAATATAATAAAGAGGGTTTATAGACAGTCTAAATAACTGAACTATAATGATTTCAATAGCAAATATCACATTGACACCCTTCATAAGCAGGGGGAAATCAGAATTATTGATTTTTAATTAAAGGGACATAAAGTATAGGGATCAATATTTATATCTTACTAAGAAATTGTTTTGAGCTCTAAAGCATATAATCTACCCTAAAGCTTTAGGAAAAAAAAATAAATTGATAATTGAAGCTATAGGAAAAAACCAATTATCATTTCAGATATTACAGAATGATTATAACATGCTCAATCACATACAAGTGCAAGCAGCTATACTTTTAAAATAAAGGTATTCATGATGATGGATTCCTTTACATAGGTTAAGAAAGCACTTGAAAACACAAAAGCAGCTGACTACATAAAATAAAAAATTTCTAATTACTGTACCTTATCTTTGCGCATTAAGAACAGGAGATCTTCAGCAGAGATGACTCGAGCTCCTCTCATCTGAGAAACTTCAGCTGCTTGCTGCAACTAAAATAAATGAATATATTAGAATGGCCTTTTCAGTGTTAAAAACTTTATTCACTGGGGTTTGTTTTAAATAAATTCAGATAATATTTTGCATGGTTGTCCATAGCAAAATACAAGCTGGGACTCTCAAAGGTGTCACTCACTCGAGTCTTGTTTGCCAAGAAGTGAATAACAATTTTATGAAAAGCCTGGAAGACCTTTGACAAATCTCAAGAAAAAGCTTTTTTGTTTATATTTAAAATGATTGCTTTTAAAAAGTCCTGCTGCCATTTTTTTTTCTTCTCTTAGCACAGAAAATGAACATATAATTCTCTCAGGCAATGTAAAAATGCCAAATTCTTGCCATAGCACTTTATCTGCAACTGTGGAAAGGCGGCTGATCGCTCTCCCAATTTTTTAGAATAACAAATATTAATTTTAAACAGCTTACCTAAGTATTTTTTGAAAGAAACTCTACCCCTACTCGACTTAGCATTAGTACAAACCAGACGCACATGAAGAACTTTTTTAGGAATGCTCTTATTTCATTTGGGAGAAAGAAAATGAATTGACAGGCAACACTGACTCTATTAATGAAGGAACAGAAAAACCTTATTGAACACAACAGGCCATTCAGCTGTCAAAGCAATAAAGATGGGACTGAGCAAGGAATGACAAAAAACCTGGTAAGAGGTGGCCAAAGGAGTGTGAAGCAATGGACGGCCCTCACATCCATTGTGACAGAGCCTACAAAGGCCTCAGACACCTCAAACTGTGCTGTATAGAGCAAAAAGTCTCTTTGTAAAGGACTAAGTACATCAGCTTTCAGTAGGTGCAGGAAATTGGGGTTTATACACAAAACCAGAACAGGGTTAGAAATCTGGTAACCTGGGTTATCTGCACAGCTGATGCTTATCAAAGTACTGGGCTAAGGAGATTCAACCCAAATGTGCAAAAAGAGTCAGTGGGATTTGCTCCTTTCCCCTCACAAGCCTTTTGTTCTGACTTGTGAGGGGAAAGGAGCAAATCCCATCATCATCATGAAATCACAGAATGGGCTGGAAGGAATTTTAAAAGGTCATCTAGTCCAACCCCCTGCAACAAGCAGGGACCTTCAACTAGACCAGATTGCTCAGAGCCCCATCCAGTCTGACTCTGAATTTTTCCAGAGATGGGGAATCCATCACTTCCGTGGACAAGCAGTTTCAGCATAAAGCATAATGCTGTATCAACTGAGATAGCAGGGGTGCCACACACTTTATCCTCTAAATTAAAAAACATAATCCAAAAAAGCAAGATTTAATTTTAAGGTTTTTTGCCCTTAGCCTTGTTAACCCACTGAAGGAAAACTGAAAGTGAGCACAGCACAAAAGTCATCAAAAGAAGAGACACCTTCAAAAATTCTTGATATTAAAATTCATACACACCTGTAACATGATCAATACACAGCAATTTAATTTATGTTCAAATAGCTCTGTATTCTTCTTTAGAAATGCATGAATGCACCTGAAAATAATTTAAAGAAATCCTACCCTTTATACTCACAC
Source organism: Haemorhous mexicanus (assembly GCF_027477595.1). Taxonomy (NCBI): domain Eukaryota; kingdom Metazoa; phylum Chordata; class Aves; order Passeriformes; family Fringillidae; genus Haemorhous; species Haemorhous mexicanus. The sequence goes on along the minus strand of NC_082343.1, from coordinate 113,117,338 downwards.
TAGCAATGGTTTCACTCAGTATCACTGGCTGAATAAGTATATTATTAATCTGAGCTCCCATGCTGCTATGACTTGAAATAGGCCTATTCAGAAGTTAAAAAGATCAACAAAAACAGTAGCTGTTTCTAATATCCAAAGAAGGGGGGGGAGGGGAAGCTTTCATTTTGGCAAGTGTTCAGTGGGCAAAAGATTCAGTCCATAAATCATAATACCGGACTGCATTAATTTTTTTCCACACTAATCACATGAACACAAAACATTAACTGTATCTGGTATGCACAACACAAAAAATACTGCATGAAGAGGTTCAGATTTTCCCCTTGCAACCCTCTTTTGGCTCTTGCAGTCACCGAGACCAGAGAGATTTCAGGAATTCAGAAGTCACAGTAACATAATCTCACTTGAAAAATGTAAGAATGTGAAAAACGATAGCTCTATTTTTTGGCATAAGCAAAACAGTTTCTTATTCTGATTAGTCTGAGGGCACGCAAGCTACTTATGTTTCTAACATAAAATATAAAGAGCTGGATAAAAAAAAAAAAATTACCAAGAACGAGCCAATATTCCTCTCTGGTGTAAATCTATTGCAGCTAATGGATTTATGCCAAGGCTGACTTTGGCCCCGCTGAGCTTAAAAGTGTTAGAAAACCTGACCTTAGCATGGTGATAACACAACACAGCTTTCCCGAATATCATGTAAAACAATGGCAGAAATGTCCAAAGGGAAAGCATGCGCTAGTTCTCAAACATGCACACGGATGATCTCTTGGCCCCTTCCAATCCAAACCATTCCATGACTCTCTAAGACATAAAGTTCAGGTATGTTAATTTCCATGTGTAGCTAAAATACCTTATTTTTACAAATTGTAAACATGTGACAATGACATTTATAGCAAAGGTTGTGTGCGAGCTGCTTGCAGGAGCCTTGTGATGAAGGAAAGGAGAGTAAGGAGCAAAGGCCAAGTTCATGTCCCATTTGCATCTAAGTAAATCCTGAATAACACTGTTTACTTTAATGGAGTTATTCTGGGCTAAACACAAGATCAAAATCTGGAATAATATTCTCAGTTTCTACCAAAACAATGAAAACTTTATTCTCGTATTGCCTTGACTTCTGCATCTATTTTATTTTAAGGAATGGACACACAGCATTTAATTTCTTTGGCTTTAAGAAAGCAAAGTACGAAAATAATTACTTCCTGTACAGTTATAAAATATGGATTATTTATTCAAACAGACCATAATGAGTTATGCATTGGTACACGTATTTACCTGGGAAACCAGGGTATGCTCAGGTAAATATGTATCCAAGCAATTAAATAAAAATTACGTCCCACACAGCCGAGGCTGGGGGAAGATGTATTTATAGTTTAACACACACATAATTGACTCATTCAAACCACAAGGTGAGTGCTTTGCTATAATTAGTATTATAACAAACTGTCTTATTTGACTGTCCCAGAGTTGCCATTAATATGCAATAAGCCTGATTCCTGAATTTCTGGAGCTGAAGGTCCCGAGTCATTACGTGATGAAGGGAGATTTCAGGAAGCCGTGCCAAAGAACCGATCCATCTCCGAGCACCCAAGCATTTGTCATTCCAGAAAAGCCTTCTCAGCTCTCTGAAACCTGCCTCACCCCTGGCTGCAGTGGGAGCACGGAGGGTTTCATTCAGGGAGCAGCACTGCCTGTGACTCCATATGAGGGGTGGGGTGGAAATGCTGCAGGAACTGTTCATACAGGAGGTCACCACACAGCAATGGAGCAGTTATGGCAAGAATTTCCCACCATCTCCCTTCTCCAAGCCTCAGTGCCAGTCACAGAATTTGGGGCTGCAGCAGTTCCAACATACTCACTTCTCTTAATTTTTTCAGGTTTGAAAGTAGGTCCACGTTACAAAATATTTTGTTTGGGATGATATTGAAGAACAGAAAACAATCTAAATTACTCAGCTTTTTTAAGAAAAACAGACTAAATTCCCTCATACCAGCAAACAATGTCTGAGACCTCAGAGTCTGCATATATTTTTTATTACAGTAGAATTATGAACCCCTAAAAGTGAAGTTTAAATAACGGAAGTGTTGAAATGATTTTAACTATAGGAGCGCAAATAGCTCTGTTAATAATTAGGAGTTTATGAAAAATAAGTGTATTTTACAATTTTTCCCATTACAAAGAAGGTAGTATATACAGTAACTATATTTTAAAGCCTAAGAAGAAATGGCTGGGGAATAATATTTTAAAATGTAATCATGGGTTTAATGACTTTATGAAGTTAACTTTCTTGGCAGGATGAACTGAAGTATGTTAACAGTCACCTTACGGCTATTTTCTTTTTGCAACTTCTGCAAATTATAGATTTGTTGAAAGGAGTATTCATTCTCCTGTGACAGAAGCACAGTTACTTCAATGGGACTGTCTGCTTTTTTTCTTTCTTCCAGAATTATTTTTTCTTCCACTACCTCCAAAGTCAACAATCACCGATACTTCTTCTACAAAACCATCTTGATGGACAAACAGACAAAAAGCTGGAAAACAAACATACCATGTTGTGACATAATCCTTCCAGTTAAACTGCAGGACAGAGCTGGAATGGTGATGTTTGCATGCCTTGGAACTGCTGGGAGCCAAGAATAATGCTGCAGGAGCTATGATTTTGTTTTCATTATACAAGAAAATTCACCTGGATGAATTTTTTTTCAGAGGCAGGAAGGTTGTTGTTTTATTGAATATGCATTAAAATGTCCTTTTTTCTCACCTCTTCTATGTAAAAACCACACTCCTATAAAATTACCAAATAATATTCTGAATTCAGATAGAGTCCTGTAAATACATTCCAGAGCATCCTGATACTTTTATGAAGGCAACTAAATAGAAAAGGTAAATATAGGTTTTCACGTCAATCTTTCCATGTAATATTCACATGTTACTAATGGTGACACCTGAGCTTCTTATTCTAACACACAGGGAGGCAAAACACGGAATTTGTTTCCAAAACTCAGCAAAGGGATGTGCTTTATTCACTTAGCACATCCTGGGGAGATAATTACATTATGGAGCCCATTAGAACACCCTCACAGGTAATGATTTGGATCACTGCACAAGGGCTCACCAGCATGACTGAATCATCACAAGCTATCTAAAACAAAAAACATCCATCTGCAGATTAAAAGACAATAAATTTTCTTTTTAATAGGTACTTCGTTTCAAATGCAAGTATTTTTTTACTGAAGACCATTTAAGATAACATCAGTTGATTAAATGTGACCTCTAGAAGCTCTGTATCACATTTTGAGGCTTTAGAAACATAGAATTGTTTAACTTGGAAAATACTTTTAGGATCATCAAATCCAACCACTCCCCCAGCACTGCGATGCCACCACTAAGCCACGTCCCCAAGGGTCACATCCACACATCTGTTAATCCCTCCAGGGATGGCGACTTCACCACTTCCCTATACAGTCTGTTCCAATGTTTGACCACCCTTTCACTGCAGAAATTTTTCCTAATATCTAATCCAAACCTACTTTGGCACAACTTGAGGCCATTTAGTCTTGTCCTATCACTTGTTACCTGAGAGAAGAGACCAAATCCCACCTGCTTCAGCCTCTTTTCAGGGAGCTGTAGAGACTGCTAAGAGCTTTATTTTATAATAGGTTGGACATACAGTGAATCTCAGTCCATACAGATTATGAAAATAAGAAAACACAAGTTCATATCCCCCAGCTCCTGCCTTCTACTGAGATCTTGGTTTCAATGACAAAATTTACTATATCTGTCCATTTATGAAAACTGAGCTCTCAAGTCCCTGAAGCAAGATTTGAAGCAAGATTGACTGCTTCACCTCATCTTCTCTTGACTTCCAGTCCAGGCAGCTGAGAGAGCTGGATCAAGATACAGATACGAAGTCTACAGCTAGTTCCTCATAGCTGGAAAAAATTAACCCAAAAGCATCTTTGGCAATATGTAGGTAAAAAAGCATTAAGAACAAATGTGCAGGTTCAATACTCAATGGTTTCAATGTCAGGGGTGACAAGCAGCTGATATAAAATTAAGAACACAGGTCGTTTCAGCCACTGGAGAGAACAGCCCTTCCTTCAGCTGCCTTCAGACTGAAATTGGGTGAAAGTCAGCCCCTGGAGCTCCAAAAAAAAGCCCCACACCTCAGCTTACAGAGTTTTTACCACACCACTGCTATCAAAGAGCCCCACAGATCACTATGATGAATCTATTTTCTGAATATTCCCATCTGTTAAATTGAACAATTAATATGAATTTAGATATCAGCATCTCTCTTCACTTGACTCGCACTTCACATACTCCTGATCATAGAAGGTTAGACATTTTTTCTTGGTTTGTTCTTCATCACTTTTCGCAACATATTCAATACAATCAGATTAGAAAAAATACAAAAAAAGAAGCTACACACTCAGAGGGAGCAAAAACAGCAAAGGAAGAATGTGGACAGATTGTTTCTTCTTAAAGTTGCAAACAAGATCTTTCTAAAAATACCAAAGAAAAAGAAGGAAAAAATCAGAAATATATAAGGACCTTTAAGAAACTTCATGGAGTCAGCCTGTGTAATGGAGTGGGCCAACCTAAAAATGCACCATGTTCCTGGGCTTTGTTATCTATTGGAGACAGAATGATTCCTTTAAAATTATATTAGATTACTAAGGAAAAAAATTCAAGTAAACAGTGAAATTAATACCTCTATTTTGAAAAATATGAGCTTGAATCAAAGTATTTTTTAAAAAAATCTTTTCTTTATAAATAATTTAAGCTTAACTTCTTAAATTAGAAGTTAAGCTAATTCCCCATTTTCTGACATGCAGGGAAAAGAATTTAATGCATTTAGGAACAATCACCATATTTCAACTTTAGCTTCAGGCGTGACTTTTTTCTCTTTTTCCTTCCTTCAATTAAAATTCCAAAATCAACATTTTGGACCAACTTTTATAGCTGTAATTCTTCTACTCTCCAGGAAACAAAAGAAACCTATTGTACACCTGACATTTATAGGAGGTAACACCGACCAAACTAAGTGAATTTATACCAACAACGTTAAAACCATAAAGTCCCTCGGTACAGAAAAGTATTCAGACTCACTGAACTCAGTTTTAATGTGGTCAAATTATTCACTGGCTACATAGGTGTTAATTCAAGATTTGGTGTGTCACTGGGGATGGCCACAGCTGATGTTCTCTCCCACTGTTGGTGGTAACAGCAGGCAAGAAAACAAACTTGGAAACTTGTACTGCATCTATTATTATTATAAGGGAGGGAAAAAAAAAGCTTGAAAAATATCATTCAAGTGGAAATGATGGAGTAGTGTTCTTTAGAATGAGCAAGAGACTGTGAAAAAAGCTTTGTGAAGTGTGAACTTTATAGATATGAAAGATTCATTAGCCAACCTGAAACTGAACAATTCTCACAGCCAAAAGGCCTAATCCAACCTCAGCAAACAGATTTCCCCACTTCTGAAGCTGAGTGTAGATGTCCTCTGGTATGGATTGTCCCTGTTCTAGGATTGTCAGGATATTCTAAATGCTGAGGTAAGTGGTTCCATTCCATTGTAAATCACTGGCATTAATTTTTCCTGCATCTAAACTATATAAACTATGAAGTTTTGGAGGAAATTATTGTAAAATCATTGAATAGTTGGAGCTGGAAGGGACCTTTAAAGGTCATCTAGTCCAAATTAAAATAAAACTAACAAGATTTGGTCTGAAATTTTTTCAAAAGGGCTGCTTCTTTTTTACAGCAGTATCACTATAGATATTCCAAATGGAGAATCTCAACAATAACTACTATTTCCATCTAAGTTACATCTTTGAATGCCTTTATGCTACGAAATGTTACTTTTGAGAAATAAGAACATGCAAACTGTTTATCAATAAATGCATTCACATTTCCTCTAGCAAAAAAAAAACTATTAGAATTTACTATTCATAAGAACTGAAGATAACATTATTACTGAATATTTAGTTTATTAACTCAGATTCATTTCCTATCCATCAATTATTTCTAATTCTTTTCTTTCTCTAATATTACTGTGGCATGCAAACCAGCAGAGGTTTATATTATCCCCCAGCTTCCTGTCCTTTGGTTTCAAATCCCAGAAGAAACCACCACTCAGGACTATTCTTACACAGCTTCCAAGGCTGCAAGCAGAAAAACCCCGGTTCTCTGTTGATTGAGAGACCATCTAATATAAACAGGTTCCTTTCTCCCACTGCTGTTGAGAGCACCATTTGTTTAAATCATGTATCCTTACATTGCTCACACAGGAAAATAATCATTGCCCCATATTAGTTTCACTAGAACACTAAATAAATACTCTTCCTTTCCATATGACAGCAAATTGGAATCAGGCGTCACTGTCTGACACAGGGAGAATAAGACATGTATTTACCCACTCCAAGGCCAGAGATAAAGTGCTTTTAGAGGAAGCCTCAGGGTAATGAAGTATTGCTATGAAGAGCTGGCAACCATTAGTGCTCTGAATATATGGGACCTTGACAGGTTGGAGAGATGGGAAGAGAAGAACTGTCTGAAATTCAACAAAGGAAAACGCAGGAAGGACTAAAAACCGCTGGAACTGGTACAGGCTGGGACTGACCTGCTGGAAAGCAGCTCTGCACAGAAGGACCTGGGCATCCTGGGGGACAACAAACTGTCCAGGAGCCATCGTGAGCACTGAGGCCAAGGCCAATGGTGTCCTGGGGGCATCAGGAAGAGCATTCCCAGCAGATCCTGCCTCTCTGCTCAGCCCTGCTGAGGCACATCTGGGGTGCTGTGTCCAGTTCTGGGCTCCTCAGGACAAGAGAGACATGGAGCTCCTGGAGTGGGTCCAGTGCTGGGTGGCAAAGATGATGGAGGGGCTGGAGCATCTCCCTGATGAGGAAAGGCTGAGGGAGCTGGGGCTGTTCAGCCTGGAGAGGAGACACAGCTGAGAGGGGCCCTCAGCCCTGGGTGTCCCTGTGTGCAGGGAGGGCTCAGAGCAGGGCCCAGGCTCTGCTCTGGGGTGCCATGAAGAATATAAACATACTTAAAAAAATCAAATCTCAAAACATAAGCAAGACCATGCTCTGAAGATTTAGAGTTGGAGACAAAAGGAGAAAAAAAGGATTCAGATTCAAACAAAAATGCAAACATTAAAAATACAAAATACAAAAATACCAACATCTTCTCTTAGCTCCAGAAGTTTTCACAGCCCTGGAGAGAGATGCAATCATGTTCATGCTAGGGAATACCATGGTAATGATGGAAGACTTTGATGGAAGACTTTGAATTTTAAAAGATTTTACCTGAAATGATTCCCACTGGACTTCTTACTTTTCAATTCTCACCTACTCAAGTGCACATACCAACCAAGTGGAAGCTTCTCAGTCCGGATGGGGACTTCAAGTAAATTCTGCAGGATCTCTCTGATTAAACAGTGAGACATGTAAGAGATGCAGAGGACTATAGGTTTAAATGGTTTTGGATGCCAGAGAGACCACACAGGTGTCTTGGCTCCAGGTACATTATATTGCCTGCAGAAGTTTGAAACTCGGGTGTCACCTTGCAAGATGTATCCAAATTATTTGTAGAAAAATTCTATCCAAAAAATGCATCCAAATTATTAGTAGAAAAATAATCAAAATCATTTAGTTTTAATACTTTTTCAATCACAAGATGTGCAGAATACATTATGATACTGGAGAAAGGCTCATCCTGGCCTGAAATCTTTAATGTCAATGAGGACAAGGTATAATCAGAATGCACCTCAATATAGGCAGTTGCATGAACTTTTTTGTCTTATATCAAGAAATGTCTTTCCAGGACATTTCAAAATGGTTCCAATATTCTAAATCTGTAACTACTTTCTTCCAAGAATCTTCTAATCCAACAGAAAGGAAAAAATAGAGGGAAAACAATAGTCCCAGACCAAGGCTTACTCATTTTCATGTAAAAATGAGGAAAGGAAGTCCAATTTTTTCTAAGTATGTGTTGTTTCACTGTATTTTCTTATTCATTGGTATGAATTATAATTCTCAGAGCTTACAAAAAACCAGCTAAGGTAAATTGTGCAGGTAATAGTGATGCCTTAAGTTTTAGCCTTTATATTTTTCAGATTCTGTACTGTATTGGTGTGTGACTCTGAACTTCATATAAAGTGTTAGCAAGTTCTCCTCACAGTTGTCAGACAAAACAATCCTTTTTCAGCCTGAGAACCAAGGACACCATTGCAGCTTCAGTCCCAAAAAGTAAAACAAGAGCGAATTGAGGAGAGCAATCTGGAAGGATGGGACTTCATAACCTGGTGCTGAAACTAGACAATTAATCCCAATATGTAAGAGGACCAAAACTTATAAAAGAGTGAAAACTCATGACCAGTTGTCCATCTTGCATCCATCTTGGATAGAGCCATGGCCAGGCTCTTGTACTGCACTAGGTGTTCAATAAATACCTATTTTATTCTTTAACTTTGTCTAGCCTCTGTTCCAGGTAGCCTCTCTAGGCATCAACAGCATGAATGGGACAGATTTTGTCTTAGGAAAATCAAAGAAAGCAAAAAGGAGGGAGCTTTGCTCAGAGAGAAAAGAAAACACCATGAAGGAGCATAAATGTAAAAACTGAACAACAGATATTTGTGTCTGAAAAAGGCCCTGATTTCCTAACTCCTATTTAATGCTCATTCTTTAATTAACATTCATTTCCCAAGGACATAAGTTTGAAAAGGCTGTTTCACATTACTTTAGCACGAAGAGAAAGAATCACTTTTAAGCCATGAAAAGGCTGAGGAAAAAAAATAAACATGCCTTCAGAACATAATTTCCTCTTTATTGCTACTGCAAAGTTATGAAATGAAATCTATTATTTAATTACATTGGATCAAGCAACAGGAAGGGAAGGGAGTGTTTGAGTCACAACATCCCTGTAAGGATAAATTACTACACTTCCTCTTACTAAAAGACAGTTTTAATGAAAATGTGAAAATGGTTAAAATCAAACTACTGGGAGGTAGAAGGACCTTGCTAACATAAAAAACACATAAAATGCACTCTGAAAATCTGAACAGAAATAGTGATAAGATAACAACACAGGGGAAGAGTAGTAACATTTCTGCCAAAGCATCAATAGTTTGAAAATGATTACATTTATTCAGATTCTGAAGACAGTTTAAAAACTATACAACAGCTTCTGGGCCTGCTTTGTTTAATGCTTTGTATTGGAGATATTTAGACAATCTATTATGAAAACTTCAAACTTTATCTCCTATTACTACCAAAACTTTATTAACCATGTGGGATTTCCCTTAGCTCTGCTTCATAATGTTTACTAGATCCTTAAAATTGAATGCAACTGTTGGAATAGTTAAAGCATTTTAATTTTTAAGTAGGTTCTTGACATAAAAATTTGTGAGGGCTTTAAAGTCTAATGAACAAATAGACTGAATTCTAAGATCTTGGACTAGTTCACCTGGCAACTGATGAAGAGCCCACAACTGGGATATGAATGTACAAATGCTGTGTTCAGCTTGGGTGGAGATGCTCTGAAATTACCTTTTCTGGATACATTATCTTTTCTCAACATTAGAATATACTAAAATATGAGGGCATTTCACAAATAATTTGAATAACAATGGAAAGTATCTTTGAAGTTGTTCAGAAAAGCTCCTCCTAAGCCCAAGGGTGATATGAGAGACAGATATTTTTTTAAAAAAGTTATCCTGGAGGCAGCAGAGACTGATTTCCTGGTTCAGAGACTGGATTGACTTCTCAGGAGTGCAGGGTGGATGACATGAAAGGGATGAGTGTAAAACATGACAGTTTTTAAGGAAAGATGCAGAGAAGTTTTGAGACAGATAAAGGAAATAAGACAGAAATATCTCTTTGCAAAAATTTTCTAGATCAAAGACGTTTATGTGATTGGTCCATGGTTTACTTCCAAACTTCTAACAGTCCATCAAAATGGTCATAAAAAAAGCCCTTCCAGTCATGCAGAGTACTACAGAACCCCATGACTCTTGTATTATTTAAAGAGGTTTAATCTTCAATGGAAAATTTCGGAGGTTACTTGCTCTTAATGGGTAGAACTTGGACTTTACCTGTTGAATGCAGGAAAACAGAAAATGGGCCATGAACCTCCTTGAACATTGTGTGTATTTCTTATACTTCTCTTGAAGTTCAGGTTATTGGCTACTGTCAGATTTGAACTGACTATGGAGAAATTTGGTCATACTTAATAAATTTCTGAATATTTTACCTACCAATACTTCATAATTTCCATATTCTCTAACTGGGTATGAACTGGAAAGGCTCTGGCACACAGTCAGCCCAGTCAATCCAAACCACTGCCAGCTGACTGAGCCAGGAGCCTGATAAAACAGAGGAAGTAGAGATTCATGTCAAGGGACAAAAGTACTCAGTATTTTGCAAAAACCTCTGGAAACTGGCAACAGGTCCAAGCAGAGAAGAGAAATAATTTCCCCTACCCTGAGGAGAACTCTGCTTTGGGAATCCAACTTTGCAGCCTTGTAATTAAGTGCAGCTCCACTGAAATTGCTCACGTGTTAAGTTACGAAGGCTGAGCCCAAAGCCAGGATACCCATTACTGGTGCCAGAGGAGTCAGAAGATAATGCCAGTGATGCCAGTGGGGAGGAGGAAAATTAGTGTTTCCAGTCTTTATCTTGATCCATTGGGAGGCACAAAGGAAAGTGCCAGCAGGTCTAAGTTCCAGAGAAACATCACTGAAATCTTCAAGAGAAGATGAGAGTCTCAGGGCAAAAAAGCAAGGACATAAAGTAACATCTTGATTCTGTGATTCTGTCCATGGTAAAAGTTGAGCCTGAGCACAACCACCAGGATTCTGATGTTTATCTCCTAGAAAAATTGTAACACAGGTTTCTACAAGAAGAGATCGTTATGTTTTTGCATAAGTGAACAGTTTAAAGGGGGTGAAAAAAGGACATTCTTCTCTAATTATTAGAGATATTCTCTGCAGTGTTTATGGAAATAGAGGGAAGACTATAGACGGTAAAGTGCAACAAACAAAAAACCCACAAAACAAAAAAATACCAAAACACATGACAAATAAATGGAAAAGTACTTTCCTTACTGAAAAAACAATAGGACAATTCCATTTCTCTCATGCATTTATAAGAAGGTGAACTTAAATATTAGTCACAAACTGTTAACTATGTTTACCAAAAAGAGTGAAAAGAAGAGTGAGTGAAACCAATACAGGTGTCACAAAGATAGAAAGAAATCTCTGTGCTCAAAATGACAGAGTGAATGATGCTTCTGTGAAAGACATGAGGAAGGAATGATCCAAAGGGAAATGTAGAGTGTGGATCAAGAGGTAGCATAGAAAAGCTGAAGGCTGGGTAAAATTTTAGAAGGAACATTGATTATTGAGGGGATTTTAAAGGTCAATAAAGTAGGGGTAAGATTTTTAACAATCAAGACAAAATTGTCCATTAATAACAGTTCACTCCTCTTTTGGGTTGCTATCAAGGCTGACTCCTGTACAGTGAAAAAGATAGGTTACCTATGTAAATTTTACATGTTCACATGACAGTGATATCTGCTCTACATCCACTTTACAAACAGGCCAGAGGAGTCAACCACACCCCACACATGGACAGGTATTTGCCTTCATTTGCCTCCCTCCCCATTCCATTAGCAGCACTCCTTCACTGCTAACAATTGCACTCTCATGCAATAGGAAACAGCTGCAAAATAATGCAGAAATATATATAAAAAACACCAAACCAACCAAACTTCTACTCAGCTTAAATTTAGAGTTTGTTGTATCTAAACTTGCATGCACTTCTAAGCAAAAACTATAAATATTTCCCAGAAGCTAAAGCTGTGAAATGCAGAGGTGATTTAGCAGACATGCAAACCATAAAAACTGTGCCTGATACATTTCTCTTCTAATTTAGAGTAAGTGGGCCAGTCTTATATCATACAGAATCGTAATTCTCAGTGACATTTAAACCAAAAACTAACTAAACATTTAAACTAAAAACCTGCAAACCTCCATAAAGCTTTACAAACAGTATCAGTCATTTTAATATAAAGCTAAGAGACAGTAGCATAAACACTGTCATCACAGTAACTACTTTGCTGCTCAAAACCTGTACCTGGAATACTAGAAAAGTAAACTCATACTCATAACAAGTCACTTTTCAATCAGTGGCTTTTTGAGAAGGAATAGGATCTGTAGCATGCAAGAAAGCCACACTATTAGAAGTCAAGAAGTATAGGAATGAAGGACTGTCAAAAGTAAGGCTTAATTAGGTTTGCAAGTCAAATTAAGAAGCAAAGCAAAGGAGGCTTCAGACATAAACCAGGATAAAAAAAAGATAATTTGTGCTGAATGAAACAGAGATGGAAAATCTAAACATTGTTCCAAAACAGGAGAATCATTTTCACTGAGCATTGAAAAGAACTGAGGTTTTGAGCACGGGAGCAAAGGCTGCACAACTCATGGAAGAGATGTATTGGATAAAATTATTTCTACTGTAATGAATGGAAGCAAAACTCAAAGATTTTAATTCACTCCAGTCATCAGCACCGGATATATCTGATGTGAATGAACTGTAAACATAACAATGTCTGCTGGCATTAATATTCAAATAAATCAGCTTTGTTTGGGGAAGCTGAAGGGATCAAATAATTATAGGCTGCTGCCTATGAATAACTGAAAAGCAATTAAAAAGATGACAGATTCAAATTCTTCTTGTTAATGTCAGATGGTTTAATGAGGGATGACAGCGGCAAATTGCGATTTGGAAGGAGCAAGGAGGATGTTGGGAAAACCTCTCTCATGGAAGGACAGAGCTGCTCTGCAACAGTTAAACAGGAGAAGCTCTGAAAAAATTCCTTGGTGGAGTTGCCAAAGCATGAGCTGGACAAGGCCATGGCTGAGCAGATCTGGTACTGGTGATGGGCCTCATTTGATTGGGTTGGATCAGATATCTCCAGGGGCCTCACTGCATTTTGTACATTCTTGCAGTTTTTGAGTAGAGAAAATTACTTCTCTTCCTACTGGTTCCAGCACAACAACCACCCTCTCCTGAGTTAGAGTTCCCTATCTACTGCTATAGCAAAATTAAAATTCTGATCAAAAATAGTCTGTCAACAAAGTCAAAGGGCGGAAAGAGCCTGAGGGCTCTGCAAGAGACAACACAGATGGAGGTGAGAGCAACCTCACAAAATTTTTGAATTACTGCTACAATTGTCAATATCCCCAGTATCTACTAGGAGGAAAAGCCTGTAATGGCACTGTTAATAAGGAGTCAAAGAAAGGTCTGCTCCTTCACCCCAGGCATCTCACAGTGCACTGAACAAGAGGTAGGACAGGATGAAATTTGGTGCTTCCTTCAGTAAGAACAAATAAATGCATAAAAATAACAGACTTAGTCACAGCAAGTCACTGAGGCTGAGAATGGCAGTTGTGTGTAAAATGAGTTGAGCAAAGTTATTGGGATTTCTTTTGATACAACTTGAATGAAAATCAGCTTCTATGATGGTGTAAGTATTCCCAGAGTAGACTCCTTAATTATTTACAGCCTTGGTTCATTCAGATAAATAGGCTGTGCTAATATGTGTTTGAGCTTCACTTCGGAGAAAAAAAAAGGTTATTTGTTACAGATGTGAGTATCTCTGTGCTGGGTACTCACCACATGCTGCAACCAACAATAAAATGCAGAGTGGTTGAGCTCATGCCTCACAGTAAACTTCAGAATTTCATCTAGTTAAGATTTGCCTTCTTAAAAGCCTGTAAGCTAAAGCCTCAAGATCTAATGCACAAGGCCTTTTTAATGGATTCATGTACACAGTGATTTGGGGTTGAGTTACTATTGTTAATAAACTTAAGGCTGCTGGAGTTTTTACATTCTCTTTAGATAGATTTCCCTTTATAACTTACAGATGTAATAAACTGTAATGCATCAGCTAATGAATGAAAGAGATGAGTCTCTTGAGATGGCAACATCATAGAGAGTGCTTCTCCTTTTCAGAGATGCTTGCAGTGAAACTGGTGGCAGAGACAGTGGAACTGACACAGTGATCCCCCCATCAGGACAGATTTCAGGTTGTAAATAAACAGACAACACCACAAAAAGTATATATTGCAGTGTCCTCCCAAACTCAATTCTGGAAGTACTTCATAAGGAACATTATACCCATTTTCTAATTTAATACCTGATGCACAGAAACAAAAATCAATTAATCTGCGGTCAGTTTACATTTTTCTGATTCTAGGTCATAACTTCACTACTTGACCCTGTCTTGAGCATGACCCAGTGGGAAATACTTATACCTTTTATCCCTAATTTGTCAATGTCAGGGACAAACCATCTTTTTGATATGTCATTCCAATCATCTGCAATCTAATCGGTACAATGGCAATCTGTGCAAATAATTCTATAGAGCACTCTGTGATGTCCACATTTGGTTGTCCTATGGTAATTTCAGTGATATCTAATGTCAGCTGATGAGCACTGAATGTTCTGTTAAATGACATTTAATGTCAGAAACTAGATATAAAAAGACAATTTGCTGAGCAGATTTCCCATTTCACAATGCACAGAAAATGCATCTGGGTGTTTCCCATTTCTTCAGCCTTCAGTCAGTTGTAGAAGTTCAGCTTTCCACAGTCAATGCAAACAAAATCACCAGGAGAATTCACCTACTGTGGCTCCAGAAAATGCATCATCCATCATGATACTGGTCTGAGAGGCACATCAGATTGCCTAATGAATTTGCATTCATTCTCTAGAAGACTTTACTAACAAAGTCAAAGCAAGGCTGAAGGATCTTTTGATAGATTTGGCCAAACACAATGTTGAGGGCTGTAGCAGTAATGGGCAATTCTTTTGAAATACACTATATCCTGACAGGGGATGAAATAGTCTCTAGTTTGAAAATCTAGCTTAATTTCAGGGAATTTATATGCCTAAAAGATAGACAGACTTTTGTTAATAGCCTCTTATAATGAAAGGGTTTTTAATTAAGTAGAAATAGTGTTGTCTTATATCATCTACAGAGTAAAGCAGTGCATCTAATCATATAAGTAATATTATCTTAGATGGACAGTGACAAATTCCACACCTAAGTATTAATAAGTTGGTTCTACTAATAGCAAATTATTCATTGAGTGCATACAATGGCATTTCTGGCTGCAGAACAATGATGTGTATGTGAGTCCTAGAAAATAAATGTGTTCATTCTCAAAATTTCCCTGTACGCCTGCTTCCAGTCTGTGAATGCCAAGTATTAAAGTAAGTCTAGAAATACTACTTTCTTTTTAGGGCTTTATATTTAGATCAGAAGGAGCTTCCTACAAACCAGCAAGGGCAAAACATTTGAACTCACTCAGTACAAATGGAATCTCCTTGGCCCCAGCAAAGCTAAAAACTGAAATGATTTCTTGTCCTGGTGCTCCATTTTCTATTTATTTTGTGCCCCAGTATTTTACAGAGGTGCAATTTCTGAAAATTTATGCTTCAGTGCAAGTTCACTTTTTGTAAAAATGGTGTAGCCAGCAGTGTGCTGGAACACCCACTTTATAATTACATGTTGTAATTTCAAGTGTGCCATTCTTGCCACCCATCTGATCCAGAATAATAATGTGTCACAGTTTAGCTCTCTGTCATGGAAAATAATATCACCAGTGTTCACTTTTGTGAGGGAATAGGGAATCACAGTACTCCCCCTTCAAAATATTTTAATGTATCCTCTTTTCTTTCCTACCTGTGTTCCCACCTCCCACATCAGTGGCTGTTTCAGCACTGAGCAGGGGTGGGGAAAACTGAGTGGCATCCTTCCCTTCCATCACTGGGACCACAATTCAAACCTGATCTAAAGTTCTAATTTACATCAGCACTGGATCTTCAGCTGCCATCAACCTCACAAAATGTCCTGTCCACAGCTGCATGTGAACATCAGTGGCTGCCTGGGCTTGGGAGCAGACAAGCACAGCACAAATTACCAAAACAAAGTTGCACCTCTTCCTCTTTAGGTTTCTAACACAAAGTTTCCACAAAGAAGAGATGCTTATTTTCTCAAGTTCATCTGTGTTTTACAATATTCTCAAATATTTTTAGTATTTCCTCCATACATCTCTTCCAGGGACACCAATGCTGGCTAGTAAAACACAATCTCTATTCAATATAATCTCATACTCCTGCTTTTTAAAGAAAAAAAAAAATCAGCTATGTGTGACTGGATTTGTGATAGCTAAACTTGAATGTCCTGTCAAGTTGGTTTTTTCCAGCATTCTAAAACTCTTTACTTTTCAAAACATACCGCTAAGTTTTTAAGAGCTAATTTTACTATAAATTACTTTCTCTCTTACTATTGTTTATCTGTAATTAGCCTTTGTTTTGCCATTTTCTATGCCCCATTTCACTTAAGAATAACATTCTGATTTGAATATGCGAGAAAAATGTACTTGGTAATTTTCAATTTAGACAAGACAAAAATAATTTTTTTACTTCAAAAGGCATAAGCTTGGAGTATTTATGTACTCCAATAATGACTTTTGAAAAAAGTCAATCTTCAGTGAAAAATCATCACAAATATCTAATAAACGTTCCACGAAGTTAGAAATAAGCAAGGATTAATCCAGATTTAAAAGGGGTTTTCTACCATTTTACTTTTTCCTGTTTTCCTGGTTTTGTCAAGAGGTTAGAAAACAGTTGCAAAATAAATGTCAAATATTGTTAAGCTGAAAGTACAATTTTGATCACAACACTAATATTTTCCCTGAACTTCAAAAGGTTCAAATCCTACTCAAAACATAAAAGGGGAGCCTGCTCAGAAGTGGTGGAATTGCCCCCCTGAAGTATCCAGAAACAAGTGGATCTGGTGCTGAGGGTCATGGTGTAGTGGTGGATGGACTTGACAGTGCTGGGTCAACAGTTGGACTCGATGATCTTAGAGGGCTCTTCCAACCTTAATTATCCTGTGACTCTAAAAATCAGCACAGTTTAGGTATGGCACAAAGGAAGATAGAGAGAAAAAATGGGCAGAAGGTCTCGGGGAACATTAGGGCTTTAAGCAACTCTCAGATTAAGAGAGGAAAGACAAGGAGCTTGGTTTAGTCCTCCCTGAATTTCAGTGGATAAAAAAGTACTTCTAGGGAAACATGCCAAAATGCAGTCCTGAGTAAACACAGACGAGTCGAGAGTGGAGAGAGAAATATTCAAAACACCAGTGCTAAGATGATATTGAATCCTTGAAAGCAGATGAGGCTTGAAAGCCCACTGATGAAAAGGAAACAGGGTAAGAACAAAAATTTGCGGGATGCCCAAAGAAAGTAAGAAAATTCTGTTGAAAGATACATTGAATTACACAGTGGAGGGAGAGGAAGATTGGAAGAATATGGTGTTTCTCTTTGGGCTGAAAAAAACCTCTTCACTTTAAAGCAAGATTTAAAAATGATGTAACCACTCTAAGGAGAATCACTTCATAGTTAGAGAACTGGAGATCAAAAGATCCTCAAAAGTTCTTTGCTCCAAATGCAAGAAGAGCTGTGTTTTCCATTTCTAATGCGTAGTATTTGTTCCAGACTTGATGCACTCCCTGGTCAGTTGTCCTTTCTCTATAACAGTAAAAGAGTAAGAGTAAGTCCTTTCATGAGTATGTGTATTTCTGATGGAAACCACCAACCCACTCCCCTCCTTACAAGGTCACACTTGTCAAAGAGTTGTACTAAATATAAAGTTTCACATTACCTTTATCTTCTGTTCAAGTAGTACAGAGGCAAACTGTTTTGCACCTGCAGCTTTTATAAGGCTGGAGTGGGATTTTAAAGGAACTGCTGAAGTGGTTGAACACTTTATGTGTGAGACCCAGCCTGTGCTCTACATATTTATATTTGTTTAACAAATCATTATCAGCCAAATTAAATTGAAGTGTGAAATATGGCACTCTGGAAAAATGACATACACCACCCTTGCCCACTGGTGGAAAGAATAAGGCAAGAAAATAGGAAAAGCTCTCACGCCATTCACAGGACTTTCAGTATTAAACAACCAGGCACAGAGATCATATAAATTACAGAGATGCATATATGAAAATGTGGGCTTTTTTAGAGAAACAGCAGTACTTCTTCAGTAAAATAATGCTTAACTCTTTTAATCACACAGCTAGTGGGTTCAAGCACCTCCACCTCCTATCCATTCAGGAGTGGACATTTTCCTAATGCTTCTGCATGACCAATTCTCTTCTCAATCATCTTTGTGGCTTCACCTCAAGTCCTGCATGCAGTTCTGGGTGCCCCAATATAAGAAGGACATAAAGCTATTAAAAAGCATCCAAAGGAGGGACATGGAGATGGTGAAGAGGCTGGAAGGGAAGCCTCATGAAGGCCAGCTGAGGTGATTTGGTTTGTTCAGTCTGGAAAAGAGGAGACTGAGGGGAGACCTCACTGGGGTCTTAAACATCCTCACAAGGGATAGAGGATGAGACAGGACTTGAGGAAACAGCTGGAGCTGACTCAGAGGAAGTTTAGGTTGGCTATAAGGAAAAGGTTCTTCACCCACTGGAACAGGTCCCCCAGGGAAGTGATCACAGGCCCAACCCTGGCAGAGCTCAAGAAGGGTTTGGACATCGTTCTCAGGCACAGGGTGGGATTGTTCCAGTTGTCCTGTGCTAGGCCAGGAGTAGGACTCGATCCTTGTGGGTCCCTTCCAACTCAGGATATTCTTCACTTCTGTGACCTTCCATTCAGAATTGTCTACAAATAGAGCTCTCTCTCCAGGCCATGTCAGTAAGAAGGAATGTAAAGTCAAATGCAAGGCCTTGATGAATTTATAAAGAATGGGAGCACCATATATAAGCACGTGTATCACACCAGTGCCTGTTCCCAGCTGGGCTCATGATGTTCTGGAAAACTGCAGCAAGCAAGAGCTTTGCACAAGTGCCACATGGAAGCAGAAAGGCCACATGTAATATTAAGCTGAATTTGCTAACAATTTTCTGATAAAATGCATTTTGTTTTGAAAATACTCATGCTCTAGAACTCTTTTGGAAGAAATATCTATCAGAGATTGATAGCAGCCATCACTACCAAACGCCAAAACCTGACCATGGAGCAACAGCAATCTTTCTCACTCTCTCTTTGAAGGACACATGTTTGTATCAGTACCTTCTTAATTTTTTTTTTCTCAGAAAAATCCTTTTTTTAATTTTTTTAAAGCATATCATACATGACTGGCCAATAGACATTTATTTAATTCTACACAAAAAAGTGAAACTATTCACATAGGTTAAAAAAAAATAAGGAACAACAAATGAGAATGAGGCTTTTATGGCTCTCATCTAGAAGAGAGAAAGCTTGAGTTAAATTCCCTTGCCTGAACTAGGCAGAAACTGAAGTATCAACTTCCTGTGTACTCCAGGCAGTTACACAGAAAACTGAAGCCTGGTGCAGAGGAGGTTTCCTTCTGTATTTCAAAGAAATCTTCAAAATATTTTAGTGTCATTCAAATACAGGAAAGATCTCTTTTCAAGCTTTATAATAATTATTGTTCTGGAAACCTTATAATATAAACTTCAGGCCTGATGGTCACTGAGTGCCAGTGGATTAATTAACTTCTCTTAGGTTATTCACAGAAAAGAAATAATTTTCCTACAGTCAGTTCAGTCAAAAATGAACATTGCCATCATCCAAGAAAACACAGATACCACAGAGAGAGAGAGATATTTTGCCTGATAAGATTCAAAAATCAGGCTGTAAGTCTTCAGTGCTAAGACAATGCCATACATAAGCAATGCATCCACATTCAGTCACATCTGAAGTTTTTCTGCATCATCTTTCCCCTCTAAGAGTCATCAAATGCACATTCAGCAAATCTGGTACTCAGAAATAAATGACACCCATAGGCACATGTCCCAGATCCCCCCATTTACCAGCATGGGTTGGAAAGTTCTCAAAACCTCCCTTTGGTTCTTAGAAATAACTGCCACCTTCAATTTTATTTTCCCAAGATCTTCACCACCTCCAGTTGCAGAGATGTGAATGATGAATCATTGAACTGACATCCCAAAAAGGATCATCTGTCATCTGTTAAAATTACAGGCTATGGAGGTAGGGATGTCTGCAGTTAAGCATAGGTCTGATTTCCTTTCTGTAATTTTGATTCCTTTAAAAAAACTTGAGATAAAGTGCACCAGAAATAGCTTAGTACTTTACTAGTATTGTTTAAGTGAAAAAAAAAATTGGCAAATATTGAAAACCTTTGTATTCATTTTTGAAGAATTATAAACATCTTTATTCTGCTGAATAAAATCTTGCACTCATTAAAAGGGTTTTGCAATACCTGAGAAAAATTAGGCACCAGATGTGGTTGATTGGACTTATGAAAAAATTGTATTTGCACATGCCAATGGATAATTGTTTGGAATTCAGAAGCAAAATCTACAAAGTTTCCATCTGCAGCAGCCAGAGGGCTGGAAATTGAACAGAATTTTCCCTACAATTTCTTCTCCTAAAAGCTGTCCCTGGCAGCTCTGTGCAGCACTGCCCATATGAAATGAAAAGGGAATGAGGTTTTTTTCTTATGTTCTCAATGCCTTCCCTTTTGCCTCCTGAGCAACCTGGAGAGTGACAAGACTGGTGGGAGAAACCTGTTAGGTGTCTCCTCCTACACGGATACTTTCCAATTAGCACTTATCTAGATCTTATTTATGGTTTTAAATACATAGAAATATTCCTCTCCAAAGACAGCGAAATGCAGCCCAGAGGCACTGGGTAACTCATGGACTCCCATAATCAATAAATCACAAAACCCAGTGCAAACCTCAAGAAATTGGTTCTGTCTCCACACATAGGAGACACAGCACCTTCCCATCAGCAAAGCAACAAAAATCAGAACGTCTTTTTTTGTGATCTGTCATCCTATCCTGAGTATCCTGAGGGATTATCAGAACAGGCAGTGGAAGGCCAAGGATGAATTGTTCAAGACTTCAGCTAATTAATGGAAGGAAAAAGATGGTCAGTTGACAAGGGAAAAGAACCAGCTATTGTTCTGATGATGAAAGAAGCACTTCAATAGGCAGGCGACTTGCCTCCACCCTCCATTATAGCTCAAATAGTTTTGCTGGCGGTTCTTTTATAAGAACTCAATTGTTCCAAAGATATAGCACTTCCAAGGAAAAATAAAGCAAAAACACCCCCTACCTTAAGAATTTAAAGTCTGAGAATTTAATGCAGCATTTTGAGACAAAACTAAAGTATTTTCATCATAGTCAGGCATCTTAAGAGATCAGACTGTCAGTCAATCCAGAAATAATGAACAGGGCCACTGGCAAGGAGAGTGAACATAACGGGGAATTTCATGACAGAGGAAAAAAAAGGGGGAAAATAACCTGACAGTGGGGATGAAGCATGGCATATGTGTAATATCTTTCCTCTGTTGGGGCCTGCACAGATTTTATTTTTAATTAAAAACATTATTCATTTTAATTAGCACTCATGATTTGTAAGTGATGCTATCTTTGAAAAATAGATAGAGCAATGACTCCAGACTATCTAGTTGGATTTATGTGTGATATGGCTGCTATACAGTTCAGAAACAAAGAGATAAAAATGCCCTGTGAATGAAGAAATAAGGCAACCCCTCCACAGCTAAAGTATAATATACAAGTTATGTACAGGAAAAAATACATTAATATTTTAATATTATTTTCAGCTGGACAATGAGGTTCCAAAAGAGTGGAATCAGCCTAGTTCAGTTCCAAAAGGTCTGATAAACAAAATCTGAACTCAAATTAATTCAGTTTTAACAGGTTTGTAACCATGGCATCTTTCAAGAAAAAAATAAAAAATCATCCATTGACCCATGCTGTTAAATTCAGGGTTCTAATCCAAAATCAATTGTGCCTCAGCCAGCTTTCTATCAGCTGAGTCTTTTTTTTGGCAAAGACTCAACTCAAAATGAAGGGAATGCATTGGGGTGATAATTTGCTGCATGAGCACCTATAGGGTTGTTAAAATAAAGGTGCTGTGCCATATGCAGGTGTTCCAACATTCTTAAACAGTTCCTCCAGTATCCCCAATGCATTGCAATTTCAAAGTAAGCAAACCCAGCAACAGCAATTCTTCATCTCGAATTTGGTTTGGAGCCCCGTCTGGCAAACGGCTCCGATCTCTGCTTTAAAGCACATCCTCCTGTTCAAGCGGCGATGATGGACTGCAAGGAGCTGCATTAAGGTCTCAGACAAGTAAATTACTCTGGCTTCAAACTGTCAAGTAAACTTTGCAGCTTTGTACTTCATAGAGTACAGTTGGTGATAAAGACACAGAACCCCAGGCTGCTGGTTTTGGCCATAAAAACGCCGACTGAAGTAATCACCCAGTACAGCATGTGATGAGGAATATCATTTACGCAGCAGAGACACTCTTGGTGAACTGATACACTTCCAAACACTGTGAAAATTGCTTTTCCTCACCTACCCCCAAAGTCGTTCCTTTGAAGCCTTCACAGGACAGGAATGTGAGACAATTTCAAACCCAAGATGCAATAACTATCTGATCACAACTTTGACAACTGTATTTTTTAAAAGTATCTGCTTACACTCCTGTTAGTGCATTCCAAAATTATGAGACCAGGTAAACCAAGCTGATAGAGGGATCTAGTGCTTAATCACAGAATCACAGAACAGGACAGGCAAGATCTGGGGATGTGCAGCTGCAGCCTCACTTCCTCTCAGGCTACAAGATCAACTCCAAACTCCTCATGCAACAAAGGGAAAACCATTCAGTGAGCAAAAGAAACGATCACAAGACATTTTTTCTTAAGATACATTTTAAATAGAGCATTATTTGTTCTCAGTTATTTAATAAGCCACACTATCAGTGCTGAAACATACATTCCCAAGTGGGATAGTGAGATAAACTCTGCAAATTTCACTACCATGGCACAACATGTCTTTTTATTTTTCAAAAGATAAAACACCTCATTGCCTTTTCAGCACACAGATAAGATACAGACACCTCTCAGGACAGATAAGGGCACTAATTGATGAAATGGAAACTGGTCATGTTATGCTGCTCTACAAGATGTTTTTGTGCCAATCCAGTCTCCTTGAATAAAAATAACTGCATATACATACCATAGTGTTTGTTCCACTAGTAGTTTTTATGAACTTGGGTAAAAACATTATAAAAGCAAGAACTCATACTGGATGAAACTGCTTTGGGTAGGAGTCTGCGTGTTAGAGATGAGAACTGCCCTTGGCCATTCAGCCTGCGTGGTATTTATGAGCAACACTTCATTTTCACAATCTTAGAACACTTACAATAAACAATAATGATAATAGTTTTCAAAACACTTGCTGAATTTCAAAATATTTTCCCAGAGAATAATGTTTGCCTCTCTCTGTTTTGATACGTTCCTTGGAGTCAGGCTGTTGCAGGGAACTGTGGAAAGGTAAGAATTTTTTGCTTATGATATTGAACAGTAAATCTTGAGTATTAGACTCTTAGATCTTTAAATAATATTTACTATTGTTATATACATGGCTTTATAAGCTATTTTAGAAAGCAATTTAGAATATGAAGAAACTAGATAACCTTTTTCAGCTCAGCTCTGAAATTACAATTGCATTCTCACGCTAACTGCATAAATAACACCTTTCTCTGTCAGTTCTGGGATGCACAAATCCTTCCTCTCCATAAAATTTACCAACCCAATAAATACTGACCTAGAATCAGCAATTTTGGTATTTACTAGGGACTCTAACTAAATTCATAAATCAACATAATACCTAAGTGGGCAGTACTACAATAATTTTATACATTCTATATAACTATTTCACATAATATATTTAATGGTCAGAAACATTACACATTTAGCTGGCAAGTCTCTCCTTTAGCATTCAATAAATGCCACACTTCTACATAAGAAAATGTATTTCAATCTAATGTTTATATTTTGACTGCACCTAAAATGTACTCATTGTAGCATACTGCATCAATAAATGAACAATTATTTCTCAGTGGCATGTAAAATACATAGTGATGTCAGCAGCATTAAATTCTAGTGCCAAGGAGGGAAACAGTTAAATGTAGTTTAACTATAAAATTAATATTATACTAATTTTAATAAAAGGAAAAGATTTACCTTATTATTTTTAGTTCAGACATGCAGTCATGTGCAAGGTAATTCAATACCCACTGTATAAAATCTGAACTATGGAAATGTTTTACAGATGTTTCTAATCAGCTTCCTTTGTTTAACATTAGAGCTAACCTCCAGAAGATACATACAAGCTGCACATCCTACAGGTAATGCTATCCAGATGGGATGTTTTCCCTGAACATCGTGCTCACTAACACAAGGAATAAGGAATAACATAAGGGATATACTGTGAAGAAAAAGCATCTTGGCAAAGCATTTCTAATGTCATTTCAGATTCAGTGCCACGACACATCTTTTCCAGCTTGCCTCAAGTACTTCTTGTGGAAAACTCCCAAAACATACAGCATAAAAATGTCTTGGGTTCGGACAGCTTTATGTTGATTGCTGGGCTCTAGCAAATACTAAATACAGTAGTGATAGCATCTTAATTCTTAACTTCTTCCTTTGGTTAAATTGCACAACTTTCCAGCAGTTGGGTCTCTAGAATATTCTTGCAGTCCTATCCTATACTGAATTTTCTCTGGATACACCAGTTTGATCAGGAAGACACTCCTGCAATGAATGCTTCAAGCATGTCTTTCTTGGCAACAAGGAATGAGCCTCCCTTGCCTGGATGCTGGTTGGCAGGGAAGAGCAAAATATCCCAGCTCCTTAAATTCATTATTCTCTCATGAGTTAACAGCAGTGACTGAGAGAGGAGGTCTCCAGCTGAGGCATCACAGTGAAGTGATAATTTTTGTGTCAAACCACTTGATGCATCTGCTGAACATCATCACCTCAATGCCTCATCCAGGTACTACTGATTTAGAAAGGGAAAAGCCCTGAAATTCCTAGAGAACTCCAGGGATGCTTGCAGGAGTGCACCCTTTTCTCTGGTGTGGAGTGCTCCTTTCTCTGGTGACCTGAGCAAAGGAAGGAAACAAAATCTTCCTTTAGCCCTCCAGAGAGACAACTCAGGCAAAGAGCTCTCAAGTGCAACATGGGGGAACTAAGGCATGTAAATGCAGACCCTCTCTTGTCAATCAGGACATGAAGTATCTAATTTCAAATATTTTTTTCAACTGCCCATCCACCAAACACAAGTGCAACCATCAATCAGGCCAGGCTTGCACAGTGCAAAAAAAAAAAAAAAAAAAAAAAAAAAACCAAATCAAACAAAAAACCCCCAAACATAGAAGCACAGGAAAATTCTCTGACACAAACACATTTTCAAAGAACAACCAAGGACATAAGAAACTATATTTTCCACCAGGCAATCAATCCTTCCCAGAAATGATCCTGGCATCACTGTAAGAGCAGCTGTGTTCAGGGTGGCTGGAGAAAGATGGGGATATCTCCAACAAATATGCTACAGATCCCTTCCTTGAGGATGAAATTCCTGGTCTAAAGTCAGCAAAATAGAAATGAGATCCACAATCCAGTGCTGACTGGATCCACAATCCTCAGCTGACTCCTGCCTACCTCAGAGGGATCACATCCCTTGGCAGAGCCTGGCTGGGAGTTCCAGCACATCTAACTACTAAGCACTAATAAACACTAATTAAAGTGTTTCCTGCCCCTGAGAAGGGCAGCAACTCTTGCATATTAACACAGCCCTGTCTCCTCTACTTGTATTACTGAAGCATTTGGAAGTTCAATAAAAATTTGGATTTTAAATGGCTTGTGACAGGTTAAGATTAACATCCTCCTACTGCAATTGCTTAGAAGTAGGGAACTGGCAAGACACAGGCTATATTTCAACCAGACAGGCATGTTTCTACTGACAGTGACAGAAACATTTCCACAAAATAGCCTCCTGCTGTCTCCAGCACTAATGAAACACACGGCATACGGCGGCGGAACGGCACTACATTTCCCTCAGAATATGAAATGCAAACTCTGCCTTAACCATCCTCCAGAAATCCACCAGAGCTACAACTTCTGTATAACATTAAGTCTTTGTTAAACTGACTGCTGGAGGGCCTAACGGCTCATAAAAAAAACCCCACCACCTCCAAAAAACACCCCCAAAATTATGTCATGAAGAACGACTTGAGATGGAAATCCAGTCAGACGTAACTCCTACCCATCACTTGTGTGTATGGGCAAAAAGGGCTGCAGGTCCTGCAGTTGAAAGGAAGAGCAAAATAATTTATTAGATCTATGAACAAAGAATATCCTAATCCTGCTCCCTAAAACAGGTGTTTGCACATTTTCACAATTGCAAGAACACAAATTTTACACAAAATGGATAATGGCGAGGTGTAAAACTTTCACTTCCTGATCCTGAACTGCTGATTCAAACATACACAGTCCTGCAAGACAGAGTCTGAAGCAGCTTTGATAACTTAGTTTTACTAGACCATACTTATGCCAAAACATCCCAACGAAGGCATAGAGTCATTTGAGGTCCTTAACTTGAAATTCTATTATCCTTAGAGACATTAAATTATACAGTCAGTCCCCTTTTTGCTTAATTATTCATTTTTGCTATATACCTATTCTAGTTTTTTGTTATTTCCAGCATACAGTTGTATGCTACTGACAGTGGTGAGTGGTGAAACTGCAGTGTTTGCAGTCATGAAAAAAAAGGACATTGGCACACCAAGCTGAGAGTCCAGGCTGAGATACAGCAAATGACAAACACACAAACAAAACATGCAATGTGGACAGTAACAGTCTCAAAAATTCAACTTGTATGAGCATTTTTGCAGATATCAAAATAGATGAGAAGTTTAGCAACTGCAATTGGAATTTGACAGGAGAGAATATTTGTTTCTGAAATTGAAGAAACAAATGCCTTCTCTTCATAAGAATGTATAGGAGAGAATAAAGTTTACAATACTGACTTTATTCTAACAGGGAAGATTGACATAATTTTTTAAATGGATGTCACCAACCCACCAGGAGTTGGATCTTCATGACCGTCATGGGTCCCTTCCAACTCAGGATGTTCTAGGATTCTATGAAACAATATAGCAGAGAATTGTGACAAAAGATGCAAATGTGTAGCATTAATGCAACAAATCCACTGTCTTTAAAGTTTGGGTGTTTATTTTTTTTTTAATAAAGAACATTTGTTTTTCCCTTCAGAATTAAATTCACTGAATCACAGAATGGTTTGAATTAAAAGGGATCTCTGGAAAAAAAAAATCCATCACTAAATCAGACTATAGGTGGATATATCTAATGTTGAATTTGTTCTCTTGGCCACATTTGGTGCTGTATTATAATAATGTAACAGAGCAAAACCTGCAAAACATTTAAAATCACTTTTTGTAAATAATGAAGTTCACCACTAATATGAATTAATTACCATTAAAAATGAATAAACAAAAATAGTCAAGCTTTTATGAGACCCTGCAGCTATAACTGAAGCAATAGATTTATAAAATTTAAGCTGAAATTTTTAACCACAAATAATCACTATTAAGGATTATTTTGGATTAAATGCACATGTGAAATATATTAACACTTTAATCATGAGTGCTGGACAGAACCTGGAAAATAGGTATTTTCTTTCTATTTGGGAAAATCATATCCCTTGAAATAAACAATTTTGCATGTAAGAGCTGAGCAATATTTCAGTGATCGTATAGAAAAATAATAACATCAAAAGATGTATTCAACAGTCTTATTTTATGGCACTCATGCATCATGAGGAACACTCAGGTTCAACTTTACATCTTTCCAGCAAGTAGAAACTTGAATATTGGTCTCTCCTCTCCAGGGCTGTTGTCCTATACAAAGGACTACCAGCTAGACAGGATTCCTCTTCATCTGAGTAGATTTTTACACTTTCAAAAAATAAGCTTTTAGTTTTGTTCTGATGAAAAGATAAAGCAAATGTTGAAACCTCTAAATTTTTCAAGGAATTTGAATTTTTATTTTCCAGCCAAACACAGTAATTACAGAGATCTCTGAGCTGGACACAAACCCAGCAATGCTTGTGCAAGAGTCTGAATTTTAGGCTTGCAGTACTTGAGCTGAAAATCAGGCAGCATTTGAATCAAATCTAACAGGAATATAATAGAAATGCCCCCACCTCCTATTGTAACTGCTCCCATACTCACAGATTTGAAAGAGTTTCAAATGTATGGATAAATACTGGAAAAGGCCCAAAATGAACACAAAGGAAATTCAAGTCCTAAAAGCTATACTGGAGCAATCTGAAAGGCTTGCTTTTTAAACCTGTTCAAGGAAGGAAATTCACAGTTAAGACTGAAAATCCTGGCTGGAGCTCCAGCCTTCAAATACATACACTGCCTTGCAGAAACAAAAAGGGTAGGCAAACCATACAAATCAAGACCACAGTGTCAGACTGGATTTCCAGTTTTAACTATGATTTGTGACATATTAGAGAACACTTTATTTCATTCTGTTTCCATAAAGTTGTAGCTCTCAGATGGACAGGCCAAGAATAGTCAAACAAGCTGAGGGTTTATTATAGCAGCAAAATCACCACCTTACTTGGGTAGTGAATGGATTTTTTGCTACAGGTCCATATAAAATAAGAAAAAAAATAGAAGAAAAGAAAAAAGAAAGATAAAAACAAAGGAGGCAATTCTTTCAGAAGGCACAGCACTAGATTTAACAATAATTGCCCTTTCCAGTATAAATCTCTTTGGTTTACTCCTCACAGCACAATCAATCAAGATATTCTGGGCAAGTATTTTAAAGCAACTTCTGGTAGTTTACATCAAACTTTGATTAGGCAGTTACCCATAATTCTTAAAAAAATGGGGCTTAATTTAATAAATAATTGTACATATACACATGGATACACAACCATTTACATGTATATATTTAAGAGCTTTCCTGAACAAAGGCCAAAATTAGTTTGAGATCAGAGATATGGCTCAGATGACCTCTTGAGGCTCCTTCCAGCATAGTTCTTCCATAGTTCAGAATGGAAATTCCAGAGCAATCAGAGTAAAAAAGTGTGTCATTAACCAAAAGGAAATGCTCAGTTTATAACTGGCATGCCACAAACTCAGTGTATGGAGAGGCCAAGGATCAGCCTGGGTAGTGGGGACACGGAACAGGCAAAGTCCTAATAGAGGTGTCAGAGCCATTACACAATTTTGGGATGTCATCGAGCTCACTTTTCACCTGTGACCAGGAATGACAGCGAAATTCAGAGCCAATGAGAGGATTAACCAGTTATTATTGCAAAGGGCTTTGAAGAAAACAGGTGCTGAGTAAAAATGCTGTGTATTAGTGGGATGACTAATAAAAATGGTTAGTTACAAGGAGCAAGAATCTAAAGCAAGGAAGGTACCACAGAAATCCAAGACATCTGGGGAGAAGTATCGGTGTAATAAAACGAAAACAAACCAACCCGTGCTATTTGGCAATCCCACATGCAAACCACTTGAATTTTACACTTCTGAGCTGATGTCATCATTGAGCCTCCACCTTCCACTCTGAGAAAGCTGCAGTTTAAAAAACTAGTATTTTAAAGCATATATAAGGTGGCGATGGGGCAGCTATTCAAGAAAAAAACTATCCTATTTAGTCAAGTCGCTAACTGGGACACTGTTAAATTGTTTTACACCAGAAATGAATACGCCTCTTCCAGCACTTGTAAGAGGGGGAGTAGAAAATCACAAATACTCCTTAAGACTTTAGGAACCTTTGGTATAGTTAGAGACTACAAGTCTATTGTGTATTAAGCAAAGAAACGATCCACGCTTTTAAAATATCATCCATAGCCCTCCATAAATCCCCAAACCCCTCCCATTAATGGTTACTGTGTGATTAATGTTTGTACTGGGCCATTTTAATTAGTGAAACAATTCAGAGTTCTACCTTAAAAAGCAGCTTTGTGAAACTGCAGTAGTTGCAGAATATTTCACTCCTGGGCTTGATAAAACACTAAACCAGAAACTGCTTTCAAATAACTGCCTGCCACAGCACTTTTAGCCAACTTTTGCACCTGGTGCTGAGAGGAAAAGCCAAGTGAACTTTCACTCACTTGTTGCACGTCAGCTTCAATGCAATGTCTTTCTTCTGTTGTGTTTGGGTTTCTAACTGGAAGAGACAAGTAAGCTAAACTAGCAGCCAATCAATCCCTAAATTCTAAGAATGCAATAAAATTTGATACCAATAAATCTTTTCTTTTAACAGCCAAAAGAGATTAACAAAGGTATTTGAAATTTTATCCTCCTCTGTACTTTTGATAGGACGATTACCTGACAACCCTGTTGAATCAAACAGAAAAATTAAAAGAGACACAATTAAGCTTGTATACACAAGGAACAGGATATGCATTTATGCATATCCCTAGCAGGTCCTCCATTATATGTTAGCCTTGATGTATTTTTCTTCCTCTTACTATAAAAGTTATTACACCTTTGGACTGTCAAATAAAAATCCAATTGGCTGAGACACGGACCGTCAATATAAAATAGCTTTGCACAGCTTCCCTCTTGCTACAACCAGTCAATTCTTTTCAGCTCTGTCATTAATTTGTTTCATTACTTGAGGAAAATCCACTTTGTCTTCTTTTTACTTTCATTTCACACCACTAAAGTGATCCATTTTTTTCTCAACTTTGGAATGCTGATGTTGGCACAAGATCATCAAAGACAAAAATTGTAAACAATGTAAAAACACACTCTCAAGAATTAGAGATGATAAAAAAGTAGTTGCTGAATATTGTAAGAATGGTTGTTAGTAACAATATCTGCTGAGTATATTGAAGTTGATATACTGGCATCAGGCTGTGTGTCACTACACAAGTGCTCATTATTGATCTACATATCAGATACATATTTGCTTGTATGTTATAGTGCAGAGATGGCAGCATTCACATCCCCATGTGTATGATTCTGTCCACAGAACAAGCATTTGTCACAAGACTTTCTGCGTACCATGAATTCTTTCCTAAAATGTAGAATCTGCCTCTTCCCTTTCTTCCCCATCTTGTTCTCTCCTTCACAAACAGACACCACCAGCCCCATTCCACCTGTTCCATCATTATCTACTTAAGTTTCTCTGGCCTCATCCGAAATTCAATTTGGAAGTCACACATCTGCTGACTCTCACTCCATTTACTACTTCTTGATGACTTCTCTGTCATCAGCACTTAATGTCCTGTAAAGCTACTTCCCAAACTCATTCTCCAGACCAGACCTTCTGCAGGCTCCAATGCACCAGCCACAGCTTCTCTTTCAAACCCCTCTGCCTCTTATTTCAATTATTCCCATCCTCTTGCTACTGAACATTTTGAGAAAGTGCCATGGGAAGCTCAAACTCTTTCTACTGCAAGGTTGTTTTCATCTTCCTTTATCCCACTACTTTAAAAAAATCTTTGCTGAATCTCAGGCTTTTCATTCCTTCTTCACAATCTGGTTTCCACTTCAAGCTCCATAATTCTTCTTCTACAGGAGAGAAAATGAGCATTCCCACAAAGCAGCTCTTAGTTTTTGTTCCTGAACACTTCCTCTTGTCATAAATCTTTGGCCTTTTTCCCAACTCTGACCCACTTCAGTAGCTGCATCATATCCTGCCCACTGAGTTTTTAATTTTTCTTTGCTCTCTGGTACTTTCCCTCACTGTGTACAGACGACCTCAGTCTATCCTCTCTTTTAAAGAAACTGTATCTCAATCCAGCCCCAAATCTTTTCCAACTTGTTTATTTCTCTTCATCTATTAAAAAACATACACCACGAAGTTTTCAGCTAATGAACAGACTTCTAATTCTGTCTTGGATCAGCTCCAAGATGACTTGTCATAAATCCCATCCCTTAAAACTGTTCATTTTTGGGACACTTTGTGCTTCTTCCTAGCCAGAAACCTGGGCCTGCAGTATGTCTTTATTTTCTCTGACTTTTCTACTGCTTTTAACATTGTTAACATCTCCTTTTGCCATCGGAGAGATTCTTGTTTACCTCATTTCCTCTTGCATTGCTTTAAGACTTCTGCACTGGGGAAGTTCTCTCTCATTTGGGAGTTCTGACTAAACATAAAAATCTACATTTGAGTTGGTCACCCAAGGCATAATTTATAGTAACTAGACAAAAATCACCCTTCTGGGTCCAAATTCACCTCACCCTGAAAATAAATCACAGAAATAATTGGTTTGGAAGGAGACTTAAAGATCATCTCATTCCAACCCCTGCCATGGGCAGGGACACTTTCCACTATCCCAGGTTGCTCCAAGGGCCATCCAACCTGGCCTTGGACACTTCCAGGGATGGGGCAGCCACAGCTTCTCTGGGCAACCTGTGCCAGGGCCTCACCACCCTCACATTTAAATGCCTAAAAGAAGCAAAACACAAGTATCCTACAAGTAACATTTCTCTCTATTGTCACTGATTATTTCTCCATTGAGCACAGGATTCACAGAAATATCTGATTCACAGGAATATCAACAACTGATAACCAATAATTTACTGAAGTTCCTCCTATGCCATGGGCCCACACAAAGGTACAATGCCTTTACCCAAGACATAACAAAATGGGCAGCCTGGGAACATAGCAACAGGACAAGAGGGAATGGCTTTAAATGGACAGAGATGGGTTTAGATTAGATACTGGAAAAAAATTCTTTACTGTGAAAATGGTGAGGCACTGAAAAGGTGGCTTTTTGGTGCATTTACCAGAAAAGCCTTAAAACCAAAAAGGGAAGAATCCTCAAATTAAAGTGAAGTTTAATATGCATTTTCTGTGCCTGTATAGCTTTCATTTCTCTATGGAACATGAGTTAAAAAAATCATTGATTCTTTTGGATACAGTTGTACAAAATTTCTTATATATTATCTTAAGCAATGGAAAGTTCTTTTGCTAATATACAGCAAAATCCCAGGTAAAGCAGAGAGCTAATTTTACTCTCAGTTGTCATTTTTGTCAGGAATGGGTTACAGCCCATACTTGCTTTGCTCCGTTTATTTGCAAGTCTGAGATAAAAGACTGTTTGTGCAAGTTTTTGTGTGTAAGTTATTTTCTGTCTACTCAAGGACTGTGCAGCCATCAACACTCCTATCAGGTAGAACTCGTGGCTTGAAGATAAAAGAACACAGAAATAAAAAGCATCGACATCTCCCACAATTAAATAAATACTGATCTAAGGGTTTCTGCTTTTATCGCTGTTTTTCTTGGCCAGTGACACTTACAGACACAAAAGGGCTACATTTGCCAAAACTAAAGCACTTAAATTTTAAGAAAACAGATTTTGTAGTGCTTCAAGAAGTAAAACAGCTTCTGCCAAGTTTTGCAGTACTTGCTCACTATTTGTATTTCCAAAATAAAATTGTTTTGAATGATGGTAACACCTTTGCCTTCAGCTACTGTTTCCTTTTGCAGAAGAACAGAACTGGAAGATGTTGAAAAAGGTGGAGAACTTTGGTATCAACAGCTGTCTATTAATAACCAAGTGCAGTATTAGAAACTCAGGACCTCTGAACACTAGGTGTCAGTGTAAGAAATGGAAAAATATCAAAAACCTGTTGTTTCCAATCAGGTGGATTAGCTAAGAAACCAGAAGCAGCTGTGACCACATTTCCTTGTAACTCCGTAACACTGTTAACAAGCCAATCTTCCTAAAAAATGTTATTCTGAAACTATCAGGTTTGCTTCAAATCAGATAAGGTGATCTAAAAATTACAATTAATTTGCTCTGTTAACCACTCTGAGATGACCTTTAAGGTTCATGAGTTACACTTCAAGACCATTCAGAGTTTTACACTACTCTTTTTCCACCACAGATATCCATAAATCAGTTTATGTCTTTTGCAACTAAAAGTTTACAGGTTGCTTGTTTTAGTTTTTTTTTCCCCCTCAGAATCAATGAAAAACTATATATCAAAACCAGAAATACAGCTAGTGCCTGAAGCCACAGAGGTGAGATGTCTCTCACTTCACTTAAGAAGTCCAGATTTTAAATGCATGGCCACAATTTTAAATAACTATGTTAGGACATGAAGAATCACATGCTTGCAGTGCTCATTTATCTCTTGTGACACAAAAGATGATGGGATGCCATTACCTCAGCTTTTGGAAAACATGTTTGTCATATTTGTTTGCTTTTATTTTTTACCATTGATAAATTTCTGATTATTTTCATTTAATGTACTAATTTCTATCAGAATACTAGGAAAGATGGGTCTTTGTCTGCAGGATGGACTTTACACACATTTTCATATAATATTCTATTTATACCATACAAAGAAGTTAAAGAAAGAATGAAACCCTGAGCAACACCTTTCCATTTGGCTTCTGGAGCTTGGAATGTAAGTATGTTCCTCAAAATCATAATCAGAATATTGATCTACAAGAGTTCACCATATTGAGCAATACAAATCTAATGACTACTCTTAAATTTCTTAACTTTTTGATTTGTTAGTAAGTGACATCAACAGAAGTAGACAAAGACCCTGAACACTGCATCTGTACACTGACTGTCCCTGCTCAGCTCATCCAAGGCCTCAAAAGCTGTTAATCTCTTCTATTCTCCTAAAATTTTACATAAAAATTAGATAAAGGATGTATCTGTGTTTTGGAAACATGGGCTGGCTTCAGCTTATCAACTGTTTTGTAAGAGCCCCAGAAGCCAAGGGAATTGAGTACATATATATTTAAGAATGCCACAGATTCCAAAGCCCCCACGAGTGAAATTTCATACCTACTTCATTCCTCTAGCCCAACAGTCTAAACAGGAATTTGACGTGTGAAGGGTGGTAAAAACAACCATGTAAATATAGAGACATAGATTCCTATACATTTACAGTACACATAAATCCATGACATCGTTATTAAAGGCCCAGTCTGATACAGAAACCCAGGAAAAACTGGGATTATTGCTGCCTGCACTACCTTCAGTCTTTATATTTTCTGTGTTACAACACAATATTTAAGCACTGACGACTTTTTGTTTTCCATTTAATCTAGTCAATGCTTTGGATCTTTTTCTTTACCATTGAACATGCTTGTACAACTTTGTTTTTCATTTCCTTCTGTTTGATAATTTAGAGTTTTAATAACAATATCTTAGTCTCTTTCCACTTGTAAGTGGAAAGAGGTCAGTGAAGGTCATCACCACTGGATGCTGAGCAGCATCTCTACATGACCAGGTAAAAAGCAGCAGCCCTGTGTCAGAGCATATGCTGACCCTGCACAGAGATCCATGGGAAAAAAAAAAAATCCGACCAAGTCACTAAATTCTCAGTCTCAAGAGAAAGCAGAGAGAGCCCAAAATCCCTAGCTGGGACTGCTGAATCATCTCCTGAAGTAAATTCTGTGCTTGAGAATAGATCTGAATATGGTGAGCAAGGGGCAGACAATGTTTAAAGTAGAAAACTCAGGATATGTCTTTTCATATAAATTACCATATAAATCTACCATATAAATCTAAATACTGACCACATTTAAATGCTGCAATTGCACAGGGAACAATTAACTACTTGCTAGATATAAAGCCCCATCTCTCCTTTTCCATCCTACATGGGGAAATGCAGACAAACTCACAGTGCTGGTACCCAGGGAAATTTTTATGCTACAGACTAATTTTCCAGTTTGATTTCTTCCAGTGCAGGTGTGCCATATGTTTGCTGCAAATGTATGCATGTTGTTTATTCAACTCAACAGTAGGAATAGAATGAATAGGGGAAGGATTTCTCCCAGATGGTTTTGGTGAACTCCCTTTATCCCATCCATGTAAACACACAGCATGTTCCAGCTTGCTGGGCTGTACATCCACCCTGTGACTTAGCACAAAATCTGAATGTTTAGTTAGCCAGAAGATTGTTTCCATCCTGTGATTCATTAGGTCCCTATGGTACCCTCGACTTCCTTTATTTTGTACAATCACAAATTATATTAGTTTGTCTTATTTTGATAACCCGTTTAATTAATGTCCTGCACAGGAAACTTTATAACTGTTTTAAAACAGACTCATAAAACAAGAACTTTTCCTGTTGCTGGGGTGGCATATGTGACAGTTACATGTAACTTTGGGATATTGGTGGGCAATTCCTGCCCATGAAGGAGCTGCTTTCAATTCTTTCCTTTTAAATGGAACATCAGAAATGTTACAATTATGTATATAAAGGTTACAAGTTGAACAGTTCCAAAAAGTGAGAAACAAACCCGGAGCTGTGTGAGGTTACATACGCTAAAGTGACTGATCCAGTTTGTGAACAAATAACAACTGTGATTTAATTTTAAAAACCCAAGAACCTCTACAAGCAAAAAACCTGTAAAAGACCAAGAAAGCTTTATGTTTGCTTCTGTTTAAATCCTCATTTTTCCTACTTGCCTCTACCATTGTCATAGTCTTTTTCTCTGAAAAGGCAAGTGAAGGTGACTTTTCCCTTTTGTTTTAAACTTCAATAAAAGAATAACAGCTGCAGGAATAAGGCTGGGAAGAGAAGAAAGTACACCATGATCCAGAAAATATACAGCCCTTTGAAAACACAAAATTCACACTGCTTATGATAGGTATCTGCATTTTGTATCAGTAAACTTATGCTTGTCTCTGTATTTTCACCATTTCTTTTCCTAGGAAAAAGTGGCAAATGACTACCCAATCTTTACTAAATGCACTATAAAAAGCAACTTATTCCACAGACCTACTCAGGACTCAGGGACACTGCTGAATCTCTGCATCTCACTCTAAGTTTTCTGCCTATGAATTACTGCTGCATTTTAACATAATCTGCATATGCCAGTATAAATTATTCACCTGCTGACCTGAGCTTTGTGTTTTGGTTGAGACCAAAGGAATTATTCTGAATTAAATGTTGTGTGTATAAGAGAAAATTTATTTCAAATAGTAAAAACAACAACAAAAAAAATTATCCATGTGTACCCTCCAAGTTTTCATATATATATATATATATATATATATATATATATATATCAGGAAGCAAGAGTGGAATATTAATAGCTTTAGATATTGGCACAAGTTGTATGAAATTAAATATCACAGGCAGATAAAAGTAAATTACGAAAGAAATTCTAAAAAACATAATGTAAAACATGATTTTGGGCAACTGAAGTTCCTTTCAATTGACACTACTGAATTCTAAAAAAGGCAACCAAGTTGGTCTGACTTCAATCATTTGACATCAATTGGAGAGAACAGAGTCCATCTTCCAGCAGACAGGGATTGGCTGACAGGGAGCAAACCACAATTCTATTAACATGAATTCTACTGTTCATGACGGTCTCCATAAGGACTTATCACACATTACAAAGAATTACAGCTGATAAAACATTTAAGGATGCTGTCCAAGGCTGTTGTGATGTGCTGTGGCCCTGCCTCTGAGCAGCCACTCTTTCATGGACAGACAATGTTACTCACCTGTATTTTTTGGTGTGCATATGTGTAATTTACCTATTCCTTTGTTGAACTCTGTCCTACTGCTAAAATAGCTTCCATTTTGTAAAAACAAATCTAATCTCTTCCCAAAAGCTATTTGATATCTCTGAAACAAAATGTAAAGGACTGAACTTCAAATCTAGTGCTACACTGAATAACTAAACTCTGAAAAAACAGGTGCCTGCACTACTCTTGCCATACCTAGTGTGCCAAGGGAATAAACCGCTGGTATTTAATTCTGATAACAAACACCCAGCTGATACATTGTCAGCACAAGGAAAGTAGTTAGGGTTCTTCACCTGGTGAAGGTGAAGAGGGACTTGTTTTTTCTTTCATTAATATTATATAAAACAATTTCCCAATTTTTTTTTATATCTGTATATGTGTGAGATTTAGGCTATTTTGATGGCAAACCTCTAAACGGTAGTTTATTGATGAGCAAAAATTCCTATTCCATTCCTCTTAATTTCAGGTTTGTTTTTTGTTTTTTTTTTACACCAAGTGCTGAATAATATACATTTTTCCTAAAGGAGGCTCTTCAAGTTTCCATTTAAGGGTCTGAATAGATATGAATAAGTTATTATAGAAGATGATGCTTCAAAACCTTCTTAATGCACATGGAGATTGTACCAGATCTGATGAAAGAATGAAATAGAAGAGGTCTTGTTCCACTTCAAATGGTCAGTAATTGAAAGGCTTGTCCCTTTCTGATTAACATCTTTTTGCATTCCCTGTTGAACTGGTTTCACAGGAACGATTTTCCTTGTGTTACTTGTGCCTAGCCATAAAGAAAATACAGCTTTGATTGGAACCTTTAGTCTTAGCCCACATAAAGAAGTACAGCTTTAGGGTAACATGAAGGCATCTATAAATTCCTTAAACATTTACCTATAAAAGAACATTTAGATCTGTTACCAAATACTATCAGTCAACAGTGAACTTGGTTTCTTATTCAAACTTAAATTCATTGTGCTTATCAAATACATTGTGCTTGACCAAAAAATGTACAGAACTTTCCAGTGTAGGGGCTTTATGATTTTCTGTGGCTTGATATAAAAAAACCAAAAGGTTTAATAATTACAATATAAGCATAAAAAATTCAAACTCATGACACAAATATGATGGAATTTATCTCTCACCTTTCATGCCTATCTCCTAGATATTCAAACCTAAGCAAGCTGTCAAAGGATTCATTTCTTAGTCAGCTGAGAATACAAATTCCTTGATAGATACAAACTCATTCAACTCAGAAAGTAATTTTAGGATGAAATGTATCTTCCTCTGGAGATGCTTATTTCCTCCCATACATTGCTATATACTTTTAGTAGAATTTTCCTTTATGCAAAGCAGTGTGCATATTATTCAAAATACACCCAAAAATGGATCATAAAATGTGATGAAGACTCTTAAAAATCTGCTTGCTAGGAATTTGTCTTGTTAGTGCACTCATCTGCTACAGCAGCCGGACTTCATGAAGTGCACAGTGGTTTGAAGCAGTGACTGTATAAATCTGCCCAAACCAGACCTTGATTTAATGGAGTTCAGATCAACTCTGAAAATAGGAAGCTGGAACTATAAAGCTGCAAGATATCAAAAGTTAACCAATCAAAGGTAATCGTGCTGGAAACTTATTTTTTAATGCAGAGGCTCAAACCTGGACTTAATCAACAAGAACAAGCTCTTCTTACAAATGCTTACTAGGAAAGATGTGTGCAACGTGCCAGCTTTATTGCAGGTATAAAAGTAATTTCTACAGTTTCGCTTTATACCTGTATTATGGATGGAAAAATGGACATGAATTAAACAAGAAATCATTAAATTACATAGTGAGAACTGCGTAGTCCATTAACATGAGCAATATGACAAAATCCAGGTGGTAAGCCATAAATTTACTTCTGCAGTCAGCTTCATTTAGAAAAATAGCATTTTTCTAGTACTGGGTAAATACCAGCAAAAACACCAACATAAAGTAAAGTGAAAATTTCATGTAACTGCACAGAAGCTCAATAAGGATGTGCAATTGAGGAAGACAAATGTGCAAAATTCCCTATCACAAGCCCGGGGCATGTAAAATGCTGCTGATTTAAGAGTTCCGGCATGTGCATGTCAGAGGTCAAAGCAATGAGCTATTAAAGATACTTTCACTTCCTCAGAAATAAAGTGCTGTCTTGGGCTGGGAGGGGAAAGGTTAGAAAAGCTGTTTATCTGCCGCTCCATTCCCATTCTTCCTTCTGTCAGGAAATCCTACAAGCTCCTGCACCCCACGCAGGGTTAACCCCGGGTCACATCCAGCCCCCGAGTAAGTTCCCAGCTTTGACTAAAGTGCAAAGACCACATGGCCACAGGTTGCACTTTCTCAGCTGCAGGGTTTAGTAAAGCTCAGCTCAGCTCAGCTCAGCTCGGTGGGACAGAACA
This sequence comes from Haemorhous mexicanus, assembly GCF_027477595.1. Taxonomy (NCBI): domain Eukaryota; kingdom Metazoa; phylum Chordata; class Aves; order Passeriformes; family Fringillidae; genus Haemorhous; species Haemorhous mexicanus. The sequence continues at coordinate 113,077,471 of NC_082343.1, read as the reverse complement.
GCCCAGACTCCAGCATGTTACTGCTGAGGGAAGAGCGAAGCCACAGCCATTGGTTTGCATAAATTACAGGGGTCATTAACAAAGAGAAAATGTTACTTTGTCAGAGTTAAGCTGGAATAAGAACTACAAATATATGCCCAGGACAGAGTGTTTAACCAGCAGGAAACCTACAGAGAGGGGAGAGACGCTGTCCCCTCTGAGGAGCCACGGGGCACGTTAAGGACAGCCCAAGAGGAGTGTAATAAGGAAAGAATCCACAAAGATGCCAGGAGACTGTGGAGACAGGGATACACTGTTGGGCTGTAGAAGTATGAGCAGAAAGAAAGTGCCTGGAGCTGGAAGGGATGCCAAGGCATTTGCTGAGATGCAGGAAACTACTGAACGGCTTCTGGATTAGGTGCAAAGCTGAAGGAAAACACCTGTTGCAGGCATACAGTGGGCAAGGGGAAGTCTGATTTTAGTATATTTCTATTAAAAACATAAATGTCTTATATGCATGAATATGTAGAAATATATATAAAACATATTTTTATACACACATAAATATTTATAATATGTGCTGTATCCTGTTCTGAATTTCATCATTTTACAGAGGTTTTTAGCTTTAGTTAAATGTAGTACCAGAACCTACCTTGAAACTTAAAAAGCCTTGTCATTGCTGAAAGGGCTCATTACAAAGAAGAGGTGTAGGAACTTGCAGCTCAAAGCTCTAGCTGATCCATGGACTCACCAGATGTAAATATTAGGTATAATATGTATTAGTATAATCTATATACATTAGTTGCATATAATGTTCATTCCCACACGTGCTGATAATTTCATTCCAATCACAGAATCATTAAGGTTGGAAAAGACTTCTGAGATAATCAAGTCCAACCATTAGCCCAGCACTGCCAAGACCACTAAGCCCTGTCCCTCAGTGCCACATCTACATGTCTTTTAATGGCTATGATAAGAAAATCACACTTTTTATGAAGCCACAGGTGGAATGTCAGATTATACATTTCTATACAAAAGTATAGTCATTTGTCAGATGGCAAATTAATGCCATGGTGTAAAATGCCATTATTTATTTCTTAAAAGGAGATTTATTTTCTAGAATATAGAGCAGTTCAAATTTAGAGTTGTTTCTGCAGATGTGATTCAAAACAACCTCATTTGTATAACACTTCCATTGGCTTTCAGTATATTAAAATTTTCCATATTTTGGCACGTTTATTTGACAGAAATCAAAACATCCCATGGAAAGAATATTAAAACATAAATCGTAAGCAAGTAGAAATAATAGAACATAATTAAAATTAAAAAAAAAAAAGACAGCAAAGCAGCCTCAGTTCTTCTAACAATCTAAAGCTTTTTTAACAAAAATCCCATCAGCTTTCTTTACAGGGTTAGGTGGGGTTGCATATCTGGTTCTACAGATCACTGAGATCAGAGCATTGCCCTCAGTTTCTGTGTTTTATTTGTTCCTAAATCCTGGAAAATCTTTTATTAGTCATTAGATCACAAAAACGTCATGTGGACTGAAGGAGTTTTAGAGTGCAGGGTATTTTGCCAGTTATGTTCTTACCAAATTTATCAGCTGAGTGTGAACAATGTCTTCCACCAGAATTGCAGTTTCATGGAGTGGCCTGCGAGCATCTCCCAGGGAAAACCTGAAACAAAGAGGTTTATTGCAAGGTTATGGAAATTAGTTAAAGAGAAAAGAAGTATTAGTCTCCTGAAAGATAAAAAGAAGAAAATATGAATAATTACAATAAAGTTAATACACCTGTATGTATGGAAATTGATTGCTCAGCCTGGTGCAAGGATTATAAACCAAAGTCATGGGATTAGTGGAACAAAACAGCTGCAAGGATGTACACTAAAGCATGTGTGGAGACAAACTGAAAGACTGAGGAAACAGGAAAATTCAGTTTGTAGGAACATTTGTGCACACCCCTCATCAATCAACAACACTGGTAAACTTGTAACAATGGATGAGGAGATTCTCACCTCAATCTTCACCAACAACCTCTCTTAGCACACTTTGGATGATCTTTAATGTCCTTTCCAACCCAACACATTCTACAATTCTGTGAGAAAAGAGCAAGCAAAACTGCAGCATGTGCATTACGAACTCTGATTTTGCAGCCCCCTTTACTTAAAAAATTACCAAATAACTATTTGAAAAGGTAAAATGTTTTTTACCCCAAATCTAAATGCTGGTACTAAGATGTGGAAAAACAAATGAAATGTAAACATTTTTATACATAATAATGTATGTGAGGCCCCTAAAGTCTACACTGCAACATGAAATGGAAGGAGATCAAAAAGAGATTATAGTGTTCATGCAATATCACAAAGAAAAGGCAAGGTGAGGAGCAAGGAGCATAAAATGAGGAATTGTGACAATGGACTTTGCAAGGTATTTTTTCCTCTTCCTGCTTTTCTTATACTTCCTTTTTCTACTATTTCTTGTTCTCTAAGAAACATCAGTCTTACATCATTCTAGAGAAAAACAACTCCTATGCTGTTTAGTATTTCCTCAGAACATTTCTGAGAATAAAACACTTTCTCTCCTCTTAAAGTTGAGTTTTTAAAATACAAAAACTTGCACAGTAAAATATATTCATTGTAAATTAAACAGCACAGGCCAACAATAACACTGTAGATTCTTATAAAAAGAGTGAAATTTTATTTACTAGCAAGACTTCATATCTTTATAGGTGACTGAATATATAAATTATTTCCTCACAAAAGTATTAGTCTATCTTGCAAATAGTAAAACACTATTTTATCTGTAAACAACTAAAGAGCTCTACAATAGCGTTCTTTTCCTTTATCTAATAATGAAATTATTTCCAGTGTTCTGCAAACAGCATTCCAAATTCTGATAAATAAATAAATAAATCTCAGCCTCATACGTGTAAGAGCGCAACAAAAGCTACTCAGGCAAAATCTGAGCATAATCCACTGTACAACAATGGTCATAGCATGAGGAAATTACACTCTGTATTTGTTTCTTATCATTTGTCTCTCCTGTTGGGACTATCAGCATCTTAGAGACACAGCTGTGCTTCATAACATGTTGTATACTTCTAAAATGAGCACAACTCAAATAACTTTTTCTCCATTATGCAGGGCTGCACATGCACATGGATTAGAATGTCAGGCACTTCCTCGGACTACAAGGACAGCACAGCAATCCATCCAGAGACTATTAAATATCTTGTAAACTACAATTACATGGAACTTATATAGGAAATATATATAAACAGAAATATAAATATTTATTATCATAGTACATTGGAAGATTAAACAGTATTTAAACCATCACAGATTCCAAAAAAAGTGCTCATACAAGATAAAGCTCAAATTTTTCTTTTTTTCTTTTTTTTAACACTAAGGTTTGCAAGTAAATGAAAATTACAATTAATAGTTGGTTTTAATCACGCAGGCCTTATAAAACCAAAGAGAAGAGTTATAGCAAATATAATACACTATTCATTCTTAACTGCTGGTATATTTTTTTAAAAGCAGTTATTCTTTCTTTATAAGGCTTCAAATACAAAATAAATCAGCTATGCAAGACAGTAGTAAACACCTGGTGTCCAACAGTATCAGCTTAGATACACATTTCTCATGTTCACAGTTTTACTCAGCACCTCAAATATACAAATTAAAGGGCTTGGGGTTTCTTTTCCAAAGACAGCAAAGTGCAAGAACCAAAATCTGTTTCTGAGGTAGGATGCTGCCTCTACACTGAGCTGCCCTCTTCATCTGCATTCAGAAATTTCTCTTACAAGTAATTCACGGTTCCCCAAATAGCAGGAGGGGCAGAGGGGTTGCAATCATGATGCAGCACATCGATCCAAAAGGAGAGAAACATCAAATCTTTTTTGGTGCATTTTGATGGACCACTCAAGATAAGGGGCAATGGCTTCAAACTGAAAGAGGATAGATTTAGAAAGGTACCAAGAGGAAATTCTTCCCTGTGAGGGTGGGGAGGCCCTGGCACAGGTTGTCCTGAGAAGCTGTGGCTGCCCCATCCCTGGAAGTGCCTGAGGCCAGGTTGGACAGAGCTTGAAGCAACCTGGGATAGTGGAAGGTGCCCCTGCCCATGGCAGAGACTTGGAACAAGATAATCTTTATGGTCCTTTCCAACTCTAACCATCCTGTGGTTCTGTGATAGACAGAGTTGATGTTGAGACATGAAGAAAGGTTAATGTCAACTGCACTTCTTGATTTAATAGAAAATCAAGTTCCAGATGCACCGACTTTCTTCCTCCGTCAATTCCATCCCTTCTACCTTCCAAAGCTATTTCTATCTCAGTTTGCCTTCACTGTTTTCCCACGTAACTTCTGCCAGCTTCTTTCCCACACACAGAAAACTAGATACTGGCATGGTGGTTTCAGCAAAAAGTAAAAACCACCACACCCACCCACAGCCGCTTCCTTTTCCTTTGCAATGGATCCAGGATTTTCAGACACTAAAATAAAAGTAAAGCTTCTTTATTCGTTAATTGTATTTGTATAGCATTTGATATGTTTCTTGATTCTAACATGCTTTTAGGATAACATTCTTTAAGATACCAAACACAGCCCTTTTTATGTCTTTCTGCTACCAGAGGTAATATTTAGAAATGCACAAGTAGCTTATAACTTTAACTCTTTCATTTTTTCCCTTCACTTTTGTATTGTACCTCTCCACAGCAGAATAAACACTAAACTACGACTCAGATGGCTCAGATTTTCCCAAGTGGCAGAATACAAAGGAGTTTAAGAACTAAAAGAAAACACTTTAAAAAAAGACCCCCAAATTTGGTACCCTTGCTTCTGGGAAGTGAAGCCGAACTTGATGCTTTAATATAAGTTATGAATTTCATTTCACATGTGCTTTGCTTTTATGGTTCATGAGAGTCTTTTAAAGACCCTTCCATTCACTAGACATATTAATAAGTCTTCCTATGAAACACATAAAAATTCTGCTGAAAATAAAAAAAAGAGCTGTTTCTCCACAGGTAAATACTGAAGAGGAAATATTTCAAAATACAACATTAGCAGGGCATCAAAGCAGTGAAGTAATATGGAAGACAGTCCTGGTAATAGAAGCATCAACCCATTAGACATGTCCTACAATAACAAAGCCTTCTTAGAAGATCCTATTTCAAAGGTTTGTCTGTTTTAAAGAAACATTTTTACAAGGGGGGGATCAACTTACCCAGATTTTCACAGGAGGATTAAAATAGTAGCATGGAGAAAGAAAAGACTGCTGCAGCGCTTTTATTGTTTACTTTTAGCTTCTATTTCTAATTTATTTAAGTTCCTGTAATGATGTTTCCAGGCTCTTCAAAAGGGTAAATGTCCAAGCCACTAAGTGCCTACATGAAGTATCATGGCACTATGTGTAAACACATGCTCATACTTGGCACATGCTAAGGTCCCACTGCTGCTCGTGGTGCAGGGACTGACATTTAGAAGAACTTCAAAATGCACAGCTACAGAAATAGATAAAGCACTTTTTTTGTTATATGTTCAGGCGTTTAAGTGCCTGAGAAAGGTATTGGGGCAGGCAAGGCACAGGCTTGGTTCAAACCCCCTGATGCAGAGCTCTCCAGGTGGCCAGACCACCAGGAGAGTAGACTGTGGAGACAGAGAGCTGCTGCAACCTCCCGTCCTCCACAGCCTTGAAAAGCTGTCCTGGCCAGAAAGGAACTATAACCAGGGTGGCTGGGAGTGCACTGAGCTAGAATAAACAGTTTCCCTCACTGGGGTTTCTACTGAGTTCACACCATAACAAGGCTGCCCCAACGCATTCAGAATTTACCACCTCAAATAAATGTGATGAAGCCAGCCTAGGGAAAGTATAAAAGCAGCCAGGTAGTCTGGTGGGAAATATGTGCTGCTTTTTTTTTTCCTCTTCTAGAAATTCCCAACAACTCTCCTTTGCTATTTCTACATAAAGGATGAACACATACCCAGGTGGGCAAGAAGGCCAATGGTCAGCAGCAGTGTGGCCAGCAGGACCAAAGCAGTGATTGTCCCTGTGCTGGACACTGGTGAGGCCACACCTCAAGGGCTGTGTCCAGTTCTGAGCCCCCCACCACAAAAAAGACACTGAGGGGCTGGAACATGTCCAGAGAAGGGCAAAGGAGCTGAGGAAGGGTCTGGAGCGCAGGTCTGAAGAGAAGCAGCTGAGGGAGCTGGGGGAGCTCAGCCTGGAGAAAAGGAGGCTCAGGGGGGACCTTTTGGCTCTGCACAACTCCCTGATAGGAGGGTGCAGACAGGTGAAGGTCAGTCTGTTCTCCCAGGTAACAAGGGGCAGGATGTGAGGAAATAGCCTCAACTTGTGTCAGGGGAGGTTTAGATAGGCTATTAGAATAATTTTCTTCACAGAAAGTTTGGTTAGGCACTGAACAGACTGCTCAGGGCAGTGGTGGAGTCACCAATTCTGGAGAGATATAAGACATTTGTAGAAGTGGTTCTGAGGGATATGGCTTAGTGACTGACCTGGCAGAACTGGCTTAATTTTTGGACTCAATGATTCTAGAGGGTCTTTCCAAGCTGAATAAATCCATGATTCCGTGATCCAAACTGCCATAGGGCAAGCAAATACTTCTGTCCTCAACACAGAGGTACTGTTCCTGCCTACAACCAGACTGAGACTGTGAATCACAGGGATCCATGTGCCTGCCATGCCACAGTGACCTGACAGGGTGCACACTGTGTATGTGGGAGTGTAGCCCATGACCTGGATGAGAGGTTCGGGATCCACATAACAATCTGGACATGAATCTGGGATGCATATTGGAGAGACCAGAGGGTTTGTGAGTTGGCTACTAGAGAGACCAGGAGGTCCACAGCAGCTGCTGTGGAGGCTGTGGGGTTTGCTTGTGAGGTTCACTTGCTTTGTACGTCTCTGTAGGTGAGGACTGAGCTCTCCAGCACAATGACTGAGCTTGAGACTACTGGATTTAGCAATGACCAAGGTGTGAGTGCTCATCTCATACAGAACCAGCTGATTCACTGTTATCAAACCTAAAACCAGGAAAGGATCCCATAAAATCACATAGGACAAAGCAGCTACCAGATACATTTGGACTGGGTAATATGTAGGCTCACATCTCCTCAGTATTTTAAGAACACACAGCAAATTTCTCTTTTCTCAGCTGTTTGGTGGGAATGCACTTGGGATATGCAGCATATTCATTCTCACAGATGTTTCCATATTATAAGGAATTCTTCTCTGAAATATATGAAATATTGGAAATCTGACAGCCAGTTCATGGCAAAGAAAATCAGTTTTACAGTACTGCGCACAAAAACGTCCAGAAAACTTCCAGCAATTTGAACACCTGAAGGATAAGAACTGCAAATGACTGTAAAACAGGGAAAAGAAGCTTTGGAAAATCAGTAATACAGTATCTTGAAGTAATTCACTTTCATACCAGAGAATGCCAACTGCAAAGACAAAGACAAAAATGATCAGGTCACTTAGATGACAGAAAATTAGGAGATTCCTCTGATGAGCATGAGAATGAGCCTGTCATTGCAACAGACAACCCAGAGAAAATAGCCTAAGTATAGTACCTTTTTCAAAGTCTCAAAAGCTAAAGATAACTCCTGTCTCTGCTTTTTTTTTTTGCCACGGCTGCTGCTGAACAAATTAGGCAGAAGTAAAGACTGAAAGCAAAGAGATGGCTGGTGCCAAACCAGAGAATTGATCAGACATGCACAGGAGGACACACTGTACAGGGAGTGGAAGAGGAAAGAACAAAATCCAGGAGGAAGAAACTTCCCTGAGTAAAAGGATGATTTTAATAAGGGAAAGAGATAAATAACGAAGTCTCAAAATAATTTCCATTTTATCTTAAGATATATCAGAAAGAGAGAGGTAAGGTTGCTGTTTTGTACATTTCACTCCCTCCTAATACTATCTGTAAACTTACTGAGACATTAATTTTAAAAGTAAATAATCTAAAGTAAAAAGGGAACAATCTAAAGCACTGAGTTATGCTAACTAACCAGCAATGTCTACAGCACTATCTGAAAAAGCACTGGAGTTTATATTGCTATTTATATGTTTGTCTGCTCATCAGGTAACTTCCACCAAAGACCTTTTAGAAAGAAAAGGTAATAATTCCATCAGAGTTCATAGATAATATATTTATCTGCTTGGATTAATGAAATCAAGAATGCAGAGGTTTCACACAGCATAGTTCTCTACCAGGATTTAGTGCAAGTATGATATATAGAGTCAAACATCTCACTACCCTGATGATGTGAACAGCAGTAACTCCCAATTTTCCTATTTCTACAAAAACTAGAGATGCTACAGGAAGTTACAAAAACTAATTACCACCTATTTATGCAGCAAGTGGAGACATCTTATCGCCTTATTTAAATGCTATAATATTAATTCAAAGAATTTGATTATTAAATTATTGAATCTTTACTATAAGAAACTCAGCTGAAGGAAAACACTTTTCCTCAAATGTGTATGGCAATGAGAAAGGCAAGTACAGGAAGAACCTGAAATGTCAAATACAAAATGGGGCTTTTTCACTCTAAAATTAAGCTGTGGTGATGTCTGCAAATATTGGAAAAGCATAAACAAGAAGAAGAGAAACATTACATAATACCATTTAATTATTCAAAAGTACATAGTGACATGTAAAGGGATAAAATTTAGAACAGGAACATTTAGAACAAATTAGAAGGAAAACATTTGAAAACGAGAATTAAAACCCTCTGTAACTATCACAGAAGGAAGAGAATCTTCACTGCGGGAGACACAAAAACTAAGCTTAGCCAAGAACTGGGGAGTGGTCCTGTGATGCTAAACAAGTACACAAAGGAAATCTTGCTATGTAAATAAAAATAATTTAAAAAGAGATATAACCCCATTCTATTATGGCACATCACTTGCAACTCTGTGTTTGGAGTCTGAAATAAACTTCATTGATGCTTATAATAATTAAAATTCTAAAACCAATAAAAGACTACATGATGAATAATTATTTTGAGCTTATTGAAAACTTTATAATGCTTTCTTAATGGTTCCCTGCAGATAGTTCTTGATTACCAGGATGGAAAGCACCATCCAAACAAATCATTGTTCCCCTGAGTTAAGACCTAAACAAGGCAAGACCTTTGTTTGAGCCACTTTGTTTACCTGAAAATGGAAGTAGTTTGTTGACACCCTGAGTTTTTAAATGGTGAGGTCTGCTAGGCAGCAGGATTAACAATGCCTAACATCCTGCCAAATGAAAAGTCCAATTCTTCTCACAAAAAGACAAACCCTGCCCTCAGTGACGCCACCATAAATCAAGAATAACACAAAATCCTCAGGGATAAATTTCAGAGATGCTGAAGTCTCCCAGCTCCATGGGAGGTCATTCTGTTTTGACTCAACAAAGTGTTTTAAGCATGAACCTCCTGAATCATATTCTTAGGCTGATTTTGAATGCTTAAATAACATGCAGAAACAAAATAATATCCTACATTTTCCCTTTAGAAATAGCAACTTTTGTTAGCATTCCCTTACATACACTATAAAGTAGGCAGTAAGAAATGTCTATCCATTTTTTTCCTTAATAAACTCATCTTCATGACTGCAAAATAACAGTCTTGCAGGCCAGAAGAGAGGGGAAAAGGGGAAAAAAGAAGATACCACTTCATCACTTCTACTCCATGAATTACAGACCAGCTGAGGTTGGATGTGTGGAGACACCCAGTTAATTCCCCCACACAAATAATTTCCTCAGGGCTGCATCCACTCGAGTTTTGACCTTCTCCAGTGATGGATACTCTGCAACCTCTCTGCACAAGGTTCCCACATGCTTGGCCACCCCCACAGTAAAAAAATGTTTTCTTTATGTTTAACTGGAATCTCCTGTATTTCAATCTGTGCTCAGTGGCTCCTGTCCAGTCACTGGCCACCACTGAAGGAAACCTGGCTTTGTCTGCTTTACTCCCTCCCATCAGGCATTTGATAAGATTTCCCTGATCCTTCTCTTCTCCAGGATGAACTGACCCAGCTCTCTCAAGCCTCTCTTGTATGAGATGCTCAAGTCCCTTAAGCACGTGAGTGGCCTCTCACTGGACTTGTTCAGTGTTTCCATGTCTCTCTTGTACTGGGAAGTCCAGCAGTGCCCCCAGAGATCCAGATGGGTCTGTCCAATGCAGAAGGGAAGGATCACATCCCTCACATGCAGCCCAGGGTGCTGTCCAAGAGCACACTGCTGCCACCTGTCCACCTTCACTGCTGCCTCTAGCCTGTTCAGGTGCCTGGGGTTATTCCCCTCTTGGGGCATTACTTAGGATTCCCCTTAATGGCACTTCATGAGGCTCCTGTTGGCACATTTCTCCAGCCTGGTGAGAATGACAGCACCATAACAGGGTCCATCAGCCACTCCTGGTTTTGCATCCTCATCAAACTGCTGTGAGTGCACTTGTGCCCCATCACCCAGGTCAGTAATGAAGACATTACACAGTTCTGAGCCCAGGATCAACCCCTGGGATCATCAGAAGCAAGAGCCCTCCAGAGGGACTTCACAGTGCCAGTAACAACCCTATGAACACAGCCCTCTGTCCATCCCTTCATCTATTTCCTCAGCTTGCACAAGAGGATGTTACAGGAGAGAAGGACAAAAAACCTTGCTCAAGTAAAGGCAAACAGCACTCCCTGCTCACCCCCCATGCACTGCACTGTTATTTCATCATACAAGGCTGTTGGGTTGGTCACAGATTATTTCCCCTTCATAAATCTGACAACTCTAAATCACTTTTGAATCCTTAACAGGCTCAGAAATGATTTCTAGGATGACCTGCAGAGGGGTCAATGTGAGGATGACTGGTCTGTCATTTCCCAGATCCTCCTTCTTGTTAATTTTGGGGACAGAAATGGAATATTCTTCCTTTCACACCTCAGGAATGAACTTCCCCCAGTTCAGGCCACGAGGTCTCTTCACAAGCAATTTCATACATAAAATCAAAGCAGAATCCTGTATATTATGTCATTGGAAGAGCAAATATGTAAATTAAAGTCTGATTTCAATCAGAAAGTGCAGAAAGATTATCTGTACTTAAACTTTTATGACTACTGTTAAGACATGAAAAATGATTTTGTGTATATAAAAACACAACTTAGAAGATACATTTGAGTAAAAGGTTTTTTAAGTACTTTTTCCTTCCCTGTGGTCAATATGCAAAATGTTGCCAATTTTGATGCAAGATGCTATAGAGGTCTACTTTCAACAGACTATTTATAGGTAACTATGTTTCAGAGTGAATATGGATAAATTCCATCCAAGCCTAATTTTCTAAGTTTTGCTAAAAGCTCTGCAGAATAATCTTTCAACATATGGCCTTCACTGAACTCACTTGGTTACTCTTTGTGGGATGTACAATATCCACTGGCTGAGGAGCAGTGTGATTTAGTAAAATAGGTAAATGCTTGAATTTGGACAATCACATCATGTAGGTGTTTCTAGAAGTCTTGTTATTAATTAAAAACAATAGACTTCACCCTCTGGGGTTTTTTTCTCTTATATTATAGTCAATACTTTCTAACTGCTGAAAATCTGCAGATTTGTCCCAACGCAAAACTGTGGCAAGGGCCCTTTTCAGTGCCATTGTTTACTCATCAAAATATATCAAACTCTAACAGTTACATGTCTTAAATTAATTTTACAAATCCTTATGACTGGCCAAGGAAAAAGATATAATTTATTCCAGTTGTACAACATAGTATGTTCCATTTGCTCACACACAAAGGGTTTCAGATTTTCAGGAAACACATGAGACAACTGTCTTTCTCAACCATGCAGACTGGACTATGATCAGTCACTTCTTTTCTAGAAAAAATTTCATCTCAACAAAATACCCAAACACAACTGGAATTTAACAAAGCCAAGGGAGATGAATCCTCAGCCTGCTCTCAAGAGGACAGGGCAAATAAGTGATGAGAAGAGCAGGAAGTCAAAACACTTTCACAATTCACTGTATATATATATATATATACATATATAAGTGTTAACCAAATGTGGAAACCCCTTGCTATTTTAAATCTAGATTAAAACCACAAGACAATTTAAACTAATCCACAAGATACCAAACATAAATGAGGATGAATGCTTTATGCTAATTTTTAGAGAAATTATATTCTTTTTTATATTCTCCAAAACATCAAGGCCATTTTTCATTGTTTTAAAAATTCATGTCATGATTTTATGAATGAGATGTGTGGGTGTTGAAAGATGATAATTATATCCAATTCTCAAACAACACACTTCCTTATCAGATGGCAGCATGTTTTATAACATCAGTTTTCATATTTTACTACCCTTCCTGAAGTCAGTGCCTGGAGAAGGGAAGCAACTTGTCCACTGTGGTTGGTGTCAGAAAAAGCAAGTTTTCCCCGGGCCTCCCATTGCCAGGGGGCTAACAAGTGCTCTACTGACAAATCAGGCTTTGCAAATTAGAGTTATTTTAATAGTAAATTAGCAAATTAAATTTAATTTTAATAGTAAAACAAAATGCTATGAAAAGTCCATCTATGTATGTAGGGAGCTTGTATTTCCATTATTTTTGTACTATAAAAAACAATACCACTTTAAAATACTTAATACAACTTCTGGATCAACAGTATTCAGAGATCCTAGCTTGGAAATCTGTGCTCTAAATTACAGATAACAAGTTTGGGGCAGAGCCTTCTACAGCTATGAAGCATCACAACCCCTCAGTTATCAAAAATCAAACCCACTGTGAGCTGTTACAGGGGTTACTCTGTGTTACAAGTGAACCTGTGACTCAAAACCAGAAACTATTTCCCCACTAGGCACAGGTAAAACGCATCCACTAAGAAGAAAAGAGACACAATAATAAAAATATAGAATAATTCTTTCAAATAGTTGTGTTTCATTTAGGTTTAACTTCAGGAATTTAGGTTTAACTTCAGGAAGTTCTGAACAAAGCAATACTCTTACTTTTCTGAGAGTAAAATTCTACCATAAGATAAAACAGTTTTACTGGATAGGACAATGCTTTAAAAATGTATTTTATTTCAGAAATCAAACTATGCAACCTTCTCCCTAGAGTAAGAAACTGGAAGTTCTCTGATAAAATCTTTTCTGGAAAGTCAGGGCAATTTCATATCAATGGTGTGCTCTTTTTCCTGCTTTCAAATGGATTACTTAGATGTTTTAAAATGTTATAACCCACAATAATCTGTTCCAGGCACCAACAAAAAGGAAGAAAAAAATTACAGAAGTCAAGATGTCGCCTGGAAGCACTTTATGGCAAACATTATAAAGATAACACAGAGCAGAGAAGCTCTGGCTCAATCCATTATAAATACCCCATTCTTCTTAAAATCACAAAAATGTATTTATAGTAAAGAACTCTTACAGGCTTTTTCCTCCAAAGACTTCATTTAAGCACAATTTGGCAGAATTTTTGGAACAAGAAAAGAAGAGATTTATAAAATATTGATGTTTTACAGTCACCCTAGTCTCAATCTACTAGCTACAAAAACAAATGCAAGGACTTTGGAAGATGACCACATCCATGTCTACTAATTACACTTTAGTTTTTTATTTTGTCCAAAATGAGCTGTCTAGCAGCTAGACTGAGAAGACACAAATCATCACTTAGACAAGTAATGTCTCATTAAAAACACAAATTATTGTTCTCATTTTGTTACTGGCACAATATATTTTTAAAATAAATACATGTGATATTAACCAAAAAAAAAAAAAAAACTCACCACCCACAAAAAACCCCAAACAAACAAACAAAAAAAAAAAACAGAATACAAACCCAAAAGGGCAGACTGAGAAAAGATACACCTGTACACACAATGTATAGCTCGACCTTTTTTCCCCCTATGTCCAAAGGACAGTGCAGATGTTTGCCCTCTCTGCTTCCACCCCAGGTTCTCCCCATGGTGTCAAGAAAGGGACAAACACAGACACAACAGGCTGCACTGATTGTCCTATTTTGCACTAAAATTATTAAATAATCATTTTGAGTGCAGGGATGAACAAAAGGAAATAAGAAACAACTTTCTTCAGCTTCTCAAAATAAATAGTTTTCTTTTTTTCAATGAAAAGTGGCTCAGTGGAAAGCAGGAAGGGGAAGATGACAATATATGGGCTTTAGAAATATTTTTGGGTAAGCAAATTAGGACTGAAGCAAGAGCACTTCACAGTCTTTACTAAAAAATTTCATGCTCAAATATATGAAAAGCATTTCGTTTACAAAATAAAGAGGCAAACCTGAAAGTATCAAATATTAACTTTTCAATAATAATAATACTTAATACATTTAATACATTATGTAATAATAATACAATTTAATAATAATACAATAACACTAAAAAGAGAAATGTGAAGTTATAGTCCCAGTTTGAAATAAGTCAAGAATAAAAGACAAGACAGGGGAACTAGTAGGGCTCAAAGGAATGTCCCAGGGAAGAAATTCACAGTTAATTATTTCACTTTATTGAATAGTAGTTTAATAGGGGTCAATGTAAAGCAAAGGTTGGTGTATATTTAAATTTGCCTTTTGAAAAATATTATTTTTTGAGCTTCCTCAACTAGAAAGACAAACATAAGGTGAAGTCATTCACGTGAAACATGCACGACTTGGTGTTTATTGACATGCATTTAGACTAAAATAACTGAAAATCTGGAGTGAATTTACTATAACATTATAGGTGGATTGAATTATTATTAATACACAAATTATTAATTTCAGAATTCCAGGCTGCTGAGATAGAGGCAAAATCAGCAATCAAATATAGGGATTTAAAAAGCCGGGGCTTTTTTTTTTTTAATTTTTTTTCCTTGTTTTTTTTTAATACACAGTTCACCCAGCATTATGCCCAGTACATAAGTTAATCATTACCACAGATATTGTATTTTGCTTTCTTATCTGTATCTGCAAAACACTATGTGAAATGATACCAGGTAAAATCCTAAATCCCTTATTTATAAAAACAGACAAACCAGGCTAAAAAAGTTTTTTAAAAAAACCCATACCACAGTCCAAAAGCCATTCCAAGTAACACTTTTAAATACTTATTGCATGTTTCTATGACTGCAGAAGACGAAATTCTTGAAAATATTTAATACAGCATCCTGAACAAAACCCACAGATGCTCAGTATCAAGCAGCTTTTAAAAAGAACCAAACTTCAAAAACAAGAATTAATCTCTATTGACAAAAGTGAGGAGTTGACATCCTCAAGGAAATATGTTCAGCTGACCATCTCCCCCATCCTCTTCTTCCTTAGGAGCCAAGGAAGCACTCACTGGATTTAGGGAAAGAACAAATTCTCCAAGAGAACCTGTGGTTTCACTGAATCAGACACTACAGAGGCAACAGCAAATGCAATCTTTGGTATCAGAACAATATGTTACAGGAGAGTAATTAATGTCTTCATCCTGCAGTTATTGACCACCCCTCGTTTCCCTCCTTTCACTTTTAGAGAGGAAAGAGCACAAGCTGCATTCCAGGGTATCCCAGGTGTCACAAAGGAGGCAGCCACAAAACACTGAGCTATTCCCTGGTATTTTTCCTCTCTAAAACACTCTGAGTGTGCTTCTATATCAAGGCACAGTCACTGCTTCTTAGAGCTGCAGCTTGGCATCACTCAGGAGCCCAGCAATGGTGCTCGTGGTTGGGATCTGTGTGGTCTAGGGAAGCTCTGCTTCCTCGGAAATGTGGCATCAAACAGAGTTTATTTAGAGCCCAAGTCTCTTGGGCACACTATGTAAGTTTATTGTTTATCCCTTGCTGGGGAAGTCTTCTGAGGTCAAGGTAAGAAGCAGGAGGTGATATTTGATATGAATGTTCCAGCACACGTTATGTGGTCCATGGCTGCAGCAGCCCCACGAGCACTCTGCTGGTGGTCCGTGGAGATCTGGCCAATGGAAGGTGCTGGCTTTCCCTGTTTCCAGCTGCTATATCATATTTGATGTATTTTTAGCCTAACTTAATATTTTCCTAATATTCCTTTTCCATGTAAGCAATTAGTGTGGTTACCAGGGATGGCAGCAGAAGTGGTGTTTGGCTGCCAGGGGGAGAAGAGGTGGTCCTTCAGCTGGGCACGGGAGGAGAAGCACAAAGTCCTTAGGAGGTGGGGGAAACCCACCCAAGAGGTCTTAACACCTTCATTTCTCCATTCACTTAAGTGAACAACTTAATTGTTCTTTTTTCAGAAAATTCTGCTGACATATTAATTAATATCACTGAGGAGAAAAGAACCAACAAGTTGTACTTTTTAGCCTTACAAAAGAGACAAACGAAGTATAAATGGGTTTTAAAAATATGTGGCATTTCTGACCTTGAGTTTTGCAATTCATACACTTCTTTAAGATTTTAGCACCTGGAGGTAAAGTACAAAATCCTGCAGTTAATTCACCAATCTAAAAAGCAGAAAAATGTCTTCCAAAATAGATCTGGCCATGACCTAGCAGAATTGTGCTATTTTAATGTTCATTTTTGAAAAAAAAATGGAGAAGTTTCTAGTACTTAAATAAATTACCCTACTAGCCTCCACTGCCTTAATTCATGCTTACTTACTTTCATCTTGCCTTTGACTAATCAAAAGAGACTCATCAAATCAGTTGGAGACAAGTTGAATAATACTATATTAAATAGTGAACATTTGATGAACAAAGAAAAGCTCCTTTGTATACTTTTAAAATTTTCATTCTAATTTAATTATCCATGAAACTACACTGACTTCAGTTTGCTCATGAAGATCCAGCTGAGAGCAGTCAGTCTCTAATCATGCAAGCACAGTTTACATTACCTTTAAAGGAAAAAAAAAATTCAAATGTTGAGAAGTTACAAATTAAAGTTATTCAGCTTCTGAATTCTGCTAACAATGATGATCATGAGTGAGTGACTCTTATTTAGGAAAACAGTCCCTGGAGACAGGGATTTCATGTATTAAAAGGTGTCCTTGCCTCCCTTAGAAATGCAGCAGAGTTCAGGCTCCTTGCATCTCTCACCTCCTCCAAGTAAGATGCGTATTTTTTACAATTCTCAAGAGCTTTTGCCTGATGCCAGGAAAACACCAAATCCCTTATTGGCTTTAGATGTCTGTAAGATTTCGGTAGAGCAGTCTTTCTGAATCTCTTTCCAAGACTTTGCAACTGAGGGCCCTCCTAAACCTCAGCTTAAGAAGGATTTAGAGAGACCAAATTTGCTCATCAATGGCTGACAGAATGAAACACAAAATTGCATGAAACGGAATGGAAAATCACTTCCATGTATGAGGGTTTTCCTCCCTTCTCTTCCCAGAAGCTTAATAATCATCTGGTGGTTGCTGTTCTTCCATCACTTTGACAGGGAGCAGACCATAAAGCTTAAGAATTAAGCAACAAAAATAATAAGATGGGGTGTTTTTTCTTTCTTTTCAAAATAACCCCACTGACTTGTATATGTGTATCCTGACTGGCAGGAACTTTTTCTGGCATCTGTCCAGACTTAAAGGAAAGTAAGAAGTATAAATATGACTTTAGAAGTACATGAAGAATTTTTTCTCCTTTTTTCCCTCTCCTTTCCTATAAAGGCATTATCTACAAAGGTAAGTGTGGCATAACACAAGTCTTGAAACCTCAGCCCATTAAGATAGAAGGAAATGCAAACTGCATGGAAAGCTGTTTTCAGGGACATACTGTGCAACCATGAGCCTGCTTTGTATGTTCAGGAAATTCTCAGGAGTTTTCTTAATGAAAAAAAAAAATTACTATAAAAAGATTTGCTGTAAATATCTCACAAGCAATGACAAAGTACCTTATAAAATATAACTATTCATAAACAGTCTAGCCTCTGGAACTGAAAAACACTGACACTTTCTATTAAAAGGTGCTTAGTCACGGTTCACTAAATATTTACAACGAATCATTTATTCTCTAATTTCATTGACTTTAGTGTCATTAGCAAAAGTCAAGAAAACTTCCTGCATGAGTGTGAATGGCTTGTGTATGTAAACCACAGCTCCCAAAATCTTTTTTATGGAAGCAGAAAGATCTCCACATTACACAAGGAGGTCTTCCTCTTCTGTAGAAAACTATCTGCTTAAACTTCCATTAGAAGAAAGTATTCAAATGAATTGGAACCAGAAGGCACAAGAGTAAATGAACATCATATCTTACAGGGTAAAAGGGAAAATAAAAAAAAAAAAAACAGTTCCCCAAGTTCTCCAGCTCCTGATTTCTATCAGCAAGTTTTCCAGCCAAATCTGGCATCCCTTCTCTTTTTCTCTAAGCCCAGCCAAGGAAAAAGAAGCTCAAGCAAGGAGGGTGAAGGAAAAGTGCATTATGCAGCATTACAGAGCTCATGTTATCACAAAGCAGTGTCAAGATTTGGG
This sequence comes from Haemorhous mexicanus, assembly GCF_027477595.1. NCBI lineage: Eukaryota > Metazoa > Chordata > Aves > Passeriformes > Fringillidae > Haemorhous > Haemorhous mexicanus. Next base: position 113,059,102 of record NC_082343.1, on the reverse strand, counting down.
CTATTGGTATTGCAGACACTTCACCAAATGACAGCAGGAGGTTTTCTGCTCTTGTTTGGGTGAAGATGGAATGGGAGACTTAGGGTTTGTTTTCTAGGAGTCTGATTGAGCTGCTGATCAAGCAAGGGAAGCTCAAAGGCTTTGTAGGGAAATTGGGTGCTTATAAAAACACACATATCTGCCAAAAATTGCAAGATTTAATACCATCAGAAGTAGACAACCTCCCACACTCTGCACTGACAAACCCATGATTCTTTTATGGGCTTGTCAAAGACATCAGACTGCAAAATGCCATGGTTTATCTTTACAGTGGAGGCTTACACTGAAACTGCCTAATAAATAGAGTTATGTGAACACCTATACCCGAATGGAGCCTCTTTATCAAGGAGTTACTTCTCTTAACCCTCAAGCCTTTCCATGGTTTGATATAATAAATTTGTATGGTAATGGCAAGGTTGCTGCTCTCCTCTTGCTGACACCATTTAGAAACACAAAATCATTTAGGGCGGAAAGATTGAGTCCAACCATTAACCCAACACTGCCAAGCCCACCACTAAACCATGTCCCCAGGTGCCACATCCACACATCTTTTAAACCCCCCAGGGATGGTGATTCAATCACTGCCCATGGCAGCCTGTTGCAATGCTGGACAACTGTTTCTGTGAAGATTTTTTTCCTTAAGATCCAATCTAAACCTCCCCCAACACAAGTTGAGGTCCTTTCTTCTTGTTCTATCACTCACATGGGAGAAGAGATCAACTCTCACCTGACTTCAAGCTCCTTTCACAGGGAGTTGCAGAGAGAAAGAAGCTCTTTAAGCCTCCTTTTCTCCAGGCTGAGCCCCTTTCCCATCTCCCTCAGGTGCTCCTCATCAGACCTGTGCTCCAGACCTCTCCCCAGCTCCATTCCCCTCCCTGGACACACCCTCAATGTCTGTCTTGCCACGAGGGGTCCAGAACTGAATGCTGGATTCCAGGTGCGGCCTCACCAGTGCCCAGCACAGGGGACAGTCACTGCCCTGGCCCTGTTGCCACACCATGGCTGATACAGGCCAGGTGCCTTTGGCCTTCTTGGCCACCTGGGCACACCTGGGTCAAGTTCAGCTGCTGTCACCAGCACCCCCAGGTCCTTTTCCACTGGGCACTTTCCAGCCACTCTTCCCCTGCTCTGCAGCACTGTGGGGGGTTGTTGTGACCCAAGTGCAGGACGTGACATTTGGCCTTGCTGAACTTCACATAATTGGCCTCAGCCTGTCTATCCAGCTGGTCCAGATTCCTCTGTAGATTCTTCCTGCCCTCCAGAAGATCAACAGTCCCGTACAACTTCAGCTGTCTGCAAACTTGCTGGCTGTGCACTCGATCTCCTTGCCAACATTATTGATAATATTGAAACTGTTCATGTGAGACCAAATAAAAACCCCTGCACCATGAATTTGAGGCCTTCATACTTATCCTTCCTCTTTTTACGGTAACACGGATAAGACAGAAACACAAGCAAGAATCACAAACACTTCTAGCTAACAGTCTGGTAAAGGCAGAAGTTTCACATGAAGTACATCAACCCATACTCACAGGTAGCATTTTTTGAGCTCTACTTCATAAAGACATGTTTGACCACAAAGGTTAAGCAGATGAAGAGGCCACCACTGCTTCTCTGTTAAACTATTCCATCGACTATCTCACTGTTAAAAATATGCTTTGGTTTTACTATTAATTTACCTTGCTTCAGTTTCTAATCAGTATCTATCCTACCTGTGTGAGACTATGTGACTCATCAAGAGGTTTAGTCAATGTAGCCACTGGAATCCTGACAGCAACTCAGTTAACCAATATGGGTAGGGTCAATACCAGAGTTAAATGATCAGATCTTTAACCTGCACAAACTCCAAAAGGATTTTAGACATTTAAAGTATGACACTGTTTTTGAACCCTTTTTCTGTGAGATTACAGACCTGAACTTTCCATGTTAATGGTGGCCAAGCACCTTCTGAAATTCTATTTTATAAAACACACAGTGAAAGAATAAAAAGAAATTATGTATGATTTGGATTCATTCCAGTCACTGTTTTCACAATACCCCTCTATTCCCAAAAGCCAGACAGGAGTATTTAGATTAAAACAGAGACAGTTCACACGAGTCCACCCATCAAACGATCAAGATCTGCTACTGCCCCTACCATTATTTTTGATTCAAAATAAATCTCATGTAATTAGACTGTTCCTTATACTTTAAGCTACTACACTCAACAAAAACTAACAGCATTTAGTCTTTACTGTCCTTACAGATGATTTTAATTCTGAATTTCTTAGTATAATAAAACAAGCAGGGGCACTTTGCTTGGGAAAACACCACATAGGAAATATGGTTATATGACTTCAGATGGCTTTTCACCAACTAAAAAAACCACAAGAGAACTGCAGGTGAGATTGATTAATGAGCAAGCACAATTAATATATAATCACATCCCTGTATTTCTATTGCATTCTTATATTCCAATTAATGGAACATCCACACAGGTAAGACAGAAAACCCAAAGGAAAGATTGGCATAGATTATCATGTCAACTGTGGGGAACCCTGAAATTTCAGTTCAATAAAAGAATGTTTTGAATCACCAATTAAAGCTCTCATATATAAGGCTTTCTAAAAAAAAAAAAAAAAATCACTACAGATTGCTTTTGCAGAAAATGAAGCCTATTATACTAGGTTTTAGCTGATATAGCAATAGTTCTAAAAATTTTTTCTTTACTTCCTATTTCTTTCAAACTCAGCTGTCATATATTTTAAGTTCCCTTTCCTAAATTGTGTCAACTATTCTTAACATTGAGGGTACCCCTTTAAGTCAGTCACTTCAGATACTACAGATCCTATCTCAGTGCTTGCAGTCTAAGATGAATGAGTTTCTACAACTCAAAAAATAGACTCAGTTTGAAAATATATCAAAAATATACCTCCACTGCAACTTCAATCCATGCACGTATAAATCCAGTGATATTAAAATATGTATTAACTTGCTGTAGTCAAACATTGAGTGTTAGATGTTTGTACACTTGGAAACTTGGAAAAACTGGAACAGCGGTATTAATCTAGATTCAAAAATGCAGAATCACAGAAATTATCATTAAACATTGCCAAAAATATACTTTACTAAAATGAACACAGGGGAGGAAAAAAAAGCTGTCTCAATTATTGAAGTTTTGCAATTATTATTGTGGTTTCTCATGTTTATCAGGAACAAGGCAGGCATGAGCTCCAAGTATCACACAGACCTTTACAACAGGCAAAATCAAATCAGGTTAGATGAGGATACAAAGGGGACTGTTTTAGCTCCTCTCTTGACTTGGTTTTCATCCAGCTGTACACTCCAAAGTCCTTTAATCTCTTAACTAACTGTCTCATTAGCATCTCTACAGAGATCCAGGGTGTTTAGGATATCTGGGAGGCTTTCATGTGCTATGAGTTGAAAAGCTTGATATGAGAAACCAACAAGCCCTAACAAAGTAAACCTTGGCACAAAATAATGTATCATTTTGAGTTTATAACATATGAGCACCTTGTTCCCATGCCTGGCACTGCAAAACGTTGTAAAAGAACCATCCCAACTTGCTGACCAAAGCCATAAAGAACAGATATTCAATACAGAGTGTAAATGCCTATAATCACATCACCAGAGGAAACACACTGACAACCCACAGGCCTGAGCTCTGCTGGAGTACCAGGGAGGAGCAGGCACTGTTATAAAGCTTCACAGCAAATATGATTCAGGGGAGATGTTAAAAGTTCTTGATAAACTTTTTTTAAAGCCCTCAGTGAAGAACACCATAAGTTCAGATGCCCTGAAGAGCATCTGTGTGTGGCTGGTCTTTACTCAGCACAAGAAGCTCCCCCTGATCCTCTCAGCTTTCTGAAGACTGCTAAGATTATTCAAAATGTTTGTTTTGCTTTAAAATACAACCTTTGCAAAGAGAAGCTCATGTGGTGTCACACATGTTCATTTGTAGAATGCTCATTGCTAAAATAAATGAGCTGTAACATGATTTTTAGGCAATGGTATCACTGGGGGTGAGACAACAGAGTCTGTGCTGCCCTCTCAGGAAATGCAACAGAAAATTTGTAGTTTGGGAAAGGAAGTGGGAAATGCCACTGGAAAGACCTCTGTGTCTGCCAGCCAGAGCTACAGGCTGCAATCCTGTCACTAAAATACCCCCTTGCACTGCTGGGACTCAGACACCATTCTCAGAAGAAAATCAATCAGCCAGCAGGGCTCACACTGCCTGCAAGGATTAAACTTTTCGAAATCAGCTTTCAGGCAAAGCAAAACTCGTCATCTTTTTTTTTCCATTTTCCTTTCATATTTCAATCTTCTCTTTTCACCTGAAAAAATGTTCAGAAATGTTCAGAAATTTAATTGTTTTCATAAGCACCTACTCCACAAATCCAATTACATGGCATATGGTGAAAAAAAAACCAAACATGAAAATGCCACTATAAATGCTCCAAACCTTTTTATGATCATTAAGAGGTTTACACCCTGACTAGGACAAAAACCAGTTTTTTCCTTACTACATTTAAATTTTTCCAACCTAAAGGACTTTAGTAAAGAGTAATTACTGAGGAATAGAGTAATCAGAATAAAACTGCCTTCAAATATCAAACTGCTGAAATGGCAAGTGACTAGATATCTACTACAAGTTTTGCCCTATTATCTTATATTCTGGAAAAAGTCACTAAAATTTTAGAAAAAGCTGTTTGAAGATGTTACAGAAGCATATTCCTTTTGTAATACAGTTACTACTGATTAATTGTTAATAAGAGACTCTTGAGAGATAACTACCTTAAATGGGAAAGAAAAGAAAAAGTACAAAAAACCAAGAGGTTCCTACTCATAAGACTAAACCTGATGAAAGACCTTTAGAAATGCCTCAAACCCGAGACTTTACACCTTCTCCTATAACCTGGCCTAGAAAATTTCCTTTTGGCCACCAACAGCACGGACAATATTGAGTTGCCATGTCACTGGAGGACAAGCCACAGAGGTCACCCACCCAAAATGTATGCAAGGACCACAGGGTGACAACAGGCAGCCCCAGTGCCTGCCCATTTTGCATACCCTGCCTGCTTCCCCTGCCTCATATCCCACATCCTAAGCTGCAGGCTGGCAGGCACCTGGGAGAACTCTTCACAAGGGTGACAAAGGGCTTTAAATTCACCCATGTCAGGTGGATATCCTCAAAATTTGGATAGTGTTTTTAAATAATAAAATTACTATATCCTTCCTGGCCTTTCCTACAACAACAGCAATGCAAAAAATGGAGCGGCTCCTTCCCCAGCCCTCACCATCAAATTTGAAAAGGGAAACTGTCAAGGGGGGGAAAGGCACAAGTTTTGCTTACTCTGCTTCAGCATAGATTTAATGAAGAAAAATGACCACTTCATGGTGTCACTTCTCAATCTCTACATATTCTTAAAACTCCCTGAAGCTCTAAAGCAAGGCCAGAGGAGGCCATGGAGATGATTAAAGGGATGGAACCTCTTTCCTATTAATGGACAGGCTGAGAGAGTTTGGGTTGTTAGCATGGAGAAGGGAAGGCTCCATGGTGACCTCAGAGCACCTTCCAGTACCTAAAGGGGGTACAAGAGAGCTGGGAAGGGACTCTGGAAAAAGGATGGAGTGACAGGACAAGGGGGAATGGCATCAAACTGAAAAAGAGCAGGTTTAGATATGAAGGAGAAATTCTTCCCTGTGAGGGTGGTGAGGACCTGACACAGGTTACCCAGAGAAGCTGTGGCTGCTCCATCCCTGGAAGTGTCCAAGGCCAGGTTGGATGGGGCTTGGAGCAACCTGGAATAGTGGAAGGTGTACCTGCCCACCAGGGACAAGATGATTTTTAAGTTCATCTTTTATTCTCTTCATCCAACTCTGCTTACACAGCTAAGGGACAAGACAACTTTGAGTGTCCATGCACGATAAAAGAAAAATTATTATCTCCTTCCACCCTTACATACATCAGTGAAATTTACTATTAGGAGCCCTAATGAGTGATTACAAATTATTCTTCATACCTAGCTGGAAAAATGACATAACAATCTTCTGCAATCTTAAACATGTCTGCTAGTGAAGTAGCTGATTTTTAACTGTTCTGTAACTTCTGAATTTACTTCCTTGCTCCTGAGAAGACAAAAAAAAATAAAATCACTGCTATAAAGATGCAGAATTGTATCTTCCTTCAGTCAATAATGCACAGGGCAACAGTGTAGTTAGTAAGAAATCTGCTTTTAATCAGCTTGATTGAAGAACTTCTGTAAATAAAGTATGTTATTAGTTCTTACTTCGAGGGCTCTAAGTAGAAGTTGCCAAAAATAGTTTTCATGGTGGCAAATTCTGTCAGCTCTCACACATTTTACTGAAAAATATATAGTATTTTGTTAACTTCCTTGCAAAAACAAAACGTGGCAAAGTGTCACGCTTTGTTACACAGTCAAAGAATCGGTTTCCAAACCATTCAGGAAATCAAAGAAAGGTTGAATTTTATTTTACTTCAGGTCATTTGGGTCAGAGAGCAAATAATAATTTAGTAATAACAACAATTAAATGAATGTATTTGTTTCATGTTATCAAGTAACTTTCTTACTTGGCCTCTATTGGCCTTTCCTTTTTATATTTGCCTTCAGAGAAGCTGTAAAATCTCTCACAAATGAGACTTCTCCTTGGCAGAAGTACACACTAGAGATGATATCTATCACTTCCTAACCAGCCTAATTTTTAAAAATTTTCTCTGTAAGCTGAAGGTTTGGAAGAACATTCATTTGAGCTTGATAATCAGAACTTACTAGGAATTAGAAATATTTGTAGAAATTAATTTGAAAAACTGCACTTAAAAAACCCCAACTATTCAATGCTAAAAATGTTGTAAATCTAAATAAATATGAAGATTTGTTTGTCTGTGGTTTTACTTTTAAATAATAAACTGTACAGGCCTGTTAGATGTTTAACCCTGTGCTAAGCTTTGCTTCCCTTACCAAGAACGACCTGGTTAGCATAAATTCAGTTCTTGGTATACTTAAACTAATTTTACATTTTTAGCAAAAACCAAATGTTCTAAACCAAATGAAAAAAAGGAGAGCAAACTCACATATCCAAGTATGCACTTTCAATCTACTCTAAAATCAGATTTCTATAAACAAAAGTCTTGATGTAAAGCATTTCTATAAAATGGATGAGAACGAAATTGGTGGGTTTTGCAGAGCATAGCAGAACTGGAAACTAAAAATATTATTTTAGGTGGTGAAAACAAAACTTTTTGCATATGTAAGTGAATTATGGTGGGTTTTCCTGTTGCCTGTAATTTAGCTTCAGTAATGAACAGCTTTTTGGGTCTTTTTGCGTTGTGCTTCTTTTTCCCTGGGGATGAGGGGATTTCAGCATTTCTTAGAAGTCAACTGAGAGTTTGAAAATTATCTGAAAAATACAAATTATCTGAAAAACAACTACTGATAAATTAATCTATTCCTTTTCAGCACAGAAGCTATGGAAATGCTCTGTAGAAAACCAAGCCAAGCGTGTCTTTATTACAAACCTTCATCCTACGTTTAATGGTTTGATTTCCCCAGATTTCAAAAGCTCAAAGTACACTGCACAGAACTTTCAGTTATTTCAACTGAACCAGCCTATGAATGAACTATTATGAATTCTGCAGAATTCATCATTTTTAAATGATGCTACTATTCTTATTTTTATATTGCCCATCTGTCATTATAGAGAAGGGTTTTTTTTAATTCACAATTCTTTGTAGCTACTACCTCTTACTGAAAAGACTATGTATTGAAAATAATTTCTTTCCTGTTCTATAAAAGAGTAGGAAATAGTAATGATTGTATCTAATATTTCAATTGCAGTTTTTTTAACAGGATAATCACTTATTAGAAGTGAGCAATAGTAAAAGTACTGTAAAATTAAATTAAATTATTATTTAACAATCATGTAAAAATAAGGAAAACAGAATAAATTACTAGCAACATCATTTTTCTTTTGCCAAATATTGACCATGCAAAACCAACAAGATTTTAGTGGCCTTTTTCACACTCTTATTTTCAGCAAAAGAGTTGGAGATGCATAATTGCTCATGAGAACAGAAGAACTCAGCAGACCCCTCTCAACAGGTCAACTGATCACTGGCAATAGAACTGCACACATTGCACTGCTGGTCATGAGAGGCACAAGCACTGGCCAAAGGCAATTCACTCCACCCCCACAGTTGCATCTTATAAGCTCCTTCACTGCAAATTCCTACTGGTACTTGATAAATAGCACAGATTTACAAATCAAAGGGGGAGGTTCTGTGACATCTCCAAGACTGGAGCACCCTTGATGGAAAAGTTCACATACTAGATGCAGTAAAAAGGTTAACTGAAAGTCAGATTCAATTTCCTTTTCTGATGAAGACATTATTTTAAAGAACACAGAAAGCCATTAAGGTTCAAAAAACCAATCAATAATCAACATACTATTTTGTAAACAGACGAAATAAAAATAAATCATAATTGTGAACAATGAAATTTGGGAATGATATCACAGGTGCGATTTACTACAGAGGAGACATTTCAAGGTTCCTCAAAAACATTGTGTCTACCCCCAGCTTCAAGAATTATCATTTCTCAAATAACATTTCCAATGCTATCATTTTAGATCCATCTGCTCTGCTCATTTTTACCTCAGAGTGTATTTAAATTTAAATGTATCTCAATATTTTCTTTAAAGTGACATTTTAAAGTTTACTTCTCTAAGTAAACTTTTGTTGAGAACCATGTAATCACCCAAAGCAAACCCATACTTAGAGAGATGTGTTGGTTGTACTCTTGGTGGTGCATTGGTTGCCTGAAAATGACTCTGGGTATCCCCAGCAATGGGTGACCATTCCAAATTTCAAAGTGGCAATGGTTTTGTGTTAAACTTTACCTGAGCAGCAAAGCCCTTACAGAGCTAAAAGTGTTATCTGTGCACAGATTAGAGCTAATCTCCCCTTTCTTCCTCTGTTAATGTCTTTTAAACTGACAGTTACTAAGGCTGCTGATTTCTGTGCAGTGAAGCAAGTTTTCCCCAGACAAAATTCAGAAGCCATTGCAAGACTGCCAAGGAGTCATGTTTTGAAGGGCATTTTCATTAAACCACACAGATGCTAAAAGTATTAATTAAATAATTTCCAGTAGAGGTAAAATTATTGAAAAACCCATAAAAATACAAAATATTGTTTGAGAGTACTTATCCTGATCAAATGCCAACATGCATCAAAATACAAAATTTCCAAGCTTGTCCACAACCATCCTTATTGATTCTGATTGCTACAAGGGTGGCAACAAATTACTCTGCTGAAGCTCTCACACATCAGCCATCTCAGATCTATTTCCATATCTGGAGCAAATCACTGCTGTGAAAGCAGAACTCCTCCCAAGCAGGGAAAGCAGCAAAGCTGGAACAGTGGCAGGGTAGGAAGCAAAGCCAGGGTCTTAGGGGAGGGTCATAAAGAAAGTGCTGGTGAGCTGTTCCAGGCACACAACCATAGCCAGAGCAGCACAGGAGCCCCAGCTCTGAGAGCTGCCCTAAAGAGCCTGTGAGATTTAGTTCACAGATGTAGATTTGAAGCAATTTTTCATAATTCTTTATGGTAACTCTTTATTTGTTAGAAGTTCATCTTGTAGATGCAGATCCATAAAACTTGTGGCAGCCTGAAGGAATGAAAAATATTAGAGCATCAAAAATTTTAAAGGGGGAAAGGGAGAAAAGAAGGATAGAAGTCTGTTGCTCACATTCCTGATCCCAGACTGATAAACTCAGAACAGTTCTTCAAGGATATCTTTATCCTCAGCACATAATCTGCATCACTCATCATGTATCATCACCCAGAGAAGGCCTGAAGAACTTAAACACTCAAAAGCTTCTCATTTGTAATCAGCTGTATATCTGTAATAAATCACTTCTCCATACAAATCCTCCTTCACCTAAATCAACCTCTATAAGTACTCGATGATCACTCAAGTCACCTAATTTGTTTCAATCAAAATTATGGAAATGGGCCATGTGACTAATTAGTAAGGCTATTAGGGGATGCAAAAAGCCCCCCAAGTCAGTATAAAATCACAAACTGTTCCTAAGACTCCTTTTACATTCCTGCTATGTAACATTCTCTTTTATTTTTCTCCTTCAGTAATGTTCTGATTAAAACCATCACTGCTACAAAGCAGATGAAAGTGATTCCCATCTTGTCAGCTCTAGTGCCCAGCAGTATCTGTTGCCATAAAGATCTTCTCAGACATCCAGAGAAAAATCCAGTATTTGGACTTTTCCAAGTGCTACCCCATCTCCTTAGCACAATTAAAATATGATTAAAATATGTCAATGATCTTAGTTACTATTAGTAAGACAGTGTAGCTGCATAATCTCCACCTCCCAGCACACCATGCCAGAATGCAAAACCTTAGTTACAACCACCCTGTATGAAAGAGAATTTCAATGTTCAGTAATAAAAGTAAATATTATGTCTCTTAATCACACTTTGAGGTCTTCTGTAAGTTATAAAGCATGAGTGTCTCAGACCATCTAATTTTTAAGCAGTGCTTTTCATATAAGTTACTTTAGAGATACAGACAAACTGTGACAAGCACAGCTGAAAGATTTAGTCAAAACTACAAAAATCACCAGCAATGCTGACACATGGACACCTACTCGAGGAGAGATAAATGCTCAGGTTAAGAGACATCTTAACCTGAGATCTGAAGCACACAATTTCTACTTTATTTGAAAATCCTAGTAGGGAAAATATTTTAAAGATCAAGATCAGGGACTGAATCTCTTCCTTCCCATGGGAATATGGCCTTCTTTTACTTGTTCCACCTTGTCCTTTGCCACTAATTATCTCAGTGTATCAATTACCACCTGTGTAAGGCTGCAGCCTGGTCACCATGGGAAGTTGGGTGCAGGGTCAGCAGCCTGCACTTGGGGACATCAGTGACAAAGTTGGAAGTGCTGGGTTAGAGGTTGGACTTGGGGATTTAAAGGTCTTTTCCAAGCTAAAAGATTCTGGGATTTCTGCTCCTGCACTCCAGTACCAAACCACAAGCCGTGCTCAGGGGTGTTCACCAGTGAGATGTTTGGAGGAGGGAGAGTTGGGCAGGGAGATTGGCTCATTTGCCTTTTAGAACTGAGGAAGACAGGACCCTATCTCACCTAATGTAATCACAAATCAAATTACAATTTGGTTTCAAACGTTCCAACAAGGCTCTGATGTAACTATAGAAACGCTGCTGTGCTTTAAAGGTTTCTCTCATTTTTGCTGTTATTATACCAGGTACTCATTTAAGCCAAGAAGAATTACTTGCTATGAAAAATGATCCTGAAACTCCCATTTATGATCAGGTATCTGGGTAAAAGTTACAAGTAACTAAAAAGATGGGAATGAAAAAGGGATGTCTATAGTTGCTATTTCTATGAAAAAAAAAAAAAAAAGGGCAAAGGTTTGGGGTTTTTTTGCTTTTTTTTCTCCAAACCCTCAGGCATCAGACCACACAAAGACATTTTAACTGGTCAAAGCTCAGAAATTTAAAGAGGAAGTCCTCTGGACCAAAGAAAACAGCACTCCTTCCAGAAGAAACGATGGTGGGTCTAACTGAGGTCCTTAAAGCTGAGACCCTTTCTAAGATACAAGAATAAAATATATTTCAGAATTTAGAGATAAGTTTATTGACTTCACAGAATGCTTTGTATTTAATGAGTAGGGACCAACACAGGACCCTTAAAAAACCCTAAAAAACTGTGGTTAATTCCCCTACAGATTAGCACTCATCAGATTGTGCCAAGAATAAACACATTTCTGAACCTACCCATTTGAATAGGACAAAAGTCATACCACAGATCACAGAACATATGCACAAATAAGGTCCACTTTGAGATCACCATGACTTGGTAGATCCCAGCTTAAGATTCCCTGAGAAAAAGTAATTATATATAAGTTTTTTTATAATTACATTCCCTAAAAAGAAGCAATTTCTCTCTTAGGAACAAAACCAGTATGTGGGATCAGATTTGCTTCAATACTAAAAACCATGTGAATATAACATAATTTGGGATAATCAGTTTTCAGTCACTGCAACAATTCTTATCTTTACAAAGAGAGAAGTAGGGGTCAGCTTTGTGCCTAAACTGAAGGCAGACCCTGACCAAATCAGATGAGCTGAGTTGTAGGATCACAACACCTCATTGGCAAATACAGGGACTCAAATTTTAACACCTAATCCAAGTAAAGGGTCACTGACAGGATCACACATCTGGCAAACTGCTGCAGTTCTGCCTTATCTGTAATTATGGGAAAAAATCCATTTTTCATATGCATTACCTTGAATAATAACTGATATTCACACATTAATCTAAAATACACACATCCTATTAAAATACCACTTTTCTCTGACAGAAATCTAAATATGAGCTATGCAACTAATTGGCAATTATAATTAGGAGTAGAGAATATATTATGTAAACAGTACTAGAGTTTCTGCTGAGTTAGTGTAAATCTTTCTTTTGAAGCAGTGACATGATAAAACAATCAGAGTATAAGATGACTTAAACCTTGTCAAATAGAACCTAACACAACAGGAATGCCACATCAACAGTAAAGTTTGTTTTGCTATATTTGAGTATATTTAATTTTTAATTTTTCTTCTAAACTAGGGCATATACCAATTTACTGAAACATACAGTTAGTTATTTCTTTAAAGTATCAATTAACAGCTATTCCTTTCACACAGGAGGAGCACTGCCATTTTTAAAAGATGTTTCTAACTCAAGATCTAACTTGAGTTGTCAGTCTACAGAATTCAAGAATGTCTGGCTTTCGGCATTCAAGTCTGAGCACAAATTAACATAATTCAAAGAGCAGCCAAAACACAGCTGTTCTGAAATTAATCTCCCAAAAATCTATATTTTTATATTTGACCATCTGAAAGGTCATGAAAATTGCATTAACAAAACTTCCTGAAAAGGCAGCAAAAACATTTTGTCAAAACCAGCTCTAAGGCTGGTACTGCAAATACCTGCTTGATACTAAACATGGTTTTCACTTTTATGGAAAACCACTATTGACATTAACTACTATCAAGAAGATTTTATGGGTCCTTTTCATTATTTATATTCTTTTTGTGATTAATTATTATTCTCTTTAATTAAAGCATTCCTTATGTTCTATTTCTAACAAACTGTTACAACACCTTTTATTTAAAATTATTTACATCTCAGTAGCATGCATATATGTATTTGCATAGACATACAGACTCACATACATAGATTATCTTGTGATAGAGAACATACTTTAAAAAAATGAGAGCTTTTTTAATTTTAATCATTTTGGGACAACAATAAGGGTTTAATGCACCAGAATCAGAAGGTTCATTGAAAAAGCAAATTCAACACAAAACTGTCAAGTTTAAGTCTAAAATATTATTTTTGGTAGCAGAGTTCTTTGATAGGCAGAAGATGCAAAGAATGCATGCACTGTCTCAGGGACATGGATACAGAAACACTATTTTATCAGTGTTTAGTGGTGATGTGGGTAATAAAACTATGATGGAAATGAGACACTACCTAACCCTATTCCCAGTTTATCCCTTCCTATATAAAACACTTTGGAACATAGAATTGTTACCTCCAAGAAAGTACTCAGGGAAACTTTTCAAAAAAGTGACTTTATCAAAGTTCTGTAACTCACTCAAGGGAGAACTGTATCTTCCTCTACTTCTTAAAGAGAAAAAATAACAAAATCACTAATCCTTTGATCTTGTACAGACAGCAAATATTCATTGAACACAGAGTATTTCCTGGACCTGAGATGAAGTGCCATTCATAGTCTGAATGTGAAACTAATATTGAATTGACCTGCACATTTAAAAAAAGACATATAATTTTTTTAAATTAGAATATTTTGTATTTTATTACAGTAAGGTAATTCACAACCTCACAGAGTAACTGTCATATGCTTTATCTTAACTCCTGACTGAATTGTAATCATGCACATGACCATTTCAACACCTTCACTACTTGCTACTTGTATATTTAAATATAATTATGCCATAAAAACTACGACATTTACTGGTAGATCCCAAAATACAACAAAAAGGTCATATGTTCGGATAAACTATTTACACAGAACTTGCACTGAAATGCAAATATCCCACCCCTGGGAGTGTCCAAGGCCAGGCTGCATGGGGCCTTGGAGCAACCTGGTCCAGTGGAAGATGTCCCTGCTCAAGGCAGGGGGTTGGACAAAATGATCTCTAAGGTCCATTTCAACTCAAGCCATCCTACAATGTTCACCTGAAATCAAAGCAGGAAGGCTGGATCCAAAAGCCAACAGCTTCACACAACTCAACACTACAAACAAAAAAGTAAATAACCCCTGAGGCTGCAAGATGAGGGGAAAAAAGTGCTCCCAGCAGCCAGCACAGCATAATGACAGGAACAGAACTCAATGTCATCACTGAGATTGGAAGTGTAACTGTATTTCCTCTGTTCATTGGAAAATGATTTTGCAACATTTGAAATGGTTCTATAGTTATAATTTGAGTTCTAGGAAGAACTGAACTTTAAAAAACCTGTTTTAAGTCAGAATTCCTTTGATTTTAAGTTTATATTAATTACACTTAACATCAATGAAAGGCTAGATCAAAAGCTCCAGGATCAACAACTGGCTGCAGCTAAAATCAAAAGTAGCAATTAATTAAATTAGCAAACCATGGCACATATTATGATTTAAGTTACCAAATTCATCAGCCTCCACAAAGGAGCTGCCACATTACAAGGACATATTTATGCAGAGGGTTAAACCACGTGATCATTTTGGATACTTTCCAGGTTTATAATCTAAACTAATTATGTAGTTTAATTAATTACTTGGAATGAGTAAAAGCAAAACTTCTGCTATTTCTGAAATGTTGCAATACAGAAATATTAAAAGGTGGAGGGTTTTTTGTAAACTAGGAAAACCGGAATGACTGGTTGTTTTCAGAGCACTACATCCAAAGAGCAGTATGGTATTATCTGTGGCAGGACCACATTCACCATTCAAGTGGCAAAGAAACTACACATATCTATTTTAATCAAATGATGAAAAGTATTAAACATTGCTATAGCTGGATAAATAATTCACAATACAGGATATTTCGGGAACAAATAGAACTGGCATGCCAATATTAACAAGAATTGTAACACTGATTTTCTGCCTTCTACAACCTTTTATTACCTCTACAGGTAAGATTATAGTTAATTACCTATCCTGTGTAACATTTATAAGGAATAGTTAACTGGATAGACACAATATGATACAAGAACTGTTTAAAATCACTCCATAGGGGTAGCATGAAAATACAATGATGAGGTTATCCCTGCAAGTAACTCTATTTGTCCCAAAGTCTGATTATCCCAGACAATGCTGCCAAAGGTGTGAAGTCAACACAATTTGGATTTGCTGCCACCCCCTCTGCAGCTTTCCTGTGTGCAGAGACACAGTTACCAGTCTGTCTTCAGAAGGACTCCTACCATTCTAAAAATACTGTCCCACAGCTGTTTAAAATTTATTTTTTTAGACCATAGCACCACTGTTTGGTTGTTTCCAATTTCTGAAACCACAAATAGTAAAAGTGTACTCAGTCTACTGCAAACATAAATAGCAAATGCACGCTTCAGCACTTTTAAAAGGATATGGAAATTGGCAACAAAAATGCAGTTCATGTTGAAAATTTACGAGGGCCCTGCCATATTTCTTCAGAAATACAATCAGGTAAAAATTAGGAAGATCTCTACCAGCTGGGTGGCATTTTTGTGTTTTCTTTACTTATATTTTTTTTTTAAACTGAAAGACTTTCATTATGCAACTTCTGGCACTTGATAAAATAGAGCATGGTACCTTTGCTCAAACCACAGCTTCTTTGGTTATGTTTAGCATTACACAAACATCTTTCACCTTAGATATCCTCTTGCATTAGTGTGTTTCATTTCAAATACTCTAAGGCACATTACCTTTGGACAAAATTATTTTAATGGCGATCAGCAAATGAGATGGACAAATTATTCTTTCCCTCCCCCTATTTTCACAGGTCATTTCAAAATAATCCAACCCTTCACAATTCTACTTTTGCATATTTGAAGCTTTATGCACATATTTCTATTAAAAGCTAAAGCAGTCTGAAAATATCATATTTTCACATGGATTTATTTCAAGAAACACAGGACATAATGACAAAGTTTCATCTAGTTTAAGGTAACAGTAGACATGTTAGCAAATGTGATTACACTTTTTTTCAGTGAACATCAAAAGTCTGGAAACCTGAAGGAAATGTCAATATTTTTTCGCCTGAAGTACACTTCTTGAAAGAATTCTGGATCCCAAGGAATTTGATGGGAGTTTAAAGTCACTGGAGCTGAGATTTCAGCCCTGGCCTGTGTAAATTCAAGTGAGCTCACTAAGAAAAATATCTATTTCAAGTGGTATTTGTGAACTATTTTATCCTGACATAAATGCAACTAAAAGTAGAAACAGGTAATAATTCCTTTTGATCAAATATGGTCCACAGCGAGAGACTGTTTCTATCAGCGGCTTAACACTAGAAACCTGAACCTTCCCATGCAAAGGCCTTACCAAAAAAATTAATAATAATAATAGTCATAATAATAAATCAGTAGCCCATGAGTTCACATCATTTTTTTAATGTGGAAATGTTTTATAAAGGATAAAAGATGGAGAGAAAAAATACTTTCTCTTTTCTTTCCCTTGCAGCTAAAAAAAAGCTGGAACTACATACAACTTTTTTTGGGATATATACAACTCAGTTTGGGATTAATTTCTTTTTGTACAGAGGTAACTTATAACAAGCTATATTAACCACACAGTTTGGAGGCACCATGGGCATATATTTACTTTTACATATATTTATAAAATAGAAATAATATTATGTATTTATAAAATATAAACAATATTCTATATTATATACAAATAAATATATTTACATATATTTCTATGCAAAACCTCTATTTATATTTACTTTTTTTTCACAACAGTTCCACATGGTCCTGTAGTTTTGTCTGCCTTGATATTTTGTGTATTTTCTTATAACCCTGAGTGAATCACAGACATAGATGTACATATATATGCATGATTTTATCATGTACATTACAAAAAAAAAAAAAAACAAGCTGAAGATAAGAAAAACCCAGCCAGTCCATGAAATAAAAATTTTTCCAACAGGCCATGACACTCTGGATGAAAACTACATATTAAATACTATCTTAGATACATTTTTGCTGTTGACTTGGTGAAATTTTTATTTCCCGTTTACTAGATCTGAAATACTGCATGCTTCTGTCAGTAGGATACTGCAATTAAAGCAGACGCAGGATGACTTTTTCCAGCCCCAAAAAACCTGGAAATGGGTAAGTGCTCTTGTACTGAATTCCCCACTGCTGTAGGACACAAGAATTCCCAGGCTTGGATATGAAGGCTCAGTAGGGAACAGCAGCAAAATTGGGATCTTGAGCCTGTGAAGGCTCCTGGCTACAGCCATGGGGGCAGCTCACAACCCTTACTTTGAGAAGGCACCACAGCAATTTTCTACTCTTGGTTTAAATCAATTTAAAATGAAATCACCAATTGGCACTTATGTCTGTTATTTAGCCTGAAGATCTTTAATATTAGGAGAGCCTTATACAGTTTATTTTATTTTTTAGTGTCAAATTATGAAGGCTAGTTTGCTGGTTTTCTTAAAACTATCTAATCTTTTCCACCAAAAATTATCTCCTGCATAAAATAAATTAAATTACAGAACCTTTTTTTAACAATTAGGAATAAGCTGGTGTACACATCACACTGCATTTCTATAGAACTACCTGTAGTATTAGCAATTTCTTTGCTTGGAGGTGCAGCAGGCACACTTGGCAATTGCTTTGCTTCAGAATCATTGTGTTACACATGTATTTTTCACTGGATATTATGCTTTGTGATGGAAAAGTTTCCCAACTGCTCATTAGAAGAAAAATATTAGTTTAAAATTTAAACTGTTTGCAAAGTATAATTTTAACTAGGAAAACTCCTGCTGTAAATATAGAACTGGAATACTGTGATGTGGTTAACTGCACCTGCCACCCAAAAGCGTTTTGCAATAATATGCACAGACTTTAAAGGAAAAAAAATTATTTGAGAGATGCAAATAATAGCAGGAGTACTAATAAACATTTGATTGCATTTATTTAAAGGAATAATTTCATTTTCTTTTTAAATATTTCCTCCATCAAGCTTGCTAATATCTCCCTGTTCCGAATTTAAGTGCCTTTTGCACTTACATTAAGAACAATATTTAAATAGCTGGTTTTCTTGAAGGTCATCTTCAGGGCTAAGGCACACAAAAGTAAGTTTAACACAGAATCAATGGTTTGCTCATCCATGAATGAGATTAAAGGATGAACTGCATTTGTAAACCACAACCTTGTATATTATAAAAAAAAAAATTGAGATAGTAAAAGTTACAGCCTAAGCCCACCGAACCCAGAGAGATGTTTGATCCTGCTAAGCATAATGTACTAAACAACAAAATGTTAAAGTTCTATAATCTGTATTTAAATAAATCATACACTCTGCACAGTGCAAAAATTTATATAACTCACACGATACAATATGAAGTTACATGTAGGAAGCATCAAACCTTTATCTTAACTACAAAAATATTATTTAGAAGAAATAATGCAGCAGAAGAGTAAAGAGGTGAGATGCCCCTTGAAATATTACAGAGCAAGGAAAATGTTTCAAGTCTGCCTTATTTCTTTGTGGGAAGTTGGGGAGAAAATATGTTGTTGAACCACTGCAACCATTGGCTTTCCTAGTCCATTTTTCTTGGGGGGGGGGGGGGGGTGGTTCTTAATGAAAAACTATTTTTTTAAAAAAACTTCAGTCTTGTTTGATTGTTTTTCTCTTTGTTTTTTAAGAAGGAAAATATTTAATTCAATTACTTTCTTCAAATCACCCTGAGCAATTAAAAAAAAAGTTAAGAGAAATCCTAATTTGCATAGGAATAGTCAGACATTTGTCTTCTACAAATACACCTGTTAAAAACCAGGAATTGGTCTTTTTTCTGGATGCAGTATCTCAGCAATATTTACAGTTTAAGAAAGTAAGCTGTATAGTTTTCCTTGAACCCTTTTCAAAATTTCCTGAGCAGATTCTTGAGATGCAGCAGGACAGTTCTGCAGCTAAATCTAAAAAAGCTGAATAAATGAAATTCATACATTGCACTGAAGAGTTCTTTGGTGCTGAACATATGCGTAACTCCTACATAAAAAATTATTTCCTTAATTTGATGCACTTGAGTGTGCATTCCCTGTATTCATGATGTATGACAGGAAACAGCACTGCCACTAACAACAGGCAGCAGGCATGGATTTCCTAATTTCAACAAGATGCTATCCTAAAAATGAAAAAGCTCTTCCTCACTAGCAAACTCAGACGCAGAACAATTTGGGCTCCAGTCCTTCGAAGCCAGCACAGGTGTGTAACGTGGAAATAAGGAGAAGCCTGTTAGAATTTACTGGCACAGCTCCAAGGGTTGAAGTTCAGCTTGTTCTTAGGGACAAACCCCTGCTGGCTCATCCCATTTTGCTCAATTTGAGCCATGCAAGCTCACCCACCCTCTCAAATAGGAACTTCTTTTGCACGTAACATTTGGTCCATGCCAGGGCTCAGGGTACAAATCTTGTGGAACAGTGTCTCTCTTCCCACCTGCATAAAGCCACCATGTCCATGACTGGGCTCTTTGAGTGCTACCACAACACAAACAAATAAAACTACACACAAAAACTACATTAAACAACATTCACAGTCACAAAAGCCTGCATTCATAACTTTGGAAATGTAAATCTGAAGATGGGCTGCTTGTGTTAAGATGACATGTATATTTTCCTCTTTGAATGCTCTCTGTATCAGTTGGTCAACAAGGCCCTGATGCCATGCCATTGTCTTCCCATCTTGGTTTTGCCCCCCTTATCCAGCAAAGTGTGGTCCTTACCCCACCAATCCATGCCTCACCCTTTTGAGGCACTCTCCAGCTTTCACTAATAATCACTTACAGAAAAAAAGAAAAAAAAAAAAAAAAGAAAAAAAAAAAAAAAAAAAAAAAAAAACTGTAAGAATCCAGGGTTGAGCCAAAATCCTGGGTTATTCCTTCACGTCATGGAGGGAAGCATGTTCTACCGAAAACAATTTATTTCGGTCCAGCAACTTAATATATGGTCTTTATGTGCTAGGGTCTATACATCCTTTAGCACAGTCCCATTCTTCATACAGCAGATGTCTTCCCTCACTTTCTTTTAATATTGTCTCTGTTTTAATCAAGGTAACCACTTTAACTTCCCTCCCTGGTCCTGAAACACCAAGAGGTGTCACATAGAGACTCTCTGAGCTGCCAGAAAAAGCCACTGTAACACCCCAAGAGCCTCAAGCTCAAGAACCTCCAGAGGGATCAAACACTGAGCACTGCACTGCCCAGCTGAAACCCTTCCACTGGGTGGGTGCAATCAGCTGCTGTTCAGGACATCTCTTCATATGGGAAATATCAACTCAAATGTTTGGCAGAGCTACTGTACCAGAGGAACCACAGCAGGTCAAGGGACCTTAATTCAGGCAACAGTGCTGATCCAAGTCTTCCAGACACCATGGCTGGGTTATTTACACAAACACATGGATGTGTTCCTGCTGTTCTAGATCATTAAAGAAACAATAAGTCTCTTAAGTGAGGTTGAATCACATATTTTTTAGGTCAGTAAGAACATGCTAGAATATCCAATGTGAATGACAAGAAACATTTCACAGGATGAAGCAAAATTAATGTTTGACTGATTTTCTTGGTTTTTTTAATCATAGGCATCTTTCTGCCACACAGGAGACAGTGCCATGGAGACATAGAATAAATGCAATAGCAGAAACACTCCAAAATAAGTATTTTGTTAAAATGTTGGTACAGTCAGCCAGCTGGTGGGTTTGTTGCTTTCTTGAGGGTGGTAGAAATTGCAGGGCATATTTAATGCCTAATGCACTGCTAAAGTATAGATCAGTTCTAATCAAGCAGAAGTTAGTATTTAAAAACAAAAAAAATGAGAAGAGTGAAAAAGACATGCAATCATTTAACTACACTATTTCTGCCCGTTTTCACAAAACACTTAGAAAAATGCCTAGACAAGGTATGACAATATTTTGTATTCTTTAAAAGTCACGGCTTTAATGTAGCAAATGTTAAGTAAACTCTACTTTGACTGAATATTAGGAATGATGTAATCTATACTAAAATCTGTACTCAACTAATTCCTCATGCATTTACTCATTTCTTATTTCTTCTCACTTACACTAGAGTTGTTCTTTCAGTAATGAAGTAACACATCTTCCATTTCCCTTTTCCTATTTGTCTTTACAAATTCTATTTAAAAAATATTTTTTCCTATTGGGCATATAGAGCTTATGTAAGTCAGAACTTCTGCAAAACTGAGCTTCTGAACTCATACTTTCAAAGATCTGTTAAAAAATATGTTGCTCTAAGACCAAAGTCTTATTTATATGAGTTTGTGGCTTAACTGACAAGTATTTTTCTGTGACAAGTAAGGGCAGACAGTTTGTATCTTAAACACCATAATCCAGTTTTCAAACCATGTAGACGTCTGGAAGGGAATCAGTCAGTAAAGTAAATTATATTATATCCCACTGACAGTCCAGATACAATCCATGAGATTCATTACTTCTACCCAACACAAAAGAAAAAAAAAAAAGATGGGAGAGGTGTGGGAGGGTCAAAAATATTTGCAGCTCACTAGATTGCTTAATCAAAGTAAACAGACTTCTATTTTTAAAAACACAAACAGCAGTTAGTTCTTGGTTTAAATGCAAAGGTGGGATATAAGCAATAACTTGCTGCATTTTTATGTGAGGCCATAGGCTAACTGTTTCTGTTTTACAAGCCGCCAGCAGTTTGACCCCTCTAATTTGCTATAAAACAGCAAAACAGCACCTCAAAAATTATATTTTTTTATTAGGATGAATATTTTCATTCTGCATTTCTTTTACATGATTTTGTATAGGATTTATTCAGAACAGATTTTTCCAAATCTTAGATAGTGGTCTCTCACCCATGACAGTCTTCATTGATGTAGTAGCCAAGATGTACCGATAATTACAGTCAAAGCTGCAATTTAACCTTTTTCTTTCAAAAGGAACATCTGAGAAGGAACATTTCTGCATGAATTAGAATGTGAAGCTAAACAGTACTTTCTTTTCCTTCAGGATTTTCTTCAGCTAACAACCCAAACTGGACATTTTCAAATCGGATTTCACCTTTCCCATAAGTGGTTTCATATGAATGAAGACAAATTCACTTATTTTAATCTTTTTTTTTTAAATAGGAATTATGAACACAGTATAATTCCATTAGTTTATTCATAATGTTTATTTTTAAAATAAAGCCAAGCTAAACTTTGTGCATACAGAACATTACTTATCTTCTATAAGATGCAGTCAGTGCCTTCTCTCAGTTGAAATGAGAAACCAAGAAAATGTCATTTTTAATTATAATAGTTGACTGAATTTCCACATTAAGGTCAAACGAGAAACTGAAAATGAGGCACTAAATATGTAGCATTAATTTTTTGTCTTAACTATACTCTGATTCCAGTCTATCAGTAATGTATTGGAAATTACTAATGCTGTTGCATTTTATAAAACTACTCATAGTTCAGAAGTTTTACAAATAGATAATTTTCCACTGAGCTTTACTTTTTTCCCTGAAAAAGCCCCCGCAGCCATCATTTCAGTTTGGTAGTTTTCGTATTTGTGCAGCAATGGGGAAAAGTTTCTTTGTTTTGACTGAAACAGGGAAGTGAGGACCTGGGTACAACAGGGTATGTCTTTGGAGCTCGTAGCTCCTTCACAAACGCTGTGAGCATCGCAGCACTTTCAGCAGTGAAACTGAAATTTATTTCCATAACACACAAAAATGTTCCGTTTTTGTGAAAGCAGGAGAAACCTCTTTACAAACCTGGTAGCTACAACTGTAAAAATATTTTAAGTTGATGCAGAAGAGAACATGTTTTTATTCCGTAGGCTTGTATTATGGAAAGCTTAAATACAGATTATCTCATTCAGTAACTCCCCACTTTACAGTAGTAGCAATTCATTCTAATTGCTTGGGTAGCACACTCAGGAAAAAGAGTATTTTTCCTTTTCACTGAATAATGTTTCATGTTCGGTTAAATGCAGGAAGTTACACCACCGTTGGAATGTGATTGTCTGCAACGGCAGAGTTACTTCGTATTCATAGGTTTGTGTTTAGCTAAATATTAAAATGCTGGCCACTCAGCAGCACATCTCAAAATATCTCTAACTCCTAACTAGCTAAACTAAAAAGACATCTATCGTGCCTCAATCAGAATTGTTTTCAACCGTGCATAATCATTTTTCACAGAAATTTTCAGCCTCCTGCATGGAGTGGATTATAGCAAATGTAATTCACACATGCTGTTTCTTATTCAGAGGAAAACACAGACTTAGGATGTGGAGAATTTCTAGCCAAATCTTCATTCAGCTCCAAGATCCACGGACGCCACTGTAATTGAGAGACATTCACGACCAGATAGCTGTAGACTTCATTTTTGTTTAAAATAATACCTCTTCTACACAAGCTCCAAGCAAAACATTAATGTTATTTAACTTCTAGCAAGCTGCCTTGAGCTGAACTTACAACAGATTACAGGTTCTTGGTTTAATTCTATTCGGAAAAGGACACTGCTTAAAGCCATATATTTATACTCACATCTAGATCATGTGAATGTGCGGCTGCTTTTCAGACTACTTTAAAATTACGTGTAACTTATAACATTCTTCTTTAGGAATTTGACTTGCCTGGCAGTTCACAATGGAAAATGAACTATTCCTCCCATACCTCAAAATGCACACTTTACTCTGAAAGTTGTTTGAGCTCACCGTGCCCAGACTAAAAATGCCTACTCATAGCACCCAGCCTCTCAGAAACTCCAGAGGAGGAACCCACTGCCCAAAAAGCAGCTTTATTGCCCTCAGATTTCAAAGAAGTCCTGATTTAGTTCTGCTGTTCTGACATTCAGCTTCATATCAAAAATCATTATTTCAAAAGCCATGTTTAAAATTTTATAATAACAAGGAAAACAGTGTTTGTATTTATCACATTAAAACATGTAAAGTATAATAAACGGCCCCAGGAAATATTAAAAGATGCAGACCTGAACAGTGATTTTTTTTTCTAGGGCGCTTCATCTATATTAGATGCTTATTTTAGTTTTTAAAATATTATTTATTTCTTATTATTTATACCACTAGCCTACTTAAAAAAAAAAAAAAAAAAACAAAAAAAACCAACCCAAAAACCTAATTAAAGCATAAGAATAAAATTATTTCCAAGGTGATCTTATTTTAAGATTAACTCTAAAATAACAGAGCTGCTTCCTCAGCTATTTCATACACACTCCTGTGCTGCTTCTCACTGCACCAAAGGACACTCCCCCAAACAGCTGCAGCTGCCTGGAGTCACTTCAATCCTTTGCTTTCTGATTTGAAAAATTTACACAACTATTTACCAAGTTCAATATTAGAACTTTAACAAACTTTTGTTACTATATTGTGATTGGAAAATGCGCCTAGAGAATCACATTTTAAATTATTTTATTCATTCATCCTGTTTATGATATTCCACCCATAGCATCTTTATAAAATTTTATTTGCTAAATTTATTTCTAATTTCAATTAGCCATGCCACTTTCTTTATAACTTTAAAGCAACAGAACACACATTAAGCTGCTGTTTAGATGCCAGAACAAGGCAATATGTATTAGGCAGTGACTTCTGTCCAGTTATATTTGGAATAACAGAAGGATCCTGCCTCTCAGAATCCACAACAAAACCAGCCTAATACCCTAACAGTGCTTTCAGATATTCAGCTTCATATATTCCAATAAAACAGTATTTAGAGTAACTCTACTCCTTTCAGCAACAGAACCAACAGCTTTTGACCCACAGTACCCATGCAATAGCATTTAATACTTGGAATTCTGTAAGAATAACCTAAGATGGCATCAATTTCTGTGAGTAGGAAGGGTGAGAACGGGTGAATGATGATGGAAGGATCAGAGAGTCCACATCTCTCCTTCATGACAACATTAGTAGAAAATGAAAAATAGGCTGCTTAAGTACTAATTTTCCACAAAAATATTTTCCTGCTGTAATAAAAATAATATAAAATTTCTTTTCTGAATTTTAGCATTATGTCTAAGGTAGCGGTAGCTCATACTACCCTATAATCTTGGCAAATGTTCCAGCATATGTTTGAATTTGATTTATTAAAAATTATTTCATGGGTAGTTTGCTGAGATAAATTCAATGAAGTCAAATCACTGAAAATTCCACATTGCTTAAACACTGAAATTCCAAGGAGTTACTCCAAGAAGGAGCCTTTTTTCCCAGTAATTTTAAGCGTCCAATAATTCCCTACAACTTACTAAATTCTGACACTAATTAATATATAATTTCACAGTTAAGTAACAGAAAGAAAAGCTACATCTTAATGCAGATTGACTATCTCATAATAGTCACTAAACATTTTTCTCCTCCATGAGCTACAAAAGCAAAGTTGCAACTATTACATTTTTTAAGTTGTATCTATATGGACTCTATTCATAATTCACCTTTAAACTATGTTTTTATCATGAAACAAAAAATTTGGTTTTGTTATGAAGCCTCTTTTAAATGCTTTTTATCAACAAATACATGAAACCTAGAAAGTAGCATTTCTGAACTAAACATTATTATTTAAATAAATAGCAAAGGGAAAAACAGTACTTGAAAGCAAGGAATAAAACAGTACTTGAAAAACCAGTTTCTTCTTTTGCACCTCTTAAGAGAGTTAAGCTGTAAAAATACCTACAGATATAATAAAGTAGCTAAAAATGTATTTAAAGTTATTTTCCACTGCGATCAGCAACTTTAAAAGTGAAAATAAATTACATTATCACGTGACAGGCCAGCATGAGACATGTAGTTTTAATATTGATTTGAAATGGCCATTTTCAAGGAACAGTTGAAATAACAGGGGCGAAACGTTCAATGTTTAAAGTAAGTACTGCTAGAAATGGCAAAAAAAGTGTCAATGGAAATTCAGCCACCACACAGTCTCTTCATTTTCCAACATCAATATACTGAAGAGAAGGTCTCAACTTCAATACTCACATTCAAAAATTATGTTAACAGCCCAGAAACCTATGCATTTTAAATTTCTGTATTTGTTAAATTTGTTTTACTTTCTCAGCAGTACATTGCCCAGACAGGAAAATAGAATTGGTAACCTCTCGGTACTTTAATTTATGATGCCACAATTCAAATCACAGCACGTAAGATTTCACATAGTCAGCACTGAAGTAAGATCTGCAGACACTAAATGAAACATGTATTTAAAGAGAAAAGGAAAAAAGAGATACCATGCACAAGGTAAACTCTTAAAATTAAATGAAAAATACATGCTGTTATAAGTCAGACTAAAGGCATTAATTACAGTATGTTTGACTATGAAACACACTACCCAATGATTTTTAAATTGTAGCATCTCAAAAGAAATTTGAGTTAACAACAACAGAGCAGCTTTTAGAGGGAGCCAGTACTCTATAGAGAATAAAACCACCAAAAAAAAAATCTTTATTCTTCACAGTGGTCTCTTGTCTTCCAGTGTCACACTAGCTCATTAAATTTATTCTATCTTTGCCTCTAATAATTTTCTTTCCTCTGATGATTCCACACCAGTAAGATAATACTATTCCCAATCCATGCCACCATGGATGTGTGGGACATTCTGGCAGGGGGGTACAAACTGGTTCCAAACCACCTCCTACCAAATCTAAGAATATTTACTTTCAAACCACAGTTGGATAAAAAAGATCTCTGAATAGGTACCACAAGTCCAGAATTCCATCATTTCTCCACAAACACACATGCCATGAAGGGTCAGGTTCTCAGTTCAGTACTGAGGACTTATGTCCCTGGTGGCACCTTGGTCGAGCTCTACAGGATCAGGGAACAGAGCAATCCTTAACAGCCTCTGAAGCCTGACCCCCATTCTGTGGACGCATGGCAAATCCCTGGGATGCAAAACCCATCCAGGTGGCTGCAGTCCAGGCTCCAACTCCTCCCTGAACTCCATGAGAGCACTCTTGAAACAAATGGGCATTATTAACAAAATAGTCTGTTCTACATTGAACTTTTATCTGGAATAGAGGGCCAGAATTCAGGTGTCTCTTCCTAAACCTGTTTGTAGGTAGAAGACAGTTGGGAGACAGATGCCCACCTTCCAGAACAGGCATTTTTGAGCACATGATAAGGAAGTGAAGCTAAGTATGCTATAAACCATCAAACTAAATACCATTAGAGCACAATTTGAGTAGGAAGGGACCTCCGATCATCATTCAGTGTAAATTTCCACAGGGGATGATAAAGTATGTAACTTACCAAAAAAAGACCAAGAAGTCTTCAAAAGCTTATTGGACTTTTTGCTGTCTGAGCCTTAGGTAGATTTCAGTGTCCAAATCTCAGTTCAGGCTGATTAAATTCTAATACTGAGCTTAATTTTTCATTAATGAAATCCATAAGTTCAGATACATTGAAATTTCCCTTTTTCTGCCTTAAGCATTCTCTATGAAGGCCATTAATGGAAACCTTCTTACTTGCACACTCGGGTGTCTTGCCATTGCAAATAAACATCAACTATAAAGCCAGCTGCAATTTGAAATGCTCTACCTTCATTTCTAATAGAGCATAGCAACAACTTGTATATTCCAAAATCCATCTGTCTTTATCCCTACTAGCAAACCATATGCAGTTCATTATCCACCTAAACTCCTTATGTTATTCTGGTTGGTTCTGTTCATCCAAGTTTTACAAGTGCTGATGAAACCACTGTACATTTCTATCACTTCAAAGCATCACAAGTATTGCAGCTTTTCAGCAACAATTTACACTCACCTTCATATCCAAATTTCCTTTAATTGACTCCTACACTGTAACTATGCTCATGTAAAAATTTGCTACTCATTTCCTTCTGCTCAATACCTTCCTTCTGCCCTATTCTGTCTCCAGTACTTCATTTTTTATCACTTCCTTCCCTAGTCCATTCTCACCTCACAATTTCCATGACAACTCCTACACAATACCCTAAAGTTCAAACTGTCTGTTCATGAAAATAATTTTTAAAATTTTATTTGGAAGGCCAAGTACAGATGATTCAGCAAGACTTAGAAATTGCAATCTCCTCCCCATGGAATGTTACACTTCCTGTGAATGGCAGCCTTACTCAGATACTTCCTCTTTGGTTTTATCACCTGTTTTGGACAATTTTTACTAGCTAACTATTTAAAATAAAACTATGTGAGTAACAGTAATAAATCACCAAAGCTGTAAGACAGAATACTCCATGAAAATCATGATAGTATCCAAGACTTTTTACTTTCTTTTAACTTTATTCTGGTGCTTAAAACGAATAGAAAAGGATGATCCTCACCGTAACAAAGAGTCTCATGTATAAAAACACCCCAACATATGCTAAACTGAAAGCCCTACATCATATACCATCCTACCAAAAATGTCAAAGTGTTTAGAAAAGGCAATATATCTGTCTTCTGGGGAAAACTGGGTAATTCAAACACCAGACCATCCACATCCACCCTAGCAGGGAATGCAGCATGCAGGCAAGTCAAAGTCTTTTCAGACTGGTTTTTAGACCACAGATCTACAAGCGGGGAAAAAAATGTATTTAAAATACCAATCTGATCTACTGCTGTCCTAAACAGCAGTGCAACATTTTTCTGAACCCTGCTAATCACTTGAAAAGCATGGTTGATAAAAAGATGCTACAAAAAGATGAATGGAAACCGTACTGCCCACCATACAACTTAACATCATTCCTCTGTACTTTAACAAATTTAGGCATGACAAGAACACACTGCAAGAAACTTTATAAACCTAAAAAACTGAACCTCTGTAAATCAGAAAAAGGTCAATATAATGAGATCATTTAACGACAGGAAGAGATTTCAATCAGTAATGCTATGTATAAATGAGCAGCATGGCTCAGGGTGACAGTATCTGGCCACTCAACAATCACCCAAGTACAGGGGAGTTTAGAAGCATGTAAAGTATTTCCTACAACAACCTAAAAGCTTTCTGGCCACACACAGGCTGTGTGGCAAAAAAATAAAAATATTAAGAAAAATAGTCTAAAAATTTAAGCAAATGGAAGTTTATAAATGTGTTTTATTAAAAAATCCTAATTGATAACATTCATGAGCCTGAAATATGAGTAGAAAAAGCCATCTAGGAAAGTGACATTAACATCAGGGGGGCATAAACTATTTCTCACTTTTTATTGAGATCTTCACTGAAAGTACTGGAATCTTATAATGAAATTTAATTACAAGTGAAATTAAAATCTGTAGTTATTATATGCATTCTAACTATATGTCAGGCAGATCAAGCTCAAAGTGCATTGAAATAAAGCTACACAGGTAGAAGTACCAGATACAGAATATACATAGTTGAAAATCTGTTACATGAGAGACCTAAAAGAGCCTCTCCAAGAATTTTTTTCTATTAGAGTAAGAACACAAAGACTTAAAGCAATCAAAAAATCAGAATAGTTGGTGTTGGAAGGGAGCTTTCAGCCATGGAATCATAGAATGGTTTGAAATGGAAGGGATCTTAAAGGTCATCTTTTTCCAGTCCCACTGCCACAGGACACCTTTTACTAGAGCAGGTTACTCCAAGTCCCAACACTTCCAGGGATAGGACATCCAGAAATTCTCTGAACAACCTGTGCCAGGGCCTCACCACCCTCATCATATAAATCTTCTCCCTTATATCCAATCAAAATGTTCTTCCTTATATCCAGTCAAAATCTTTTTCAGTTTAAAAACACTACCCCTTGAGCTATCACAAAAGGCCCTACTGAAGTCTGTTCTCACCTTCCTTATTAGTCCCCCATAAATACTGAAAGGCCACAAATAAGGTTTCTCTGGAGTTTTCTCTTCTCCAGGTTGAACACTCCCAACTCTCTCAGCCTGTCTTGAAAGGAGAGGTTCTCCAGCCCTTTGAGCATCTTGGTGGCCTTGTCTGGAATTGCTCCAACAGGTCCATGTCTGTGCTGAGGAGCCCAGAGTTGGACACAGCACTCTAGGTGGAGTGGAGAGGCAGAATCTCCTCCCTCACCCTCCTGCCCATGCTGCTCTTGGAGCAGCCCAGGATACACTTGGCCTTCCAGGCTGAGGGGCTACAGCAGCAAGCTCAAACAAGAACAAAGGCAAACAGAGGCTTAGGATAATATAGAACAGGAAACACCATAAAAGATGACAGACTGGTAGATGAGAATAATTGTAAAAGAGGCAGATTTGTTAATATCAAGAACCAATCACATCTTGTTACCTGCCTAATTACTTTCAGCAGTGGCCTGCAGGCATTACAGCTAAAACAATAAAAGAAATAGAAATTCCCTAAGAGTTATGCTTAGAAAGATGCATGCTCCTCACATTTTTTGCTGTTTTCTAGCACTTCAAAAGACATATTTTCTTTTGGGCTGCACATCTTGGAAGATTTCTGTTTCACGAGACACTTCTGTTCCTCCATCTACATTTCTTTCTTTATGCAGAAATAAGGTTCTTGGAGAACCACAATTTCATGGACTGCCGTGATCACACTTTAACTTCCTTCATATTCATAGGATGCCAAGCACTTAATGGCCAATATTGTATAGCAATCATTATTTCTCCAATGTTAAAATCTATGTATTACATCAAATACAAACCCCTATGTGACAGGAGCAAAAAAGTAAAATTGAAGGGTAGCATGAAGATACTAGAGATTAAATTATCTTATACATACTACAACTAAACAAGAAGTCTTTAGCAAACTCTAATTCTAACATACACTATACATGCCTGCTAGAATATATAATCATATTCTTCAGCTATTTTTAATGCATAAATTAAGAACTCAAATTTTGTTATAGTTTTACATAGTACTATGAAACAAAATACATCCATATTATATACATTGGATACTATTTGTTTCCGAAATATGGTACTGTAAGTATACTACAAAATGCAAAGCTGGAATTTACTAATACTTTAACTGCACATATGCAGACAACTTCTTTTTCTTTGTTGAGACTTACAGTTTGAAAGTTAGGACTATATTTATTTTCTTCTCCATCCATATATATTTCCTATAACAATATTACCCTAACTATATGCAAGCGGATAATTTTATTTATATTTTAAGCCCATAAAAATATGTTTCTAGTTTAGAATTGGTTTTTTAATACACAGAAATGTCTTGTATTACCTGCAGTACACATTAAAATACACCAAAAATTCACTTCTACTATTATGGCTCACATATGGTTTTCTGGATTGGCCAAGCCCCTCAGAAAGTGTGTAAAGATACCCTGTTTTTGTTAGCATTGTCTCTATACCTGTAAGTGTTAATAAAAATTAAGCTACAATGAAAAAATCTTTTTACCTTCACAGGACAGCCCTCAATAAAACCACTAGAAATGCAGGTGTCACAAAAGATATCAACATTTAAAAAATACTATGAATATTTAGCTTTCACCCATGAAACATTAATGATTGAAAATGGGGAGCATTTCCTGTCTAATGTTTTACAGAAGCACATTTGCCATAATTCATTTTTTACTTGTCATTTTCTCAAGTCTGACAATGCTGATTCATTTAATTAAAAAAAAAAAACCCAAAACACCAATCAAGACTGTTAAGTACTGATTTTTGCTTCAAGCAGGTATTCATACTCATCCTCACTTTGTGGTAAACTTGCTGAAAATAAAAACTATTATTTCAGATCACTTAAGTGTTTGCTTGATTAAATACTTAATCAAAACCATCTCCAGTCTTCCCAAACATGCCAGAGAACTTCCTATTACTGTATAATACTCCCTGTCATGGAGTGTAGTATTTCTGTCACAGAGGAGGCTACACATTAAAAACTAAATATTACCATGCAATTCATCAGCAAGACTCATTTCACATCTTGAGAAGGAGACCTTTTAGGAAAGAAAAATCTCTTACTTCAGGATATTGTCTCTGTCTTAAAATTCACCAAACACACAATTTGATCAAAGAGGTCTTTCCCTCAGCTATTGACCAACATATTCCTGTGTTCAGCATCTGAAAGGGAAAAACTAACAACCTGTGGTGTACTATTATCCACTTAAACTCCAGCCTAGAAACAGGCAACTTTACTATAAAAATAAAAGTAGCACTCTTGATTATCTCAGACTAGCAGAATGAACAGAAAGCTTGAAAGTGCTTACAGGGTGGTTTCCAAATATCCTGATGAGGACTATTTACAGGTTAGTTAAGACTTTATTGAATGCCAAATTTAAGGAATAGGAAAATGTAAATAACCGAAATGTAGCAATGGTTTTCCACATAATGATCCAAGAATGGAAATTTTGAATAAGCCTTTAAATACCAACATGTTGATATGTATAAAATATAAGGGTCTCTAACAGCCAGTACAAAAAAGAATGGAAAAACGTAATCAAGCTATGCTAAATAAAGCCTCTGAAGTAAGCAAAACAAATTTTACACAGCCTTCAAAGGGAAGCATTGCAAGAAAGGATCTTTTATTCAGACTTTTTCAAATAAACAATGTCTGGTTAGAAAGTTCAATCAAGCTTAAAGTTTTGTAGCAACTCCTCTACAGAATAACTGCACAATATAAACATTTCTAAAGAGTGTGTGATAAGAACTATGATTACAAACAGGAATTTTCATTCAAATATTAAGAACATGGACCATTTATGACAAAACAACAAATCCTCCAAAGCATTCTATCATATATGGAAGGACTGAAGGCTCCTAGCTTACATAAATATCAATTCCGCATCTTCATTTGTGGTTTCCACCTGATACAACACAGCATCTTCATCAGTGATGTGGTAAAGATGTAGCAAATGTTATTTCTTTTATGGTTTTCCCCATTAGAAAGAATCAGGGTTCTGGATTCCAGTTAGCAGAGAATTTGGGACATGCTTTGCCAAACCAGTCTGTCTTTGCAATGTAAGAACTCTGCTGCTTTACAAGAATTTGCTGTGGCCATGGATGGTGATTTCTTGTCAATAGACGCTGAGCAGAGAAAAACAACCAAGCACAACCAAAACTGGAATGAGAACTTGGAAAATTGCTACCAGCACCTCTGGGACTGAAAGAGTAAATTGGTCAGGGGCAGATTTATCTGCACAAGTAGTTCAGTATTAAATACAAGGTATTAAGTATTACCAGAATAAAAGCTAGTTTTCTGAAGAGAGAAAGTGGGAGAAATGACAAGTCAGATAGAAGAAGGGCAGCATTGTTTCTTTAAAAAAGAAAAAAATCCCATTCCCATCATTATTCTTGGTAGCTGTTTCTGGCAAAAGTTCAGTCTGGAAAACTAGAATAAATCCTCACTGTTTGCATGCTATGAGATAATAAGAACAAGTGCATTTCACTGTTTGGCACAACACTTTAATTTTACGTGCCAGATTTGGCAGAACTACATGAAACATGATTCCAGGAACTGAGTGCTTGAAGATAATTCACAAAATCCTTTGAGAGAGGAAATCCACATATCGAGCTTATCAACAGTGTGACTGATCCCATAAATGGCCTTAGCAAAGGCCTGATGTCTGGGTAAATCACTCAGTGAGAAGGAATTATCAGTGCTAAGGAACTGCTCCAGATTTGCAGGGCATCATCCCCACAAAATAAAGCAGCAATTAGTGCCAGCTCATTCTTCACTGCACAGGGATATAAATCACAGTTACAGAGATAACCTTTACTGTATTATTTCCTATTGTTTATGCTCCGTTTTGCAAAACTGATATTCTTTTAACACAGCATAAAAACCCATTTAGAACTTTGGGGTTTTTATCCAAAATAAAAGCAATAAACACACATGTTAATCTCAAGGCAAAAAACTACTGTGTGCATAAATCATGAGCAATTTTGGAATCTTTAGAGCAAAAAATTATCACCTATCAATGATTTAATGCATCTGCATGTAAAAATGAAAGGTCATTCATTACTTCTGAAGTTTTTAAATGGATTTTTTTAAGGATCTTCTACTATTAAAATGAAAGCAAAGAAGTATTGAGACTAAGAACTAATCTTATTTCCATATTCATTAACGGAGATGCCCCAGTAATCAATTTATTCCTTTCTGTTTTAATCATCATTTCTACTGTCAAAGAATGAAGGGGGGAAAAAGCTTATAAAGGTACAAAACTTAGAAACTCATTGCTCATAGCAGTCCAAAGGCCTGACACTCCTGTATTTGGCAGTTTGTTCCTCTTCCATTGTGCATTTTATGCAGCCATTCCTACTAAATGACAAAGCACTTCAAATTCTGTTTTCTTGTAGGTTTTTCTGGCCTCCATACTAAATACTCAGCTGAAAAGAAAACTCTTATTATTTTGCATAAAAACAAGTGTCATCCAACAGAGCAGGAAATAAATGAATTAAATTACTTACTTAAATTTTAGTAATGAAAATTAGAGCTTACATATAAGCACAGAATGGTTTGGGTTGGAAACAACCTTACAGAATCATCAAGTTCCAATCTCCTGCCAAGGGCAGGAACATCTCCCACTAGACCAGGTGAGTGGATGAAGTCTGTAAGAGGCCCTATTTTACTTCCCTAAAAATAAAAATTGGAAAGTTCTGCTGAAAAAAAATCCAACTCGTTTCCAAAAGCTTTTGCTATTTGCATATACTAAACATTTAACCCAGTCAATTAGAAAATTGCCTAATTTCACTGCCTTCAAAGCTAAAGTAAGTGGAATTCTGTGCCATACGAGTGATTAGTGCTAACTTAACTTGCTCAAAATTCAGCCAAATTCCATAAAGTCAACCACTGATAAAACAGCATCTTAAATTTCATTTGGGGAAGTAGATGGGCACTGAACAACTTTATAAAGCATTGGTAAAAGATTTTACTTTGTGCTTACACTGGTAGTTTCTTGTGTGCACATGAGGTTTAAGGAACAGGTTAAAAAGATACATTTTCTTATGCTAATTGCATTTTGAAAATAAACACTGAGCTTTAGAGCATTACAGGTATTTTTAAGGAATTTATACAATAAGAAGGTAATAAAAACATATCCTAAATATAAAGTATTAAGCTCATTTTCTTGGCTTACTGCCAGCATCCTCCAATTTTTAAAAACATTACTCAAGTGCTGATGCAATTTGCATAATTTAAAATATAAGATGACCCACAGATCTACTCTGAGAGTCATACTGTCATTTCTTCACATAGCCCAAAAACACTGAATAGCTCTCAGCAAACTTTCATCAATAGTTGTCAGAGTATATTCCTCTGGATTTAGCCTGCTCAGTGTGACCCTGATGACCTTTTCATTGTAAAAAAAAAAAAAAAAAAAAAAGAGAAATAGTCATATCTACGTTAACAAGACTAGGAAGTTATGCACTTACTCTGCTCAAAGCAGGTGGGTATGAGTCAGTTCTGGTTCAGAAAACACTCCCAAACATTAGCACACAGAGTCAGTACCAGGATATTACACTCATGGAAAAGTGACATAATTTGACTGGGATTCTGCAACTCATCAGCCACTGATGCAGGACAAAGAAAAATTGATTTTTTTTTTTTTTTTTTTTTTTGGTCCCACTCAAGTTCTGGTTGCTTTATTTATCACACACCAAACATACTAACTACAGTTTCTAGACTGTCTTACAGAAATAACAGATAAAACCCACCCAAAGATCATGGAATTTTTATAACCATTACAAGCCATGCTGTATAAGCAGGAAGAGGAGACCTACAGAATTAAAGGGCTTGCTACAAGCTACTCCTCAAATTTTAGATAGGTTCAAACAGCAGCTGGGTAAACTCACTGAAGAAACATTCACTGACAGCTACTAAAAACAAAGACAGCTCTAGCTCAGGAAGCCTGAACTACACATAGCAAGAGGTTAGGAAAGCAGCCTGTGGAAGTATCCCTATATTTTTTCCCCTTTTCTTCAGGACCTTCCTTGAGGTCCACCGTTAGCCAGTACTAGAGATGATAACAGTTTAAATGAAGCTTTGGTCTGATCCCAGTACAAAGTTTAACAGTGTAGATGCTTCAGGAATAAGGCTTTAAACTTCTAATTCTACCTTTTAAAGTAGGATTAAAATCTATCATTAAAGTATAATTTTTTCCTCACAAGGTATAAGCTAGCTGACAGGCTTTCCCAAAATTGTGTACTTTGTCACTACTGTTTTAGGGTTTTTAGTGATATTTCTAAACAGGAATAAGTCAGTGTTTGATTTAGCTTAGTGTACTTAAAGCTCATTTATCATCATGTTTTGTCTTGTAATTTAGTCCCTGCCTTGTACTTATAGTCTTTTTAAAATAAATTGTGAAAGCACCAAAGCCAAGTCTTAAACCTGATTTGCATACATTTTCCAATTTTGTGGAGTATGCAATTTCATTAATACAGATCAAATTTGGAGTTCAGATTTGAAGCTTTTTGTCCCAAGGTATCTTTAGGTCTCCCAGGGAAACTGGCTAAGATTCTCAAATGTCCTAAAAACACTGAGTTTTGAACTACTGCATGACCAAACAAATTGTTTAAATGAGAGCACAAAACCAAAACCTTCTCTTCTCAAACAAAATTTTAACTTTACATTTAATACTTTAGGTAAATACTTTACTGAGTTTACTTTATTTGAAGAGTCTAATACACTGCACAAAGCAAAAGTTTAAGTAGTTTTGGAAGCTGACACAAAAGTAATCAAACCTCATAAAGTAGCATCAAAAACTCTTTTGTACTGTAAACCAATTTGTTCAAATACTTCCAAACTTTCTATTTGCAATACAGTATTGAATCTTCTGTTTTATCAAATAAACTTAACTGAGATGAGCATCTTGATGAATCTTGGGCAAAGGCATTGCTCAATTTTAAAGTGTGCTCTAGCATTAAAAAACCAAAAGCCAGCAGATGCCAGGAAGTGATCTTTGAGGATTACAGGTGCATCTGCCAGCTCCAAGTTCAAAATCTAGGATCCTCATGGATACTAGCTTCTTTCCCAAATGGATGGGAGAAAGAGAAAACACTCCTTGAAGGGCAGGTATCAATAGGATTGGACCAGAATCTTCTCAGTGGTGCCCACCAACATGAAAAGGGGCAAGGCACAAAGTGCAATACAGGAAGTTCCATGTGACTATGAGGGAAAATGTCTTTGCAGGTGACAGAGTACTGGAACAGACTGGAGAGAGGCTGTGGAGTCTCCTCTGGAGATATCCAAAACTTGCCTGACATGATCCTGTAGACTCTGCTCCAGGTAAAGTTTCCCCAGAGTTCCCTTCCAACCCCAGCCATGCTGTGAAGTCTACAAAACATGTGCCAGCACATCACAACCGAGGTTAAGACACCCACTCACAGAATTCATGTGTAGCTGACAGCCAGGAAAGGACTGTGGTGTGATACCAATGGCTGGAAAAGGTGCCAAAGTGACACCTTTCCTTCAGTGCACGATCCTGTGTGTCAGCCTGTGGGCAAAGGAGACGTGACAGCACTGCTGCACCCTGCAAATGCCCCAGAGGCTGATCCCCAGCTGGCAGGGATGAGCAAGATAAAGGTGGGCTGAAGGAGCATCGCATTGAGGGCAGGACAGTCTGCAGGTCTGAAAGCTGCTACAGAGTCAAACAAGGAATTAATTCCAATGCCAGCAGTTCAAAGTATTTACACTCCAGTTCTGGAAAAATAGTTTAAACTGACTTCTTCATACTAAATAAAAAAATTCTATATATTAGAAAAGCTGTTAATAAAAGTTAGTGTTGCATTGTATCAATATAGGGTTTAAAAGTGAGAGATTGAAAAATAAAACCCAATTCATATTTAGTCTAACTAAATTATTTCTCCTTATTCTCCATACTTGTGGAGCAGGTTATGCCAACTACAGCAGGAGCATGTTGATGTGATTGACCTCATTTTGCCTCTCCCCTGTGCTCACATGAACCTGCAAAACAGCAGTCTCTGCTCTCACGTGGCATCAACATGTCATAGAATCTTAAAATTGCTGTTAAAATAAGAAAAAAAAAAATTGAGCCCTGAGAAAGTGGCTTTTATTTCTGAGAGAACTGTTCTCTCCCTAAGTTAAATTGAATTAACCCTAGCAAAAACAACTAATGATATATATAAAGCTGATGAGAAAACACCACTAAGGGCAAAGAAAAACATTTTAAGCTTCAACTCATACTTGGGAGCTGCCACTTCAGAATACTTTCTTTCAAAGTACCATTTTTGGAGACAAATCACAAACCAAAGCTTTAGAGCTCACATATCAGTTAAATATTCATGTGTAACTGAGATTTTCACATTACTTTTAAAACACTGACTAGTATAACACCACAAAAATGAAGATTAAAAGATGGCTACTTGTTACTACATTTATTTTCACAAGACCATCACATTTAGTTTACTAGCTGCCTTCTTCCCTTCCTGATTATCTATGAAATCATTTTCCATCTCAGTTTCCTGTCCTCAAATCCTCTTTAGAAACAGTGAATTCCCTTACCAAGGGTAAACTCTAACAATAAGAGATACAAACATTAAACATATTACAGAAGTTCATAAATAAAGGTCCTTCTGTTGCTCTTGGTTGAGCTATATAGGCAGGATTCACTACAAAAAGAAAATGCTTGAAAAAGAATAAAGGACTGTTTTCCATGGGACTGAAACTATTCCAGAGTTAGGCTGACTCCAAGTTATTGAAGCTGTACAGTAACTAATTTACCTTTCCTCTTCTCATTCTTAACCTCATTTCTCTCCCTTATCACATAATGATTTTCACATCTGATTTTCCATATAGTGCCACAGTTTCTGGCAATGTTTTGAATTCAAGTATTCTCCCCAACAGGTTGAACCTCCAAGGACATTTGAATTAATAACTCTAGCCATCAGAAACTTTTCTCATATAAGTTTCTAAACTGCTAATTTCAGCACTAAACTGTGCAGAGAAGTGGGAAAACACTCAATATTCTTTGAACGGATATCTCAACATCCTGAGAGCAACATAACCAGGAGACCAGACACTGCTCATTTACACTGGTATCCATCTCACCATGATCATGAGACCCACAGCAACAGGATCCATGGGTGTGTGCTAGTTTTACCATTTACCCTGAAGAAACCAAATACAGGAAGGAAACTTGAAAATTAAATAAATAGGGGAACCAAAAAGAAAGGAAAGACAAGCATATAAATGTTTCTTATTTTTGCTCCAAAGGTTTCTCTCAATTTATGTGGTCAAGCAACAGTTCATAAAGATCCCAAGATTTTGGGCTTGTATTTGTACAGATTCATTTCCTTTGCTTCTCTTTTTGAACACCTTCTGCCTATCCAATTATTTAATAACACTTACTTCTGTTAGAAAGGCATTTTAACTTTGCTTTTATCACTAACTCTCCCAAACTGGAAAGCCATTTCTCTCCTGGCCACAGGGAGATGTGACTACCTGCTTAGCCAATAAGCACAATACTTAACTGGGATTTAAATGTATGATTTACATGGAAACAGATGATGTTCCAGAACATCACTGACCCCATTACAGCAATTTCCTAGGTTTAAATGGCATTCAGGTATTATTTATAAATAAAAATTATCAATAAAAAAACTTTATATGACATACTAACAGTCAACAGCTTTCCTAACTAGTATTAATCCTACTTTCAGCTAATTCCCTACATTCACCAAGTTTCTGACTGCAAAGGAAACCTCAAAAGTTAAAGTTTTCCAGGCATGTGCTGTGATAGATCATTACACAGTCACAGCTGGGGAGGAGGAGAACACAACATCCAGTTCCAAGCCCATGAAGTCAAGTTCTGTCAGAAGAATGGGTAAAAAAATTGGGTCACTTCTTAAAAATAAGAAAAAGCCTGAAACAATATAAAGCAAAAAAACATGCTAATGTTCATCTAATCATCAGTTCTATTCCCAAGTATTTTCTTAATCAGAACTAACTTCAAACATAGCACATGCTGTCCTGTATTTACCTCTGTTTACCTGAATCAGTATTTCTAAAAAGAAGAGGCAAAGAACTGCTTCCAAATTATTAATGTAGCTGCATAATGCTCCCTTCACATCATCATCTCTCCAGTAATGAAAACAAAACCCCCTACTTTTCGCCTTGCAGGATTTATTGTCAACTAAATCTTTTCATACCTGCACAACTATAGGAAACAAAACTGTCAATCAGAAGCATTGCTTATGAGCATTTTGGCAATTTTATGCTTTATTTTTTGTTTTAACTGTTCCACACCAAGGTACGAGACAGTGCCTGACCACAAACCAGCCAAGCAGAGCAATTATTCGGACTATTGGTAATAATCACGTCTGCATAGCTGCAGTATAAATCTGTAATTACACAGGCAGGATATCCCCAAGGCTTGGGAAACAGCATTAGTTTTACAATATGAATTTAACAAGACAAAACTTATTCATGGTTGAAAAAAAATTCAGGGAAAGCTTAAACCTTGCCAATTATAACTGAAACTCTAAACATATATTGGGGACAAAGAACAGAATGTGAGGACAACGATGACAAACGGTTTTCAAGAACTCAAGGCTACAGAGGTATCTAAGGGGTAGAGATCTGGAGAGATGTGTACAAGGGTGTCCAGGAGTGGTGGCTGACCTCCTTCCTCGAAGTTCAAGAAAATGGCCCATCTCAACACACAGCTAATCAAGCAAAGGAGGCAAAAAGCCTTTTTGGATGACCGAGGAGCTCCTAACTTAATGCAAAGAAAGGAAGGAAGAATAAAAATCACTGAATGGCTTGGGAAGATAATTTCATTCCAATCCTCCTGTCTGGGCACCTTCCAGTAGACCAGGCTGTCCAAAGCACAGGAGAGCTGGAATTAGGGAGAGGAAACCCAGGAGGAATAGAGAGATATTGCTCAATCAGCAAGCCAAAGCCCATCTGGAGCCATCTGGTCTCACAATGGGCTGAAATACAAGAAATCTCATTTAAACATAAGGAAAACAGATCCTTTTTTACTTTGAGGGTAGTCAACTTCTCTAAAAGTTTGTTAAGGATGCAACGTCCATTCTTGGTGATATCAAAAAACACAACTGGATACAGTCCTGAGAAACTCACTGGAGCCAGCCATGCTCTGAACATGCTGCTTGAGCCAGATGACCTCTGGAGATTCTTCTCAACTTCAACTTCTTTGTGATCCCACTTGCACGTGCCATAAAAATGGTGGGGTTTTGGCTTCTTGATCTTTTTTCCCCCCCCAAATAATTATTCATCACACTCTATATCCTACATACTGGGCAATAATGATTAATGGCAAAGTTCTCACAAATTTAACAAGTAGTAGTTAGGGTTATTAATAACCCTATTTTGTATCAACAAGGTCAAAAAAAAAAAAAACAAAAACAAACCCTTTACTTACTAAGCTTTCTAAAGCACAGAAATCTTTGTAGGGAAAAAAACAGAATAGAACCCATTAAGTCTCCTACTAGGCACAGAAAGTAACATTTAAGAACATTTAAGAAAGAAGACCAAACCAAAAAATATTCCTGTCCCAACAGTTGAGTGAAAAATGGC
The DNA here is from genome assembly GCF_027477595.1 of Haemorhous mexicanus. NCBI lineage: Eukaryota > Metazoa > Chordata > Aves > Passeriformes > Fringillidae > Haemorhous > Haemorhous mexicanus. The sequence continues at coordinate 113,017,359 of NC_082343.1, read as the reverse complement.
CTAGCCAATTCAAATATGTACAAAAAATAACTTTTGTTTGTAAGAATTGCAATAACTCACCACTCCCCAAGAAATTAATATTAACCCAAGTAAGTATATATACCTGCAATAAAAGTAATGAAGAGTTACACCTTTTACATATTTAAAAGGTGTTCTGATTTGTCCTAATGCTGTAATTCCATTGATTAGCACTGATATTTATCAACTACCTATGACACAAATAAAAGTGAGGGAAAAAAAATACAGCACATTTGGTGTTAGCTCACTTTCGATCCAGAAAATCTAAACTAATTTTACACAGCCTTGCTCTGTTCAACAGCAGCATCCTCGGAAGTTAAGAAGTGCAGATGAACATAAAAAATGCAGAAATGTATCATCCCACTCCAATGACATAAATACATAAAAGCTGTCCTTTTATCTTCATCAGTTTCTCCTCTCAGATTTGCAATAATTAAGTAATATTTAAATTGATAGAAAAACAGTTAGCAAATAAACCAGTAAATGACCAAAGTTCATTACATGCCCCCCAATTCTTTAAGCCCAACTGGACCCTTTAAGAATGTCAGCATTGCTACATGTTGCTGTATGTAGGAAAGTACTTTCATTCCTCAGAAAAAAAATACATTATCAAAAAAAATGCATTCCATCTTATTTAAGTTGAAAAAATAGCAATGGCTAGAGGATTGTGAGTGTAAAACCCAAACAAAAGAAAAAAACAACAAGCAAAAAAACCAACAAAAAACAACCAAACAAAAAAAAATCCCAACAAAAATAACAACACCAAGGAGTATTTCAGCAAATACCCATAACTTTCTCTAGGCTAACTGCTATAGCAGGTCTGTCTGATATCATCTCAAATAGTGGAAATAAAAAAATAATGTGTGATCATCTGTCTTTCACCAAGCACACATTTGAATATGGGGTTTTTTTTTTTAAGACAAGAAATTGGCATTTGGTATCAGCCTTTGTTAATAAGAAAAGCCACACAAAGTTAAGGCATGGAAAATGAGTTCATTTCATTTCTGTTATTTCATCCAGCAAACAGTATTTAAAAGATCCTGAAAGTATTATCCTTAACAAAAACCAAAGTCATAGAATTCAGTGGAAAATACAATGAAGTTAAGAAACTAAACTATCATCAGCAATGTGCATTTGGCCCAAATTTGAAATTTCTGCCTGGAGCTCAGGTGTTCAGTGTGTTTTAAAAGAGAAGGCAAGTCACTGAACAGACCAAGCTGTGCATGGCCATACAGACACTACTCCCTGTCCAGAGCTCTTGGAAAGCCCAGCTCCTGCTCAGGTCTCACCAGAAGACACATGGGCACACCAGAGGTGTAACAGACCACTCCCAGGACATGGATATGAACCAAACACTGCCAATTCTCCCTACAGCCACACTCTAAGTTTATCTGAGCCTGTTGCTACAGACTTGCAGATAAATTCACCTAGAGAGTTTAAAACACTATTAAGTAGTGCTTCAAACTCCAAATCTTCCTGAAACCCTTGTGTTTCAGTCCTACACGTTGCATTTATACCTAACACCATTTATAAAACCAGATCAAAAACATTTTTTAAAGGAAACCAACTTCCATTAAACAGATTTTACAAGAATTTCTTTCTTGCAAAATTACCCATGTAATGTACAAAAATCCTGCAGAAGAACAAATTGGTCTTAACAGACTCATTTTTGTTATATTTTTAAAACCACTACATTGATACATGAGTAGTTTCTGTCCGTGGACTGACATTCTTCTGGGCACTCACTACAAAGTGAACACAAACTGCTGAAAAAGAATCACTTGTTATAATCCTTTTTTCATGCTAATTCATTTAATTTCTATAGGGAAGTTTAAACCACCTCAGCAATCTTTAGATTATTCAGAGAGAAACTGATTTGATTATATGAGTTTTAAATATCTTCTGCATTGCTGAAAGTTAAGCACACATATCAGCAATATTGGTAGTTATCTATGCTACTGAGTTTAGGTTTTTAAACACTGAAGAGTTTTGATTTGACAGATGTGAAAGGGACTCCTAAGACATCAAGCTGTACCTGACTACCACTTCCCAGCGCTGAAATAGAATCACAAAGTCCTTTTTTATTACTTAAGTCCTAACTAAAATATTCAGGATAAAAGCAGTATAAACACAAGAAGCTATTAAATGATGGGGAAAGAGCAACCCTTAAAGCCACAGATTTAAGTTTCAGGATGCTATGCTGAACGTAAAGCAGCAATTTACACGAACACAAATACACTCTTAAGTATTCCAGTACTGATTCAGAAAATACTGAAGCAATTCACAGTTCCAAGTAGGCAATTTTGTCCTCTCTCCTTTATCTTCTCAGTCTGAGATGTGAAAGTGACTGTGAAAAATACTGCAGTTAAATCACATAAACAAATCAAACCAATTATAGGTTTTCTTCATGTCCAAGAAAAGTTATTTGTCCTGAAGTTTATGTATTCAATTTTTAACTTCTTTTACTATGACTACAAACTCCATCACGTAGCAGATCATCAGAAATGCTGCTGCTGCAGCTATGGTACAATGGCTTTTTATGGAACTGGGCACTGCCCAATTCCATAAAAATGTAGGAATAGTGGTTTAGTAGACATAAAGCCCTTCTTATTAAGATGGAAATAGCCAAACACGGTAGGCGTCTTGCAAAACTCTGTCCTAAACTCCAGAATGTGAAAATTTCTCTCATGGGCATTTTCAAGATTTAGGCATAAGGACAAAGAAATACTTTTCAATTAAAAAAAAAAAAAATCCCACTATAATTATCCCAATTAAAAAAAAAAATCAAAACCTCAGAGCAGATTTGAGAACACCAAGGACTTTAAATAACACTGCAAATAAGGTGCTGATCCACACCTTTTAAATACTTGTGAATATGAACTCTACCCATTAAAAATGTGAAGAAAATAAAACCAAGATTTCAAAGCAGATTTTCAGAGGGCCTTAGGGTCAATATTGAATTTTTATGGGGCCACCAGGCTCTGCCTCTGCATGTATGTGTGTGGCACGGAGGCGAGTAATAGAGAGGAACCTGTGGAATGAAATAGATTTCAGGTATCTTTAAATACTTATTTATGATCTCCAACTTCTAAGAAGTTCAGACTGTTGATACAGACGGGAGAAAAATGCTGGCTTCAGAGATGGAGTGGGATGGAGCTGTGATCAAAAGCTCTTCAGGATAAATATAAATATTTAATACTGCCTTCCTGAAATTAGCAGCAACTACCACCATAAACTTTCTGAAAGTGTTAGGGCAAGAGTTAACCCAAAAAGTTTCACCTATGAATGCAGAAAACCAAATGGAAAAACATTAACATCAACTGGTAGTACCATTTTGGGGCAAAACACAAAAATACATTTGCTTTACAGGGAAAAGCTCACTCCTTTTGCTTAGCCTGGTGATCCCAAAATATCAAAGATTAAAACCTATTTCTTGGTATGTCAGATAAATCTCAGCAGTTTATACTGTTCTTTCTATAAGCGATTTTTTTCTCTCCAAATTCTGCATTCAAAATCCACTGGATGGGCCCACAGATCTGCCTACTCTAAAATCACCAATCCATGTTGCAGTTGGTCCAAAGGTACAGATACCACACATACAAGCTTTGCCACTTTTTAGTATGGCTTTTGTATAGTTAACATTTTGGCAAAGAAATAATTTGTAGCTGTAATTCTTTGGTTTGTGAAAAAAAAAAGTCTAAAGGAAACCTAAAAATGGAATTGGATGCTCTTTCCTTTATTCTGCTGAGACCTAACAATTCCTTCTTTACAGGTTTTACTCCTTCCCTCAAGCTCTTTTTTCCCTGATCAGTGTGTTACAAAGCCAGTAGTCACCAACTGGCCTCTAAGGGTTTGGCTTCAATTAACCTGCATCTCACACATGCTGCAGAAAGAATGCAGACTGAGTATAAACATAATCATGTTCCTTTCCACTGTTTCACTCAGAGCTAAATGACTTAGAATCATCAGAAAATCAAAAACATTTCAAAAAAGATCATGTCCAGCAAGCTTGCTTGCATTTTCAAATACAACAAATACAACAATACTGTGTACAGACTATCTCAGAGCTCCTTGGAAAACAAAGACTGGCTAGTCCTTAGAAAATCAAGGAGCCAAAGCTATTGCCCAGGTAACATTCAAGGGAACCAGATCATTCCCCAAGAGAATAAACTCCTCAAAACATTCCTCAGGTACAGAGAAGGATTAAAGAATTAGAAGAAATAAAATGATACACAGTGTGAACAAAGATGGATGAGCCTCACTTTTCCTTGCTCTCTCCCTTACTTCTACAATATCACAAGTCATCATTCCAAAAAGTCTTAGAGGCACTTTTCTTCTTGTCTTCCATTCCTGTATATAACTGTCATTTAGTAGCTCATTTCTTGGCAACACATAAGAAGTTGTTCTATTTATTCACCTGAGATGTTATCCGAGTTTTATTCAAATCAAGTCATAACAGACATTTTGATCACCAAAAGGTGTCAACATTAACTTACCTGTAGTACCATTCATGGGCCAGTTTCTTATCAAGTCTAAACTCATTCACTGGCAAACATTCTAAGTGACAGATGGGCAACTCTGAAACTTTAAATCATAACCAAAGAAAAAGCATGTATTTATCCATGTATTCAATTTAATTCTCTTCCAATCCCTTCATAATTAATCCTAACAGACTGAAAGATTATCACAGCAGTAAGGAATCCCTACCATAAAACAGTCCTGTTGTCTTCTGAACCTCAGAATGCTACAACCAGCATCAAAATCTGCCAATTTATTTAAATTTTTTTAAAGGCAAATTAACAATGTTAACAAACACTGAGCTGCATCAAGCAGCATCTCAGAATAAAAACTCAAATGAAGGGAGAAACTTACAATAATAATTGAAGAACTGCATTTCCAGTGCAGTTTCTGGGGATGAAGCTGCTTTCTGCTAACAAAACCACACTGCTCTGAAATGAGGTAAACAGCAACTTCATGGCCAAATTGATCTAAACAAATTTCTATAGAACTTGTCATCAGTGAAAAATTAAAATGTAACTCATGGGTTATCCCAAATGGATTTCACTTCACAAACAGTTCTGTTTACAGTTTGATGGTACTTTGCTAGGGCAGCTATCCCCAGAAAGGAGTATGTTTCAGGGATCATGCTGCTGGTCAGTGGATCAGATGGTTACCTCCTTCCCCAAACTCCTCTGAGTTCTCAATTCATGGTGTCAGAATAAAACAAGGTCAGTAGTGCTAATACACAGCATCTACTTTTAAAGCCAAAAATTAGCCAAACTAGAAAACAAGTTACAAGAACTATTTGGGGCATTATGGAGGAATTTCAAAATTAGGCCAAAAAAGTCCTGATGTTCAGAAAATACTGGAGGAGATGATGCCTGAAGATTATGTTGCTCAGGAAGCATCAGAAAAGAGCAATTCCCTACAGCAAGTAAAAGAAAGTCACTCTTAGAGTCTTTTTTACACTTCAGGAGATTAATCTGTAGCACATTTTCTCACAGCAAGAGGCCACCCCAAATGTCCTAAGGGCTTGGTTTGCCCCTTACTTTTGCACCAACATTCTATTAACATGCCTTTACACAGAAATGTGAGCACATGTAACTGGAAGTGTTAGTCTGAAATTAATTTCTATGCTAATCTATAGGCACAACCTTTCATCATGTCAAGAACAAAATACTTTAAAGAGCTAGAAACAAAGGTAATAATCTCTAGAAGATAATGTCTCATCCTGTTCAAATGCAGCATCAGAAAGCATCCTCTCACTTGTACGAAAAAAAGACAGAATAATTTAATTTTAGTCTGTACACTGCCTGAAGCCTACTTTCTGATCAAAAAGAAACACATTTCCATGAACAAAAAAAAAAAAAAAAAAAAAATCCGAAAAATCTGAAAATTAAATCTTTTCCTGACAGAAAGTTTAACATTAAGGCAGGTGGCCAGGAGGACAACTTAAGGTGTAACTGAATGCAGCTTTGATTTTTATGGAAACTAAAAGGAGTTGACTACAGACTTAACAGTGAATTTCACAGATACTTTAATTACACTCTTTTTTTCTGTTGCATTCCATTGCTGGGCCCTGGTTTAAAGTATGTGATGATCTCTAAGAAGAAACATTACTTAGATTTAACTACATAAAATGGATCCAGAGAATGTAAACAAAGTTCCCTTTATAGTAACCACAGTTTGATTCTATTAAGCCCAGAAGCAATACATATGGGCATACATCTGAATAATTTACTTTGTCTTTGGAATTCCTGCACCACCTTGACCCCAAGGACCTCTCATACAGTTCTACTTCTGAGACAACTTAGCCTAGCTAAAAGAAGAAAAGCAGTTTTTCCCAATATCTCTGTTCACATCAGAGTTTTGAGGAATGCTGAAACTGAGACCTCATCACATTCTGGTCTGGTTTTGCTGAAAATGAGGCAAAATGAGTAATGGCTGTTCTTGGAACTTCCTTCTCCACCTCTTCTTTTTCACCTTCTACTCCCTTGATATTTAATCCACCTCTTCCTTTCCATCCAGCCTTCCTTCCCATTCTTCCATTCTCCCATCAGCCTCTGCTCTCCCATAACCTCACTCTCACCCTGTCCCATCTACACACATCTATGTATCTGTTTCAACATTTGCCAAGGGTTGAAAGTTGGGAGACTGGAATACCTGAAGATGTAGTAGGTTGATCCCAGCTGGCAGCTAACCATTCACACAGCTGCTCACTGCCTGACCTTCCCCCATATCCACACTGCCTCCACAATGGGATGCTTCTGTTCCTGCATCATCCAGGACAAGAAAGTAATTTAAAACAATTAAGATTATCTGGGAAAGAAGAGGGCATTAAAACAAAATCAGCTGGATATAGATCTCAAAGTGGAGCCACATATCTCAGAGAAAAATACACACAACACCTGCAAAACGGGTAACACTGAACAAAAGTTAAGATTTAGTGCAGATAATTCAGTTTATTAGGAGTGCCATCTACCACAGAAAGTCAAAAATGTTTGTGGTTATCAGCTGTAAGAGTGGAAAGTTATTCACTTCTCTACGCCCTGTTCATGCAGTGGGTATTAAAATCATTGTCCCAGTTCCAGAATCCATCTTGAACAGATAAGACAAGTAAGTTAGTGACTAGAAAATAAAGCAAAATGGGGAGAATCCAACTTTTCCAGCTTGGCAAAAAACATCAAGAGATGACTCAATATTCTAATGAAAGTACTTTTCATAAACAATGGCACTTCAATGAAAAGGTGTGGCAAGCTCTGCTTTCTGTGGAGAAATAAGAGATGATAGAGACTGGTAATGGGAGGAGTAGAAGGACACTATACAAGCAACAGGGTGTATGACTAGTCACTGTACTGGAAACACAAAGTATTTGCAAACAAGAAACAGACTGCATAGAAATCATTAAAAAAATAGCAACCAATGTAGTAGTATCTCTATTATTAAATTACACATTCGGTAGTTTTGGCACATGGAAAAATCTCAAGAAACGTCAATTTTTATAAATTATATTCTTTTAAAGCCTAAGATTGAAGGGTGTTTTCATACAAATCTGAGCAAGCAACAACATACATAGTTTCAGAATGAAGCAAAAAGAGCAAATTTACTAAGAAAACATATTAGCAATATACACACAAATAAAAGTTTCTGACGCTCCCCCCCCACCATACATTTATTAGAAACTACATCAGACTCAATCTAAAAGGATTCAGAGAGACCTTTAAGTATCTTCCAGTACCTAAAGGGGGCCTATACCAAGATTGGGGAGCAATATTTTACAAGGGCACAGAGTAAAGCTGGAGGAGGAAAGATTTAGATTATATATTAGGAAGAAATTCCTTAACTGTGAGGGTGGTGAGACAATGGAATTAGTCTATGCAGTGGGTTGAGAAGTCTTGCCTGCCCTATCCCTGTGTTCAAGGCCAGGCTGGATGGGGCTTGGAGCAACCTGGTCTAGTGGAAGGTGTCCCAGTCCATGGCAGGGGGTTGAAACTTGATGGTCTTTAAGGTCCTTTACAACCCAAACCATTCTATTATCCAAGGATTCGAAATTTAGCAAGAATTAAATGTAACAAATTAGGCTTTCTAAAAAACCCAACAGCCTCTATTCTTCAGAAAGTAGTTATTCTCATTCATGTAACTCTCAATATCTGTAATCCTGATTTTTCAACTATTAGTGCCCATGTTTAGAAACTAAATGGACTTGATCTCATTTGCAGAAGTGCTGAGCATTTGCAATTTGCCATGAGACACGTGACATTGCCAGAGCTCCACACCTATGGAAGTCTTACCACATTTCTGTGGATATCCAAATATGAATTTATCTCTTGAATTTTAGGCACCCACAACTGAAAAAATGGGACTTTCATTTATAATTCTATTATTATATATTAATTTTTTATTGCTTTGATACTGTAATTGTAGTTATTACCTCAGCATCCCTCCTGCACTATGCTTTCTTAGGATAATAACTGGTTTAAATGTCAGTGGACCAAATTGTTTTCATTCATTCCAATATTCCTTTCACATGTTAATACTTTCTAAATTAAATCATTCCCCCTAAGCTGACATCACAGATTTAACAGTTACTTCCTGATTAGAAAGGAGAGGAAGATGGATAAGTCAGACTTTTCAGATATGTATGAGAAATATTTTCAAAGTATACATCTTGAGCCCCAAAATCCCAACAGTTAAATAATTACAAACCAGATAGTTCTTTACACAGAAGTTTTATCATATAATTATGATGCTGATAATTTAGAACTATCCAAAATGTCTCCAGCATTTTTAAACAGCTAAGCACAGTTATTTTTAAAATCAAACATATGTGCTTTTTTTCTGTTTATGTCTTCGGAAAGAACATTCTGTATAATGAAAAACATGACCAAATTTTTCACAGTACATCACTATAAAACCCTATAATTGACTTTTTGGGTTGGTTTACTCTATATCTATTTTTGTCCATGTAGAAAACAGCAATGATGTGGTGAAAAGACCAAAATGTAGGTCCCATTGCAGGATAAGGCTCCATCCTGATTAGTGAAGTATCATGTTTTTCCTGGGAAACATGCCCATTTTGTACAAGGGAATTCAGTCCACATGAACCTCCTCTTTGAGGAGGAAAAAAAAAGGCAAGAAAGAAAACCATCCTTTTAAGCAGCACAGACTGCAGTGATTGCTCTCAGCTTTGGTTGAGCAGGACTCCACAGAGCCTTTCCATTAAGCAGAAGGTAGCTCTGCTGATTAGAGCTGTCCCAATATGAATTTTCTGCTTTTAAACAATATTATTCAAAATTTAAGAGCTCAGATTTGCTTATATTTTTATTTTACTTCAACCTGAAATGACAAAATGTTTATCACCTTCTCAGAGGAAATAAACTTTCTAAAATTAAGTGATAATATATTTCTAAAATTAAGTGATAATATCAATTGCTACTAAGGGAAAAAAATGCAATTTCAATGAAAATCAACTTGAAATAGTAACTCAGAAAAACTTACGTATCTGCATTAAAATAATTTCTCATCTTAATCTGCCCATAAAAAATTAATTTAGATTGTGCTTTTTATTTTACAAACCAGTCTCATTCTTCTTGGAGTGGCCTTTAATTTTTATTATCACAAGATTACTTTCATGTCCCAATCAGAGAGTACAAAAAATCTGTGCAGACACATTTCCAAAGGAGTTCACATGCCAAAGGAAAAAAAAATCTAACATAATCAACTTCTTTCAGAGTTAATTAAAATAAATCATAAGACATTAAACTTTGACTTAAAAGTTTGAAGAAAATACTGTTATCTTGCAAATTGTTTAGCAGCAAGATATGCCATAATTGTTCTGAGGTAAATCTTTGAGAAATTGAGGATGACATCTAAATCACAAGCTTGGTAAAGGGGGAACATACCATCCACAGGCAGAAAGAGAGGAGAGGCTTACATGGAAAGGTAAGCTATTCCATTAGCTCAGAACTCAGTTAAACTGAAGCTGCAGTCACCAAAATCATCACTAATATTAGATTCTCCCAAGACATCAAAAAACTAAGGGTCTGATCACAAAGTTAGAAGTTCCAATAAATGAAAAAAGTGCTGTAAGCCAGGTATAGTTTCTCTCTTGGGGAAAGAGCCTCTTCAATGGGCTGCTCTTACATTTGTAATCGCTCAGGAGATGTTCCTTCCCCAGCCAAGCACCACTGAATTGCTTCCACAAGCAAGATGCTCATTTACAAAAGTTACTGCAGGATCTGCTTCAGAGATGAAACATGATGAATCTCTTAAGGCCTTAGGATTGACTGATGAATTATTTTCATTTCTTTGGGGTTTTTTTAATTACCAAAGGAAAAAGAAAGATGACACAGATTACCCTAACAAAATTTAAAATTCTTAGCTGTATTTATTTAAGAAGCTTTAATGGTACAAACATGGTATGGAAATGGAACAGAGGAATAAAATCAATTTTAACTAAACTATAAGAAAAGTGCTCACATGCTAAGAAAAAAAATTAAGTCAGCACATTTAAAAAGAAAAAAAACAAGCATATCTGAGATTAAGATCCAGCTATACTTCTTTAGAAAAGAAGCTCTGAAGTCAATAACGCTCTTTTGCACCACTCACACAAAAGAGTGGAAAAGCTACTTCAAAGACCCACTCCAGAGATAAACACCATGTGGTAAGTACAGCACCATACATTTATGGCAAAAAGTCTGATGGTAACATCTAAGTACCAAACTGCACTTCCTGTCCAGCTCTCCCTCAGTTTCAGTGTGAAACACAGACACTGTGTGCAATGTTTCTGGGTTGGGGGCAAAATACCTGTGTCTGAGTCAGCCTCTGCTTCCTTCCAGGGCAGTGGAGAGAAACATGCTATGATTCATCTGACTGGTTTTAGACCCTTCTTTTCAAGGGAATCACTACCTAAAATTGCTTGTTTCTCACTCCTGGCTATAGAAAAAAGGTTATGCTTACTCGCTCAGGTGCATATGCTGACAAGCAGAAATGTGAAGTTAATGAAATGAATCCCTCTTACAACTATTCAGCCATATGTGAACAGGAAGAGGAGATTCATGCCTGGTTAACACCAGAAATAAAATGTACTTAAGAGTTACAACAGAAGTTTCTGCCATCACTGAGAGATTTACCACCGAGGAGGGACATGGGCTTTAACAAGACCCATCCTCTGATCCAGGGAATACTGTAATGAGAACCAGCAAGGTTCAGACATCCACTGTCCTGGAATTGAAGGCAGTGAGCGGCCCTCAGCAACAGACCCAAAAGGTTTTGGAACTACAACTGCCCCAGTGTTTTTAAAACTCTATCCAACTTAATGAGGCTAAAAAATATTCTGAGTAACAGAAGGTTTTAGAGGCAAAACACTCTAAATGATCCTCTTCATCCAGTGGAAAGACTGCACTCAGTTTTGCACTTACAAAGGAGACATTTCTGTTGGCATTCACAGCAAAAACCAGTGATCTGTGGGTATTCTCAGACACTGAACACAGCACAGGCATTAAAAGCAAATCTCTCCTTGTCGATATCAACATGAATCAACAGTGTGTTGAAAAAAACACAAAATTATTCAGTCAATATGAGATGGAAGGGCCCTAAGTCAAAGCGTTACAGAACTATCCCCTCTGTCACTGCAGAGTCTTTTGGTGATGGCATCAAACCCATGAGATACAATATTGTTGTACATCAGCTGACAGAAAGCAGAAAGACTTCACAGAGTTGAATTAAAGAATTCCTAAATTCCTGTTATATGTAACTTATGAAATATGTTTGGATGTCAGAAACACAAATCACTGACTGATGGTCAGGTGGGGTTTTCCCTCTCATATGAGATGGCAATTGCACAGCTGCCCCCTTGCTAAGAAACAATACTTAGTTTCTTCCTAAGTAACCAGTTCTGGTCCTGCTATAGGCAAAATATTGAAATACATGAACAAGAGACTCAATATGGGTTTGTTATAACATGACAAATTCCTCCCAATTAAACACTTTGCTTACATTTTAACAAAGTTATTTACTTGCTACTTCTGGGGAGAAAAACCCCAAACACATATTTGCATGACACTTATTTGGAACTACTAATGATGCTCCACATATGCCAATACTATGCTAATTGTCTGGCTCAACCCATACTCCAGGCTTTTCCAGCAATCAGCAGGCACATCTGGATGAAGTGGTTTCAGTTTTACATTCTTTCAAAATATTCACACTGCTACAACAATTAAGCAAATGAAAAATGTAACAACTTCTGGCAAAATCAAAATTAATTTGCTGTTTAAGAGAGGATTATATTTGCTATTAGTTCATAGACTACAGTAACATCAGACACTGAGAAAGCCCATAAAGTCTAGGCATCAAAATAAATGCCATTTTCCTTTTCACCAAGAAAAAATAATTTCATTTCTAATGTCCTCCTCCACCACCTTCACAGATAAGCATGCATGTACACTGAGTAGGCAGGTGATCATACAACAAATTTCACCCTATTATCCAGCCCTGGAGCCCTTATTAAAATATAAAAACACATTTGTGCTGATCTGAATTTTCCATGTCACTTGGTGAAACAAAAAAATGGGGAAAAAAAAAATCAAGGGACCACATTCAAAACTTCTTTGGGGATGGGGTCACTCATAGGCAGGAGGAGGAGAAGAAGGAAGAGCTTACAAGTAAGCCTGTTTTACTACAGATATTCCATTTTTCATCTAAGAACAACAGAAAGGAAAAGCAGCCCAAGTACCTCATTAGCACCTGACAAGTACAAGGCCTTTTCATGATGCAGAAATCAGTCAGACCACAAAACTGCTACTCTTTAATGAATGAGAAAGAGGAAGGGGAAGTTAGAAACTTTTATCTCCTAACACTAGAAATAATCAAGATTCAGGGAAAATAGGTCTGCTTTTTTTGCAACAAATAAAGAACCACTGACAAAGTGTGTGGTCTTTCAGCAACCTCCAAACATGGCACCAATGTTTCTGAAGTGAGTTCTGAATATGTTTTAGGAAAGATTAGATACATTTGCACCAATCAATCTTACAAAAGAAGTTCAACTAGATTTATTAGTTTACTGTGTTGAAATGTCTGACAAAGCAAATAGTGTTTGAATATGTCATCATAAATCTGTGACAATATGAGGATAAATCAGTCCAGGTGGCAATGTGATAATTTTTTGTGTTTCTGCTCCATAAAGAGATGTATAAAGTCCACCCTCAGGCATTTATGAAAGTGTGTGGTTGAAATCTAAGATGATAAATGCTGGATGCAAAACCAAAAGAAAAGAAAAAACTCAAATTAGGTGCTTAAAACCAGATAGAGACATTATGATTTCAGTACATTATGTCTGTCCAGCATGTTAAGACATTACAAACTATCATCTATGATGTTATGTTTTGAAATGCTACTGGAGTTTATTAATTATTAAGCACACCTTAAGGCTTAAATTTCTTTCATACACAAGGATGACATGGAACCAAATTTATGCCCAAAGAGATTAATCAAAGCACACTTCCGGAAAAAAAAAAAAAAGTAGGCTATACTAAATGTACAAAATTATCTTCCCAAAGGTCAATAATTTTAGACTAATTAATACAATTTTAGTAGCCTTAATACCATAGGTATTGACACAGGTATTTTTCAGTGGAGCTATATCCTTCAGAAAAGGACTGGCAGAGGTTGCCCTGAGAAGCTCTGTCTGCCCCATCCTTGGAAGTGCTCAAGGCCAAATTGGACAGGGCTTGGAGCAACCCAGTCTAGTGGAAAGTATCTCTGCCCACGGCAGGGGGTGGAACAAGATGTCCCTTATAACCCAAACCATTCAATGATTCTCTAAGATTAAGGTTCAGATTATTTAACAACAGCATTTTCCAGACTTTTTGAAGTAGTAATTTGTCACATATGAATCCTCAGGTTTAGAACACATAGAGGATAGTTGCACAGAGGACAGTAATACAGCTTTTATTAGGCCAATTCTTCCAAGACAACCAGGAAAAATCATTAAAAGATCAACAACTGGAGCACAAAATATCACCAAAGAAACTGGTTTAAAAATGTTAACAAAATAAAGATGAGTTCAAATGGGAAAATCAGCATGAATCAGAGTGACCAACCTGTTATAACAGAACTGGGAAACACCTTACTGTTTTTAAAATGCACAGTGAAATAATAACATGTGGATGATCAATAAATTACAAAGCTGGTGAATACTACTGAGGTTAAATAGTTTTGAAAATACTTCCACAGAAGCATAGCCCACTTACTTTATAGGCATATGCACTTAAAGTGTTCAAGTTCCTGTATCCTGATTTTACAGCACTTCCTCATTTACAAACTTAGATCAAATCTTTGAAGATTTGGTGACTTTCCCCACAGTAATACCCTGGTACACAGCATGTAGCACTATAATCTCAGTGCTTTTATCAGCTCATCTATACACAAACCCTTTAGAACAAGGATCTTCACACAGATCAAGTTCTCTCCATAAAGGCCGGTACTGAATGCTCAGGGAAAACCCCTCCTTGGTTTTCTCTCCAACAGACCTAAAGTGTTGCCTGAGGTTATGACTAGACAACTGTGTTTTATAGCTATAGATAAACTTCACCTCCATGATCTCCTCTTAATCCTTTTCAAACTACAGCAATTTTTGGCTTCTTTAGCACCTTCTTGACGAATTCAACACTTTAATTATGCACTGTTAAAAAACTACTTCCTTGTATTCATTTTAAGCCTGCCATCTGATAATTTAATTAGGTGCCCCTACTTTTTGTTATGAAAAAGGGAAATAATTGTTTCTATTCACTTCCACTGCATTGCTCATAATTCCAGATTTCTATCATATTCCCCTCCCAGTTGTGTCTTCCCAGGCTTTTAGGCACTCTTCCACTTCAGTTTCTCCTCCTGGTACAGAATTCATTCAGTTCTTGAATATTGTTTTTAATAACTGGATGAATACAACAGCAGAACTATTAGTAACAGTGTTATGCTCAGATACTCTCAATTTCTCTAAAATCCAATCAATTTTTGGGAACTACTAAGGCTCTCTTTAAGAGCTCTCCATGAATCTTTTTCTATGACAATAAACAGCACAGAGTTCACGTGGGTTTATCAGCAAGGGATTTCACCTGTTTTGTCACCCACTCAATTCTGTGCAATCTTTGGGTGACTCCACACAATCATCATTTCACTCTCTAAAAAACTTTGCCATTAGCTTTCTGCCTTCTTCAGGATGGAGAAGTGAGGATTTCTTGGGACTGTCCTCTACCAGGCCAGTAGTTGGACTTGATGATCCTTGTGGGTCCCATTCAACTCAGGAGATTTTCTGATTCTATGAAGATCCTTGGTAGACCTAGCAAGTGACTTTGCTCTAGTGCAAAAATTAAATATTTCTACCCTTACACTTCTCACCTTTTATTTGGCCAGTGTCTTACAAAAAAAGGATCTCTTCTTTATATCCCAGTACATATCGTAAATCTACTGAGGCTACTAAATAGCTGCTGAGTAATTTATCAGAAGATTAAAACTGACAAAACTGACATTAAAAATTCCCTGACAGTGCTGCAATTATTTCTTAGCAGTAAGACAGATCCTGAAAATAGGTCAGTTTGCAGTTTGACAAGGATGTTCAACAGTAATTATAAACACACTTGTGTTGAAACAATGTCCTGTTTTGACATTTTATTGATAATCACTAATTTAGACAGTCATTCTTCCATGAAACCTTATTTTCAGTCAATAGCTGTGGTCATTAGTAAGTCCTTACTTTGTGCTAAATGAGGAACAAGCAGTAATAAAACACACTGAATGCTGTTTGAATAAATTAAGTGGCAATACTTGAAAATAATAAACATTTCTGCTCTTTGCATATTTTTTCAATTCAAAGTACACACAAAGGAGCCACATATCATGGATGGAGGATACTGATAAAAGGGGTGATCAACTCTCATATGACAGCTGAATTTTGTGTTTAGTCATGAAAGCTCTGAATTGAAGTTACATAAACAGAAAACTAATGCCACTGGCAAACAGCCCTGGTCTGTAATGTTCTATTTGGGATTCACTGGTTAAAGCAGAGGAGACGCTGATCTCTGACAAAGAACGATATGGGAGATGACATCAAGTTCTTTCAGCAAATGAGCTCAGCGTGCCAGCAAGCTGACAAATTAGCTTCTAAAAACCACTAACAGTAGCTTACAAAGTCACAGCTGTTACCCTGTTTTGAAAAACAAAATGTTGATCTCGGTTGAAATGTCTAGTTTTACACAAGATTTGTAAGTGCTCTGATTTTTTTTTTTTTTATTAACAAAGAAATGAGTTATACTGAGAGACGCATGAGGGATAGGCAGTGCCTGTATCCTGATGACTCCATGGTGATGTTTAATCGACAAGGTTAAGCAGAACACTTGCTTATGTTCTGCACCCTTCTTAAATTTGAAAAACTCCCTAGAGACACAGACACAGGAGCAACATAAATCCAAAAATACAACCATACCATAGCCACTAGTAATCTCTTCAGCTAACTCGAGCATTTCCCAGGATATTAAGACTGATAGTGGGAGGAAATGCATCAGAAAACTCGTAAAAGATTCCATTAAGGGGTTGAAATCAATTGAAAGACACTAATACTCTACAAAATAAATGCTCCTCAATGCTGATTGTGGACAAAATTAAAAAAAAAAAAACAAATGTAGTATTACTTCGCTTTTCACGTATTTGAGTAGCGTAAGTCTTCACTTTCATGGCAAATGATCAGTCAGCCTTCTCTGCTCCTCAGAGGTACAAGGGACTAAAAATTCTAAAAAATGCAGCAGAGGCAAACTCAGTTAATCTTGGTACTCCTGTGATCTTCATCAGTGGTATCTGAATAGCCCTCAAAATTAAATTTGTTGATGCTTAAGAAAAAAACAAAATTTTTTTACAGATGACCAACTGAAAGACAGAACAATTTATCTCAAGGCCTGAAGTTTCAAACAGGAGTCTAATCTCATCTCTCAAGCACCAGATCACAGCCCTTTATCACTACAGCAGTCTCTGGTTTTTTACAGCTCTTACTTTCATAAAATTGCAAGAGCTTCAGCATAATCATTCCTGATTTATGGTAAATGAAGGAAATAATCAAGCCAGGACAGATGTGTGCCAAGTTCAAGTGACTACCCAAAGCCAACAAAAACCACCAAACCACTGGTCAAACCTTGGATTGAAATTTCTCTGATTCTAACTTTAGACAACTAAGAAAGGCCCTTATTTATTAATGCTACATAAGGCCTGTTCCCATCAACACAGGTTTTTTGTTTGTTTTGTTGGTTTCTTTTTTTTTTTTTTAATCTTTACCTGAAATGGAGCTAGAGTGTAACAATGACTTAAATAAGATTGTGGGCATGAGAAGAGCTGAACAAAACCATATATTTTCAACAGGAACTTCCCAACAGCTACATAGTCAATGTGTCACGCGTTAAGGCCACATAATACTGTGGTACTCAGGTGCAGGAGACCTGTAGCCTCAATCAATCATTTCCAGTATTGTGATGAAATCTGGACTCCACTGGAATCTATAAAAGACTCTTTTACACAGACTCTTGATCATAATCGTGGACATGCTGAGTTCCAAACTGCCAATTTTATCTTTGGAAAACACAAGCAATAAAGCTCATCTATGTACAAGAAAACAGAAACATCACAGCAGACCAGAACACCCCATTCAGCTGAGCCCCCTTTCAGAGGTGATCAATAACTATCCACTCCTTGATTAAGCCATGGTATTGGATTTTAGCAGTTCACACGTCCATCACTGACAAAATGAACTGGTTAAACTTACAAAGATGTAGAGGTAAAGCTAAGCATTTTCACAACAAGAACCCTCTAGCTGTGTGCTGTAGAATGACTGAGAAGTTTGGGGTTATATTTGTCTTCTACTTCCTTTAATTTTATTCTCTGCATGGCCCCAACCAAGCTATATATCTGACACAGAGAGCAACATATTTCTCCCCAGAGTAGTGTGAAGAGAAGAACATAATTAATATTTGTTAAGTATTCCCACAGTGTGACATAAGCCAGCAGGGCACATGAAAGTTAGTAATACTCCATACTAGAATTTGAATACTGTTCAGGAAAGATGGCAAACAGCCACAGAATGAGCAATCAGTAACGAGAAAATCTCTGAGTAACCAACTCTGAAGTGAGCAGCATTCCTTCCATGCAAAGAGTCGGGAGTTCTAGAGATGGCAAAAAAAAAAAAAAAATTCAATCAATTAACACCATTATAATGCACCAAATAAAGTTGGGCTGTAAGGATGGTCACTGGAAACCTTAATTTGAAATTTTCTGTGCTAACTTCTTCAACTTATTCTTCGTCTAGAGTTCAGCTAACCTTACTGTTTTAGCAGAGGAAGACAAATACAAGGAAAAACAGGTAAACAAAAGAAAAAAAATCAAACAAGGAAAAGACCCAAGCCCACCCTATTAGCTGGGAATAGTTCTATTTGCAAGTACTTCAGAATCTACCACTAAACAATCAGGAAATCTTACAGAAAATCTTTATTATAGTCACTGTGTATCTGTCACATGTCCAATCCAGGAATAGCTACTGATGAGAGCAGAACAGGAAAGCACTCAAAAAGTAACTGTTCTGTAAAATTCGTGAATTCTAAAAAAATTAGGCATACTCATGTCTGGCTCTTTAAGTTTATTTCAGCTATTCAAAAGGAAAAATAAAGCTTGAATTACTGTAGCTCCTATGCACAGATAAAATGGATATTTTCTACCCACATGAGAAAACGAGAAGATTGAATTGCATTCAGTTATGAATTGGATTTGTTCTTCAATTAAAAGAGAAGAAAAATAAATCATGTTGAAGCTAAATGACAAACCAAAGGCTATTCCATTGTAATTTTGTCCAAAAGACAACTAAATTTGTTATTTCTTCAGCTCTTTGATCATTATGTTTAGCTTGTAAAGATGCCACTTACTACTGCAAATACTCTATTTCTGAACAGACTGGTATAATTTTTCCCAAAACTGAAATATAAACATTCAGCTGCAAGGCTACTTCGAACTCACACTGGGCACAACTGGACTTTAAAAGCAACAAAACATTTAGATGCTCATTAAAAAAAAAAAGTAATTTAAAGGACTTTGAAGAAAGGAAAATTACTAATTTTTCCAAATGAGCAAGATAACAATGAAAAAATAAATTGAATACTGTGTGGTATTCCCAAATCCCAGTTATGGAAGTTTGTTCTTAAAATTAGACATACTCTACTATGTAGACATACAGGCACAAACTGTGAAAGAGAAATGTTTTACATTTAACACTTTTCAGAGATTACAGTTATTTCTGAGGGCCCCAACCCCAAAGCCCATGTCATGGGAATGAACTCTGGCTCAAGAAAAGCCACATTTCCTTCAGCACTGGTTTTGGCAAGGCAGCAGCTGCCCAGAGCAGTGCTTGAGCTTAAAAAACAGTGTGGTAGCATCAAGACTTACATCCCCATGGGTTCCCAAAATACACCAAGAGTCTGGCTACAACGAGCTGCTCTGGCATCACAATTACAGACTATGGAATCCAGAGGAGACAAGTGTCACGGAGGACAGAACTCTTGCAGCCAACCTCATCTAATGGATTTTAGTACAAAATAAGTGTCATTGGAAATAATCTAGAATGCAAATCCCAGATGCCTCAAATAAAGATTTCTTTAAAATGCCATGCCCAAATTATTCCATGCAAATATTAACCAACTAACATGTTGTCTGATATGCAGGTACACGAAACAGAGATTGCTTTGTTTCTTGAACTAATCTTCAGGCAGTAATAACCTTGATTCCAGAGTCTTTTTAGGCCTGGAACAACTCAAACACCATTCCAAAAGCAGAATGATTGCTGGAGAGAATTTAGAAAATACAAGCAAACACTACCTATTTTTCAGACTTGCGACTACACTGCAGAATTTTCCAACAACACTGGGGTTTAGTGCTCCTGTTCCAACATTCTCCTATTCCACTCACCAACAGAGTTTGGACATTCAGCTCCAAAAAGAATTGAGGTGCTCCGTGCCCATTCATAGCTGCAGCTTCTCCTCAAGCAGGCAACACCAACAGTCCATCTGCATCATTTTGTGCCAAAACACAGAATTTCATTCTACTTAATACTCTGACCCCTCAGACAAAATACATTCAAGCAGCAGACCCAGAACCTGTGTTCTGAAATGGAAATGTAACAATTTACTTTCATTGTGGGCTGGGGCTCCACATTAATAGAACCCTGTTTAACCAACTGTCAGTCTTCCACAGAACTGATTCCTTTGATTGCTTCCTAGACACTTCCCTCATGAAGCCAACAAATATAGACAGTGATTTATTTTCTAAAAACAAATGGTTATTTATCCATCTAAAGAGAACAGAAATAAATGGTTAAAGAGATAATATATCTAAGTATTAACAAGCAACACATATACTGTCCTATCCACAGAGAATATTTCCTCAAAGCTTGTATTATTTATCTTACAAGCTACAGGTCTGGATTCTGGCAACCAAACCACAGGGTCTCTCTAAAAACAGCCCAGCTTCCTCACTTTTGAGGCTGGAAGGTCAGAGGAGGAAGAAGTATGAGTGGAAGGAATGATTGCAATTCATTTTTTATTTTTCTTTTCCATTACCACCCTTCAGTTACAAAGCAATCTGTTACTTAGGGCATGACAAAAAAAAGAGTATTAAAAAGAACTGACACCTGCTTATCTGGCCAACATTGAACAAACTGTCTATAAATGCTGTCTGCTTTCTCCTTCTGAAGTGAAAAATCAACTCTCCAGGACACAACTCATCAGGCACTGGAAATCTCATACAAACATCGCCCATAATCTTCCCGCCATCCCTCAGGTTCTAGAATTCTTCAGGCATATCTCCACAGACAATTTTAAGTGCTATGCAGAGACAGCCCAATTCCCTCCAAAGGAGCTCAACACCACGCTGAGCACAGCTGGGCACTTCTGAACTGGCTTTTTTCAAAGCAAAATGGGGTTCACATGGCCTTGGAGACCAGAGGGCAATTTTCTACTATGCTTGCTGTCCCCAGGAAAAGTGGCTGCATCTTCAGGTTCTTCATCCTGTTCCAGTATCTTCATTTCTCCTCACCTCCAGTACTCCTTCACTAAAAAAGGGGAGCCATACTGTTAAAGTTGATTAAAACCCAAGGCTTTCTTTTTAAATCTCCTCCTTCCAATTTTGTTATTTCCATTCTCTTCTCAACCTATTTTTAATTCTCTTTTCTCGTGAGTGATACTCAAATCTCTCCTCCAACATAAAACCACAATACATTTTTAATTACAAGGGAAAGCTTAGATTGTTGACAAGCTGTGAAAAAGCAGCAAATCCAGGTATTAAATACTTTAAAGAAAAGAAGGAAAGAAAAAACACATGAAGAGAAAAAGGAGATAGGATGGAAGTACCTTACTTTGCCTTTTTTTTCCCTAAAAAATACTGTGTACAGGACTGAGGATCTCAAACTTAAGTGAGAATCATAAACAGGAGAGAAATATTTCCCTGTACAATGACTGCATAAGCAATTGTTTCGGGATTGGGGTTTTTTTCAAAATATAGAAAAGGAACCATGATGATCAGCCATCATGCTCAAGTTGAAGCAGAAAACAAGACCAGCCAATTGAACACAAATAATTAATACTCTTTATAGCAGAATATGTGGAGAAAGTTAATAATAAAATTACAACTAACTGCGTGCCCTTCCTCATGAAGTTCTTCACTTATTTTTTACTGCTGTTCATTATAATGGGGTTTTCCCCTCCCTCTTTTTCGTACTTTTCTTAAATGGCTGGCTGCATATATTTAATTGTATATTCCTCAGGGCAGGGACTATTTCCTTAATTGTCTGTAAAGTCCAGTGCTATAAACAATGGTCCTACGCAATGCTAAGAAATAAAAAGTGAGTAATGTTTTGTTGAGAAATAGTCATGCATTAATTATGCAAGATAATCTGGAAAACACAGAACTAAGGAAAAAACCATGTTCTGAATCCATAACTTTTAAGCATCACTACCCAATGAATGATTTATGATATTACTTTTCAGTATTATATTTAATTTCTCTTGGAGTATTTAAAAAACATCTGCTCCGAAAGTTAGCAAATGGGTATTGTTTACTCAGAAATTCTACAGGATGCAACCCCCTTCCACACTGTCAGTTAAACACACAATATTTTAAATACACATTATGGAGCCAACTGTTGAAGCAGCCACTTAGAATGCAAAGAATATTCTACATATTAAATTATACATGAAAAATACTGTTCAGGAGTTATAACATATAAAGTACAGATTCTAAATTCAGTATTTAATAAGTATGCAATTTAAAAAAAAAATTTCATTTTTATTACTTACTGAACTAATTTCATGTCCTAAATTGACATTGCTGTAGACTTATACAAGCACAGAAGCTAAAATTGGTATAACTTTAAAACCAGAAGCAAATTTTTATTGCTGAACTATGTCCCTGAAAATGGGGTTGAATATAAAAACAATGACACCAAATCTGAAGAGCGTAAATACTCTGTCTTAATATCTTTTAAAATCTGTTCTCTAATCTTGACTGAGGTTTGAAAGTATCAAGTCTGTATTTTTCCAGTGTAAATGTTGTGCAAAAGCTTTACAAACATAGATCTAAATCTGCAATTGCCATTACTAAAATAAATGAAAAATCTATAAGCAGCAGTGAAACCGGCATGCAAATAAAAGAACTGTCAAGACATATACTGCCTAAAAATAAGCTTACAATAACTATTTTAAAGACTGTGTGTGGTCTTACCCATATATTTTGGCAAGATGCACTTTCTCCAACCACAGCTAGATTCATCCAAAAGCAGTGGCACTGGAGAGTCTCTGTCTCACCTGTCAAACTTGAAGAACGTTGTTCAGCAGACCACCATGAGTCCATGGATAGGATCCACAGCACTACAGCAGCTGTTCTTGATAAGTGTTCTCTAACTAGAGAGGCAAGCGCTTCAAAAACGTTCTGTAAGAGGATCGCCCTTCATATACAAGCATTTAAAAACAAACAGAAACAAGAATATATCCAGTACAAGACTTTCAAGACATTTGTGGCACAGCATCAGTGACCTCATATGCATCTCTGTTCTATATTTGGACATATTCACAGAAGATTTGATCTATTAAATTTATCTTAGAATTTAACCTAATTATTTACCTCTCACAAACTGCTACACTGTTCAAATTGCAGGCAATCAAATAAAATAACTGGAACTCCTAAATCTTCAGGGTTGAGGAAAGTGAATTTCCCTCTTTTCAGTTCCATTCCCACGAATGACATGGAAAATTTTCACACCAAGCTACACAGAGATTAAAGTGGGAAGGAGAGGTAAAAGGCTGCTTGGCTACAGTAAATGTAAGATTCAGTGAAAATGGGATGAAGCACGAAAAGTTTCAAGTTTTAAAATTACCTAAGGGGATATTTTGCCGATCAGCAAAACCAAGAAGAGAATTTATCTGAATTCTGTTTGTATAAAATAACTTTGACTGTTACTAGAAGGCACATAATCATTAATTTCCAGAGAAATATGAATATTTTCTAAAAATAGGTCACTGCTTTTAACTGCTGAGATCTGCTCTGGTTTAACTACTAGTAGCATTGTATCCTACAAGCAGGAAAGGCTCTAGAGAGATTACTTTCACTTTTCCCTAGATATATTTAGTGTACTAACTAGCATAGTTAGGATATTATTTTTCTTTGGTTTTGTCAGTAGCATGTTTGAAATAAATTTTATTAAGTGGTAGTGTATGTAACATTGCATTGTGGGTAGCAGTTTCCTGCCTTAACCTAGCCACATCCTCAGCTGTTATATGAGACAAGTTTCCCATATTTTCTGCAAGTTGACTTTAAAAAAAAAAAAAAATACAGACAGGAGAAAATAACTAGGAGGTTAGGATGATCTTAAGCACCATATATTGACTGTTCAGAATGGATCTAATCAAAAGGACTTTTTCTCAGTTGCTGTACAGTCTAAAAAATCTAAGAACACAAGGAAAATAATGCTTGTCAAAAAAAAGCCTGAGCAGGAAGAATCAAGATGAGACACATCTGATCATTAAGATGCAGCCCCTTATTCAAAGCCTGATCAGGGATTAGATTATTTCACTGGAGAATAACTTTGCTATGATATGAAGAAGTCAGAGAAGCAGCAACTCAAAGTGAATGAAAACAATTTTTGACTACTTGCTATGCTATGATGTACTCACTAGTTAAGAGATGACCATCTTTTTAATAAAAACAACAGCTCAGTTTAAGGTTTAATGTGATCTTCAGTAGCCTGATTGCACTGTAGAAAAAACAGACAACACTTATTTACCCTAGAAAGGTAACAGTACTTTTTCCCCCTCTACATTAATGGTCCCAGGCACCATCCACTTCAAACCATATATTACCTAGGGAAAGGCAGCAGTAACACTCAGATGCTCACTGCTACTCTTGCAATAAGTACCATTTTAAAATGAAGGAATGCTGAAATACCCTTGCTGTTGCAATTTTTTTAATCAACTGGAAGTTTTAGTCTTTGCTTTAAAAGATTAGTTACCAACATACTCTACTCTTGCAGAGAAGGTAGAAATGAGAAGTCTACAAAATACCCAAATCTAACAACAGAAGTTTCCCAAAACGTGCAAGTATTTGAACACTAACAGTATTTTAAATGTACTGGCTGTGAACGTACAGAAAACACAATTTTCTTCCTCTAAAAATTGTAATTACTCCTCAATTTGAAAAACACAGAAAAGGAAAGAGGTTTCACTTAAAGAAAAAAACCTGCTCCAGTGGAAACAGATACACTAACAACACCTACAGTGAATACCTGTATCTGAGGAAACTGCACCAGGACTTTCTGAATTATAAAAATCAGCATCTTGTTATTGTATATATTGTAAAACTTGTAATGAAATGCAATCTAACAAGTTTGTCATCACGCTGCTCTAAGCAGAGTATTTATATCATTCCAGTTGTAGCATAGAAGCAAACATTTAAGTACAAATAAACTTTCAGCAGGGCATCACACTGTTTATACACTGGATGAACTTTTGAGTGACATAAGGCAAAATGTTTGGAAATAGAGCATAGCCTAAAAGTTCCAAAACACGTTTAAGAACAGTGGAAGATGTAATTATCTTTTAGTGTTGCATTACAATTGACTTTTAGATTTCATTTGTCATCAAAGATCAAGCTCAAAGTTTACCAGAGAAATTCCTTAGCATAATACTTCCTTTGTAAGTATAATTGGGACTCAAAGCATCCCCTGTGGAACTCAGAAGTGAACTTCCATTTTTGTAGCTCTACCTTTAAACAAGAGCCTGTCAAGCATTAGTCTACAATCAAGACACTGATTTACACAGTGGATTTTCAGGATTCTTGCATCTGCGTCATCAGAAGTGCAAACTATACCAAAAGAAACCACCAGTTTCACAGGTATTTGGTCTCAAAGTTTTGCTTTTTAATGTTTCTATATTTAAAAAACCCTGCATTGTAAAAACCTTTTTTTTTTTTTCAAACTACATCTCTATTACTCAGCTACAGTATTTGCTTTTTTTGTTTTTAATGGCTTTTGCTTTATTAGATGAAGACTTCTTTGTAGTGCTCTTAATTTGAACAGGTGAAAAAGTAAAAATAAAAAATCTTAAAGGGATCAAATCAAAGCACAGCAACAAAGTTAGAGAATAAATCTGCATACACAAGTGAAAGCATCAAAAAGCCATTCTGGAGAAAGCATGAGAACAGCCTTTCAATGCAATAAATTTTTATATTCAGACATCTATAGGAAGCTCAATATTCTAATACTAAAGATATGACTAAAAATAAAGTGCAGAGTTTTGAAAACCAAACAACTTCTTTTCATATCAATGGAAATAAGTATTTAAGGTCAAGACAACAGTTATCTATTATTTAAAAATATTGCACATACCTGCCATCAAATAGAAGTTGATCAATACCTTCAATGTGTAACTGTAGTTGAAAACTTTAAACTTAAAATTTAAGAGTTCCCCAAACAAGAGGCAGCAACCTCCAAAAGCTTTTGCTGCATCATAAGTTGATTAAAACTTTAATGCATACAAATATAATCTGTATATGAAAATATTAGTATTCTTTCTATTATTTTTATATCCTTAAGATTTTTTCATTGATGCTCTTAACCATACAGAGTAAACAATAATAAAGCAATTCATGAATAGGAGAATTAAATATCACCCTTATTTTTAAGTGGAATGGGTTTTTTGTAGAACATTCCTTTTTCATTTTAGAATGGTAGAATTCTAAATGGTAGAATTCTCTAAGTTTGGCGACATGTAATAACTCTCCAAATATTGAATGAAAAACAATGCAATTTACCTCACAACAATTATTATGAAAGAAGTTTTTATGAAGGTCTATGATTTTTTTATAATTATGTAACAAAAATCAAAACAACCTATTTTTTACTGAAAAATCCTCTCATTTGTCTCATCCCCAAAAAAAAACAGAGAACCTGGTTTCCACCCACACCTCCAGCTATTCGTATCACAAAATTCCTGGCCAATTTCTAACCAAGAAAGCTCAGCACAAAGAGGAAAACAAAAAGGAGGGATGGCAGCATCAAAGAGATGTAATTTATTTCACAAATAAAAGCTAAACGATATCTAGAAAATGTTTTATATTATTCTTATGCTCCCCCCAAAAAATGACCCAAAAAAAAAAGGAAAAAAATTTAAATTCATTCAGCTAAAACTTAAAATTACAGTGCATCTGTGGTACAATCAGGATAATATGAAAAGTTCTAGATATAATGTCCAAAGAGGCAAAAAATGAGATACTTTCTCAAAGATGTTTCCAATTTTGTTCTGAATCTGAGTGAGCAAATCAAGACTACTAATACACACTGTCTGTGCACATTATTCCTTACTACACACAGCATTTTGCAATTTATTTCAAAGCCTCTATTATAAACAAAAAAATACTGCTTTTGTTAACCCACTCTGCACCAGTACAGTCAGGGCTTATGTTACACAATCAAAGTCTAAGTTACAATACATTAAGTATATAAAAAAATATCACACACACATGCACACAGATGATATTAAGTATTTGAGCCTTACATATGAATCAAATTTATGTTTCATTTTAAAACTAAGTGTTAACATTAACTGATGAATGAAGTTATTTATAGTCTCCCCAAAAGTTTAAGACTGTTCTATTTCCCTTAAACACCAGAACTACAATAAGGAATTAATGTAAGCACAACCAAACCCTCGCAACCCTCCCAGCTCACTCTGTTACACAACGTCCACATTAAATCCTCCCAATGCCGGTGTTCCAAAGCATCACTCCCAGGCTGCAGCACACAACCAGTTATGATATCCAAATGACATATTTTGCCCCAAATATAAAAGAAACATAATTGCCTGTAATTTGCATCACATAAAACTGCCAAGTAGTTTTGAAGGCATGCAAAGCAAGGCAGACATGATTTAAGATTTGCAAAGGAATCCCCAGACTAACACTTCTGTGACAGCCAATTACAGTGAAAAACACAACCCCAACAAGCAGCCTGCTACTAGACCTTAGGAAAGGTAAAGTTTCTTACAATGAGTTACAGATTCACAAGTATAAGACGACAAGGAGAAAAAGTAAAACAGAAGGAATCCAGCCACCCAGCAAATATGAAGCAGACCCAAGATCGTGATACAATCCAAAGATGTAAATTATTGTAAATCATCACTGTTGTTCAGAATTTCACACAGCCACTTGTGCCAATTTTGCTCACTTTTCCACAGACACAATAATAAAGGAGGGAGAAGGAATGGGAGGAGAAAAAAAAAAAGAAAAAAAAAAAAAAGGAGGGGGAAGAAGAGTGGGGGGAACCTGAACTGAGAGTACAAATAAAGTTCTGCTGTCCATATGCTTTAACTGTACAGAAGTTTGGGCTCTTACAGCATTCTGTACTCTCTCCAAAGCCTCATGAGTCAAAAATTAAAAAGCTATGTCCCTCTGAATGCCAGGAAGGGCCTTATACCAGCCTTTTGTCAAAATATAAAAAAAAATTTTAAAAAAAATTAAAAAGGGAAAAAAAAAGAAGAAAAGAAAAAAAAAAAAAAAGGAGAGAGAGAAAGAAAAAGCCACAGTGTAGGCAGTCCTACTTGGAGTCCTCTGATGTCACAGCCACATGACTCGCTCGCTCCAGTAACAGTGCTTGCAAAAAAAAGGAGTTTTAAAGCTTTTGCTTTTTTGGATTGTGTGAATGCTTCATTCGCCTCACAAACAACCACAGAACCACAAGTGCGGTGCAAACTTTCTCCAGGAGGACAGAAAGGAGTCTCTGGTTTTTAAATGGTTAATCTCCGCAGGTCACTACCAGCCACTGAGACCAACAGAGTCAGTAAGTGCTCTCTAACCACAGTCTATGCAGTAATAGTAGGTCCTTCAAATATTTGCTCATTCTCTTTTTTTTTGTTTTGTTGCCTTCATTT
Source organism: Haemorhous mexicanus (assembly GCF_027477595.1). NCBI lineage: Eukaryota > Metazoa > Chordata > Aves > Passeriformes > Fringillidae > Haemorhous > Haemorhous mexicanus. The sequence continues at coordinate 112,988,848 of NC_082343.1, read as the reverse complement.
TCACATGTTACCAGCACTACACAATTTTTTGACAGAGAAAAAACCAACTATAGAGTCTTTGCAATCCAGGGACACAGTAAAACTAAAACAAGGTTTGGCTATGGTTTGTGTTTTCAGTTTGAGGATCCAAGAAGTATTTGCACCAGAAGGTGAAAGCTCTGTGTGAACCGAGAGGGACTATGGCATCAAACAGCCTGTTCAGTTCAGTGACACCATGTCAGCAAAACTTCTTTTGGGGTAAGTGCTGCAATATTTGAGCTTCTGTTTTTCGCTGTCGAGAGTTTTCTTACTTTGAACAATACTGGTTGTAGTTATCTAAGCAAAAAAATGCTGAATGGGATGTTAGAATGTTGAAATAGTATACCTGGTTGTTTGGTTTTTTTTTTGGGGGGGGGGGAAGTAACTCTAAATAGCTTCTGCAGATGTAAGAACAAATTTGTTAGCTAGCAAGCTGAGCAAAGGGAAGTTGGTGGCTCAGTCCTTAGTTTGACAGCAGGTGTGCTCAGCTGTCACTAGGATCAAGGTGTAGCTGCACGAATTTGGAAGAGCCTAATGGGATCTAGCAAAATGTTTAATATTATCTTAGGGCAAAAGATAAATTAGTGAGTTAATCAACAGCAGCTCAGAAAATCTCATTAAGAACTCTGGTAACACTTTTAGATATATCCACTATGAATGGTTAACAAAAGATACTGTAAAAGACTTAAATCACAGGGTTCAGACTGCTTGCTCTCTAAACCTGATGAAAATGAGTAGTGTGTGGCATACTGCAGCCTATCCTAACCAAAACTGCCCTATCATTGTTCCAGGCATCTTATTTTTACGCATATATCTCAGATGAAGTTATCAGTGTAAATCTGCAGTTTCCTAGTCCTCAGTTGCCCTCATTTCACAGCAAAGCTTGTTTGATAATATATTCAATTGTAAAAGCAAATTCTTCTCATTACACTTATTATGAACAATGCAAAACATTCATGCATGAAAATATTAAGCTATGAAATAAAAAATACATGATCTAACATGCTGCTGAATTTAAAGTTTAATTCAAAGTGGGATGCAAAAAACTCTGTAGAAGAGCACTGCCAAATATTTACTTCAATATTCTGAACTGTAAACACAGATTCCTTTAAGAAATCATATATGTATATACTGAAGTAATTATTTATGTGCACTGTACATATAAATGCTCATAAAACCTCATAAATACACTGTAAAACTGCACCTCTATCTTTGCTTTCTTTGAAAAGCTTCATCCTCTCAGAGACTTAAAATCAGCAGAGAGCGTCTTACTCACAAATACTAAAAAGAATCAAATTAGACTTTAACTGATTTATCTGCAAGTAAAATTAAGTTATATTTTAAAGTGTACTGGAAAATGCTTTATTATCATCACACTTGATGAACTGCAAGAAGTACAGTAACAAAATTCTTTCAAAGCATCTTTTACTGAGGCAGTTCAAACAGACTAACTGAAAATTCTGAAAGCTTTAGTGAAAAAAAAAAAAGTGAAAACTTACAAGATTTTCTTAATGGTGTCCGTCATGTTGAAATTATGTTGGGACCGTAGCTAAACCTATTTCTTTCCCTCCCTTGCCCCTGTTCTATGAAAAACAACAATGCTAGAAGCATTTCCAGTACATACATCCCCATTATTGTAGTGACTGGGGTGCCTTTTACCCCTCCTACTTCACACACTTTGACTGGTTCCCAGTTAAGCTCATGAAGCTCTGAGACCAGGTATAGGAACAGAAATGAAGAAATTGCTTCTTGCAGGAGGGTGACCAATTTAATATATGACCTGTAGATACCAGATGAGATAACATGACCTGTGGCTGGTCATGCAGCTGTAATACCCTGAACATTGAGCTAAAATGCAAACACAGACCCGGCAAAGCAGCTTTTCTACCCAAACTGGTGTCTGAGCAAAGCACAGCAGAAGCATAGCCAGACCACATTATCCCAGTGTTTACAACAGGAAATACAGTTTACATGTATAGGGACTTTCTTTTGCTTTTACTTCCAAAAGAGATTAGAAGAAATTTAGTTGGCTAAAATTATCAAAACACCAAGTCTGACTGCTTAATTCACCTACTTCTGATAATTCCTAAAGCCACTGGGAAATACTGTGATACTGTGCTTAATACTTTTCCTGAACTTCACTAAATAGGGTTAGATACCTGAATTTCACTTTGGACACAAACAATAGATGCAAGGGACTACAACATCTCATCAGCTTGTTCAATGTGTAAGCAGTGTAACCTGAGCTAAAACCAAATTTTGGAAAACCCACTTTTCTAAAAAGGAGGCAGAATTTATTGTTCAAAAAAAAAAGCCAGAATACCCAAGCTGCTCATGAATTTGCCGTTCAATGATGCAGCAGCACCTCAGAATGCATGATCTGTTCTTCCTTTCTGTACTATCCTTCTCTTCCCATCTCTACCTTATTCCTTTCATGAGTGTTGAGTTTAATTGTTTCTCTTCAAGACTGAACTGATGAAACATAATGACAAGTCATAACAGGGCAGGAAAACAGAGCTATGATTAACCCGCATGGCTGCTAATCTGTGCCATTAACCATATTCCTGAAAGCTTTTATTCCACTCATTTTTGTCTATGTTCTTGATTTCATATAAAAGGGAAATACAAGAGTAGCAAAGTGGAAGGATCCTTTCCTTGTTCATGCAAGCACATATATTCCTTTCCAATCTAGTACATTTTAATTAACTACATTCTGGGTTTCACACCCAGATTTTCTCTACCTTGTGCCACTTATTCACAGGTTTTGACTGCATCAAGCCTGTGTAAACCTTCTCAGGCTTTTAAATCTAACGGGATTCATTTCATCCAGCAAAGGCTATTATATTTACATCCATAACATTTGAAGGAGAAAAAAAGGCTCAAAATAAACGCTATGCAAAAAAAAAAAAAAAAATCAAACAGCTTATTTGGTATAAAATTTGGAAAACATTGTTTACTCAAAGTATTTCAGAGACTGAGAACATTCCCAAATGTCTCCAAAAACAATTACAATTTTGAAACAGGAAAAGGCATCTTCAACTATATTTTGTGCATCTTCAGAGGAAGAATCCCATGACAGAAAGAAAATAGGATCCCTGTTTAGCTGATAATTCAATCAATTATTTCACACGTAATTTCTGGAAGCTGATCCCAATGGAGATGTAGTAAATCTAAAGTCTTCAAGTTCCGCTTATATTAAAATACTCCTCAATATCTTCATCAAAAAATGACAAACCTTTTGTAAATTTCAATTCTTTTGCTTTACTGTTCGGTAGGGAATCTTAAAGGGTTTGTTTCATTTTAATTAGGAGACTGGTAAGAGAGAAACAAATCCTTTTTCATTATCTGTGTATAGAAAGCAGTTTTCTCTATGTTCCAGCTCTGTTTAATGTATTCATACTATTGTGAATGCTAAGCAAAATCTCAGGAATCACTGCTCTTTGCGTAAAATATAATTTAAAATACCAGGATAAAAAAAAAATAATACTGAAAACTATGCAGGAATGAGTATTCTCACGTGCAATAAAAAGCTGCAGCTTCGCATGGAGGCTGCCGTTATCTGAAAGCCCCAAACTCTCCAGGATTGCTCTTCATCACTTACAAGGTCTGCAGGCAGCAAATTCACTCATCTGTTTAATTAGCTGCCTCAAATGAACTATTAATAGCCAACATTGTTTAAATCAACTACATCGATGTAAAATTCAGTAAGATCAAAATGCTCCAGTTTGTCAGGAGAATATCAGAGTATCTGGTGGTTAAATAAACTGGGAGAAGAAAAAAATCCTATCTCATTAGGGGCACTAAGATTTTATCAAACATACAGGATTAATCTCTATTGAATAGGACCATTCACAAATCAAAACTCACTCCACTTCAATACTTTCATGCAGTGCTAATCAATTACAACCTTTTCTAGTTATTCAAAATCCATGTGCTTTTAATTTTATTCACTGGTGGTCTAAAATATAATATTCAGGCCAGGCTAAGTCATTCTGTGTTGCAACTTTGCTTTTTTTCAATAAATATTCATCTAGAGGTTTTCTTAGAGAGAACTGCTCATATGAAGACTGTGGTAATATTTTTATACTGTACCTCCTTGTTGAAGCAAAAGGTTAGGGGTTACCTAAATACCTCAACTGTATATACAAAAAAAGGAAAAGGTAAGTATTCACATGAAAAATCCAAAGGGACTATATTATTTATTTTTGCATTTCCTATGATTAATGATGCACCAGTGCATACTTGAAAACTGAAGTCAAAATAGGGTAACACCTCAAATTCCTTTACAAACTGTACAAATATCAAACTTCCATGCTGTATTAACTACTCTACCAGAAATATTTAAAAGCTCAGCCACCCCACATTAAGAGTATAACAATAATACTGAAATTCCTCTCAAGCTGTGTGATTTCTTGGTCATGGTCAGACTAATATTAATCTTAAAATTGCACCTTATAACTTAATTTTCCCAACTGCTTTCAGAAGAGAGTTGTACTTTTTAATGAGTAACAAGAAGCTCAGAGCAGCCACAAGTAACTAACAAACATCTAATACTGCACCCATTAAAGTAAAAAGGGGAAAAAATAGCTAACAATTCTGTCAAGAGATGCTAACTAGACAGTGCAGACAGTTCAAGAGAGACAGATAATAACTGTGTTTATGTACTGTCACACCTTGTGGCAGACACCATCAATGAACAATATGAATAACAACTAAGAAATATTTGCTGGAACTCTAACAATGCAAAAAGCTGAAGCTAAAAGCAGAATCTGGCATTATTTTACACTCAAGTCCAGTACAATTCCGTGGAAATTGAAGCAGAGAGGGAAGGGAGGAATTATCCTGTGCTTGCCAAGCTGCAAAGGTGCAGCGTTTCTCTGCCTGAAAACCACAGGAGCCAAGAGCAGCTGTCAGTGCTGGGCACCTCCTGAAAATCAGACTATTTGCATGTTTCCCTCTATGTACCCAATAAAAATCAACATTGTGTGTTGTAGGGGAAGGAGCTGGTTCTGAAAACTCATTAAATACACTCCATTAATAAGAATTACAATAAATTGCCATGTTTAATATGCCCTAGAGTATATATTATTTTAATTAAGTCAGCCTCAAGATAAATAGAGAGTTTAAGATGGTAAAACCTGAAGCATTTTGGGGTCTTAAATTCAGCACTGGGAGAATCCAAGTTTCATACAAGCAGCTGAGAAACTGCAACAAGAAAACATACAACTTCTATTTTCAAGATAAAAAATTATTTGCCTAAATGGAATAAATGCAATATATATTCTGATAAACATAAACAGAAGCAAATAAATAGATGGTGTGCCACTTCAACGAGATTTTCCTTGGAAATTTTGCCAGACTTAGGAATTATCCACAGATTTTGATGCGGAGACAAAAGTCCCCCACAAAACATCAACCTCCTCCACCACAGAACCCCCACAAATATCTATTCCTATCAACAAAATTCATTTGTGCTCCTATTACATACAATAGCTTTCATTTGTATTAGATATATTAATTCCAAACTGCCTTCTAAATTCTTAAGGGAAACAGGCTAAGGAGGTCTATCTTCTGCTCTCAGGTGTTTTTGTTTTTAAGTTAATAAAGCCTAAATCTAAGAGCACGTTTCCTTACATAAACATGCTCTCTTCTACAAATAAATATAAGACCTGCCACTTAACATACTGAAAAGCACACCCTAAAGAGAGTATTTTAAAGATGAGCATAAAGACAAACTCAGGTTACTGTATCATAAAGCAGTTTAACACTTCCAATTGAAAAAAAAAATCCATTATTCATGCATCTGTTTCCTGTATATATTTTTCATTCTGCTTGTTACCATACTGTATACTGTTCTAGCCTTCTTTGTGTAGCTTTGAGTTTCCTATTTCATGTAGGAACTTGCCCCAGGAGGGAAAACTCCATAGGTTTTCTCCTGACTCTCTTGAACTGCTGAAGTCATTTTAATCAGAGCAATTAAATTATTTTGAACAACCTACTCCTTATGAAATGTTTTTATTTATAAAAATTAATTTTAGAACAGCAAAAGATTAAAGCAAAAAGGCTACATTCTCTAAGTACATAGAATGCTTTAAAAAGTAAGTATTTTTGTACATTATCTACTGTATTCACAATAGTTTTCCCTAATAATGTTTTTTCATCTCCAATAAAACCACCTTTATTATTACAGCAAAGGGTAGAAACAGTTTCTTCTGCTGTCTGTCTCTTAAAAATGCCATATTCATTAAGGTCAGGCAGTTCTAGAATTAGCAACAGTTTTAAGTTTTAATATGTTATAGCTAAAAACCCCATGGCAAAATTTTTTGGCAGGAATTCATTCAAGTATGATTACTATATTTCTGATAGACAGCTTATTTTACATATTATATTTCCTCTGAATTGCTAGCATTTCATAATGAATTAAAATTTATTATCATTCATTTTCTTGATTAAGGAAAGTTAAAAGCTGATGACCTTACATACATTTATTTTCCCCAGAATTTATTTGAACCGTAAGTGTGCCAAACCATTGTTTACTTATCCCTCATGGTCAGATATCTTAGATCTAAATCTACTCTGTGGTTTACTGAAACAGAAAGACAGAGCCACTGCCAGTTACATAATATAATACTGTTCAGAGGAACGGGATCCGGCCTTGATCACAATGAAAATTAACACTAATGAGATGCATTTGCATCTATATGCACAGACACACATGTACATCAAGCACCATATACTGTATGCAGTGGCTCTGCTGGAACAAATCAGAACAGGGGGATGTTACAAGTCATTAGTCATTACTGAACTGAATTTCTCAGTCAGACACATTTAATGTATTTGACCCATTTAATATATATACACACAAGCAAAAGAAAGGGTTGCCTATGATTTCATTTAGAAAAAGTAATATAGATAAATAATTACACCTAAGTACATTGACTACCAGATAGTGTTAATCCCTCAAAAGACCTGTAATTCATATAAATACAAATCAGAAAAGACAGAGTTAAAAACACACAATATTTTAATGTATCTGTGTGTGGTATTAGAACAGGGTATTCTTTCTTTTAAGAAATGTTAATGAGCTGTGTATGTGCAAACACACACATGTATACAGTTCAAGCCTCTAATTCCTACTAACTTACACTTCTAAAATTGTGAAATTCAAGTTAAAGAAGTCAAACTAGCAATAGCATAAAGTTAGGAAACTTCTCTATTGGTACAATATTTTCCACCCTAGCACTGAAGCCATAAAGGATAATGTGCTACTGCATTCAGATTTGCCAGCAGTACCCCAAGAACATTTGCCACTCTTGACGTATCTTGCTAACATGCCGTGGAGGAACTTGCCAGGGTCCTGTACTAATATTTGTTAAAAACTTTGTTTATTAATGCTACCACTGTTTTCTAGATAAATTTTAAGTGTTAGTGCTTGTAGTGAAATAACAAATGCCAGAAGTACTGATTTTAGAATACTTGGTAAAATTTATGAGAGAAACATGTCTGGCATCAGTCCCTTCGTACCCTCTTACTCCTTCCCATAGTTCAATGACGAGAGAAACTGCTTTTGTGGGCATCAGACCGGCCACTCTTAACTCACCTCAACTTTCAAAGCTAAAACACATTTTAGCCAAAGCAGTCTTATTTGTAGGTCAGCTGGTGTTTTTGACACAGTGCAATATATTTCCACTGAAGGGGCTCACAAAAAAAACAGCACAACCACACTGACATGGAAAGATCCCTGATACAAATGCAGAGTTGTTCTGCCAAGAGCTGATAATCATCCACAACTGCATTTTTGTAATAATACAATACATTAAAAATTTACTATGAGTACAAATCTTCATCTAGAATCAGCAATAATAATTTTACATGAATTAAAATGGATGCAATGGGAATTAAAAGGCATTTTAAGATATGACTTAAAAAAAACCCAAATGTTGAGGACCATAGTGTCAGAATTTGCTATTTTCATTTAACACGTCTCCAAAAGCCTTTCAGGTAAGCCATAACACTGAACCCCTGTGATATTTATGTCCTTGCAGCATTTTCTGTATAAATTCCAGGAGTAACTTTCACTCAAATGCATCATCTATTCACCTTTAAATAGAAAGCTTTTAGGAAAAAAAGAAGTGTCACATTTGCTCTGTAACACTGAAGGGACACATCTGTTCTAGCTTAGTGACTCAATATTAACAAGAGTTTGATGAATTAATTCTACCAGCTATTGTACAATACTCGAGCACAGGAGCAGCTTTGTACTTACAGAGTACTTACAGCCTGCAGTATATTTACTTCCTAACACAATCTGCAGAACTTATTTCCTCTAAGTAAGACCATCCATATAAATTCACACTAAGAGAGTTTATCATCTGCATTTTTCCAATCAGTGGTATCAAAGTTTAACTCCACTGCGTTTGGGTATTTGTGGAATAACCAATCCATAACAATGAATGGTTTATTTAAAACTGACAGGACCAGAAAGCAGCAACTATTTACTTAGGCGCCGTACCTTAGTGTACACCAGTAAAAATGTTCTCTTTTCCCAAAAGGATTTTCTGCAAAAAGGGCATTCACTTTGCTTCCTTCCCACCCCTCTTACATCCAACTCTGTACATTCAAAACTAAGTGCTATATTTTTCTTGCTATTCAGTACAGTTTTATTTCCCCCCTTCTTGATTAAACGGCATAAACAGAAAAACTAAAATTCACAAGTTACACTCTTTATACTTTATTAAAGAAATCAACATTCAGAAAAAGTGCAGTCATTTCTGGATAAAAAAATAGCATCTAAGTAACAAAAAAAAATTAATTTAGCATTAAATGGGATGAAAGTTATCTTCCACAGTACAAATCATTTTCATACCGGAGCTAGAACAGTTTCATTCTAGTGCACCACTGTGCATTGCATATGCAAATGCTAGAACAACTTTTAATTTCAGAGCATTTCAGGAATAGGAGCTAAAATCATGCTCTGTTATTCTGGATGGTAATTAACTCAGTCATGACCTTGTAATAATTTGGAGTTCTATGCTCATTAGAGTAAAATGTAATATTAACTTTAAAAGCAAAAGCAAAATCTTAATTACAGCTGAGCTAACTGTGTATTAATCCATCTTAAAAGAAATGAAGACTTGAGCTTGCCCAGATAAAAAGATTAATTATAATAATATTCATTAAGTACAAAAAGAAGGCTTGAAAAAGTGTAATTTTATTACTTTGAATTATAATATTAATTTACTAACTAATTTCAAGGCACATGTGTAGTGCACATGTGTAAAATCTATTTGAGGGAGCCAGCTCACATAGACACACACACGAGCTGGAATGTTCCAATTCCGATCAAAGATGTGTGTAGCCGGATGTGCGGTTAATTCACTGATCAAATTTTCACAACTGAAAAACATCTTGAAACATAAAGTCCCAGTTACCAGTAGTGTCAGCTCTGTGCTTTATCATCAGAGTTACTCTTCACAATTTCACATTTTATGATATAATTCAAAAATAATATAATCTCTTGTGCAGTTTAAAAAAAATATTAAAAAGGAAGAAGCAAAGATAAAAAGGCACTGGTTCTAGCTCCAGCATTCTTAAAGGGCACAGTGAGACTGAGAAATAAATTTAAAATACCTGTAAGAATCTGAACTCTAATCTTAGTGACATGTTCTTACAGTAAGCTTGTGCTCCATAAAACCTATATAAAAATGTCAGGAGCATAGATGCATAGCACATGCACTCACCGTAAGACACAAATCTGCCCTGTAACAATAATATACAGTAGCTCTTCAACGTGCCTGAAAGATTTTAAAATGCACTATATCTATAAAAGCAGTCTCCTGTTAGACTTCAGCTCTGTCTACTAAATCAACCAGATGTATGGAATAAACACTATTTAATAGCTACTAAATTTTTATCAGCTTTGTATAAAGTTAGACAAATTTGAAGTAACAGTTTGAAGTCTTCTACCATTACATTTCATAATCTGACTCTCTTACTGAACTGGCTAGATACAGTAAATATACATCATATAATGGCTATTCCCCTTCAGCAGATATGCATAAAAGAAAAATAATCTAAACAAACTAAAAAAGATACTTAAATGGGCAGCAATTTTACTAGTCTTAACACTGATTTAAAAGATGTCTCTTTCTCTTCTTTACATACCTGGTTGTTACCAATTACTGACGTGTCTTCACCCCTTCTTGTTGCAAAACTTCCTTTAAAACTTACAGCACACACAGCACAACATTTGAGACCTCTACACATAAAAATGCTCTTTTTTTTCAGTAGCAAAGAAAATCTGAAGGTTTTTTTAGGCTGACGATATCTTCACATAGAAACACAGAACGTCTGCAGACAGTAAGAAGCCTTTAGTAAGCCTTTTTGCTGCACCATAATAATCTGATCCAGAAATTCAAGGGTACCTTAAACAACGGGCTACCTGTTCTAGCCATGCTTAGGAATGTGGCCAAATCATTTTTATTGATTTAACCTTTATAGGAATGCTACATATCCTCAGAGCAAAACATTTCTAATGCATTTATAATATGATATACCTCTGAGAAGCTATGAAAAAAAAAAATCTTGTGACATAGGCTAGCCCCCCTCCACTATTCTGTTTTTCCCAAATTAGTAATCAATAAACATTCAAGTGTTAGGATGTTTTCTGAGTTTACATATGTCTGTATTCATAGGATGAAGCCAGAAACTAACACAGAGGACAAGACTAATATCTGACCTGTCTTTGTTTAAGAAATAAGAACTGGTGAACTGATAGCCAAGACTCTAAATACTCCTTTCATTCTAGAGTTACACATCAATCATGTTACCTGCAAACATATCAAGTTAAAACTTCCAGAATTTACAGTCCTTTTTTGAATAAACTGAGCAGCATGTTAGTTATGTTCAGAGAGCTTACAGAAGGTGGTTTGTGTATCTCACTAGAATTCTTAAAGAAGTATTTCTCAAATTCCCTCTTCATCAGAAATCTATTTCATACACCTATCAAACCAGTATTTTTCAATGCCAGATCCATATTCTATTATTTTGAAGCTCAGGTTGGAAAATATAGTGTATTTTAGTATTTGCTAGTTCTGGAATGTTACAAACCACACTTGAGCATTACCAGGAGTCACTTGTTTTTCAGAAAGTAAACTGTTCCGAGCTGCTTATTATGGTAAACTTCAGTGTAAAGAAGAAGTGAATACAGTGACTGAAGAGTCAGTCAAACAACAGCAAATATATTTATATTACAAAACACATTTATTACACTCCTCATAAAGAAAATTATGTGAGAGGAGTTTGGTTAAAAAAGAAAAAAACAAACAAAAAAACAAAACTCAAGCAGAAACAAACAGAAATAGCTTCTAGCATGAAATTCTAGTATGTTATTCTTCACAACAGCAAGAACCCCGGCCAGGCACAGTTTCAGTAGGCAATACGCTGTAACACAAATCACCAAGTTTAGGAAAATTCAGTTCCACATTTTTTCTGGAAACAGCAATGTCTAGACATCACTGATACACTCCCTCATCTACAAAAAAAATATGAATCAATCCTACAAAGAGAAAAAAAACAATACTTTTGTGAGAAGGACTAAGGTGGACAACTTAGCACAAAAAGTACTAGTATCAAAGCTGTGAACTGTAATAAATGTATGGCATATGGAAAAAACATGTATCGGCCAATTCTCACAGAGTGGTTTTGTGTCTTCTCAATAAGAGTTTGGCTTTTGATTATTACATCATTAATTTGATTGCAAAGTTTTACATCACTGTTTGTTTCTTCATCCACTTTTTTTAAGAAATATTCTAAAGATTAATCCATATCCAAAACACACAACAACCACACATAAAATATCCCCTGGCATGAGCCTTACACTTCCTTAACCAGATGAAATCAAGCTTTTAATGTGAGGTGCAGCAGTGATTTCTCCAAGGGCAGAGTAGTTCTACTTTCATTCACGGTGCACATGATGAACTGAGCAGGTAAGTGCCTGCATTCATGCAAACCCAGTTTGCTTTGTACTACTATGGTATGCTTTGTACTACTATGCCTGAGAGCATTCAAGCGGTGACCACACATAGATCAGGGACAATATCCATAAATAATTAATAACTCCAGACTAGATCCCAGAAAGTTCACTGATGCATGTCAGATCATACTTACTTGATCTCAGCTTCATTACATGTAGAATAACAGTTCATGGAGCAAGAGGAAAACACAAAAACTTACAGATTCTAGAATAATAAAAAAAAAACCCTGTTGGACGATACACATCCCAACATCTTTGTAACTAACCTAGTGCCCAGAGCTGTATTCCTCTTCCACTGGCACCTTACAGAACTATTGTCAGTAGCTTCTGTGTGCACCTAAAGGAAGGACCCAGGTAATGCTGAAAAGCAGTGCAGTATGTTAGAAATGCAAATTTTTACAGACAGTGATGATGGAAGAAGGCCCAGCTAAATGCAGTTACACCAACACAACTGCTTATAGTAGCACACTTCTTTTTATAACATAATAGATACATTTGTACAAGAGGGTTTATTAGTGGAGTTATTCTAACAAACAATAACATCTTTTGATGCTACAGAAAAGCTGCTCTGTCCTAGCATGTGAGAAAGGTCAGATGGTGGAAAACTTACCTCATATTCTTAACCTGTAAACCCTTTGCTTTCCTGACTACTAACAAGTGTCCTAGCAGGGGAGATCCACAGCTTTTCCAAGAACTCACACAGGGAACCTTTCGCTCTGTTCCGATGGAACAGAACTTGTGCACGTTCACCTCAGGAGCGCTGCCCTCCGTGGCAGCTCTCTGAGTAACTCTGTCTACACAGGTCTGCCACAGAAAAATTGCCTCCAGATTTTCACTTCATTACAGTTTTATATATACACAAGCATATATCCATATACATCTGTAAAAAGCAGCAAACTTGACTACTCCAGTCTGCATGCTATTAGAGAAGAAACTGTGATACTTCAGGAACCTCTAACTTGATTTCAGTGTTTGGAATAAAGGAAAACAAAGTCAGGAGATAGCAGCCTCTGGGAACATATTTTGCAAGACTGTTTCATAAGGGACTCCAGCAGGAAAACTGAACACATAGGAAAAGGTAGTTTTGACTGGGATTATGCATCAAAGAGAGGAGCATCAGAAAATACTTGTCCTTGATAACACACACAGAGGCTCAGGGGTGGCAGGAGCACTAAGGCTCAGGCAATGCACACGTTTTGTCAATGTAATTCATGTAACACAGCTTGTTTCCATGGCAATTCTAATGCTTCTTCCACACTTCCTTGTAAATTTGTTTGGCTTAAAGATTCTCATACATTTTGTAAAGGTAAAAGAAGTAGGAGAATGTCATTTCACAGCCAAATATTTGACTCTGGCAAACTTGTCTTTTAGCACTCTGCCATTCATCTCTCATGCTTCTGATCCTCTCAGTCTCAGGTATTGAAAATATGGAACATAGGTCTGATCCCATTTTCAAATGCCAGTTCTTGGCCATTGGTCTTCTCTTTCAAGGGTGCTTCTCAGCATCACCACGCTTGTCTACTGTCCCACTATTTCATCCATTTTCTGATAGAACAGGGCACAGCTCCCACAAGAAGCTGATTGCAAACTCACCCAAAGCTCTTGTAATGATCATAGATATGATTCTTCTACTTTCAAAAATCATCAAAAAGAATATGAGCACCTTACTAAAAATTTTGCAACTGTCTAATTTTTACATGGCAATGGTTATCTAGTATGGCTTTTAAAGTTCCTGGCCCCACATGGAAGCAAGAGCCACTTGAAAATCATAGACATCTTAAGAAAAAACCTTGAATCCCTCACTTCTTTCACAGGAATTCTGAAGATTATGGTTTTGTCATACATTTGTTCAGTGCCTACCACAAAATACTGATCCGTAGGTGTGACCTTTATAAGACAACACAGATTAGTCACAACAGCAGAACGTTTACAAACAGCATCATCAGTTCAGTCTTGCTGAGTATGTGTTTATTCTAGCCCCAAAGTAAAGTTGTCTCCAAGGTTAACTTATTTTGATGTATAATTGAGAAGACTGTTCTTAAAAAAATAAATATTAAAAAGTCATACTTATGACTCACAACATCAGGACTTGGTAATTTTGGTTCTTGCTGAGAAAATGCTTAGCAAATATTGTCAGCAAAACGCTTCCATTTTCTTTGTGTAAGCATATTTTAAATCTGAAAAAAAGCAATGCTAACAATTGTGCCATCACCAAATATAGTTGCTCCCTATTTTGGGTTGGAACTTAAAGGTATTTCAACTAGAAAACTGGTTTTGGCCGCAACTAAAAATTTAAAAAAATTCAAAGCATTTAAAAAACCTCACCAACTGCCTTGGTTATAGCAACAGCACCATACAGGATCCTGAACAAAAAGAGCTGATCACTGTGTTCTTTCTCAGCCAGCTTCTGAAAAGTAGAGCTTACATGGTATGCATGGTATTGTCCTTTGTCTGGTCCTGATACATCTACGCTCCTTACTGAAACCACTGCCAGACCTGAGACTGAACAGGCTGAAATAGCCAACCCATGAGGATGCAGTGTAGCAAGGTGAAAAAAAAACAACCAAAATTGATTAATTAAGAATACTTACAGATCAAGCTGGTGGCAGGTGTTCAGTTCATTCTCACAGACACTATCAGGCCTGCCATACACAGAAATAGGTAGACAGTTTCTGCCTATCTTGATGAGAGCTCAAAAAGAACTTTTTTTTTTCCCTGTTGGACACTACCTTTCAAGGGAGAAGGTCAGTGGAGGGGGTGCAAAATTAAAAAACACAGAATTTTTGGCAGAGAAGATGTTCGCAACAGTTTTAGAAACAAATGATCAATGTGAAAAGGTTGAAGGAACTGAATAAATCACTGTAAAGTGAATGGTGACCAACTGCTCCTTCCTCAGTATTGTGGTAAAAGACAAAAACAAATCAGAAATAAAGGAGTTCACTATTCCATGTCAGATTTCAGCTATGGCATGTATGCCACAACAGAAGCTCCCATCTTGGATTATCTGGGTGCCTGTTGGGTCTCTAACTATGTATCAGCCAAAGCCCGTTTGTGTCTTCAGATATTTACTTTTTTCTTTTAAACTATTATGAATTGAGAAAATACATCCTCCACATCCAATCTAATTTTACATTATATCCAGAGTCACTCATTGGTCCTACTCTGTTTACAGTCTTGTACAACACGAAGTAATTTTTTATAGCCATCATTTCTCTAAAGAAACAAAGGAGTAACTATCCAAAAACGAAGTTCGGTGAAAATCACCCAAAAATCTCCTTCATTAGAGATTTTGGAACAGATGAGATAGCTGGCTGTCAGGAAGGTTTCGGTAGAACAGAATCCTGCCTCAGCGACTCAGACAGGAATAAACGGATTCTTTTAGTTCCCACCAAGTCATACACCTCTTGTATTCAGTGACTAACAAATAACACTCACTGATAAAGGTAAGGGCTTTGGTACATAATCAACTTCCCACATGAAAATGTAGGATGGAAACCTTGCAGTGACTCAGGCTGCTGTGAGCAATGTGTTTAGGTGCACATTCATTCAATTGGTTGTAATATCCTTGAATGAAAAAGGAATGAACAACTTCCCATTTAGTATGGGAAAAAGCAGGTATAAATCCAAGTGTGACAGAGCAAACAAAGCAGTACAAGCTCACATCTCAGTTTATCTACAGGGAATCTGTCTGCATGCCCAAAATCTGGCAATAACAAGTATGAGTCTTGTTATCTCTAGGCTTCAGTGACAGGTTTTATTTATAAAGAAAGGGGCCTTAATGCAGCAAAATGCTTAAGTACATGCATAGTTATTTGTATCTCATTCCCAGCAAAGTCAGTGCTATTATCCTTTTCAAAATCTGAAATAATCCAAATAATCTGCTGACACTGTGTTCTCACCATGTAAAGTATATATAAAATGCTTCCAGTTTCTATTACTGAATTCGGTAACAATTTGTTTTTTATTTGCAATTGCAACAAAAAAAGTCATAGAATCATAGAAGCATTTAGGTTGGAAAAGACCCAAGTCTGAGTTGAACCATTAGTTTTCAAACAAGTCAAACAAGAATAGGAATCAGTTCCACTATTTTTTTTTCTTCTTGAGAGTAATATTTAAATGTCTGATAGATAACTTCAGTCAAGATTTAGAGCTGACAAATGTTGATTACACAAAATAAAGTACAGGCAAAGAAAAATTTAAAACATTAAAAATTGCACATGCTAGTTGTAAGAATACACTAATATTTTGACTAAATAAGAAAATTCAAAACCTCAACTGAATTACCTGGTAGGCTCAGTGCTGCTTCAGTAACAAAGCAACTAAACTGTCAGTTTAACTAACTAGGTAAGTCATGTTTATGGCTAGTTTTTTTTACAGTCAGATGTCAAAAGTGGCTACAAGACTCAACTAATGGTCATTGCTGTAAAGTGGTTTTTTCTGGTTCAAATAAATTTAAAAACTCCTAAAAAAAGTGTGCTTCATCTTTGATAGAGGACTATCCCTTAAAAATGTTCACAAAGTAGCTCAGATTTCTGAAAACTGACACCTTTACAGATAAATTGCTTTCTAGTATTTCAACCCTAAGTAGATTTGAATTTAGGCCACCTTACTTTGGATGATAAATCAAGTGAGTGACTTAAGGGTAGAGGTCCTGACCTAGACATAGAAGTGAATCACACTCTTAATCCAAGATCATGTCAAGTCCTAAGTCTAAGAAGATATGAAGTCACATAGTTCCTTCTACCAAAAGTCTCAAGAGACCAGACCTGAGACATACTGGTGAAATTCATGGTTAACCTTATGAAAAAAATGTTTTGACCTTTCCATTTGGCAAAAGATAAAGACTACATATATATGTTGTTACATTAATTATAAGCAAGCATATCAGAATAACTTCAGTAATTTAAATTGTAACTACTGTACCAGGCAAAACCTGAACTGCAGCGGTTTAAAAGTGTGCTGACACCTATTCCTTCAGTCCAAACACACTGAAAGCTTTTTGAAGTTTAAAACTCACCGCAATAAATTTTTCTCCACCCTTGACCATAATAGGTGGACTACTTTTTGAATTTCTCAACTCCAGGAGTGGTAGCTATATTCTTATAATCAGCACTGAAATATCCCCAACATCTTTGTCTTCAGCTGCAACAAGAAAGAAATGAGTCTTTCACCAACCACAAATAAAAACACATGAATATTACCTCTCTTATAGGATTAAAGTAGGAGCAGCTGTTCTTCATGCTTTCATCACCCCACATTTAAAGCAACAAAAGACTACCAAAATAGCAGCAACAGCTCTCATCAGCTGGAGAGGATGTTGGCTTTTCAGTGTAGGGCATGTGAACTGTTAGTGATAGAGCTACCAACACTTGTGTTTAATAGTAGATGCTTATACAAGAAACATGTGGCACACATGGAAAGCCACATGGCAAGCCAACATATAGCAAAGGATGATAGAAAAAAAAAGTCTAATTCCTACTTTATGTTTATTAAGACAACTATCTTCACTTGTGTGTGAACGGAGGAAACAGCATTGCCAACAGAAAAATCAGACGTCCTTACAGATAGCAAACACATTTCACTATCACCTACTTCAATCAGACTAGAAAAGCTTTATTAAAACAGATGAGAAGACAAAGGGCTCCATTTAAAACTAAATGATGTCCAGAAGTTTCTGCCCAGGGCCTTAATTTGCAATTTACAAAATAGTGTTACAACTTCCCTGTTTCAAAAGGATCATAATGATAAATCAATTCTTAACTTTCCCTAAAACTGTATGACGCTACAGAGAGAAGTCTTTTTGTGAAAGAAATTAAATGCCCCTTAAACAGCTCAATCAATCTGTGTTTAAACAAGCCATTTTCAAAATTTTGGTCTGTTTTTCTGGATTAATCTAAACATTAAAGAAAAATAGCTGGTGGTTTGGGCTTTTGATTTTTATCTGTCTTAAGAATTCAAAGATAAATATTACCATCGCAATCCTGGCTCCAGAAAAATACTTTACTTGATTATTCAAACACTGCACTGCTTTTTCAAAAATAATTCTATAATTCATTAGAAAGAACCCCCTAGAGTTTCATCTCTCCTTCTATAACTTGATCACTTATCTTTTCAGTCATCTGAACCATAACAGGACACAACAGATACTGAGCTGTCACTTTAAAGTCAGCGCTGGGCGCACAACTGCAGCAGTATGTGAGCGTACCTGGGCAGGCAAAGCAGGAGATCCTGCCAGTGCAAACTCACAGGCAGAGCTTGTTTTAATATATTGCTTTCCAAAAGAGAGTTTCATTCTTGAAGGAATAAAACTGGCATTTAACAGGGAAACAGAGAATAGAGAAGTTTGCCAACCTCTACAGAGCATTTCTCTTGAAGTCACCAGATATGCATCGAGCCCTGTTTAACTTGTATTAAAGCTGGTTCAGTTGAGCAGATTTCAGTTTTCACTGCATAGGGCTATTTCCTTGTAATTCCATTGCAGTCGGCACAAACAGACCTAGAAGGACCTAGGCCAGGACCAACACAACTTCTGCAACTCTCCCAACACATCCCATTCAATGACAATCAGCATTTATACCTCTACAGTTTTTAAAGCAAACTTATATACAGCACTTTTTAATGGCATTATTTGTATTAAGTGTTTCAGACCTACACAGATGTTGATTTCCAAAACTAATCTATCAAAAGCAAAATTAGAATTACTGAGACTCTAAATAAAGAGACAAAGTTATTTGTCTGCCTTCACTGTAACTGATTGAACTGACTTACCAAATTATTAGAGAAAATGTAGGAGAAAGATCTGATTGTAGTAAATCTACACATACACATTCAATTGGAAGTTACTAAGCAGCAGAGGAGTAAAAGGATGTTAAGAAAATGTATTTCCACAGACTATCCTCTTCCTGCCTCTTAACATTTATTCCCATGTTTCTTCCCAGATAGCCAAGTAGATTCATATGAACTGGAAATTAGCAAAGTGCTATGCTTGTATGTAAGCCTACATATACACATGCAGAGAAAGAAATAGACAAAATTTATTTTAAAGAAAACATTAATACCTTGTTTTTCTAAAAAAACCAAGAGAAATAGAGGGATATTTTTTCATCCTTTCCAATACTTTATCAAGTCTCCAGGTTTGCTCAAACTCCTTACTTTAAAAAATTCTTTCATAGTAACCTTTAGCACTATAGTAGCCATATAAAACATACTCTGGTTTTAAAAGTAACACAAAACATTTTACCATAACTGAGAAGCACGACTGTAGTAAAAACAAAACAAAGGACAATAATAATTATCCCTCCTTTTTCGCAGGTTCTCCAAAAAATTAGAAACAGATAAAAGAGTGTTTGTAGGGAGAAGAAGGTGAGGAGGTATTTAACATTACATTGTATTTTTTCAGGGAAATATGCAGAATTATTCCAATGTCTACATTTTTAAATGCATAATAGCAGGAGCTTTGCAGTCTAACAGAAAAAGTAGTCATAGGTACAGAGTCACATATTAAACCACATTGATACATACCTTCCATAAAGACTATGCATTTTCTCCTCTTAACTTGGCTAGTGAAAGGGACTTCCCAGAAAATCAAAATCTAATTTTATTTAGTAATTTTAGACGCTGTTTAATATTAAAGTCTAGTCTACATTTAAAAGTATTTCCAGAATAATTACAGTAGCTTGGCTATATTGAAAAAAGCAGTCTACTACTGTAGCTATAGCAGTTAAACCAGGAAGACTATAAAATAAAAGTGTATTTCTCTCACATAGTTGTGGAGCAATGAGACCTAATGTTTGAATCTGATAGGTTGGACCAAATGACCTCCAGACATCCCTTCCAACCTTAATTTTTCTATGATTCCATTTGATGAGATTATTATTTAACTGGTGCAGGAATACTGGCAAGGCACTGGGAATGAGTGTATATTTACCCATTTAAATGAAAATCCATACAACATAAGCAGCACAAGCTGACCCCTCAGATTATTGATTGCCTGTGAGTAACTCAGAATATAAAAGCAACAAGATTTGTTTAGAAGGGAGCTGCCTTATTTGCAGAATTAACACAGATCTTTTTCAATACAAAAGTATTAACTACTTTAATAGGAAAAAAATAATTTGCCATCAAATTCATTAGCTTTCTCCCACACTTAAAAGAGCCAAACACATTTATTTATACTTTGTGGAATTCAAATTTATTCCTGTAAGGCTTTTTTAAAATCAGTATTTACACACCAACTGTTCATGCTATCTTGCTGTGCTTCACCAAAAGCACAGCAAGATAACAGTACTTAGACTTGTACTTGATATGCTAAAGGCTTTAAACCCAAACAAGGAGTCAAATATAGACTGATACACAATGAAGTATTACTGTAGTTTCTAAATGGATAGTCATACTTTATTTCAGGATCAAAATATACTCCCTCAAAATGTTTTATCCAAATGGCTCTGAATCATAGTAAAAACAAAACAAAGGACATCTGCTAGCAATATACCATTGGTACAAAATTAAGTACTTAACACGCTGTCCTTTCCAGGGTCACAATGCAGTCTATTAAGGGTCTATAGATTTTCTGCTTTTTTTCAGGGGGTAAAACTGTCATGGCTGTTGCCTTTTTAAGTAAGAAAAAGGCCCACTCACAAGCAATCCTGTGCTTCTTCAGAAATACTCATTCAGTCTAGAAACGGAGGATGATTCAAAACCACAACTACTCAATTTTGTAAAGGTTGTACAAATCATGTTGGGGGAAAGGGGAGAAAAACAATCTGAGCTAAAAATAAGTAACAAAGAAACATTATCATTCAGAGAAGGGTACATTAGGTCAGAAGCTGCTGCTTTTTAACACCAGAAAGTCCTGAGAGCTTTTTGTCCAAAAACTGAAGAAGCAAAAGAAGCCACCAAGTCAAGAGAGCAAATAAGTTGTTTGCTCAGCATTTTCTACAAAAGCAAAAAGAGCTTTAATCACAAACTACATGTCTTTGGTAGTGTTTTTTAAAACTAAAACCAGGTCATTGTTAACATCTTAAAGAAATGACCAACATTATTTTGCATAATAAATTAGCACATATCATTAAACCACTCTCTTTCCTGTCCTTTCTCCACCCACTTCCCACTTTGCCACTGTCCTTATTGCTGTTTCTGCCATCCAGTTTTATCACAACTATGAAATTATTATTTACCATTTCTGGAGTCAGGCTGCAAGAAACACTGTTCAGTTACTTCACAGCCCTGGGAGCTGTGGAGGGGAAGGTGGGTTCCTTTCTAATCACTGCAATGCCTTCATGTATCATCAAAAAAGGTCCTACCGGAATACACGAAAAGATCAAATACTGGTCTATGGGATTTAAAATTAAACATCATATAAAGAGACACTGACATTTAATATGTAGTATACTATATAGATTTTTTTTCATATCTCTTATACATGTAACAAAGTCAAATAATAGAGTAAGATTGACCAGATGAAAAGTACAATAAAGCCATTTATACATTTACATTTTAAAAAATGGATGGTGTTATGTACTCAAAGTACTAGAATCTATGCAGGAGGATAAATATTCCATCTATCATTATTTAGCTGGTTCATTTTAAGTCCCAGAGCCAGTGTGGGATGGATCCAAGAATAAACTAATCAACTTCCAGACCAATTTAGGGAGAACGTCATAGTCTAAATTACTATGCTGAACTCACAATGATAGAGAAAAACAAGCACATTTCTGTAACTGCTCAGGGCTGTCAGGCACCTCTGAAGAGATGGACACGTACCAGGGGAACAGACTTCAGCACCACTCCAGCAAAATCTGGGGAGGATAATACAGCTTTTGTGCTTTAGGAAAAAAAGTAAAAAAAAAAAATAAAATAATAATAATTAAAAAGACAAGCAGTGGCCTCCAATGCCACAGAGCTGAGAGCTGAATGAGCCAGAAATAGCTCCTACAGGGAAGTCGCTCAGAGTCAGTCACCTGGGACATGCAGCAACCGGCACTTTCCTCCTTCTAACTCTGGTCACCTACGGACATCCAAACTGTACACTTTCCATTAATTACCTAATCCAGCTGGAAATAATTCCATGGGGCAGAATGACTTCAGAAGAAAGAAAAAGCCAAGCACAGCTGTAATGTCCACCTTGCTGCTGTTCTCTATAGATGAATACTGTCCTGTAACAATATTGCACACTATATACAATCGGTAGTGTCAAATTAAATGCGACTAAGACAAAGATTGCAAATGATGCAAGAAGCTGCAATTTAAAGATTTCAGCACCATCTGCCAGTTATGGTCACAGTTAAAGCTAAACTGGATTTTCAGGTTCAGTCTGCCAGAACTAATGTATTACAATTTATTACACTGGGGAAATAAAAAAAGTTTAAAAATGCTGAATTTAATTATCATATTAATTTATGGCTTAATCAGTATTTGGCTACAATATTTATGTCTTCACTCAAGTAGGGTAAATCGTTTTCCAAATTTTATAATCTTTTACTTAGGTACTAGATGATACCTTAAAGCAACCTGTCAAAACCTGAAACCAGAAAGTTTCAGGAATTTAAGCTCAAAATCCTGGTACCATATATCTTAAAATATTTCAATTCAAAACAAAATTTCAAACACAGGAAGTTTGAGAAGCTGTATGCAACTCATAATAAACTGAGTAAAGCTGAGGACACAGTAAACTTAGAGAAACTGTTCTCATACTTAGCAAAACTGATTTCATAAATGAACTGCAAAACTCATATTAACTTTGAACTGACAAGAGAAAAATAAAGTACTAGTAGAGCAGAAACACAAGACACACATAACCCAGACTAATGCTAAACTTCAGCTAATTCTGTTTATAGAAAAAGCTGTTACCCAGATTAATATCTCCAGTCTTCCCTCATAAAAACATCCTTCTCGTGTTTCTTTTTCAGACTGAGTACAAATGTAATTTTTAAATTATTCGCAGAAACGTTCCTTCATAATTCTGTACAGACACTCAATAATTTCTTTGCTCTATTTGTGTGTACTACTCAATGTGTTAATTAAGATCCTCCATCACCTCTTGCTCTTTCATAAATAGGGACAGGATACTCAGCAAAACCAAAGAGAAAGAAGCAAGAGATAAAATGAGTGGTTTTCAGACTGTTTGACACTAATAAGGTCAAGTTCAGGTTGTATTTCAAGTGAACTCCGCTACTAAAAGGTAAAATGAAACTGTGCTATTACAAAAGAGAGGTCTAAAATAACTACACTTTAAATGCAGTGCAGAAATGTGGAAGCCTGAAAAATGAATTTCCAAATAGCTTTTCTGAAACTCACTCCATTTCAGCTCTTACATCTTTTATTAACAGTTCTGCAAACCCTATCAGGCCTCCTCAGCAAAATCCTGTTGAGCTAAGTGCTGTGAAAAGAAGAGTCTCTGCCTTTAAAAGCTTCAAAATACCACATCCGCATCAGAAAAAGCTGTAGTAATTTCTCTCTAATGAATTTCCTTCCTGTATTTCATCCTACCTATAAAAGGAAAACTTAGTTCTGGCCCTAGTTTTCTATCTCATACCACTCTTGCCTCATGTATTTAATGAGGTAGATAGGAACAGCCACACACAATCTGATAACCACGTAAAACATCTGCTGCCACTGCCCTTCCACCATCTCTACCCAAGGGGGAAAGTGCTCCCTGCGTGTTTGCAGGGAAGGGCTTCAGCTCAATAGGCTAAACTGGTTATTTTTAAACAGTGCAATCTCAGCACAAATTCTGGGTTCAAATATGGTAAACAAGTATGGGACAGAATAAAGAAATTCTTTACAGTCCCAAATTACAGTTTGGTTAACCAAAGCGCTCCCTCAGCCAGGTCATTACTGATGTTTTCTTCCACCATCATGCCAAACGAACTATCCAAAGTCAGATGATTTTGCTGATCAACTTTAAAGCAAAGATGGATAAACAAACAACCAAAAGAAGCCATAAGGTATCAGTCACAGAAGGGCAGTGCAAATACCACCACATCTCATCATACAGTGTGATATAATAAATAATTACTAACATTCAGCTCAAGCACATGCTTGTTTTATGCTAGATAAATTCTGGACTATTTTATTAAAAACAATCATCTAGACTGTCTATTCAGCATAACTTCCTAGTCCCTATAATCATTTACTTGTTTCAAATAGAATCAAGGTCTGCATGAGCTCAGCATTCCATGAAACCTAAGACATAGGAAAGCCAACACTCTAAAAACTTTTTCGTGGGGAAGAACTGAACCTGGCATGAGGTGAAACCTTATGAGGAACCTGGCATGAGGCAAATGACAGTTCCCACATTTGTAACTGCCTCACAGGATGAGTAAGGCTGACACACTTAGAAATATAATAGAAAAATAAAATAATAAAACCACAAAATAATCAAGGGCATAGTTTTAACAAATGTAAACTGTACTTGCAGCAATAAAACCCACTCTCACAAAGAGATGCAAGAAAGGCATTTGTGTTTTGAAGATTAGATAACAAAATTAGATGTTTGTCAAAAACCCAGTAGCCAGCTGACCTTAATAGCTAGCAAGAATGGCAAAGATTTTGTACAGTATCTAGAAATCAGAGAATGTATTTTAAAAGCCCTCTTATTAAGTCACATAGTGAAACCCTTTGGGTAAAATGTTCAATGGTCCTGTAAACAGCCTAAAATGCATATTGCGTATCTTTTTTTTTTTTTTAGCATGTAATGTGAGTAACTGGAAGTATTTGGGTGATTATGGTATTCAAAACTGGATAAATACACAAACACAAACCAGTCTAGCAAAGCACATCTCTTGAATCACAGCATTTCTTTACTGCTACACGGAGTGGGCATTTCTTCAGCACTGAGCAACAAGTTCCCTGAACTTCCTAACTTATAAGAAAACACTGTTTTACCATACGTAAGAACTATTGTTATCAAATAGAATTTTCATTTCTGCATATGAAAATAAATTTAGCATCAGACACTAGAAGAAATCAATGACATCTTCCAGGGATTCAGTGGTGAACAAACTGTAATCCAACTCAAGTCAGCAAATGTTATCCAAATACATTGGCGGGAGGACACATCAGTTCAGAGGCCAAGCTTCCTGTTATTTCATTGCACATTCAAAAATTTGGAATGATATTCCCTAAGATGTTGTCATCTCAGAATGGATGAGAAATGCTAAATAAGTAAAACCCCTAAAGACAATTTATTTGATTGACAAGTTTGCAAGGCTGCAACAGGTAATAAATAGCATATTTTATAGGTCATGTCTTATATAAGGAAAAAAAAAAATACCGTACAGTGTTTGCAAGCCTGAAATAAAAATACATTTATTCTAGATACTCCTTGAGTGACCAGATGTCTAGAACCACTATTTACTATCCAGTATAAAATATGAAGTATTATTCACAATATTACATAACCATTCAAATGCTTTAATAACAGGGATCATCTAAATATCCCAAGAGTCAGGGAGACAGGTTCAAAGAGTCTTAATAAACTAAAAATTTAAGAACTGGCCCCAGTTCTTACCAAGTCCCTCCCACAATTTGCTGAATGTCAAAAAAATTGAAAAATATATTAATATATTCATAAAGAAAAAGGGAATATGAAGAATTTATTAGTAACTCTATTACACACTAACACATCACAGAAGTTTAACAGAGGTGAGTGTAAGCTACAAGCTGGAGGAAGTTGAGTAGGAACTGCATTTGATATACCTGAACATATTTTCACTGTCTGAAAAGCCACAATCAATTAGGAGCAGTAATTTGATATCACAGCAATGCATACTATTGTTTTAATATTCACCTCTGCAAAAACAGTCAATAACCAGAAAGACTTAAACCAAATAAAAACACTGTTTTCCTCAATACTTTCACCATTACAATTTATCCTTATAACCTTATACCATCAAATTTTGATTTTGGTATGAAGCATACCACAAAAGCTAATTAATAAACTTCAGATCGCAGTAATTAGTTTTTTTTAAATAGCTAAGATAGCTTTGAGAAGTCAAGGCATTTTATTGAGGGGAGATAAAAACCTCCCTCTGTAGCTGCAAATTGCTCAACATAAGTCTTTAGACTGTCACGGTTTCCAGAAATCCACTCTGCAAGTAGTGCTTATACTAGAAAATAGATGATCTCTACCAAATTATGAATTTTAATGGCTACAGTGAAATCAGCATGGTTGTGAATCTACTGGGCAGAACTGTAATTTAAGTGCAACCCACCTAACATGAGCAGTTAGTTTGGAAACAAGCTGTAGATCAGCCAAAGTTAACTAAAGCAAACCTCAGCAAAATGCACTAGATGTACTGAAAACTCTTTTTTTAAATTATTAACACCTACTGCTGTACACTCCATGGTATTATAATAAAAAATCCAAATACAAATAAAGGATGTAAATTAGTATAACATAAATCTAATTTAATTCCAAGGTCTAAACAATTAAAAGGCAAATATAACTATGCAAAAGGTAGTGCACTGCAATTTGACTTGTGTTTGGATGATCTGTGACAATCTGATTAAGAAGCAGTCTTCTTAAGGTAAATCAGCACATGTCGTATCACCAATTACACAGTATAATTTAGGCATAATACAAACCAGATTCTTTTCTCAACAAACACAAAAATTTCTTCAAATCCAAGGACATATCTTAAATATTCTTAAAGGAAAAACAGAGTAATTTCATCAGTAAAGTATCTATGTACACAATGAAAAAGTTGTACACATTTTGAGACAGCTTTTTTTGCAGTATTTTATGATTTCAAGACTCCTATGTATATCTTGCCTTCTCAAATAAATCAGAAAAACCCTTCTGAGCTTATCATAAAAACACAATTCTACAATAGGATTCAGTTCATTCCCTTACAATGCAATGGTTCAAAAATAGGTGTAGTGTATCTAACAGATGTAGCATATGAATAACCTCCTCACCTTAAACGTGATTACTCACAAGCTTAACATTACTGCAAATTTAAGCATTCCATGGAATTAAACATTGGCTCAACACTTCTGTGCTGGAAATTATACACTAATCAAAGATACCATCTTCAGACCATGAGTAATCTTATCCAGAGACTTCCAGATGTTGCCACTGGACTACAACAGGATTTGATATTTTACTCCAAATAGACTCTCTCTTCTTTCTGCCTTTTAAATCCCTAAAATCCAACAGCCCATTTTTTAAAGCAACATAAACTACTACATGACATTCTGGATTAGCACTTAATGTCTCTATATGACTTATTTCTCAAAAGTTCATCTTCTTGCTGTACATGTTTTGTTGAGAAAGGCAGGGCCAGTTGCACTTACTCTTCATATCACTACATGAAAACTATAGCAAATAGGTGACCCTTCTCTTGACAATAAGAAATTAGGCAGAGATAGCCTCTACTTTCTTTCCTTTAAGAAGATGTTACCTTTTTTGCACTCCATTGCTCCAGTCTTAGCCATTTCCCAGGATCTTAAGACGTCAGCAATAATTTCTTTTAAATCGTCTAAATGGGAGAATCCATAACTTCCTAAATCACATCGTTTATAAAACATGTCAGCTTCCGTCAGAGCACAGAAAGTTCTTTTAAAGGCATAACTTCATTTTATGGCCCTGGCCAAAGGAAACAGTTGTCTTTTTTTTCTGCATGGTTCATCCCTGGCACTCTATCATTTTCAAAAGTCTCCCTCGTTTTTTCCACAGCAAACAATAAAAATTTAAGTCTCAATGTGCTCACTGCAGTCAAGGAATTTCCTCAGTTCCTACTAGTTTAATGAAGCTGTGAAATATGTTACTCTGGAGCACAGATGATCTGTTTGCACAGCTTTCAAAGGATAACTGCACCAGTTCTGAAGTAAAAGGAAAATATCTATTCCTTCCATTTATATGGCCAACAATAACTTCTACATTCTGACAGAATCGTGTGTACACTGGCGGGGAAGGGGAGTTTCAAAACACTTTATCAGGAAGTCCACAATCCAATAAAATTCAGGCTCCCCAGATACTGATCCAAACTGATGCACAGGATTTGACTCTGAAGTTTTCTTTTTTAAATACAGTTACGGTTAATTTTCTCAACCAAGAACAACAATTGTATTTTTCAGAATAGATGACCTTAATAGATGTGAACAATTAGCAAACAGAATTCTCTTGAAGAAGAGAGAGCATTACTATTATTCTAGCCAAAGAAAACTAAATAAAGTAGAACACTGGGTCTGTCACAATGTACTCATCTATATTAGAAGATTCAATGCACAAGGCAACACTCTTATTTACATTATACTGAAAAATACTCTCAGTGAAAGCTATCTCATTATCCATATGACAACAATCTAGTAATCTCATAAGGACACTTAACCGAAAACAAAATGCACCTTTCACTTCTGCAAAGGGAATCCTTTATAGATTTAAATGGAGACAAGTAACTCCTTATGCATCTACTGCCCATGTAGTAAATCAGGTGAGAAATTTTTATACAACAGTGAAGGCACATGACTAAAAGCAACACAGCTTTACTCTCACAACCAAATTACAAAATCATATAATATCACAGCTGGAACCTGCGTTTCTGAGAATCCAGCATTCATTTAAAAGAATAAGTAACTTACTTTTTTAACAAATTTGCTTCCTGTCTGGCAAACCCCAGTTATTTACAAGCATTCCATATCATAATTTCATCAGCAATATTATGATCTCAGCAGTTTATCTCTCTGTATTAGCACTGAAGGATGTTAATAAAAAGTATTTATTAAAAAACATATCTATGACAACAGGAAGCTTAGCTTTCTTTGATGAAGGGCTGAGAAATACAGGACTCTAAAGACTTCTAAAGCAAATATCAAAAAACACATTTCTTTACTCAGCAGCATTCACTCTCCTTTCAATAGAGGATGTGGGTTTTATTTACCCAAGTCATCTCTGAATGTTTTACAAATCAGAAAAAAAAACACAAACAGCTCCATTACTAACACCTGCTTTCCTTCCCTCCATCACCCTTACTCACACATTCTAAGAAATCAGGTAAAAGATGAATACACCATGCAGATACAGCCAGATAGTCTGACTGACTACTCACATCATACTCTGCAATTCAAGTGTAAAGCTTGTTGATTTTCTTCCACTGCTTGAAGAGGCAATTGCCGACATCGGGCTGGCCACAGTGCTGCTCATCTGGGTAAAGAAATAACAGCACTTGCAATACTTGTATTTCATTGCCAAGAAAGCACATTTATGCTTCACACTAGATATTTAAAAGGAAGAAAAGATATTTGAAGTAACATAGAAGGTAAAGGGTCTGCATGCAAAAAAGAAGCCTATGAGAGGCAATAGAAAGCTTGAGTTGGTGTTTACTTTAAACAAAGTACTGGAAACATGTACTATTTCTAAAATAACGATTTAGAAGTATCCTAAAAAGTACCAATGCTTAAAAGCATTAAGATAAAAACACCACTACTCTGGAATAGATGGTATTCACAGACACCAGAATCTCTGCTGCCCCATCATCCTCTTACATTCCTGCATATCCTAACCACCACTAAATCATACCCACACCATCTCCAACAAGGCCAAAGAGATTCTCACAAAAAGCCCGCTACAACTTTATGTGCACAGAGATCAGAAACTTCCTTTATAAAAAACACCCCCTACACACACACAACTTAAATTCTTCAAACAGAAATACATTAGAAAGACTTGAGACCCAACCACCATCACAATACTCAGAGCTCTGAAGGTACTATCTTTACACAAAGTATTTTACAGCTTTTCTATATAAGCATCTCATTCAAGAACTCCAAAGCAAATCCAGGATAATTTTCCTTATATTCTATGAAGTAATTAATAAATTTACACTTTCCTCTTTAACAATATGCAAGTCAAATTGCAGCAGCATGTGGCTACAGGGTCTCCACATCAAATGGTTTTGAGCTACTTAATTTTAAAAAATAATTTCATTTACTAAGGACTGACTAAGCAAAATTTTATTATGGAAAACTCTATTAATAAGGACAAGGGAGTCTCATTTTTCCCTTCAAAAAAATTAATACAAAACTGCATATTATGTAAGTCCCCAGATAAACAAGATTTATTCTCACTATATTTCTTAGTCTTCTAGTTTGCTGCACACTAGCAACAGTTGAGTTGTAGTGCTCATTTCTTGCACTATTAGTAGTAGTGACCATAAAACCTTTACACTGCTATAGCTTGCTGTGCTGTAAGAGATTCTATCTCTCTCCATTTCAAAATTCAAAGGGTAAGATTGTTCTCTAGAATAGAAACCCACTCCCGGGCAGCACATTCCAATGTCTGACCACCCTTTCTGTGAAGAAGTTTTTCCAATATCTGAACCTCCCTTGGCACATTTTGAGGCTGTTCCCTCTTCTCCTACAGCTTTCTACACAAGTGAAAAGTAGAACCCCACCTGGCTGTCTCCTCCTGTCAGGAAGCTGTGCAGAGACAGAATATTCTCCCTGAGCCTCCTTTTCTCCAGGCTGAGCCCCTTTCCCAGCTGCCCCTCCTCAGACCTGCACTCCAGACCCTTCCCCAGCTCCATTCCCTTCCCTGGACACACTCCAGCCCTTCAATGTCCTCCCTGAACTGAGGGACCCAGAACTGAACACAGCCCTCAAGGTGACCTCAGCAGTGCCCAGTATAGGGGACAGTCACTGCCCTGCTGCCTGCTGTACCAGTATTGCTGGTACAAGCCAGGCCTTCTTGGACACCTGGGCACAGCTGGCTCAGGTTCAGCTGCTGTTGACCAGCACCCCCAGGTCCTTTCCCACTGAGCAGCTTTTCAGCCACTCTGCCCCAGTCTGCAGCACTCCACCAGGTCATTGTGAGTTAAGCACAGCATCCAGCATTTGAACTTGTTGAACCTCATAAAACTGGCCTCGGTTAATTAATCCAGCCCTTCCAGATCCCTTTGTATTGCCTCCCTACCCCACCCAACTTGGTGTCATAAGTTTAATTTTTTTATTAATGCTTTCATGTAGATTATCAGATTACAGTTCTTCTTCAGGCAGATTCTAATTTAGGTCCCCATCCTGCAAGCACTTACGCACATGTGTAACTTGAATCACAAGTTTACTCCCACTCAAGTCTGATTTTTATCACATGAGTAGTTACACACAAGGCTAAAGTGTTGTCAGGATCCTGCCATAATCAACAGTTACCAGTCATCTAACCTAAGCAGTCAAATTAGTGAATTTAAAAAATAAAAAACAAGTAAAAACTCTCTTTAACAAAGAAAGGTGCCAGTATTTATAGGAAAGTCCTATATAGCCATGGAAGGGAGTTAAGAGGAAGCTGCCTTTGTACCCACCATAGCAGAAACAGCCTAAAGATTTAGAAATGTATATGTATTTGATTGTCCATCATTTCATTGGGACTAATTAGGATTAATTTTAGGAGCTATATTTTTATATCCAATACCACAGTACCAATATTCCTAAATAGAAAATTAACGGTGTATTCATTAAAAAGTGAATAACGTTCAAAGATTTAAGGAGGTTTATTTTTTTAATTTAGAGCTTTTTAAAACTCATTACATCACTTGAAGCATATAACTATTTTCTTTGAACATCCATGACAGAAATTGCACTTTATCCACGAGGTTCTGTTCTGCTAATTTATGAAACATTCTCACAAAATTCCCAAAAACCGTGGGGCCCAATTCCACAGCTGCCTCCTCACAACATAAGACCTGTGATTCATGCATGTCCTATTCTAGAGCAAATCCTTTCGTAGGTTCCTGCCCTCCAAGTGGACAAGAACAGCTCAACTAAAAAAATTTGAAGGGCTTTACATCTCAGTGGTTTGAGAGTTGAAAGCTTATCAGCTACTGCTTCACTACCAACTTGGGTCCTCCTATTGCAACCAAATGATTTAACTTTCAAATCAAGCAGGTGTACAGCATTTTCTTGACATAAAAAACCAGCAGCTTGTCAGGCTTCATCAGGCCCTTTACAATAATTACTTCCACAGCCCACATTTTGTTTGATGGTTTAGATAATTAACTTCTTTACACATCAAAGTCCCATCCTCCGTATGTTCTATTTCCTTTCTTCCGGACATTAAAAAAAAAAATAAAATAAAATAAAAAGATAATTCAAAAGTAGAAGCACTCTCAAATAAATTTTCCTCAGTAAGTACAGTTATCATGGAACTGAAAAACCTACAGTGATCTTCAATGGGTCGATATACTGTATTTGTTTTAGCTCCAAACTGAAGTGCAGCTGTTTGCCATATTCCATAAAATGAATTCAGATGTTCAGATTAAGTCACAGATTATTTCAATGTGCTGCATTTTAATCATGAACTCTATCAAGAAGATAACTTCTGATTAACACTATTTGGACTGGTAATTTTGAGTTCCTATCCAAGTAGGCTCAGCTTTTATAAATACTTTTCTCCTAAGTAAGACATTGCAACCAAATGTATAGTAAAATACACACATTCAAAGGTTATATATAAACACTAACATAAATGTTTAAAAGTATCTACTGTAATGTACTGCTATGTCTTTTACATTGAAGAGTCATAACAGAAAACACTTGTTCCACATGAATCAGCAGAACAAAAGTTATCAGTTGAGGGAAACAAATTTTAAGTCATTTCTCATCAGGTTTAGGCCCATCCCTCTCACCACAGTAAGATACCTGGGTAGATTTCTGTTTCATAACCCTCCCTCATATTCATATCCACGCTGAAGTTACCAAGCAATATTAACTTACACTAACTTTTCTACAATCAATAAGTGATCTGTATAACCCATGTATTTATTCAAGATCCAGCTCAGAGACATAAAAATTGGAATTCCAGGGCTCCTAAAGCATGATGTAAGGGTTATACATTTTGGAAATATCCTATACTATATTAACATGTAACTGTATATATAAAATCATACTTTCTAACCCAAACCATTCTGTAGTGTCTTAGAACTCATCTCATTCCAACGCCCAGCCTTGTACAGGGACACCTTCCTTCACACCAGGTTGCTGAGGGCCCCACCCTAGCTGGCCTTGAACACTTCCAGACATAGGGCTGAAACCACTCCTCTGTTCCAGTGCCCTACCACCTTCACAACAAAGAACTTCTCTTTTTCTTATCTTAACCTCCCTGTTTCAGCTTCAAGCCATTCCCCCTTGTCCCATCACTGCACACGCTCTCCAGTTCTCTTGGAGCCCCTTCAGGTACTGGAAGGTGCTGTGATGTCTCCCCTTCTCCAGGCTGAACAACAGAGGCTCAGTCAAGGCTTTTGAGACACTACTCAGACACCAATCCCCACTGCTGAAATGTCACACGAAGATCGAGGAGAAAGATGCACCCAAACAGTCTCTACAGAACAGCCCTCTAACAGTCTGACAGCTGATCTTAACTCACTCAGGAGGAACAAAAGTTCATAGTAATACAGTTTTCACTTCACACAAGGAAAAAAAAATACCTAAGTTTGAAGTGGGTCAGTTTAAAATAAATGTGGATTTGCAGAGATTCTCTCTGATGTCTCTTTATAGGCTAAAAAAGGTGCAGGACTACAAAAAGTAGCATCCCTGCAAAAATTTTTGCACTGAATAACACAGTAGAGGTTACCATTACAATGATTTAATTCATCAAGCATACATCTAACATGGTTATCACATCAGTCTTTTCATAAATACATTTTGCATATAGCCCAAAACCATGCAAAAACTTAAAGACTGACAAATTTTCATTTATATAAACTCAAACAAAACAGGAAGGAAAGAAAAACCAATATAACTATGAATTAACACAAAATCAATATTAATGCTTTTGTTTCCACACCCTCTGCTTCAGAGTAATTAGATTAACTAGTCTGTTACCACTGAGTATTTCATGGCCTCACCAGCTGACAAGAGGGTATAGGATAAGAGTCTTCTAGGACTGAAGATGTAAGAACTTAATTAAACACAGGAAATACAGATTTTTATTACTGCACTTCTTTTTAAAAAAACAAAAACACACCATAACCCTGCTGAACACATGCAACACTGGCTGAGTGTATGCTCAAAACTCTTATAAAAAATAAGAGAGTTAAAAAAACCCCAATACCCCATAATCAAATGCAAGAACACATATACTGCTTTGCTTGTCACCCACTCTCCCAGCAGCACAAATTACCTGAAAATTAAAATACTAAGCATGAAGTCCTTAAGTACTAAGTACTCCTGAAGTCCTAAGTACTCCTGAGCTGTTCAAGCAGTCTGGAACTAGAAACACTCTAAAAGGTCTCAGATAAGCATGGTGCATGTGTGACCTAGGACTTACACAAAATAATGACTGATAGAATAAAATGAAATTACTTTATCATCCTCTAACCTGTTCAGATCAAAAGTACCAGCTTTATGGGCAACAAATAAGAAACGTTTTTGCTTACAGGAAATAGGATGAATAATTTTCATATTCTCTAAGTACAGCATCTTAAAAAGCCAAGCAGATAAAGCAAAGACACAAACTTTCAGGGAACAGTCAGACCAAATACAGGATTAGAAGCAATCTGTGGGCAGGCAGGGACACATCTGCACCAGGTCTGCACACAAGAATATTGTTTAAAGCTCGGGTTGCAATCTCAGCTTTCTTTCATTTTTAATTAATTAACAAAGTACCACAAAGCAGAATGCATGCACTATTCATTCTAAGGGTAACACATTACATCTGCTGCTGTTTCCATTTATTACTTGATAGACCAGATTCTTAGGGTAGTTTTATTTTAAACTGAATACCAGAAAGAAAAATTCATCTTATAGCTGTCAATGCACAGCCTAGCTTTCACCACCCAGACAAATAAGCATCTCATCTTTAACCATGACACTCTCTTGGAACAGAACATGCTTGAAAAGCCCACACAAAAACAAGGAATACAACTGAACATAATTTCCCATGTCCATTTAAAAGGCAATTAAGTCATTCATTCCCATGTAGAAGTTAGAGAAGAAACATGCATGACTGATAGCAACAGGTAAAACAAATCTCCTAATACGTGCAGGTGTAGATTTTCATCCAAAGAATAACACATATCCTGATGAGAACTGTCCTGTTCAACATCCCTGAAGATAAAATAATCTTTCCTGGAATCCTTGTGCATTACTTTTACTGAATACCTTACATGAAAGCAGTAAAGAACAACAACTTTCTCATTGACTTAGCAAGGAAAGAAAAGTCACTAAAGCAACCTCACATTAAAATAAAACCTTCTGACTCCACTGTGTGCAATAACTGCTGTGTTTTACTCAAAATGACTCTGCATGCCCTCATATCTGAAGCGACTATTTGTCCATCCCCATGTTAGACATGACAGTTACTTAAAGCTTCTTCTAACCCAGACCACAGAATGGTCTGGATGGCTGAAAGAATACTAATACACAGATGTGACTTTTATTTGAGACTGGGAAATACAGAGAAGAATTTTACATGAGAGCTCTGCCTTCCCATCTGGAGGTGTTTACAAACACTTCTCAGAGTTTCAACTCCAGCCTCATCAGAGCTCTGTCCTTCTCCAGAAGCGATACATTTGTTTCTAACAAGGAAGCAGGCAAAATGAATCTAATGTATACACCCACCTCCCTCTGAACTGAATGTGCACACTTTTTTGCAGAGCTTTGTGCCCCATTGGCAGTTAATAGCACTGCAAATTAAGCACAAATTACTTTTCCCTTCCTTCCTAAAAATGCTTTAAGAAAACAGTGTAAAGACCAAATAACCTGAAGCTAACAGCCAAGTCCTCACAGCTTCCATAATCTGACTCCTATAACCCTGAATTTATTTCAACTTACAGTTTTTCCTTAATACACTGGTGTTACAAACCTTCTATATGAATGATTTAATAATTGTATAGAGATGCAATTCAGTGGTCATGACCCCCCCCACAGGAACCACTGGCGATTTTCAGTGAAGCAAACACAAGGTGTGCTCACAGGTCTGGTGATAATAAAAAGCTTCCAACTCATCAAGGACTTGCATACTTGATTTCAGCATGCAAGGATGAACAAGGCCCAATTATAACTTGATCAGTATTTTGCTTTTTCTAACAAGTAAAGCATTCCTGTATTAATATGCAGAGGTCAGGTTAGCCCTGACAATATGTTTTACTGCTCTTTGCCCAGCAAGCAACTCCTTTACCATGGGTCCCTGTCTGCCTTCAGTTCCATTTAAAGTAAATTAAAATTTAAGGGTTTACTAACAGAGGTGGATTTTCTGTGAAGCATAACCAAGTTATCATTAGCTTCAAACTGTATTTTCCTTGGTATAACTTTTCTGTCTAAACCTTCACCTCCTTTTAAAATGGCATCTTCCCAACCTATCACACTGATTACATCAACCCTTCTCCTCTCATATCACCCTGAGCTGTGTATGTGATATACAATTAAAATTATTTCATAATAGAGTTCCACCCTGACCTTAATTGAATATTCCAGCATATCAGGAATATGGATCAAGTTATAGCATCAACATATATATCTAAAATTCCTTATCAAGAACGAGCAGCCAAATCTACAGCTAAAATTACAAAAGAAAATTTCCAATTCTTCTTGTGGGGCTGGTCCTGTTGTAGAAATCAGTGCTTGCCACCGAAAGTATAAATTCTCTGGAAAAGAAAACGTGTACTTTCATTGCTGTTCTTCTATTCAATATCTAATTCAAGTAAAACTACAGGAAAAACAGTCATGGCTTTAATAGAAGGTCAAAGCATGAAAATTCAATCTTTACAAGTTGGTCTAACAACATGTCAGTAACATTCAGGCCACCCAGCCCCTTCAGAGATCTCATAGTCACATATGATATCCAGTAAGTTCCTGCTAAAATGCATTCTTGTTTACTCAAAAATAAACATTTCTCCCAGGTATATACCTCAGTACTGGGCTTAATCAGAAGAATTATCAATACAGCTCTTCATTGTTAAGTGCTTTTAAAAATCATATGCTTGAGTGACATTTCAAGTAAAAAAGTAAGTTTTCAGCAAGTCTATTGGAAATCACATCTTCCAAACAAGCTCTTGGCCCCTTTTATCCATTACTGCTACTTCTGTGATGGCTTAAGGAGCTGTGTGAACTAGAAACTTTGCAGCTGACTCTGTGAAAGTCTGACTGTAATCAAACACAATATTTCATATGCAAAATACAGGGGTAGAAAAAAGCCAAAGATTATTTATAAATAGAAATTTCACCTGTGATAGCTTGCAAAAGAACACACTAAGATTACTTAAAATTAATAATGACTCCACATAGCACTACGAATGCCAAGTACCTGAAACACAGATAGCAGATCAAATCAATACCATTTTCAGTACCTCTGACAGGCAGATTTTTTTGATCAGCTCCAGATAAGCTTGTAACTGAGTCACCACTGCATGGTTCCATGAGAACACAGGCCTAACTAATTTCCTTTTCCTTACATGCTTGTCTATCTACACATTTGGGTATTTCACAATTGCAACAAGAGCATTAACTCAGTTATTTTCTACGGTATAATAAGGCTGCCTGGGTTTGGCCTCCTGCCTTAGAACACCCTTGCAGTGAGTGATGACCTAGAAAGACACTGTCTAGCTGGTCTCACTGCTCGAGGGCATCACAGCAGAACAGCACCAACGACCTGAACAATGTTGCTCTACACTGCTGTATGCCGGCAATTCTTAAAACCCTTGTAGCCTGCTAAATTACAGCTTGCTTATGCCGAGAAGCTACTAATTGACTAATCAACTCTCAAACAGCTCAGTTCTGTGCTACCCAGAACTGAGCCCAGGAGAGTAATTCAGCTGGTTATGACAGTTAGAGGCTCTAAAGGCAACAGAATCCTGTGAAACCTTAAGAAATGTCTTCAAATCCATAGATTTGAAAACCACAAGTTAAATGCCACTAAAGGACTTCTTGCTTACTTCTCAGAGACACAGGTATGAATTTTTCCTCCTGCAGTTTCAGTATATTCTGGCTCGACCTCAAGCTTTTCTTCATAATCATCATAACTAAGAACCTCTTTATCTAACTGAAAACTAACTTTTTTAAACTTCCTCAAGCAGAGATAGGGCTTTCAAAAAGACTTCATTTTATCCTGTTACAGTTGGAAATGCTACTTCTGGCCATCAACATTCCCACCTACAGAGCAACAACACACAGGATAAAAAGGAACCAAACTAAAAACAAATATGATTTGTATATTAATAACATGTAAATAGGACCCTGTGTAAAGTCCACCAAAGTTAACAAAAGGACTGACACTGCCTTCCACACCACTTGGATCTGGCCAACAGTGAAGAAAGATATGCAAAAAGGGAGAGGGTGGCTGCACTGCATCCTGCCAAGTAAGCACTGCTGCCTTAAGCCAAAGGGAAAGCGAGGCCTGCACCAAGAAAGAGATTGATGTGGGAGTTACATAAAAGACTTCAAAAGAAAATTTTAGCAAAACACCAACACGGCTGCAACCCTTGAAACAGATTCACTTGTAGGAAATCAAGTGTCTCATAATAAATCACTAACACAAATGCCATACAGCAAACTTGCAGCGTCTGCAACATCAGGTTCCTGCTCCCATTCCACAAACAGTAATACATATTTTGCATGCATCCGTGCTTTGCAATGATCGACTGCAGATCATCCGTTTGTGCAATTTCTAGGAACTTAGAAGAAGTTGATCGGTAAACAAGAAGTATAAAAATATTCTAAAGTGGAAAAAATCACTTATAGCTAACAAAGAGAAATATTCTTCTGGACTATCAGTCCTAGGCTTTTAACATTTACCAGTAATTTCTGTAAGAACTAATACTTTCTATAAGGAACACCACAGATCATATGAGAACATTCTGGCATATCAGGAATACCATTAAGTTATGGCAGCAATGTGTGCATCCAAAATTTCTCATCAAGAATAAGCAGCCAAATGCATAGGATTCCAAATAAGGAATATCACAGGATTCCAGTTAGGGAATCACCACACCTGTTCAGGCAAAATAAATAAAATCCATTTCCTCCAGATGAAATTTACAAACTAGTCACATTTCAAAACATCATAGTGACACGAAGAAATTAACAACACCCAGCAGTACACAGTGTACTGCAGGCCAAGCTGTCACATAATTTTTTTAAGAGTATTTAAAAAAATATATTAAAAAAAAAAAAAATGTCCTAGGAACACCTCCTAGATTAGTTGCAAGACGACAAAACGAACGGCACGGGAGAAGGTCCAACGTAACACTGAAGGCCACCAGAAAACGCCGCGCCCCCGGGCCCCCCGCGCCCCCGCCCCGCAGGTACCGCGGGCAGGAACCGCCCCGCTAATGCTCCTGAAGGCCCCAACAACGAGCAGCCTCACTAAGTTAATTAATAGCAACACACTCTCTAATTGCGTGCTCTCTCTGGTGACTCACTCAAAGGCTCACCCCTGGGGATGGATGGATGGATGGATAGATGGATGGATGAGGAGGCTGAGATGTGCAGGGGAGGAAGGATGGAAGGAAGGGGGGAGCAGCTTGTGGTGCCCGGTCCCCCCACCCCGTGTGCGGACAGCCGAGAGGGGAAAGCGAGGGGCAGGCACTGAACCTCGGTCCTTCCCCTCCACGCGCTGCCTGGACCGAGGCGAGAAACGAGGGGGACGGAAAAGCGGCGACGGCTTCGCGCAGTTCGCCACGACCGCCACGGCCGCTGAGGGAGGGGGGGGTAAAATGGCGCCGCCCGCGCCGGGGAGGAGCCGGTTCCGCCACAGCGGCCGCCCCGCAGATGGAGGCGGGGGCGGTGGCGCCTCCCAGGGCGTGGGGAGGAGCCGGGGCGAGGCGGGGCTGCCGCCGCTTCCTCCCGCCCCCGCCCCCGCCGCCGCTGCCGCCGTGCCCCTCGGCCCGCCGATCGGCCGGGCTTAGTGTTAGTGCGTGTGAATATCTCAAAGGCGCGTACCAGGAGGATGGTGCCTGGCTCTTTACAGTGGTACCCAGCGACAGGACGAGGAGAAGTGTCTATAAAATGAAAACAAGTTCCACCTAGACATGAGTAAGAACTTATTTACGTTGAGGATGACAGAGCACTGAAGCTGGTTGCCTGGGGATTTTGTGGATTGCCTCTCTCTGGAGACGTTCCAAATCCAATTGGATGCGTTCGTGTGTCACCTGCTCCAGGTGATCCTGCCTTGGCAGGGGGGTTGGGCTGGATGGTCTCCAGAGGTCCCTTCCAACCCTAACAATTTTGTGGTCCTGTGAATAACACAATCAGTTAGGTTGGAAAGGACCTCTGAGACTGTCAAGTCCAACCTAGGAACCAATCACCACCTTGCGAGCCAGGCCATTTCCCTCAGGGCCACATCCAGTCTTCCCATAACCACCTCCAGGGATGGAGTTGCATGTGCTGCCTGACAGGCCATGACCACCTTTTCCTTCTCCTTTAGCACCAGGCATTGCTGGAGGGCAGCAGGAAGGGGTTTCAGGGCTGGTGTGAGTCCAAAAAGCCAGAGCATTTTTGGGAGAGAGAGCTGTGGGTGTACACAGGTGTCTGGTCTCAGCACAGGTGCCAGCACACCCTCCTATCTGCAGCCACATCCTTGTACAGGTGTTCAAAAATAGCAGCGCAAACAACAGCGACCTGTGTTCATCTTTACCCTTGGAAACACCAATGGATCCTGCTTCAGCAATACCCAGTTGTACTATTTCAGCCATGACATTAATAGTTCAAAGGTGAGCCAGGGAGATTTAGGCTGGATATTAGGAAGCATCCCTTTGCTGAGTGGGTAGTCAGACTGGAACAGGCTTATGGAGAGGTGGTTGATGGTCTCCTTCTCTCAGTGTATAAGAGGCATTGGGACAATATCGTTCTCTTTAACTTTGGTCATGCTTTAACTTTGGGTCAGTCCTGCCATGGTCAGGCAGTCGGACTGGATGACTGTTGTAGGTCCATTCCAGCTGAAATATTCTGTTCTTTGCTGTGCTGATTCAGTGCATTGGTGTGGTTACATACCCATGTTTTCCTCTTGATTCCTGGCAATGGTGGGTTTCCTCTTCCTAAATCCTGCCAGCTCAACAGGTTGATGGGAAAGGGCATGACTAGGTGAGCTGGAGCATTAACCCACCTCTCCTTTCTTCCTCTGACACCTCCTAATATTAGGTTTCTGTGAGTTTAGTTTGGTCATTCTGCTCGTCACATGCAGGTTTGTTGGCAGACAGGCTGATGTGTGCCATGGTATAAAGTAGAACTAATAAATGGGACCAACAGAGTTAAATGGAGTAACCATTAGTGCTTTGAAAAAAAATCTTACTTTTCTCAAAAGTTTGTGGGGTGTATAATTTCAAAAGTTAGGCTCTTTTACTTTGCCCTCCTTAGTCCCTTTTTAATTAAAATTCCTGCCTGCGCACCAAGCAGTATTCATATAATTTTTCTAGGATTCATGCAAAGAAACTGACAGCTTAGAGACTTTGTAATTTTATGTAAATTTCAGCATTTTACTTCTTTGGGGGTCTGGATAAGAAAAGGAGGAAGAAGAAAGCTCTGGAAACCACTGCAGTGATCTTAACACTCTAGGGACCATCTGAATTCCAGTTTAGTAGAAAGTAATCTTATTTTCTTTTTCCCTTAGCTGACTTCTGCTGCCCTTACTTTTTTTTTTTTTTTTGGCTACCATTCACTCCCCGTCCTTCTTGCTACTTCATATAAACATTCTGTCAGTCCCCTCTGCATTGCTTCCTCCCTGTTCCCACCTCCCACATCAGCCTCAGAAAGACGAGGTGATTCTGCAACTCACTGCTGAGTGCTGCCAGCCCCTCTCCCTTCTGCTGCTGCTTGCCATTATGGAAGTAAAGCTGATACCAGCCTGAGCACTGACAGCAACAGGGCAAAACACCAAGATATTTTCCTGGAGAATGAGAGGCCTCACTCTGCTAATTCTTGCCTGCACAGCAAAGTTTTGAGTCGTTGCTGTGAGGAGGATGGCCTGAACAGTTCCTTCCTGTTATACATTTTAAAATTTCTGGGCAACCCCAGCCAAAGTGGGATTATCAATAAGCATTTTCCTGGCAAAAAGGAGAATCAAAACATTCTGTCAGGTTATGAAAAGTACTGCAGAAAAACTCAAGGCAACTCGAGTTTTTTAGCCAAATTCTGTGATTTGTCAGAACCTTACATTAAACTGAGGGAGGCAAGGCAGCATATTACTGACATTTCTATGCATATCTTTATATATCTCAGAATTGATAGGACAGAATAATATAAGAACATAGAAAAAACAGAGAAATTACTATACCAGTTCAATATGGTAATTTTAGTACGGGAATTTCTGGGATAATATGGTTGAGCATGTTCAGTGTGAGCTGCATAACTTCCAGGAGCTTGGATAGAGGCAGTGTGACTTGGTGAGGTGCCTGAAAAAGCACTGACAGAAACATTTCCTGACAAATTGTGTTGCTGTGCAGAACCCTTTCGCCTGCACAGCAGGTTACCTGTTCACAAGGGATTGAAGCTCCTGCCCGATGATGAGCTGGGCTGATGAGAGAACATTCCCCCTGTTGCTACTTCTATAGGTAATAACTCCTGGTAGAATAATTGAACAAGACAGATACCTGCTGGGTACGAAAAGTCAATATGAGAAAATCTGCTAGAAGACAGGAGGAAGGAGCCCTGAGATGTCCCTTCTAGAGTTGTGCCTTTGTCTAGCTGGTAAAAGTGCAGAGGCTGTTCCCTGCTCAAGTCTGAATTCTTAAAATACTTGCAAAGAGGGGAAAAAAAAAAACATGATCAAGTTTTTGGTATGTATTATACAGAACTGAAAAAGGGCACATACAAAATTGTTTCCCCCTTCTCAGGTCACCTTTCAGATCATGAGGTCATTATGAACTGTCTCAGCACTTTCACAAACTGGAGTCTGCTCAAACCATAATGCTTACAAAGTTTCACTTTGAATAGGCCTGATTTTCTCTGTCATTTGTTTTCACTTTTTATTTCTCTGCAGAACATAAAAAGTCAGAAAAAGATTTTATTTTCCCCCTACATAGCATATAATTTACATCAATCATCCCAGGAGGTCAGTACCACTGGGGTGTCATTTAAATACAATGAATATAAAGTAATGAAGCTCTTGCTGGAGTGGATGGCCACAATTCTCATGGAGAGAGAGAGTTTCCAAAGCATGTGGAGAAAACACAACGGGAGACCGAGTGAATTCATCACACCACAAAAATGTCTCCATCCTGTCGACAAAGTCATTAAAGGAAAATGAACCATTGTTACTGTAGACGCTTGCATTCCTTCAGCATAATAACCTCAGTATAGAAGCATTGGGGCAAAGAGAATTTGCACACACAGGAGAAAAAAAAAATCAATCTATTAAAAAAAAAAAAAATTCCAGATTATGTAATGAAAGAAATCCTCCATGCTCCAAAGAGGAGACGGAGCCACTGCCGAAGCCACAACTAATAAGGAACCTTATGCAGTGGTACAGGGTGGTTTCTTTTCCTCCTGCCAACAAGTCAAAGTAAATGCCAACCCGGACAATTTTTTTTTTCAGATAACCCACAAATTATGTTCTCCTTCAATTACACGAATGTTTCTACCCTTTGCTGATCCATAGCCATCCTGGTTTTTAAATCCCTTGTTGAGATTTCTCCAGTACCATTTCCCTTTTCATATTCATTTACTTCCAATATTTTTTTCAGTTGCCACTAAAGCAATCTGTGAGGAATGCAGGGATTAGAAAAGTTGTTTACCATGTTCATTTTTATTTACTTTTTCTGCAAAAGATGTCCAAATAAGAGAAATTGTCACGTCTACAGTAAATCATAGCATATACCAATTTATTAAAATAGATTGTACTTCTGAGGATCCCCCTCCAGGAAATACCACTTTAAAGCCAACCACCGTGCAACCCCTGGTCAAAAAAAAGTAGCCTTAGAGAACTGCAGTAGAAATCCCTCCTTTATTGTAAATAATTCCATGGTGTGGCAAAGACTTCTTTACCATACTAATTAAAGAAGAAATATGCTAATTAAATTATTACCTTTAATTGTCAAAACCACATAGCAGTGTAATGGATAGATTACTTTTTTTTCTTTAAAATACAAAAGAGCTACCTTGATTTAAGCAAATACTGAAAGGGAAATCTGTTATTTATTTTTAGTAACTGCATGGAGCAGGGAGCCTACTGAAAAGGGAGCAACTTTCTGAGGAAACACATGCCAGAAAAGACCAACACATACCTGTTAATTACAACAAATATGCTCACAGACAACAGCAAGAAGGCCATTTATCCATCATTTAGAGCCCCTGAAGCGCAGGGAAGGAATTGGTCTGCTGGCAAATATCCCAATTAATTTGGTGTGCTATTTATTAGGGTGCTGATTAAAGTGTACTCTGCAATATAATAGTTGAGGATAAAGTC
Source organism: Haemorhous mexicanus (assembly GCF_027477595.1). Classification (NCBI taxonomy): domain Eukaryota; kingdom Metazoa; phylum Chordata; class Aves; order Passeriformes; family Fringillidae; genus Haemorhous; species Haemorhous mexicanus. The sequence continues at coordinate 112,944,470 of NC_082343.1, read as the reverse complement.
GCCAACTCTCGTTCACTCCTGGCTCGTGGGGATGAAAGCAGAAGAGTAGACTAGCACAATATGAAAATAATTATGTATCCTGTGCCAAAATGGATTTGAGGCAATTCCAATGGCTGGAAGTTAAAGACCTGAAGAGACAGAATTAGGCAGCACCATGATCTTGAGGACAGAGCTTTGTTTTGTGTAATCCAGTTGTGACCAAGACCTTCAGTCTCTAGTAGCCATTTTGGACATGTATTAACACTTCTCTCAGAAGCCAAACCCATAGGCACGCCCTTAAGTAAGCAGCATATGAATTAAGCATAAAACAAGATAAAAGCAGGGTTTTGTTCCCAACTGATCTGAATCAATGCAATTGAAGAAAAACTACTTGAGGGGGGCCCTTTTCCCAGCCACTGACTCCTCCAGCCTGTCCAGTCAGCTGCCCTAAGACTATGCCTTAAATAGTACTTGTTTGCTGTGCCCTTTTCAAAACCATGGATTCCACAAATGGGGCTGGGAGTTGCCACACACAATCAAGGAAGCATATGCTAATAGTTGTGTTTTATCTGAAATAATGCTTGAGGTTTGATCTCAACCAAGATAACCACCAGAGCAAACCAAAAACACAATCTGTAGCAGCGAAGAATTTATCACTCCTTCACCACTTTTAACTCACCTTGTTAGTACTGAAGCAAGACCTGGGTAGAAGGCCCAACTGGCCATGATTATTAATGAGTTTAACATGCTTTTGTTCTTACCACAGAGGTCACAGCATTTTGGCAACATCATGCATTGCGCCTCTATAGCCAGAGATATTCAAGTATGATGTCTCTGGTTAGAGAGCTCCAGTAAAAAAAAAGGCTCTAAAAGCAGAAAGTGAGATTTGGTGAAGAGTCTTTCTTATGAAACTGACTGTGCCCCAAAACAATGCAGCTTTGAAATGAGATCTCCAGCAGTATGCTGGATATCCTTGTCACCTGAGAGCAGTAAAAGCAGATGAAGTGCCAATTCTCCCAAGCAATATAAAGAGCCAACACTTACTAGCCAGAGCCTCCTCTAGCTAAGGGGCAGGTAGCAGGGTTGGCTAAATGTCCAAATGGATCTCAAAGAGCTCCCTGAAGCATGACAAAGAGAGACTCATCACCCCTGTAATCACATCTGCCGATCACTCTGGCTGTCCTGCCTGCCAGCATTTCACTGGAACCACTGCACAAAATGCCCAACCAAGGTAGGGCAAGCTGGACTGAACTGGAAGCGTACTGATTACCCTAAAACCAGGATTTATTCTGGCAACTACCATATCAGGAGTAGGTTTCAATGGAAACCCAGTCCCCATGGTCAAAGCAGGAAAGAAACCAGTTCCTCCAAAAGCAGACCTCTTTCTTTGGCCATTAGATTTGTTCTGTAGAAGCCACTGACTGCATTTGTGAGGGCTGAGCTCAGCTATCCTATGTCAAGTCCTCTGGGCTGTGTTGTTTCCCTCCACCTGCCTTTCCAAAGCACCTCACACAGATCATGACTCAGATGTGCCAGATCCATGGTGATTTTTTAGGTAGCCCAAGGTAGCTGCAGTGGCATTGGAAGCTTAATTTTAGGCAAGTTAATTAAGCCTTAGGTCACTATTGAGTATCATGGTAGATTAAATGGCTAACATAAATACAAACAGCTACTCCTAGTCAATCAAATTTAGGTGTCTGAATCTGGAACTCAGCTCTCCTCTAGCTGTCATTTGTCCAAGGAAAATAGCAGTTATATAGTTATAGTTACTTTTCCCTTTAACATGAGATATACAAATTGGAGTATTATACTGCTTGAGGAAAATTTGCAGGTTTCTGAATCCTTTGTATCATTAGCAAAAACACATCTGGGTCATTTGCCAAGGAGAGCAGGTGGGATCCTCAGGTTAACCATTTCCATGTGACATGGTTAGATTATTATGGACTCCAATCATAAGCCTTTGGAAGGTAAGTGAGAATTAGCCAGAAAAAAATACAAACAGAGGACATTAGTTCCTTCAGGATTGCAAATACCTATAATGAAAGTTTCCAGAATAAGTCCATTCAAAATAGTAATTTCTTGAGATGTAGGAATAGCGCCAGCAATTTGCATCAAATTACTACTGGACTGCAGAATAAATAACATCAGCCACAGGTTGCTAAAGATTTAATTTCCTTAATCTTCTGAAACAAATTCATGTTATTTGACCATGCAGAGCAGGTAGAATGCTGAGTTTATGGTTCTCTAACACTTCTTACTTCTCAGGGTGGGTGCCCAGTGGTGGTAATCTGTGTACTTTAGATATGAGATACAAATGTATCAGAGAAGCTTTTTTTTTTCCCTCTGAATAAATATTTAAATATTTAGGGCCAAATTCCATTGCTAAACATATGAACACAGCTCTCTTTGAGCTCATTGGACTGGTGCATGTGTATCTAAGGGCAGAACTTGGCCTTTAGGTTTTAGATTTTAGCACCAAGCTTCCAATGTAAAATAACGTATGATCTGTAACACACAGGAAAGCAGCAAGACCTGGTTTTAAAGGCAGGGTACAATTACATGTTTCCATCTTTCTTTTGGATAAGAAGTACTGCTTTCAACAGAGGTCCTGAGAATATCCTTACCTCTTCCCCAGACAGTCTTCCTTTTGTATAAGGTGCTTCTCTGGCAGCTGTGGTCATTCCTGTAGCTGAGAAGCAGAGCAGGATACTTTTTTATTTCTTTGCAACTTTTCTCCAATTTCCATTTTGCCAGCTTCAACTTAGTATCATGATGGAAAATACAGAGCCATTTTAAAATACACTTACACTAATGATTTAGATACGGTTTTTAAATTATGAAAAACTCAGGATGTTGATTTTAAACTATACTCAGTATGTTCAGATCAGCCAAAGGACATACCTAGTCAACCTTTCCAATGAGCCAGTATTACAGCTGGGATCAGCTAAAGCATTTTTATTGGGAAAGGTCTACAGAGGGCCAAACAGAGCTCTTGAATCAGGAAAGATTCTTTCCCTGTGCTTGCTACCTCCTTTATCCCTCCTTTAAAAATATTTTAAAGTATTTAGATTTTTGAGGGGTTTTTGTTTGGTTGGTTTTTTGTTTTGCTTTTGGTTTGTTGGTGGGGTTTTTTGTTTGTTTGTTTGGTTGGTTTTTTTTGAAGGCTTACGTTTATCTACCATCCAGGGCGAGGAATGACATGGAATGGCTGCATGGTACTCATGCAATATCATGTGACAGGACATGCTTTACCAATGCCAAAAAAAGGGAGACAATGCAAAAAAAAAAAAAAAAAAAAAAAAGTGACAATGACCAAAAAAAACCTCAGTTCAAAAGAAAGAAAAAAAAATCCCACAAGTGTAGTGATTGACCCCTATAAAATTTCTCCAGGATTTCAAAATTCTTCAAAAATTGCTCTCTTCAATCTAACATAGCTTTGTATTTTATCATTATCAAAAAGCACTCAGACTGTTATAATCTCTGTGAGCCTATTGAACAGTTCATATATTTTAGTGGGTTTTGTGACAGTCAGAATCCTGTTGGGAATTAAAGTTTTTGAGATATAGAAGGCTTTTGGAAGATTTCTTACGAATTTCACTGTCTACCTTTGATTCCTTTTCTGTGGTAATATGCTAATGCTAATGGCATCCAGCACAGCAGAGAAAGATCTTGCACAGTTTTAAAGTTTTTTCAAATGCAATTATAAGTGAAAGTAGACTGCTAGCTTCCTCCAGCCTTTTTAAAATCCTGCGCAGATAGACAGACAGACAGATTAAACATTAATCCTTCTAAAAATGTTGCTCCATTTGTGGCTAAAATAGTATTTTATGGCATTTATTGCAAAGGTCAACTAGAAGTTGTTCTGTACAAAATAGCATCTTCTTTTATCCACTTGAAAAATAACTTCTGTTTCAGTTTCCTTCCTCATATGCCAGCTTATTCTTTGTGTAATTGCAAAAATAAATACCACAGAAAAAGAAAACCTCTCGTACAATCCACTTCTTATGGATTATACTATGCTGCTTCCACAGAACTGGTCAGTTATTAATGAACATCTAGGAAATAGAGATACCCGACCCAGTCTAGTTAGACAAAATAGTTTCTTATGTTTTTTCACATGGGCTCAGAAGTGTACATAGTTATGGGGTTCGGCTGTCTGTCTCTGCTCCCACACATGCTTAGGATGGTTCTTGCATGCTGGGCTTCAAAAGATGAGTCTGGACTCTAGGTTTTTTCGGTCTTCAGAATTGTTTATTATTTCTTATCTAAAAAGTCCCTTCTCTGCCCGAAGGATCTGACCAGCACGGCAGCCAAAGGGACTCTGCTAACCCCCAAGGCGGTCGCATCTTTTATAACAAAAACTACGTATATCATATTTACCTTTTGTCTTCAATACTTATCACCCTCGTCACTAAGTACACTCTCACTCTAGACCAATCTCTAAATGCCAACACCACTGCAGAAGATGGAAGACAGGAAGAAGAAAGAAGAGCCTGGTGACACGCCCTGATTCCTCCATCTTGTCTCTACAACCCCCCTGTACCAAAACCCCAAAATTTGTGATTCACCCTATAATGATATCTTCCCTTCACCATTTACACCCGAGTGATTCTCACAGGTTCCATCTCCCCATACATCGGTGGCACATCTCTAGATGGATCAAAATCAAGCCACCAAGTGCTTTTGGCAACATTCCAAGACTCTCGAGCCCCCCCCCCCCCCCCCCCCCCCACCAAGGGTTCTCTCGGTAGCTCTGGACATCAGGAGTGATCTGCTGAGCTCCCACACATAGTGTGTAAAGGGCCTGCAAGGTTCAGCATCATTTATTATGTCAGCAGCCTCACATAGTGAGAGCTCTGATCATTCACTTACAGCATGGGTATTTTCTTCCACTAGCTGTTCTTTAGATTAGCACAATCTTTGGCAATTGGCTTGTGGCCTCCAATTCTGCTGTAGATGATAAGGGATTATACATTAAAAGTCCTGCTCTTCATCTGACATCCTGCAAGTGTACACCAGCACAGAAATTCTGCTGTCAGAGAGGACTTTGCACTATCCCAAGGTTACTGATTCGGGCCTTTTAGAGCATGGATATTTTGGTAGGCATGTACCTTCCCCAGAGAAACAACGTGTTCTTGACAACTTCTGTCAAAACACCCACCCACTCTCCAAACATCTTGGAGCAGGTTTGAAAACAACTGCTCATCCACTGTGGACAAAGTCAGTGAGTTCAACAGCTATTGTAAAAAATTCTTCTGTACACTCCAAGGCAAATCCCATGCAGCCTTCAACAGGGCTATGTTAGCAATAAACTTATGTGACCTTGTCCACACCAGAGGCAGCTACTTTTACTAGTACTTGAATGGATCTGAGGGTGGAAACTATTTTTGACGCCCCTCATCACAAACAGGTCATTCTTCTAGAGAAGGCAGAGCCCCAGTAACATTACAGACCCCACATGCTGAAGTACAGTGGGGTGAGTTAAGGACAAAGGATCATCACTCAGAAAGGCACTTAATCATTTTAAATTCAAAATATTTTTGTTGTGGAATGTGGAATTAATGAAGTTTGCATTGATAATTTCACATATGCTAGAAGAAAATAAGCAAACACATTGTGTGTATCTATTAAATCAGGTAGACTTAATAACAGCCCAGTTCCCCTTTCACACCAATGTAAATCAAGAGGGGGAGAGCTGAAGGCCACTGAGTTACTTGTACATGAGAAACACATATTTCTGTAAACATGGTAAACCTTCTTCTCACTTCTTCTTCTCACTTAGTTTTCATGACTGCCTTAAATAGTCATAATAAATAGTCTCTATTGGATGCAGAACATAAAATGGAGAGAGGAAGGAGAGCATGGAAGGAGCATGATGATGGGAATACAGGGTAGGCAACCAGGAGAAGCAGTATCTGTCCCATTCTCATTTACCCTGAGATACAGAGCAAACAGCTTTCAGACTTACTAAACATTCAGAATACACTGAGAGCTCTCTGTTTATTTCAGATGTGTAAAATGCCATAACTTGCCAGTAAATGGAGCTGGGCATGCAAGTGCGTGCATGAAAGTAACATATTAGTTACAAGAATTATAATTGTCCTGTCATTATCTTTTCTTTCTTTCCTGAACCAGAGTGAATGTGCCATAATCTAGCAAGAATCTCATGATAAGTAATGTTAGAAATAGCTTTTTTTTTCATTTTTAGCTGCCAGCTGTCTATTTTAGACACAACATCACCCTTTACTGTAGGCTTCCACATAAAAGCAACATGAACAGTAACGTCTCTAAGAAAGCATGAATGATTGGCTGCAGATTCTTTACCAAAAAGGGAGTTTATTTACTCCACACAGGTCATAAATTTTGTTAGAAAAACTATCAGTGGTAATCTACATTTGGTGTTTAGTAAATAGAGCTTTCCTCTGCTTCCTCAGTCCATGTTCTTCAATTGTCAAAAACAGTGGAAGATGGTTTTTTCGTGCCTAAAAATACAAATTATTCCAGCTCTCTAAAATGTAGTGGAAATAATGAACTGAAGGACTTAACAGGTTCTTCACCAAGATGGACATTTGGACATGGAAATATGAAAGGATAAGGTGAGTAACTAGAAGAAGCAAGTTAGCTGAAGTCTTGCCTCTGCTTCTCTTGCCGGAAGCAGTACCTTATTCCATGAAGGCTCCCATTGAAATCAGTGGAACTGCTGACAGAATAAGCATTTTCTCTCTTAACAAATTTTTTATAAAAGAAAAAAAAAAGAAAGAAAGAAAAAAGGAAAAAAAGGAGGGTGGGATCTGTCTTTTCATGTAACGGGCTTTTATCTGCTCAAAAAATCGCGCTAACCTCAGGGTGCCAAGCACAGTATCTTTGAAAGCATTCCAGGGATGGGAAGAGCTCCTCTATCTTCTCTACTACAAAGGGAAGCTTGGTAGTAACGAGAGCTGCTGTGGTCTTCCAAGAAAGGTATTGCATCTGCTTTGCCCCCTCTGAGGACCTCTTGCTTGTTCCTTCTGAATACTTCCAGGTTATGTTGTTCGTCTTATATTTCAAATAGAACATCTTAGTGACTTTGTGTTGAGTTTTGTGAGAAGACAGAGGATTCTCCCTTGCTTTTCAATATGTGCATTTAATAAAATATATAAATATTTATATAGTAAACTAGTATAACAGGTTCTGGTATTACATCACATAAGCTCCTAATATCATAATGCTCCTAATATTCTAAGGTCAGACAACCTTGTTCACATTTGAATGTCTACTGTTAATGGCGAAGATTTTAATTATTCTTGATCCTTCTAGGGCCAGACCAGCACTTGAAACAAATAGTTTAGAACTTACCATGCTTATCATAACTGAATGATGAAGTGCGTTGTGAAAGAAATGTCCAGAATTTGTACATAACTATTTTTTCTATTACTTCAGAACAGACTACTGAAAAAAAATCTGTAGAGAACTTTGACTTCTGAACTAAGAGAATAAGCCAGATTTCAGCCTGCAAAGAATTTCTATGGTTGAATTATAGACTTCTAAAAGACACAATTTAAAACTGAACTGCTGACAGTCATTCTGATTATATTTTTTCTAAGCTACTATTAACTAGGATGAGACCTTAAAGGAGGAATAGATCCCATCTTTATCTGCTGACTCAAGAGTTTCTTATCCTTTCCTCTAAAACAGTGCAGCCTACTGTCAGGGACAATATAGGTCAGACTTGACTGACTACAGATCCAATCCAGTCTAGCAAGCCCAGTGCTGCCATGGAGGCTTTGCAAAATTCAGCTGCCAGCTCCTCCATCTGTACTGAGCACGCGCGAGAAAAACCTCAACAATTTTCAGCAGCTTCTAACTCAGCCAAGTTCGGGTGGATCCTTTTGGTCAGGGACAACAAAAAGAACTTATCTGTTTTTTCCTCCTTATTCCTCTCCTACTCAGTAAAACTTCCCATCCCAGCTCTAAAATAGATATTGGGCTGAAATCTTAAAATGTTGTGAAACAATGTGTTTTCTCTTAATGCTGATCATAGAAGTAGCAAAAGTATTTCTGCTGCAAGTTTCCAAAAAATTCAGCTTGAGGCAGACTGAGGATTGAAAAGATCATCCTGAACAGCTAAAAATTGGCAACATTATGTGAGTGAAAACAAGGTCTTATACTATAAAGTGGTAGACGAGTTTAGCTGCAGATACTGCTGGCAGCTTCACCTATAACATTTTTTCTGCCAGATCTTTGTCTTCTATTACTAGAGAGAATCATTCCTGTGATGTCTAATGTTTTGTCACCTGTCCTTATGGCTTGTTTTGGGACTGGCACTGTTGTCTCCTGTGACATGGCTGCCAAGTCCACAGCACTCAACGGATTGCCCCGCACTCAGGGGCCGAAAGCCACACCTGATGTGGGGCACACACATATTTCTGCTAAGATGTATGCTCAGAATTTTCAGGATTACATTATGTCACACCATAAATGTGATTATTCTTGATGCCTTGGTCTGGCCTGAGTGAATTTTCAGGAAAGAAAAGGCAAAAAAAGTTGTTACGGTCCTTGGAACATTGGTTGGCTTTGCCCATTATGTTTGTTCAGTATTTGCCATTACCATATGCTTCCTTCTATTTCACTCCTGTAGACTGCACTATCTCTTCCATAGTTGTCTGTTTTCAGCCTTTTTAGAACAAGCCTGTCACCGTTCAGCGTTTTTCTAATACTTCAGCTTCAAGTCTTGTGTTATTAACAAAGAAAATTTTTCCTGCCATCCATGCTATTGAAAATAGATTTACAATGGGAATCGTCATCATTGCAACACTGAGAGAGTAAATGCCAGGACCTGGTGCTGTGCTTGTGGTTAGAAATACTAAAAACCCCTCTCCCACTTAAAACTGATTTACATCTTGTAGTATCTCCTGAGTGAGCTTTATGGGGCTTGTAGCTGGCCAGAGAGCACTTCATTAGACTTTTAAAAAACAGCATGCAAATTTAGGGACTCTGCAAGGTTCCACAGGTATAAACACTTTTTAATTACAGCTATACCACCCACTTTCCCCACAGTTAGTCAAGAGAACCAGTTTTCACTAAGGTCAACAGAATAAATAACTGTGAAGTTTCTGGCTCGTGCTGCTTTTGCAAATGCTGAAATAAGGAAAAAACAAATATCACTTTTTAGCCTTTATATCTCTAACACAATATACTGATTTCATCTGAATTGATCCAAGAAAAAAAAACAAAAACAAAACCCTTTCCTCGCTCTGAAATTAGTTAAACTGGAGCTGGAAGGAGAATTAATGGAAAGAGACAAAGTTGGTCTTGCCGTGAAAAATTACAGTTTTCCCTTAACTATGGGGACCCTAGCAACTTCCTAAAGCTAATTTTTAGTTTGCATTTTGCAATCAAAAAAGAAAATCATTGGAGAAAGACAGGCCATACATTTTTCTAATCCTACTACACATTCAGGCTTTTTGCGCCAGAAAGCACAGGTCATACTTTCTCTTTCCAACACTGTTACAAGATGACAAGTAGGACGACATCTCTTGCTCCTCATGATGATGACATTGTCATTTGCTGCTTTAAACCTCTCTGAAATACGCAATCCCAATGGGGCATAAGAGGCTGCAGATAGGGAAGGAAATGGGAGAACTTTACAGTAAGACCCACACCATAGGCTTGCAACCCCTGCTTAAGAGAAGCAGAAAATATACCATTTAGGAAAAATTCAGAAGCAGTAAACTGGGTTGTTTGTACAGCCTATGTTTTGCTGTGTGCTGTGGAAAAGCCAACAGTTTTTCAGCAGGGACAGGGCAGGTTTCCTACCAGATTTCCAAATTTTTTTCCTGGTATTATTGGGTGCCAAGCCCTGCTCATCTTTGGACCTCTCATAATTTATATACTTATTTTTCTATCTCAAAATGTATATGGGTAGCTCTTAGGGCCGCATTCTAAACTGAAGGAAAATTTGCTAAAAGTCTTGCAGAACATTCAGCATCAGATCATGAGACAGAGCACAAGAGTCTCAGCTCTCAGTCCTCATTTCCTACTGAAAATCCTGGGGGGAAAGTAAAATTCTCTAGTTTGTTGTTTTTTTTTTTAATGCAGTCATTATGTAGCCTATCAAATCTTCATGCTTTTGTTTGTATCAGGGACTATAAATGCTAAAAAGCAGTGCATGATGCTGAAATATTAAATGCTTCAACTAATTTCAGGACACAAAGAATCTTCTTTTATCTGAGATGCAGATCAGTGGGGCAGAGATGCAGTAGTTAAACAAACCATGGTAGTCCATAGTCTGAGTAAGAACGCTGCAGTTACAGAACCCATTACCACACGCCTACTTAGCAGACCGAATAACGTGCTAATCTGGAGTTACTATTTGTCATACTTAAGAAAAAGCAAAGAATAGCTGGGCAAACAGTCAACTTCCAACCAAAGCGAAAGTAAAGCCCTGCCAAGAGACACTGGAGCTTATCTCTCCCCTACTGAAATGAATGGAAGTTCGGGCAAAACCTGCTCTAGCATTAAGTTTACTTAAGTTCACATATTTTGGCTCGATGCACACTTTCACGAGTGAATAAAAAACTTGAGGAAGGTAGATGTTGGAAACAAGAATATTGGCAATTCTTTCACTATAGTAATAATTGCTGACATTGCTGTAGTCGCCCTGGCTAAAAATATCAAATACAACAACAAACCCAGTGAACCCATTCATTTATTCCCGTTTCACAAAGGCTATTTACATACACAGAGAGGCTCAAAATAAATTCTGTATTCATCATATTTGCAGCACATTCCAGCCCAGCAAACTGGCATCAAAACTATTTATTTAGGGAACATCATCCAGGTTAGAATCTTTCATATCTGATAATTATTTTTCATCTTGAGCACCCGGTACTTACAACAGGAGCATACTGGGCCTATGTTTTAGAAATGTGACGGTAAACAAACTCAGTGCTCTTTAAAACATTACCTTTTTGTCCAAAAGCAGTCTAATTATGGCTGTATTCATAACACAGTTAAAAGTGAAAAAGCTAAAAGACAATATAAATTGCAGCAAGCACAGCCATGCTAATGAAAATTCGATACTGTAAAGTGGATCTGAAGGTGTTTGTTAAGATATAACTTGCAGCACAAGCACATTTTTTCACCAACCTCCTACAATTCTCTAAGATCTTAAAATATGACCCATTTTGCAACCAGTGCTAAAATTCCGAGAAGTTCTGAAATAAAACCCGAGGAAAGCCGAGCAGCAGGGTTGCTCTTCATTCCAGCCAAATCCAAGCCAATGTTCCAGATTATATATATCATAACATGAATGACTTCTTCTGAAAAATCCTATCCAGCTTTTATGTAGGTCCATAAACATTACTGGTACTTTTATTAATTTGTCCATAACCATTTAAATAAAATTCTAGAGACGTGATCTGTTCCAGACTGTAGTAAGTTTCTGTTAAACGTGTAAATGTTCAGCAGAAAGATATTTTTGCACGGAGACTGAAAATCAGCTGTGCCAGATACCTGAAACTTTGTTAGGGCACTCAGTGGAAAATTTTATTTTTGACATTATAAATAACTCTGGACTATTTTAAGTGACCTTGAACTGGTAGCTTCCAATGACTTATTTTAGTTTATACTAATTAACTTTTTATTTTATTTTAGTAGGAAGAGAGGTGACTGTAAAATTTTTAGTGCAACTAATTAAAAGTGGAAAGGTATCTTCTTGTTTGAAATGAAATAAATCATGATTGTCAGTCTTATATAGCGTTTGGATATAAAACAACTCTTTGCCTTCTTTCTAGAGCCTTTGGAATGGCTCTTTGGGAATGTATTAGAACAAGCTAAAGAAGGGGGGAAGGAAGCCAAAAGAATCTATGGACATAAATATTTTGCCAAAAGAAGTATGAAAAAAATTATTTTCTGTATCACAACCACAGCAACCCAGCGCTTCTGTCTATATACTGATACATATAGGTGATGAGTAATTGTGCCTTGGAAACGCCTGTGGCCACTTTTGGGGAACAGTAGATCCCTGTGGTTGTCGGGAGTAGTAGGGCAAACTCAGAAGGGGTTTGCAGCGTTACCCACATGGATCGCGTCTTCTCCACAGGACAGAAAACTTCCAGAGCCCTTCCAACCTTGGGCCGGGAAAAGAAAAAAAAAAAAAAAAAAAACAAAAAGTTGAGGAAATGAACAAGCGGAGGGCACAGATGCCTGCGAGGCAGTGGGTCGGGGGTGCCGCTCCCCGCGGCAAGCGTGGGAAAGCCGCGGAGCGGAGGGAGGGAGGGATGGAGGCACGGCTGCAGAGCTGGGCTGGGTGGGCGCCCAGCGGGCGCGGAGCCGCAGCCGCAGCCGCGGTGCGCGGAGCGAGAGCTCTCCCCTGTGACCGATCGGCGGAGCTTGCGGGCTGTTCTCTGCTCCGGCGCCGAGCGGGGCAGGAGCCGCCGCCGCCGCTTCTGCACGCACCTTCCCCGGGCACAGCCGGGGTTTGCCCCGGAGGGGCAAAAATCGGGGAGAGAGGGGCAGGAAGGCGCGGGGGCAGCGGTGCGGCCCGGCAGGAGGAAGGCGCGGAGGCTCCGCGGGTGCAGAAACAGCCCCGGAGGTGCCCCCAGCACCGGCAGCCACACACGAACACGCCGAGCCCGGAACGCGGGCTGCTCCGCCGGGGCAGCTCCGCCCGGCTTTTGCCGCAGGGTCCGGCGGGACAAACCCGGCTGGGTCGGGGTGCCGGGCTCAGGGCTCGGAACGGCTCTTGGAAGGGCCACGTCCCCGCACCCCACAGCGCAGACAGACACACACAGCGCCCCGAGTCACACACAGGCGGCGAGCAAGGAGCACACACGCAGCGCCGACTTTTTACAAGAAGGTGGAAGTAGCTAGTCGGAGTAAAGCCTTAGAAATTAGAGGGCGGGTTGTGATAGGCTGTTATCTGCGCGGGGAGGCGGTGGCACTTTCATACCATTGGGTATGTAAATGGTTTTTAATAAGATCTGCCCTTTTTTCTTTTTTTTTTTTTTTAAGGGAGAAAACAAACCAGACTCCCTTTACCTCAATAGTCTGAAGGGGGGTTTATAGCTTTCATTCATTCAAGGAAATGGTTTAGGCTTTAGACTACCGGAGACTTAGCAAAAAACTCTTTGGCACCAGATTATTCTTACTTTTTTTTTCTTTTTTTTTTTTTTTTTTTTTTTTGCAAACAAGATTTTTCATGACTTTTTTTTTTTTTAATCTAAACAAACAATCCCAAAAGTGTTAATGGAAAAAACCCGGAGAGAAGTGGAGATCGGAGACCGTCTCCTGCTCCCCCCCTTCCCCGTCCCTCTCCTCGTGGGTGAGAGTTTCTCCTCCTGGGGGGGATGCACATTGGTTTATTTATTTTGAAGGCTGCAAAAGTCTGAGGATTGAAGCACCACGTGCTGCTGACTCTCATCAGCATAATGATCGCCTTAGCCAGAGAGTCCTGTATATATAAACCACAAAAACCTAATCATTAGAAATCCCAGCCTCCAAAAACCACATTCAGGACAAAAAAACTGTGGCGTGGGTTTGTTATTTTTTTTTCCGGCTCCTTCATCTTCCCCGACCTCAACTTCTTGGGACCCAAAAGAAGTTTGTAACTTTTGGTTGCTTTTTTTCATAATTATTATTTTTAACCCGATTTTCCAGAAAGAAAAAAAAAACTCAAAGAAAGCGACATTTTAATGTTTTTTGTTTTTTGGTGTTTTTTTGGGGTTTTTTTGCTGCTGTTGTTCATCAAGGGCGGAAAAAAAAAAAAAAAACCAAGATTTTTGTTCGCCTATTCAACTCAACGGACTTGGATCCAGCAGCGACTTCATGTGAAGGACCGGGCTGCACCGAGGCTGCCTTTTCCTAGAATTTGCTTTGTCATATTTTAGAAATCAGCCTAAGGAAGGGTGTTTAATTGTTGTGTTGATTGTTTTTTTTTTTTTTTCTCAGCTATGATCCCCGCTTCTTTTTCCCTGAGAATCCGAAAGTTCAAATTTTTTTAGGTCCTGATCCTCCGAAAGGAACTAGCTAAAAAGTCTCTTTTAATTATCAGCCCTGTGACTTTCCTCTTCACCCCAACAAGCCCAGTAACTTGGTTTCCCCGCCGAAATCGCTTCTGGAGCGCCTTTTTTTTGGAGGGGGGGAGCCACTCTTCTCAAGCCCCTTCCCGAGCTCCCGCTTCCTGAAGCCAAAGGCAATAAGCGGGGGAACCCAGCGGCTCCTCGCCTCTGTCCCAGCGAGGCTTTTTGTTTGCTCCCTTTTTTTTTTTTCTTTTTTTTTTTTTTTTTCTCCTGCGTGTGTGTCCGGAGGAGGAAGATTTCTTCGGAGGAAACCGGGACGTTCCCCTGAACCCCCCCTCTCCTCTCCGCTCCTCTCCGGGGCTGAGTTACGCTACGATTCTGGCGGCCAGCAGCAGCAGCAGCCCAGGAAGCTGAACCAGCAGCGAGTTTTACTTCTCCCAAGACAATTTTTGGAAAATCCGAAAAGGAAAAGAAGACGTGGAGGGAGGGGAAGAAAAAAAGGAAGAAACTCGAGCACTTGAGGGAAGAAGCGGTGGCAAGAAGGAGGGAAAAGAGCAGAGAGACTGTGCGAGAAGGAAGGAAGGAAGGAGGAGGAGAAGCGGCAGCGCTTTGCAGCTGGGCAGAAGCCGGGACCATGCAGTTTCCAGCCGGGCTGTGCTGAGAGGGGCAGCCCCGGACCCACCGCCAGCCTCTGCCTCCTTGCTGCTCCAGTCTGCAGGCGCCCCCAGACCGGCATCACCCCTCGCCCCGTCCATCTCTCTTTTGAAAAAAAAAAAAAAAAAAAAAAAAAACCAAACCAAAACAAACCAAAAACAGACTGAGATTTTTTTTTCCTCGTGCGTTTAATCCGCTCCTTTTTTTTTTAATTTTTTTGTCTGATTTGCTTTTTTTGCCCCTCATCCTCACCGCTCCACTTTTTCATTCACCCCTTTTTTCGCTAGATATATTTTTTTTTACAACCCCCACCCCCCACTACACGCCTCCTCTACCAGCGATCCCCCTACCGCTCCCCCCCCCCGCCCCCCAATTCGCTAACTTGTGGCTGTTGTGATGCGTATTCCCGTAGATCCCAGCACCAGCCGGAGGTTCAGCCCCCCCTCCAGCAGCCTGCAGCCCGGCAAGATGAGCGAGGTCAGCCCGGTGGTGGTAGCCCAGCAGCAGCAGCAGCAGCAGCAACAGGACGCGGCGGCCGCCGTGCCCCGGCTGCGCCCCCACGATAACCGCACCATGGTGGAGATCATCGCTGACCACCCCGCCGAGCTGGTCCGTACCGACAGCCCCAACTTCCTCTGCTCCGTCCTGCCCTCGCACTGGCGTTGCAACAAGACCCTCCCGGTGGCGTTCAAGGTGAGACACCCCCCTCCCGCAGCCGCCGCGGCCCGGGATGCTCCCCCCGCGCCCCCTGCCCTTCCTCCCGCAGGGGCTTCTGTGCCCCCACCCCCCGGCCGCAGTGTCTCCGGTGATCCCCGTCCTGCAGGGGATCCTGCGCCCCGCGGCCCGGAGGGATTTCTCTCCATGTGTCCCGCAGTTCCACCCCCCCAGCCCCGTCCTTCAGTGCCTTCTGTGCCCCCCCCGGCCTGCCGGGACTTTTGTGTCCTCCCTTCCTCCCTCCTGCAGCATCTCAGTGCCCCAACGGCCCGCAGGGGTTTCTGTGTCCCCCCTGTCCCCGCGATGTCTCCGGTGGTCCCCGGGCTGCAGTGCCTCCTGTGCCCCCGCGGCCCTGGGGGCTTCTGTGACCCCCAGTCCTGCAATAACTCCTGTGTTCCCGCCCTCCCCTCCAAGTGTTCAACTATTGCAGTGCCTTCTGTATCCTGTCACCGTCCTGCTGTGCCTCCTGTGCCCCCGTCCCGCGATGTCTCGGAGTGCAGTCCCCTCAGTGCCTCTCACCCCCCTCTCCCGGTCCTGCAGTGGCCGCCGTGCCCCCTTCCAGACGCTCTTCCCGTGCCCGCCGTGCTCCAGCTCTGCCTCCCTCACCCTTGCTGCGCCCCCGGTGCCCCCCATGCTCTGCCCGCCCCCCCGGCACGGCCCGCAGCCCCGGAGCCATCCCGTTATCTCCATCCCCGCAGGGCACTGCCGGCCTGTTCCCCTCGCAGCCCAGGGGCATCCTGTGCCCCCTTCAGCATCCCCCCGGGAGACATCCTCTGCTCCCCACAGTCTCTCTCCATTGGCTTTTTTTTTTGGAGAAACCTGCTTTCCCTCCCTGGGGAAGGAGGGATTCAACCCTCGGCCGGAGCTCAGTGTGGCACCCCACCGCCTCGAGAAACCCGTCCCTGACCCACGGGGGTGCCCCTTCCTCCCCTCTGCTCCTGGGAGTGGGACTGGAGTATTTGGGGTGGCTTTGAAGCGTGCGAGGGGCGGCTGGAGTCCGAGGGTCGGCCTGGAGAGGCGGAGTGGGATCGGGGCTTTGCCCCCCGACAGCTGGAACAGAGATGGGGCTGGGAAAAGGGGACACAGAGCACCTGGAGGGGGGGGACACGGGGCCCCTTCACTTCTCCTGGTGGACAACCGAGGAAGTGGTTGCCCAGAGAGGCTCTCCTTGGCAGGGTCGCACATTTCCATAATAAATCCCACCCCGCTCTGCGCTGGGGATGCTGCTTTTAATTTTCTGTCTCCATCCCCACGGCGCGCTAATGAGAGGAAACGATTTTAGAAAAAAAACCTGTAATAATAACAACAATAATTGCGGGCTTTAAAGCAAGCCCTTTTCCTCCTCTAGCAATATTTCCAAGTGTTCCCCCTGGAGTTTTCCTTCCCGTGGCTTTTGTAAGGGAGGGGGCAATGGCTGGGGTGTCCCCAAGCGCCTTCCTGAGCAGGGCATGGGTCAGAGTGAGGTGGGGTGGCCCTTCGGGGGTCTCAACATCCCCACATTTTCATGTGAAAAATAACACACCTGGAAATCCCTGAAAAGACAGAAAAGTTTGAAAAGTCTCATCCAGTGCGTCCCAGAATATCGCCTTTTTCTTGTGTTTCCCGACCGCCAGCCGTGTTGTCATGGCCGGGTTGTCATGGCCGTTTGTTCGGGAAGAAATAGTGAAAGTGGTTAAATGAGCCCCTGGTAAAGTGAGTGGTGATAACGATGGAGGTTTGCTTTGAAGATGTTACGGGTGTGCGCTAAAGTGCTTGTGTGTGTGGGAACTGCTTGGAGAGGCTGGGATTGCGGGAGGAACCCTTTGCACAGGGCCTGCTTGTGCAGGACACGATGGTCAGACTGAGCAGAAATGTCAGGAAAGTGGGGTGTCTTTTGGCTTGGTGTAGCACTCATAGGCTCTCTACATGTGGATCACAGTGATTCTGATTCAGAGGGGCTGCAGGATAAGGAGGAGGAGCTTTCAGAGAATTGTGATTATAATTTAATTGAGTGCTAGATTAAGTTGGTGTTATAGTTACTCTTTAAAGCAGGGATGCAGGAGCTGTTGCATTATTGTTATATATAGTGCTCACGTTGCTGTTCTCATTTGAGGTATCTGAGCCTTCTTCTACCTCACAGCAATTCAAAGGATGCGGTCGCATCTCATTAGAATAAGGGAAAGATCTAAACTAAATATTATTTAGAATATTATTACAATAGGAATGCTTACATGTGATAAAAAAGGTAGACAAAGGATTAGACTGTTCCCCAATCTTTTTATGTTCATATATATGTATTTATACGTGTCTTACATGTGTGCAGATCTGACTGATTTTCTGATGCGTCAGAGGCCCACGTTGCCCCTTGTACCCGGCTGCTGTGAGTGCAGCTGTGTTTTCATATGCAATATGTACTTTTTAAAATATGCCAAAATTATATATGCCCTTCTTTACCTGCATATTAATTTGAAACTCACTTGAAATACTTCTGACCATTAAAAAAAAATCTATTTCATTTTTCAAATGCAACTTGCATGCAGCTGCCCAATAGTTTTCAGCAAAGGAGCTGCATGTATCATACAATGAAACACTTGGTTGTGTTACAACAGAATGGGAATCAGTTCTGAAAGGGAAAAAAGAGACAGATTTGAGCTATAGAAACCTCAGCTAAACAATAACTTGAAAATGAAATAGCTCACAGACAACACACTTTGTGAAGTTTTATTGGCAATAAATTATATGTTGATGATAATGTTTTGAGTGGTGTGTTAAGTGTGTCATAATTCTCTCGCAGCGATCTCAAGCAAAAACGTACGCTGGATATAGCACTGTTTTAATTTAAAATAACAGATATAAATCATATGCAGGAGAGGAAGTATGTTATAAACAGGGCTGGGTTTGATTATAATTTTTTGAAAAAGTGTTGGCTTACCATTAGGTTTGACTTTTAAGTATGAATATTTGCACACACTGGGGAGGGAGTCCCTGTCGTGTGCTCACTAAGAAGATTGTTATTGCAGCCTGGTTCTGTGGGGAAGAGTATTTGACGAGTACTTGTTAATACAGCTCTAGCTGTTCATATTCTAGCACAAAATAAATGGATATTGTTCACCCAGGTCCAAATCATATTCACTTCTTAATCTCAGTAGCCAGCAATGCTTTATTTGTGTCGAGTCATCATAATTTGGCCCCTCTGTGGGAGTTTTTATTGCAAGTCATAAAGATCCAAATTGCCACGTTAGAGGTTAGAAGTGACTTCTGTATGATGCTAATAGCAGCAGAGAGTCTTAGTGGACGTAAAGGCAGGGGAAAAATGGGATGTGGAGTCTAAAACATCTCCCCAGTAGCACCACAGTAGTTCAGGGTCTGTCAGCATTTCCCTCCAAACCCCAATTTTCGGAGTTTATAACTCAGCTGTTTTAAATAGCTTCAAGCTGAAACCTGCTGTATAAATTTTCAGCCCAGATGTAGATTTGAAACAAAAAGTAGCACGAATCAGTTATTCTGTTTTAAGTTACAGGACACTGAAATGTTTTTAATAGTATCAGATGCTCTTTTGGCAATGTCTGGGAAAAGCATTCTCAATAAAGATTTTACATTCAGAGGCCGTTTGAATTCAGTGTTTCGCAAGAAAGCTTTTGAAGTGGCAGATATCAATGTCTGAGAGGAACTAGTTAGCATTTACACTAGTGTTGGCCTTTTTTTTTTCCCAGACAAGCATTTTACTCTGCAGAAAGTCTGAGTACCTGCTGTTGTATAGAAATTTTGCTTTGTGCTTATAACTTCCGTCTTCAGGCTACATACTTTGGCCAGTTCAAATCCCACTGGACCGAAACTGGGCAAACAGGTTGCCTAACCAGAATTGTATTATGCAAAAAACACATAGTTATTTTCAACTCATAAGAATTGCTTTGGTTTATTTTGGGGATTCATGTACTTTTTTGAGCTCTAGTTGAAAGGAAAAGAGAAAAAAAAAAAGAACAAAATCTACTTTTAACCATCAAAATGTCTGGGGAGCTTAATATGGAAAATAAAGATTTTGAAATAGTAGAGATATTGAGTGTTTAAGGATAGGTAAGGAACATGCACTGTGCCTACTTCTAGTCTTTAATATTTAACACAATCCTTACTCATTTCACAGTGCATTTACAATCCTCTTTCTAAGAATATGTAATTAATTTTGTATTGATACATGGCATAATATTGCCAAATCAGGGTGTATGCCAACAGTTGTTCGGTTTGTACAATTACTTTTGAAAACTCTCAAAATGACGGGTACTTCTCCAGGTTTCAGACTTGTTTTGTGAATCTTTTTTCTACCAGCACTTCTACATACTTGTGCAATAGTTTTAGGCTGTTTTGTGGTAAGAAAGTATCAAAGTAAGAAAAAAGTAAGCCTTTTACTCCTGGTGCATGGCAGGGGAGCTTCCCATGTTATAGGGCTTTATTTTAAGAGCCAAAGTTTTTATTTTCATCTCTGACTTCAGTTTGTCTTATCCTTTGGTCCTCTCTGAAGGAGATGAACAGTGATACTGCATCCAAGGCTTCTCAGTAACGATGCAGCTCTTGATTAGCTGCGATCGCGCGGCGACAGCAGCGGCACGTGCAGCTCTGGGCTGATGGCTAAGCTGACAAATTGAACTGACACTGAGTGGAAAGGGCAGGAAGGAGAGCTCTGAAAAGCAACAGAGGACAGAGGGGAGCCTTTTAAGGGATTTTGCTCCCTCCTGCCAGGTGTTATAAGCTATACCTGGGTTTGGGATTGAGACAGGGCTATGATGGCGCTGCCTGTCTATGCTCTGTGGGTACCTGGGGAGACAGAGGTGAGCTGAGGCTTCAGGGACCTCCCTCCTTCTTCCCAGGCCCCTGGCAGCCTTGTGCTTCCTGCTGCATACTCAGGTGCTTTGCATTTCTGCAGTTAATGTGATTTTTTGTTGTTGTTTTGTGAGGTATAAAAGGCATAGGGTGCAGCTCCCTGGGATGCTGATGGGCATGACAAGACCGTCCAGAGATAACGCAGTCTGTTGCAGATTGGGAAGGGAGTGGTTTATAAGTAGTCTCAAGCCCCATGCTTCACAGTTTAAGCCAGTATCCATTTGTTAATGGTTAGAGTCAGCTCTGTAATCTATTCACCAGATTATTATTTGTTATTTGATTATTATTTATTATTCCTTACACCCAGCTTTGAAGCTGTTAGACATGGTTGCTGCCAGACCCAAGGCAGAGAGTTATTGGGACCTCGGATCTTAGCCACGATGGTGGTTCCTTTGTTTTTCTGTTCAGGGACTTTCTTAGCACTTGAAAGTAAAATCTAGACCTCACAGTAGTTTGTGGTGAATTTTAGCTTTTAGTTTTGGGTGTTATTAACTGGTGTCTTATGCAAAAATAGAAAAGCAGGTAAATTCTTTTCAAAGAGGGTTTAAGCTTCACTAGCTTTCTCTTCAATGTTTCTTTTAAATAAAATAAGCTGTAGTTTTCAGTAATATGGCCTATTTCTATATTATTGTAATTCCTCTTTATTGTTTTAGAGAAACATTGTACAGTTCACTGGACCACATAATGCTCTCCTTATATATCCAGAACTTCTCATTGTTTCCACTGAATTAATATCACCTGCAATCTGCAATTATTAGTTTCAGCCAGGATCATTTATGGAAAAGACATTTCAGGAAGGCCATGTGATAAAATGTAATATATATTACAGGAGACAGAATAAATTACTCTGAATAATATAAAAACTCATATCTGATCATGTAAAACGGTAATAACTACAAGGGGGGGACACTTTGTATCTTAAGATATTTTTTCAAGTTCTGGCTCAGCCGTGCAATATTTCTGAATCTCTTCTTGTTATAAATTTATTTTCAGCATCAGAATTAGCCAGCAGGGGAAAATGAGGTTATTTTATTAATACTTTTGTGGACATTTTTTCCGTGTGTGTATATTTTCTTCCTAGTAACTTAGCATTCCTGTGTAACTTTTTTTTTGCTTTAAGAAGCCACAGAGCACTAACACTGTAGGTATTCCTGGTGTTTTCAAATCAGAAGCTGTCTGCTTCATGACATTTATTTAATCAGATGTTGGAGCACTGCACAACCACTGAAGCATGAAAGGGAGACTATCAGGTAGCTGGAACACAATGAGAAATGAAATACTTTGATATCTTCTGTTCACCCATCCTGGAATTCGAGGGAGGTATCAGCACTAACCACATGTGACTCTTGCAAGCACTATGAAAATTTACATGCCTGCAAGGAAATACAGCTTTGTTTTATATAGCACATGAGGAGTTTGAATTCCAGCCATAAAGTGCTCCATTGTGGAGATTTGGGCGTAGAGCTTTGCCTGCTAGTGCCCCGAGTGCCACTCCTGGGATGGGTGGATGCACAGATCCCTCTGGCTTGACGTCTCAGGAGCTCAGGGGTCAGGGTGATGAGTGCAACCGGAATAGAGCTGAATCTAGGTGATAAGACTGCTAACACTAATTTCTAGCTTTCCATTTTAAATGCTCTCTTTAAATGCTTTCCCGTGCATAGTTTACAGATACAAGCTTTGCCTCGTGTTCTCATGCTGCTCCCTGCTTGCTAAGAACAAAGTTGTCCTTCAGAAAGCATTAAAGCATGCACTCAACATAAGGATGTTGAGCGTTTCTGAAGAAATGCAACAATGAAGAAGCTCTGAGAAACAGAGACAACACATGACATCTCTGTGTTTGATGTGGCGCTTTGTTCTGTGCACAGCGAGTACCAGGCTCCTCACCACAGAGCTTCTTCACGAGCCTGGCAGCCTGCAGAGCGGGGAGGGGAGCACACACCTCCAAAGTGTGGCTTCACCAGTCGTGATTGTCTGTGTGTTTTTGCAGGTGGTGGCCTTAGGAGAAGTGCCCGATGGGACGGTGGTGACCGTCATGGCAGGAAACGACGAGAACTATTCTGCAGAGCTGCGAAACGCTTCTGCTGTGATGAAGAACCAGGTGGCCAGATTTAATGACTTACGATTTGTGGGCAGAAGTGGAAGAGGTAGGCCACTGCCTTTTACGTGTTGGTAATGATGTGAAAAATGGTGCCCAGATGTCAAACTTCACAATGAAATATTGATTAACCCATAAGTCCATTGTTCATAGAATCACAGAAAAGTTTGGTTTGTAAGGGACCTTAAAGCTCATCTCATTCCACCCCCTTGCCATAAGCAGGGACACTTTCCACTAGACCACGTTTTTCAGGTCGTCAGTCTTCTTTTGTAGTGATGTACACATATTTTACTGTCAAACTTCAGCATTTGCACAAAGCAAATGCTGAAGAGTACAGAGTAGTCTCTGTAGCTTTTTATCAGACAGAGGTTTGAAAACGATTCAGGGAGTACCTGCTTCCCTGTTTGAATCACCCAGGAAGGGTGAAAGGAAAAGGGAATATCTGAGATCCAGGTTCTGCAGAGTCAGGGGAGTGTATTTTGGGCCATGGCAGTGAGAGGTGGAGAATTCCCTTCAGCAGTAGAGGAGCTTCTGAAGTTGTTGGAGAAGACCTGTAATTAGGGGGATTTTGCATATCACATGCTCTATAGGTTGTATTCTTTAGGGACTTAAATCTTTCAAGGCTTAGCAGCTGTTGGTAGAAAGCTTGCTAGTGGCTTTTCTGCCCTTTAAACCAAACTGTTGATAACCTGTGAAAATCACCCCCACTTTTCTTTTGAGTAAGATGGTTGACTTTTTATGAATTGCTGGTAAGCTTGTGCATGAACTAAATTCAACCTTTACTTTAAATGACAGGGTAACTTTCAATTTTTTTTTTTTTTTTTTTAAGTGCTGTCATTGTCTTCCAGCTCTTTAGGAGTTTCCTGTAATCTGAAAACTGCACTGCACTTATAGAAAGCTTTTGTAATCATTGCAAATTTGCGAGAATTCGTCTTGAAGGGTCGAACAGCAGCTTTCAAACTTCAGGTAGTGATTGAAAGGATAGCTCAAAGGAAGCTGGCACTGCAGTTCTTGTTGCAGGAGTCTTCAGAGTAGTGTTGTATCAGACATTGATCCAACCTACATTTTTTTTTCCATTATGTGTTTGAAGTAATTATTCTTCTTTTTTTTTTTTTTAATTAGCCCTGCATGGGGCAAAACAAAGCAAAATATGCAGAATAATTGTGCTGGGAAATTAGCAATAAGGCAAATTTTACAGCGATATTCTTTAGAAAGCAGTTGCAGTTCATCCTACAGAAGAGTTTTTGTCCAAAAATATTTAAATATATGACAGAGGCCCAGATAGTCCAAATCAGTCAGCACATTTTTACAAGTGCTTTGTGAAAGTGAGTCCATAGGCATGACTTTCAGTGACTATTCTTTATTTTAATTAGCAAGCCAAAAATTCTCCTAATCATTTTAGAACTTAAAAAGAATTAATAATAGATAATAACTTGAAAGAAAGAATAATTTTGCCAACAGTAATACAACATAAATATGGAGTTTATTCCCCCTGTGAATAAGGTGTTGCCTATCTCTTTCATTTGTCTTCTTTAAATAATAAGTTTGCTTTGTTATTCTGCTGATGGATTAGGTTTGAAAGTTCTCTGGCTCCATCTCTACTGCTTTACAGTAGAAGTTCAGTAGTGTATCAGCCATTTAGTAGTGCTGAAAAAGGACTGAAATGTGATGCACTACCTCTGATCTGAGGATTTTGTTTCAAACCTATGATATATACTTTTTATTAAAGGATAGGAAATGAAATAGACAGCCTAAAGCCTCAGTAGATACAGATACAGACACAAACACAGAGCTCCTAAAATTTGGTTCCAGTAGTTTAATTTATATTTTTATCTAGCAGACTTGGAATAGACTTTTTCTCTGATCAATCTGGGTAGAATCTATGGAGAAGTGATAGTATACTTTTCAAACCCTCAACATATTTATTTAAGAGACTTCAAAGAAAAACAAAGGGTGTGCACTGTTTTACTATATTGGCTTTCTGAGTTTTGGCTAGTTTCCCAAGTAGCAATTTTTATATTTAAAAAAAAAAAAAAAAAAAAAAAGAAAAAGTAAAAAAAAAGGAAGAAAAAAGACAGACTTAACTGCTTGCAGACTTTTCACGCATGGAAGATGAAGAAAGCTTCTTTTGATGAAGTGTAATTATGTCCAAACAGAGCTGACCCCCTCCCCCTATATTTCTTATGATCTTAACGGAAGAAAGTAGGGCTTTTCCTTTGAAGCAGCCGGGACTCGGTGGAGGATCTGAAATGCAGCATTCTCCTGCCAGAGGCAGGATGGAGAAATTGGTCCAGACTTGTCTTCCAGACTTAGAACAGAGAGGGGGAGAGAGAGAGAGAGGGAGAGCAAGAGAGAAGGAGAGAAGGCAAGTTATCATTGATGATGGATTTTTAGAACTCTGCTTAAAATAGAAGGAAAAGAAATCAGTAGTTGCAAACAGAAGTGAGAAAGCTCCTTACCTAGACAAATATCAGTAAATACAAGTCCTGAAGTAGAACAGGAAAAAATAAACTAATAAAGAAGTTATTTTTCGGTGGCAAGAAACTAATCCACACCTGTTCCTGACTTGAGATTTACATCTTTCTAAGCAGCTCCTGCTTTGATCTCTGTATCTCTAAATTTGATTGTGAAGTCTGAATCATCAACTTACCACTTCACCTCCTCTCCCACGTTTTTACTTGCTTCCCATGGCTCAATGGAGAAACCCGATTTTTATACATATTCATTTTGTTTGCCTGACAGAAGCTTCACGTTTCTGTTTGCATAATTTCTCTTAAAAACCTTTTTTGGATTCATGAGAGTAAGTAACTGGAGTGTTTGATGCAAATGCAGCAGTTGTTTGTATGTGGTTTTCAGGCGGTAGCTCACTTTTACAAGCCCGATCCACAGCTCAGAGAAGAAAGAATTCCTGTCTTCAATAAGCAAAGGATCATAACCTTAATTTTGTTGTGTCCCGGTACTTTAATCACATTAGCATCTAACTGAAAAAATATGCAACACGCACACACAAGCTGCTGAGTCTCTTTTCAAGCTCCTTTCTGGGGTTTGCCTTGTGCTTCAGCATATGTCCATCTCATCCTCCTCTGTGTCAGCTCAGCTCACATGTGTGAATAACAAAGAATGCACAGTTTAGACACACTGAAGCAATAGTGCCAGATGACTGCTTGGCTGGGGAATTTAATAAAAGAGAGCTACAATTAGTCTGTAGCCTCTGAAAGTGGATAGTTGAAATGACTAAGGGCAATAAAGAAAGGTGATAAAAAGTGCATTAAAGGATTTTGTAGCTGAGGAGGGATAGCTGTGAAATAGCTGTGGAAGGCATCAGCATCACTGAAACAGGGGACCTTAAAAAATTTATTTCATTCTTAATCCTGTATTATGTAAATCATCTCTTGAAAGCTCTGGAGTGCCCTGGCAGGGCCGTGCAGCTCCCCACAGTGAAGGGCTCTGTGGTTTATGGAGTGCGAGGGGGCTTCGTCAGTGTTACTTCATCCACACTTGGGTTTGTAAAATACCAGTTAGGGGACAAAACCAATTTCCCTCTCAAATTAGCTGCTTACCTCTTCAGCTCAGGCTGGCTAGGAGGTGACAATTCAGAAATTCTCACTGTCAAAGTCCAAATGTAGCTCTTTTTATTAAGGAATGTATTTTTTCCAGCCGCTGTATCCTGTTGAGACATATTTAGTGTAGAAAATATCGCAGTGCTTTTCTACAGAATGATTTTGCAGGTTCTTAAAAATAGCATATTTTGATGAGTTAATTTTTTTGGTCATAATAGACATTTATAGGGATTTGTTGTGTAAAGAGAACAATAGCATAGAAGGCCAAATTCTTCACTCAAAGGTGTATAGAAAAGCCCCTTTTAGTGTCTTTGCTACCAGTAATATTCTACTGATCATCTAAGGGTTACTGTGATCTGAATGTCAGCATACAATTTAATAGTCACAACTTTTTGGCATGGTAAGCTGGTGCCAAAGGAAGCCTTAAACCTGAGCCTGGAGAAATACATATATATCTATATCTATATCTATATCTATATCTATATCTATATCTATATCTATATATATATATGTGTGTGTGTGTATGTGTGTATATATATATATATATATATATGTATGTATGTGTGTATGTATGTATGTGTGTCTGTGTGTGTGTGCAGTGTGCTGAATTACTCTTTGGAGAGAGGGATAAAAGGCACAGACACTTCTCAGCCCTTAACAAGTGGTGTGGAGGCACTGCAGGGCTGCTGCTGTGTGTGTGAAGTCTGCCCACACCCTGTGCTGACAGGACACACAGTTCACCTCTGGCACAGGTGGGCAAAGACTGGACATCCAAAACACACTTATCTCTGCTCCTGTGATGATTTAGAAAATAATCCTTTTTCCAGTGAAAATGGGAAAAGCCACCTTCAGCCATGCCAGTGGGACAGAATTAAGCATCCTGAGATTTTTGCATGCTTAAACTGACAGAGGGCAGGTTTAAATTGGATATTAAGAAGTAGTGAGGGTGGTGACTCACTGGCACGGGTTGCCCAGAGGATCTCTGGATTCTCCATCTCTTAAAGTGTTTAAGGCAGGCTTGGATGGTGCTTGGAGCAACCTTGTCTAGTAGAAGGTGTCCCTGTCCATGGCAGGGGGTTGGAACAAGATGATTTCTAAGGTCCCTTCCAACCCAAACCATTCTATAATTCTATTTGCCAGGGTCCTGACCTTCCCTCTAACCTGCATCTCCCAGAGAGCTGGGCACAGCTGGAGCACAGCTTCACCTGGAAAATCATTTTACTCTAAATGACAGTTGTATTTCCTTTAAAAAAAAATCCATGTCACATTCTAGTTCATGAAAATTATAGCCAAGACAGTTTGAAGTTGCACTCCTGATAATAAATGATGCATGTCTCAGGCAGGTTTGGGGGATATACGACTTGGACCAGAAAGAAAGACCAATTACTAGATTTGACAGACAAAGCTCTGTTCTGTATTATGCCTTACATATAAGCTGTTCTGTATTAGGCCTGAAAAAACTGCATTAAGTTTGTGCTGTTACATATCGTTTAAGATTTGTGCCTTGATTGAATGCCTTCAGAGTTCAGCGAGAGGAAAAGCCCTAGCAGCAAAAATGCACAAATACACCCAGGGAGGAGGGGAAAAAAAAAAAAAGAGCTTTAAGTGTCTGGTAAAGTAGCAGCTTAAATGAGCATGAAGGCCAAAGATTGCTGACTGTTTTATTGAGTCACTGTTGTACGCCCACCTTTTCCTGTCTTGAAACAGTTTTCAGTTTTGACTATCTGACATGAGTAACCGTTGCATATCTAACAGATTACAACTGTCAGTGAGTCTCCCAAACGGGGGCCAGCGCCTGTGAGAATGTGTGCTCAGATGCAGGCAGCTCCCTCTATTTATTTCTTTTTAACGTTTTCATTCAACTGAAGGCTGTAGATGGTCTTGTGCAATCTCTGCCTGAATTCAAGCTTTGAAAAGTAAAAACAAAACAAAAAAAAAAAAGAACCCAACAATGAAGACTGATGATAGCAAAGTACGTGCACACAGACATTGCTCACCCTCACAGGAAAGTTGGGGGCTTTCTTGGTATTTCATAGATGAAAAATGTGTAGGGAAAAAAGGCGTGTTCCATAACAATGATATCATCATATTAGCCCTGGCATATGAAGGACAGAGACACTGACTCCCTGTTAAAACATCTCCCAGAAGGAAAATATATTCTTTCCTCATCTTATTGTAGTCAAGTCAAACAAATGAAATGATAAAACTGTGTGAAGTAAATAACATGTGGTCACATTCTGCTCTCTGTCACACAGCTGCGAAACTGGAGTAAATTTTTAAATTATCTGACTTGCTTTGGATTTACACCACTTTCAATGCAGCAAAGAATTTGGCTTGTCCTCAGCAGTGAATCACTTTTGTTCTGTCATTGTATGATGACCCATTATTAAATAAGAAACATTTAGATTGTCAACACATGGACGTATTCTTGACATAGAGTAAAACTGAAGGGGAGGAAAACTCCTATGGTCAGTTATGTTTTTAATTTTCACGATTGTGGTAACGACAGGGAATAATTTTAAACTGATTCTTTACTGAACATGCATGTGACTGTTTTCATGTTGTAATCACTCATTCCTTGTTGTTTTTTCCCTTTGTAGGGAAGAGCTTTACTTTGACAATAACTGTCCTGACAAATCCCCCCCAAGTCGCTACATACCACAGAGCTATAAAGGTTACAGTGGATGGGCCAAGAGAACCAAGAAGTGAGTATTATATCCTGCTTTTTGCTCTTATGCCTGCTTAATTTTGCTTAACAGAAACCTGTAAATGAAATATGTATATCTTTGTCAAACACTGGTTTTTGCTCAGCAAAATATGTGAGTGCATGGTTAATTTGGAGTCTATTGGACCACACACATACTTGCATTAAACACTCAAGTGCTTGGCTGTATTTGGGCAATCCCAAACCTGATTCTCATTCACATCAAGGTCTTGATACATTATCTGCCAGTGTAAATGAGAACTAAACCCAGTGTATTTATATATAATCTGATTTAGACACAGTAGATACAATCCTGCAACACACTGCATTTCCTGAACTCCTGTAAGCTTCCAGCTGAAGACATTTAGAACAAAACAGGAGCCTGATCTTTCAGGATCAGTCCTAGCATTGAGAGGAAACATATAATATAGTGCCTTTTTGTTTGCCCTTAAATTCTTTTGCCATCAGATAATTAATGCACCTGGTTAATCTTAATCTCATCATACCTGAAGTTGGTTTTCAGCTATGGACTCATCATAGACCCCCAGGGGTCAAAGAAAGATAAAAAAAGCAGCATATCAGCATCATAGTCTTTGTTTCTTATTTGTGCACAGAAAATATATTTTTTTAAAACATAGTCCAGCAGATTTTCACCCAGCACGTTTATCTCATAGCCATGCAAGCTCACTAAGAATCTATTTGCTATGATTTATCTATTTTGCAATGGCTATACTTTTATGACAATTGTGTTTTGTCATGTCCTAGCAGTTTTATGAGTAGCACTTATTTTTAGATACAGTCAAATCTGCTTAATCCATCAGGATTTATCTGGCTGTCTCTCTGTCTAGCACATTTAGCTGGTAACCAGTCTCACATCATATGGGTATCACTGATGAGCCAGTTGTGCAGTTTTTTTCTTAATCTAACTAGAAATTGCTCTAAATTGATTGGATTAGCCAGGTATAGCATTATTTAAATTACACTTAGAGATTAAGAATTATTTGATGAACAACCACATTAAAAGAATCCTTATAATGGAAGCATCTCAAATAATTATTTTGCCTTTGATCTGCACATACAAACACGACCTTCAAGGAGCTTTCATGGTGTTTTGTTTAAAATACCACAAAGACAGAAGTAGAAAGATGTAGACAGAATTCATGCAGTTAAGTGTTTCTCGTGCCAATACATGCTGCAGTCACCTCCTCTTACACTGAGGTGGGAACTGAAATGCTCCCTGTAAGAACTGTCCAGGCTGGAGAGTTTCACCTCGAAGAACAGCTAAGAAAAAGCAAATAGCTCTGGATACATTTCTTTAGGTACATACTTGTGGTGCTACCTGCTCACATCTGAGGTGTCCTGATGTCACAGCAGGGGGATTTTTGTTCTGTCTTCTCTCTGTGAGTCAGTTCCCATTTTTAATTTTCACTTGCAGCTGGTGCTCCACGTAACTTACTTGGAGGACACTGGGGAAGCTGCATTCATGGAGTAAAGAGCAGGGAATAAGTTATATTTCATTTAGCCATTCCCTCCCATGGGGGCTGCTTCTATGTATTGATGCATCTACAAAAGAGGAAATCTCCTGGCAGAGGACACAACCACGGTGAAAGAGCAGAGAGGTTTGAAAGTGATGTGTGGAGAGTAGTGTGGATTACCCTGTGCAGCACAGAAAGGGGTCCTCCTGGCATGGGGATGTTTAGGTGATCCATGGACTGAAAGTGAGTCTGTGTTCATAGAATTTTACAAGATCCCCTAGTTCTGCTGGAATTTTTCACTTTTGACCTAAGAGGCCTCTGTATGTGGATACCCATTTGCTGGTGTCTTTGAATAACTGAGCCTAGAAATGCTCAGTAACTGAGTTCTTATAGCCTACATGGAGTTATTATGTCCTTCTTCATCTTTTTGTTTTCTTTCTTTTTTCTCCTTTTTAAATTTTTTCTAAGGAAGTAGAATTTGAACTTGAATGTCCATTTGTACTTTGGTGTTTTGGTGAAATACTGCAATCTTATCCTTTCAAGTAATTCTGAAAGGATTCATACATCTCTGGAATGGCTCATCATTAAACTTGAGTTTGTAGGGAAGGAGTAGTTCCAGTGAGCTCTGAGAGTTTCACAAGTTTTGCTTCCTTCTTAGAGACCCTGCACTTGTGTAGATACTTTAGTTTGGTAGCAATCATTCAATGAATGTACCTGGCATTTATGTGGCATAAGGAAAATTAGGTGGTTGGGGGCAATAAGGAATTCAAGGAGCAGCTCTGATAGCAAACGTGTTTGTCTTAAAAATTATGTATCGGCAAATAGTGCCCCTCTCTGCCAGGATCTGTATTTCACTTCAACTTTTCAAGCATGTTATCCTAGTTTTCCTCTCTCTGGCAGCTCAACCAGAGCTGTCACATCACAAACAACTTTTTTCTTAATATACACATCTGGCGTTGGCAGTTGGAGCAACTTCATAAGAGCACATGATCATCATTCATTACAAGATTAAAAAGTACCCCATGGCATCATTGATGTTTTTTAACTTTGATCTTTTGCAGTTGTGATTCATCTCAGTTATAAAACTTCCCTTTAAAGGAACACAACCAATGACTTATTAGAACCTTCATTCTAAGGAGTGTAAACATAAAATTATGCACATCTTTACAAAATGTCATTTACTTTGTTGCCAGCTTATCATTTTAAGACATGACATCATGCTTTAGATCGTGAATTTGTAAGGCTTGTTTATAGGCAAGGCACTCTGACCTTCTGTTGGCAAGTTGACTCGAGCAAACGAAAGCTTCAAGGTTCCCAGCAGCAGCAGAGCCATGACAGACATCACAGACATTTAGAGCCTGACTTCAGGAGTGCTGAACAGTCGTGGCATGCAGGGACTCCAGTTGGTGTTTTGGATGCTCAGCACTTCAGAAAGTCGGGCTCTTAAATGTAAGTGCCATTTAGTCGTATTAAACGTCTGCTTGTAGAAGCTTGCTGCCTTGCCTCTCTGTTATTATTTGAAAATATTTTAATAGAGACAGTGATGTCAGGTTGCTCTGTTAGGAAAACTTGCCCGTTTCTATCCGAGAAAAGGTCTTCTGATGATTTTTTTCTCAGAAAAGAATAATTTAATTTTACCTAGCCTCTTCCAGTCTATCCAGATTACTGTCCAGGGACATCTTCTGCATTGCAGTTTATATGCTGGATTGAGACAGTGCTTTGCACTCTGAGTGATGCAGTCTAGAGACAGGGTTGTATAAGATCTTTGGGAATCATTAGGAAATCCTGCAGATATTTTTCTCTCCTCATAACCAGGATAAAACCTTTGCCATATGCAGATCTTAGCCAGCAGAGCTGCCTTCCAGCTGGGAGGGCTGAAAGAAGTTTTCCAGAGAAGTTTTCGTGAGGTCATAACTGACCAACAGATAGCCAGAGATTACTGTAAAGGAAGGCAAAGGAGGAAAAAAAAAGAGCAAAGAAACCACCCAAATCTTTATCTAAGCCCCCCTTTAATGCCTTTGCCTTACCTCATTGCAACTACAGAAAAATTATTTGCCCTTCCATAGTGGTACCTTTAGAACAGGAGGCACATCCTCCTTTCTGGCCGCTTTTGGGACAAACCCAGTCATGATGGAATCATGAGGAAGGAGGGAGGAGAAGTCCATATATTTTTCTATTTTGCCTGACTTCCAGAAACTTTAGTTTGTCTCGAATCAAAGGTAGGCTCCAAAGTCACCGACCTCAACTTTCTTTATCAGTGTGAATGGAAAAGCAGCTCTGAGCTTTGAGCTGAAGCCTTTCAGGGCAGAAAACTGCTCTGCTTCATTCAGCTCCCGAGCGTTTCTCTGCTGCCACAGCTTGCAAGGTGCACACGTGATGAAAGGTATGAGCAAACATCACATCGCCTTTTTGTCTGTGCACGCTGCGCTGCGGAAGGCAGCGAGAGCCAGCCAGGGGTTCTGCTCAGCCCCCACATTAACTGTTTGGCCGACCCGGCTTATAAAAAGCAGATAAGTGATTGAGATTTTTGAGATTCCTCGACTTAAAACCATAACAGCTTTTAGGAAGTTCTCCCTCTTTTCTTTCAAAGGCGGAGAGGGTGGAGGGATAAGTCTGAGGCGAGTGGAATGTGCTTTGGAGTAGAACAGCTTTAAATCTTTCAGTTTGCCTTTCTTTATTTAATTTTTCTCTTTTTTCTCTTTTCATTTTCTTTAGCTTCTTTTTCTTTCTTTTTTCTTTTTTTTTTTTTCTTCTTTTTTTTTTTTTTTTTTTTTTTTGCTTTTTTTTGTTGACTGCCTGTCAGGAGCTGGGCTGGTGGCCAAGCAGGAAATGACACATCGAGAGGCATTTGTGTTGTGCAACATTTTGTGGAACTGATGCAAGGATACATTGTCTGTTTACGCATTCCTCTGCTAACAGCCTGCATGGCAGTAATTTTATTCAGGGACACATGGCATGCTACAGCAAGGAGTTAGAGCCTTAACATCTCTTTATGCAGAATTATCACAGCAGTTAAAACACTCTGTGTGTCCCCCCTTTCGAATAGTCTCTGGCCTGCCTTCAAAAACCACTCTACCAGCCCCCCTTCCTTCCCAAGAATATATTTATTTGACTGTGGGTTTTTTTTTTGCACTGTGGTAAATTGGGGCAGTGCAGAGAGAGAGAGAGACTTTGCAGAACAAGAGGGAATTTTACAGGCAGGTTCCTACTTCATGGATCTACCTCAGAGTGAATGGAGCAGTGCAGCTCTTTCGGGCGATGCGCTGCAGACGCTGAAGGCATCGGTTTGCATCTGCATGTGGTTTGGCATGGGGAGGTTTTTAATTAAAGTCAATGCTAAATACCCCGAGATGTGATGAGCGAGTCTTGGGGTTTCATCCAAACCAAAGTTAGAAAATCCATGGCTCTCTCTGGTGTCTTTCTGAGTGACAGGTCTCTGCTGAGCTTGGCTGGGTAGGTCTGAATTTATCCCAGTGGCTGTGGGAGCAGAGGAAGGCAGAGTGGGCAGTCCGGGTTTTGAAAGTTGCTCTAAATGACTTTGTAGACCTTAATGTATGCGCTCTAATGCTCCTTTGTAAGAAACCAGGCAAAATGTGATTGTACAGCCAGAGAAATGTTCAGGAGGGCCATGGCTTAGAGATGTTTAGGTTCTTTTCTGTGACCATCATTAGTGTATCTGAGCATGAGCATGGCCCACTTACAGGCTGGGACTTGACTTCCTTGTCACCAGTAAGGAGCTGCAGTGTTTCTGTTTCCAGTGGTACAACATCAGGTCCTTACTGCAGTGTAAAAGGCAAGACGGAGTTTCACTCACTCTCATTTGCTGCTGGTTTATTTTTTGCATATGTGTAATTTCACAGAACTGTTCGAGTTGGGGACTGGAGGCCCTGAGCGTTCCCGGAGGTTGTAAGAGGCTGGTGTGATGATTCAAGTGTTCCCCACCAAAGGTGACAGACACTGCATATGCCAGTGGTTTAGGTTTACTTTTGAGATGAGTGTGCAACCCACAGAGCAGGGCTTCTTACAGTTACCTCAACCAGTAGTCAGGCACAGGCACAGGTTGCCCAGAGAAGCTGTGGCTGCCCCGTACCTGGAAGTGTTCAAGGCCAGGTTGGATCGGGCTTGGAGTGACCTGGGATAGTGGAAAATGTCTCTGCCCATGGCAGGGGCTTTGGAAACAGATGATTTTTAAGGTCCCTCCCTACCCAAACTATTCTATGATTCTACAATTCTATGATTCCATGATTCTATGATTCCATGATGCATGCTGCTGTGACAAGGTGACCTGGAACTGTTGGGGTGGTAGCTGCATCCCAAGGACCAGCTTGTTCTTATTTCTTCCCCTGTGGGCTAGAGAGGGGCTTGTGCATAAAATCTCATTGTCTGAGAAGCAGACTGTGAGACAAAATAATTTCTGGTGATTGTGACTTTTTTTTCTGCTTGTGTAGTGCATAGGGTGAGTCAAAAGCAAAATCTGCTTAGTTCACTCATGGCTTGAATTCATGCACTGTAAGAACTCAGAACTGCTGAGTTCTGAAATCTCAGCAATCTATGTGACAGCACTGGGGCTCTCCCCATAGGAGGACCCTGCTGCCCAGAGAGGTGACAGAGTGACCATGTATTCACTGTTATGGTGACAAGGTTATGTAAAACAAATGCACCAGTCTGAGCATAAAACCATTCCATAAAATGTCCTCACCAACAGCAATGCAGTTTTGGTTTGTATTTGTCAACAGAACAGATTGTTTCCATCCCATTGTAGAGGGAACACTTGCTTCCAAGCAAATCTATTCCTGGTACATTTGACATGTAATTTGGCCATCACAGGGATTTTTTCATATTGCAGCTATTGCTGTTTGTATTCAAAGTGTCCCTTCAAGCTACAAATAAAATCATGGCCCCTCTATGTAGTTGTGCTGCTTAGTTCTACAATAGGAGAGTTTTGCTTTAATCTCCATTTAATATACAGACGTGGAAAAGGGGTTATAATCAAACAAATGAAGTAACAGCGGAAGTGAGTTCATTCTGTGTCTCCACAGGTCATGACTAGGAGGAGAGGAAAAGGGGTGACCATTTCACAGAGTCATAAAGTCAGTTAGGTTGGGAAAGACCTCTGAGATCATCAAGTCCAGTCTATAAGCAACCAGCTCCTTGTCAGCCAGACCATGGCACTGAGTGCCACATCCAGTCTTTCCTTAAACACCTCCAAGGGATAGTGACTTTTTATAACTTTGTGACTCTACTCCATGTTGGTCCAGTGGAGGAAGATGCTATTAAAAAAGGTATTGGAGTAGCTTTCCACAGACTTTTGTTTCATAATTTTCTCCTAAGGGAACTGTTGGACATGGTCACTTTTGAAATGCTTGTAGCTACTAATATCAGCTTTTTTTTTCTTACTCTTCAGTGCAGCACCTCATACATCTCCCTTCACTTTCCAAAGTGGTTTGGGAAATAAGGAACAGGGTGAACATATTTGGAAACTGCATCAGAATAGTCTAAGTGAAGTACTTAGGTAGCACTTGCTTACTGTCTATTCCAAATCTCTGTTTAAAGTTTTTATAGAATTTATTTTTATTCTCCATTTAAACTTCATTCTCCGCTGAAACATGGTCATCCCAGACGTGAAACACAGATGCTGATTTAACCAGACAAGGAATGCAGAAGAGGAAATGAGGATGAATATCATACTTAATTGAAACTTCAGGGGAAGAAACTGAGTAATGATCTCATGCTGCAGAATATTTGGGACGCCAGAATCCCTATTTAGATGAAGAACTGGGCTGCTTAGTGCCTGTATCTTCTCGGATCCCCTATTATAAATCTCATCTACAGTAGATCAGCTTACTCAGCACTATAGTGGCTCACTGTGAGCTGTGGGTGGCTTTCAGCTCTCCAAAAATCAGACCTGTAGAGTAGGTTTCCTCTGAAGTGAATGAAGAGACACAGGCCCTTGCAGAGAGTGATTCATATGTTAATGCTTGTCTTAGAGAGCAGTGAAGTGCTCTTTGGACTCTCATCCCTTGCCATTGACACTGAATGGAGGCTTGATGACTAGCCTAGACTAGACACCCTGGTTTGGAGATGGCTGGAATCAGATGAGATTTGCAGATATTGTAGTCCCAAAGTGTACTAAGCCTGGTGCAGCTCAGACAGCCCGAGTTAGCTGTAAGGCAGGTAGCCCAGGGTGCAATCACCGGGAGCAGGAGCTCAGGTTGGATTAACCCAGTGTTCACTCACCTTCTTGGGTGGGGGCTTTGTCTGGTGTGGAACAGTGAACAGTCCCTGCTGCTTTTCTGACAGCATAAGGAATTGTTTAAAGCTGACTTTGAAGTGTGTCTACAGCTGCCATAATGAGTGCAGTGTACATACCTTAGAAATGATGCTATCTACTAAGGCATCATTATCACCTCCTGCAGGATTTCAGTAGTCAGGTACTGCTCAGGCCCCACTCAGCTTGGGTTGTGTGAACTGCTGAGATTAAAATTCGTGTTATTTAGCTGTAGGCAGAGTAAGGTTCTCACACTGCAGTTGCAGCTACATAAGAAACATTACTAAGGTGACAATTCACTTTACAGATATTGCCTAAAGGTGAAGAATATTGGGGAACATATTTGAAGATTTTCCTAACACTGGGAAAAACTCCATGATTCCAATATTTATTCTTCACAACAGAACATATTAATTGCTCCTCCCTTATCCAAACTTAACTTGCTGCCCATTCTTCTGTGGTTCTGAGATGTAATCTTTCCCACAGCGTGGGAAGACAAACCCTTTCACCTGATTATTGCCAGCATAAATGTTTAATGCTTCCATCCCTCTTCAAACTCTCCCACTATGTTTTGTGAACTTTACTCCCACTTCATAATGCCCTGCTTCTTTAGTAGCCCTGCTCATTTAAATTCAGGGTGCCAAGGGAGGTATTAATCAGGGTGCTTACAAGTGCAGAATCTGCTTCCTGCCTGTCTGTAATCCATGTGAGTAATGCCAATTAGTTGTCTGCTTCCTTAAATCCTCATGCACTTTCTCATTCTTGCATTCCTGCAGCAGTAGATGTGGTCTTCAGTGTCAGTGCAGTCAGAGGAACTTGGTGGTGTTTTGTTTCACTGCTCTTAGAGCTCAACAGGAAAATCATCATCTCTGAAGCACCACAGAAGTGTGCTGGGGAAGAAATGCATGATTCCAGCTCTGGCATTTATACTTTAATTTGCTAGACACGGGGATCTAACTAATTTTATTCTGGAGTATCACTTTTGATGTCATGAGACAAGTAGATAATTATTTTTCAGTTTCAGCAGTTTCACACTGGTGCAGCTTTTTCTTGGAAAGAAAAAGGCACGTGCAGGTGTCATTGTAGTCCCAGGTCTGGTTTTGTTTCTGTATGTGAAATCCCAGATTAGATTTGCAAAGAAGGCCAATTTTAAATCACTGCATTAAAATGGATCAGAAAGACAGAGATTACTCTTTGAAAAGGGATGGTGTTCGCAACCATTTTTGGTGTTTTGAAAACTCCGACCTGTGTTACTCAGCAGTATGGAAGCTGGAAAGGAATAGATCCCTGGAAATACAATGCAGGGCTGCTGTTAGCAGTTCAGAGGGAATTACACATGGAATACTTTTCAGGGTTTTTTTGCTTGTGTACATATGTAATCAAGGAACCAGATTCAGATTCTTATAAAACAATGTGCTTCAATAATTCAGTTATCTAGTGAATTCATAAAGCACTGTAGACATGTGAAGTTTAATAGAGTTGGTTCCACATTTCTATAATACCAATTAAATCAACAATAATTTAATGTAATAATTTCCTGTTTCATTCCTTGGGTCTCTTATCACCATAGACTCTAAATTGGTGGAACAGAATTTTTCTTTCATCCTGGACATTTTTTGGCTTTGATGATCTGCACTATGGGCCCCCCTTCCACTTTGAGCAATAGTTTGTAAAAGCAGCACTGCAATAGAATTATCACCTCTGTAGACAGAAGTGTTGACTACAGAAGAGGGCTCAGCAATAGAGCTGTGAATGTAAATAATTCAGTGTTTCAGTTCATCAGCTAGGCAGTCCAAACAAAAATCCTTTATGTAAAGGGACTTATGGATTGACTCTCCTTAACTGTAGCTGCCTGAAAGTTTGATATGGTGATTTAGTGACTCACCTCCTGTCCACTGTGGTCAAGGAAGAGTTGGAGGTGTGAGTTAGCAGCTGGTTTATCCCACCCTAAGGCTCCATAGGTGTCAGTGGAGTGAGGGAGAGGGGACATGAAGCAGCCCAGACCACTGGACTGGCACTGGGTGCTCTGCAGGTGCTTGAGCTGGGTTTAAGCAAACTGCCTGGCTTACCACCACTGCAGTAGCACACAGCTCTAAAGAACTTTTTCATACTCCTTCTAATTGTTATTTAAATCTTTTAAAAGGGAGCTTCAGTGTCTGCTTTCTCAACAGCCACATTGAAGGGCTGCTCTCTGAAACACATTAGAATTTAGGGTGTTGGTGAACCCCTCCTTGTTAGACATAAATAACCACTGTGTGGTTTATAAATTTCATGTTTTCCCCTTCTCTGCCTGCTCGGTTAAAACTCTCAGGTGCTCAGTGCAGAAGTGTCTGCCCTTTATCCACACTGAAGGTGCTCTCCTCTCCCAAAAGCTGTGTCCCCTGCAGCTCAGCAGCTCTCATACGTGATCCCCATCAGCTCCACGGCAGAGTCAGACAGTTTAATGAGCCTTTATCTTCTGCTGTACAAGAGTGAGCCCAGGGGATGTCTGTGAGTGCCCTGAAGAAGGCTCACACAGCAATATTCATTGCCCGGGGTGTGAGCACTGCCATAAACTTCCCTGGGAATCAGGGCACGATTACAGCACACCAAGGATACTCTAGCTCAGTATTTAGGCAGGGTCTGCTCTTTGCATCTGGGCAGACTTACTGATCTGTGTTATTAGTTTCACTCTTCTCCATATTTGCTGTTCCTGAAAGATGGCAGCAAAAGAGAATCCTGATAACAGTTGGCTTGTAGAGATAGTCTTTATTACAGGAGAGAGGAGGAAGGACTTGGTGCTTCCAAAATCCAGATAACAGTGACTGTATTTTAGTCCCAGCTCAAAGAAGAAGGAAGTTTTTTGGGAAGTGTGTTTACATCCATGTGGGATGCAAAGTAAACCCCTCACTAACTGCATACATGTCATGCAAATTAAATGAGAACTGTTTTTCTCTGGTGACTTGGTGTAAAAGGGAATAGCCAGTAGATTTAAGGTATGTGACAAAGGGGATACTTACACATCAGATATATAATATCTTCTTGACTTAAAACAAAAAGATTTTGTTTAATTAAAGAGCAGGTACCTCTAGCTCTGCATCTTACTTTATGCATATGCTGCAGACAAAATTTACAGTAGGAAAAGTCCACATCTGAGCACTCAGAAGTGGGACATGCCAATGAGTTTTCAGTGTGGCTTTAATTCATGACTATTGTGTGTGACAGACAGAAAATGTCCTTCACTGTAGGAGCATGTGCTGGTTTATCCATAAGACAGCAACATCCTGTGGGATGGAATACACCCACTTACTCTTATTTTTCACACAGAGAATATGACCTAAGAACACCTTGTTTTAAGTGACTTAACTACAGTCGCTACAAAAAATTGTGTGGCAGAAGCATAAATCTGGGTCAGCTATCAGCTACCTTCACTAAGCTGTAAACAAAGCTTTTAACTGATAAAATCTAAGGAATTTTTATTTGATGAAATTTTAATTTTCAAAGTTGCATAATTTTACCAAATCTGGATGAATTTCCATGGACGTTCTAAAAAAAAGAGCCAATCTGCTGAGCCAAGTTTGAAAACTCCACTCCAAAACAGAGTGACAAAAAAAGCTCCTTCAGGAAAAGATTGCCAGAAATGTTTTTCGAGGTGCTAGGTTTTCCCTCAGCTAACTCATTTCCAGGAATGTCGGACCATTTTGGTTGAAATTGAAGAAGTGTGTTCCATACTATGCAAGAAAAAATGGAATGCAAACAGTCAAAGTTCAGTCAAGTTGGGAGCAACTGAAAATTGGGTTTTGTAATGGGAAGTGTTGGGTAACAGGAATGATAGGCTGTTCTACCAGCTCCAACTGTAACATATTCAATCTAACGTGTTATTAATTTGAATTGAAAAATAACCCACAAGCTTCAGTCAAAATCCTGCGTAGGAAATTAAGTTGGCAGCTGGCAGGGGCTCCTCATGGGCAGCTCTGGAGTCAGCAGGTCAGGTTGGTGACAGGCAGGGGATGAGTGAGGTGCCATCTACAGCAGCCCTGGAGAGCAGGACATGACTCCTGCCTGTGCACCGGAGACGTGCTGGAGGAGGCAACAACCTTTGTAGAAGATGAAACTGGGGCCACAGCAGCCAGCAGGGCCTCTGGAGGTGTTGTGGGTTAGAAGGCAGCATGGCCCCAGGCACCAGTGCTTGGCAGGGCTCTGCTTCCCCACCCTCAGCCTCTCCAGAGGGGTAATTTGGGATGCGTACTCTCCAACTGAATTGGCACAGTCTGTGCAGGGACTGCAGGCTGTGACACACACACGCACACACATAGGGTGTGAGCCCAGGGAGGTTTGGGATGTATTTTTGGGACTCTTCAACGTGTCCAAGGTGTGGAGCCTCCTCACTGCCAACCCTCCTGCACCTCAGTGCCCCTTTGCCTTG
Organism: Haemorhous mexicanus; assembly: GCF_027477595.1. Classification (NCBI taxonomy): domain Eukaryota; kingdom Metazoa; phylum Chordata; class Aves; order Passeriformes; family Fringillidae; genus Haemorhous; species Haemorhous mexicanus. The sequence continues at coordinate 112,903,762 of NC_082343.1, read as the reverse complement.
CTGACAGAGCCAGTGAGGGCAGTGCTGCTGCTGCTAAGGAGTATTTTTAGGCAAAACACCCCCAAGTGTGTAGGAACCACAACCACAGGAAATAAGCATTGGTAAAACCACCCCAAACTGTACCCTGAAAGCTCCTTGGGTTGGCTTTGCACCCTGCTTGAGTCCTCTTCAGCTCGGGGGAGAGGCAGCCACAGCCTGTGCCAGGCATCATCCAAACCTGATGGTGGGCACAATCCAGACCCAGTCTCATTGCTGATCTACAGCTATGGTCACTGATTGTGGAAAGGTGGAAAAAGACTCTTCAGTCTCCTAAGAGCCTTCTGGCAAGGGTGTGGAGCCCTGTAAATTCTGTGACCTTCTGCAAAAATGTACTGGATGAAGGTGACCCAGGGGCATCTTCTGGGGATGTTCAGGTATTCTGATGTCAGCCAGCAGAAAAACACTTACTTGTTACCTTCTCCTCTTTTACATGACTCAGAGCTGCTCAAGAATCACAGAACCATTAAAATTGGAAAAGACCTCTGAGATCATAAAGCCTAATGGTTAACCCAGCACTGCCAGGCCCACCCCCAGACTATATCCTCAAGTGCCATATCCATATGTTTTTCAAACGCTTCCAGGAATGGTGATCTCACCACTTTCCTGGACATCCTGTTTCAATGCTTGACCCAAGGTGTTGGGTCCATTAAAAACCAGCAATCAGAGTTTTAACAGGTCTGAAAGTTGTTCAGAACACTGTTGGCAGTGTTGCAAGTTTTACCTGAGATGTGCTCCTGCACAGAAATCTTTCCCTCCTTCTCTGCGAAACACACACTCACTTATTTGAATCTGCCCCATTAAATGAGGCTGCAGGGACTGTTTTCCTTGTTGACTCCTTAACCATTCACTGAAATTGGACTCAGGGATGAGTGTTCTACTGCCTGAGTTTTTTATTAAGTTGAAAAAAATTTTCTTTGGAGACAGATTTGAGTCCTGGGCAAAAGGCACTTTCACAGATTTATTCCCTTCACTACTACAACTTAATTTAAGCTTTTCCCTGTGTCTTTTACTCTCATGGTGTTCCCATCCTTGGGAGCCAAGCAGCTTGAAAGCTGAAAGAGAAGTGTTGTCAGGAGGGTGATTAAAACAGGGATTGATGCAGCTGGGAGCCAGGGTTCAGTCACCTCCCTGGGCCCCTGTGTTAGTGTTATGTCAGACACAGTAGCTTTACCCTGTGCTGCGAGTTTATGCGTTTTTTATTGTCTAATGCTGCCAGAAAATGCTGACCCCAGAGTAGCTGGGCTTTGCAAGCACTCAGTGGTGGAGGGCAGTGAGCTCTGAAAGTTGCTCATGTTCCCCCTTTAATTTGTCACTTATGGGTCATTTCTTTTTTACATTTATATTTTTTAATTAGTTCAGCTTGTCCCAATCTTCGGTTCCAGAATCCATGCTGAAAATTTCCAAACTTTACGAGATCTTAAAAAAATTCCAAAATCCCTCACTTAATTGATGTTCAGTATGCTGAACAATTTACAGTTATAGGAAGGCTTCAAATTTCTATAAGGACACCAGTTTGGGGAGAGATTAGATTTTAGGGCTCATGTGCAACATGCAACAATTGCATCTACTTGGTTGTCTGTTCAAAGAGGAAAGTGAAATTTGACCCAAAATTCAAAATAAAAAAAACCCAAAAAATTGGCATAAAAGTTGCACTGATCAAAATAAAAATGTTTCTCCAACATAAATTCCATTAAATGTAAAGCCAGACTCAGCAAATGCTTGAGATCTCCCATATGGACTGAAGAACAGTTTTACATTGGAGTACAGTACACTGTTTTGGAGTGCATCTGAGACTGCTCCTGTTTTGGAAGCCTGCTCAGTTCTTGTTGGAATGACGATTTAGGGTGTATGTAGCAAAAAGCAATGTTAGCTTATTTGGACCATCAGCATAAAGGCTCTTTGTTAGAATAAATGTTTCTTTTTAAAAAGAACAAAACAATCCTAACCTTTGCCAGTTTTCTATCCTTTAATCTCATGTCAGGAAATTTGGAAGACCAGCTCTCCACAGCCACATGAGTCAGGCAGGGATGTAGGAGGGTGTTTCAGTGGCTGACACATTTGGACACGAGTCCTTCAAGTCTGTCATCTGTTGTCTCTGACGTCTTTGTGATGTTAGTGCATTTGAAAATCCTTCCAAACTTGCTGATATCAGAGGAAACTGGGTTCCTCTTTCTCTTGGCTTCAGTTCTGTATGAAATATGAATAATGACACTACCCTACTCCAGGAATGACATGAATATGAAAACATGGTGAAGATCAAGGTGTTTGTTTACTCAAGTTGTGTTTTTAAGGCATATTCCCATCCAAAGTACATCACAATATGAGTCAGAAAGGTTCACTTTCCTTTCATAAATGGAAACATCTTTACATGTATGTTTTTCATTTCATAGATGGGAAGAAATGGGTTTTGTTTTCCCTCTCCTGTTAGCTGTGAATTCTCACCATACACTGCTGCTCCATATTGCTGTGTCAGAACAATGTAGTTTTCTCAGGCTCCAGATCCTAATTCCTTTAACTCCTTGGAGGCATTGCTAGAGGTAAAGGTGGCTCGTAGGAGCAAATCTGTCATTAAACAAGCCCTTAATCAGACTTAAATACCTGGTGCTGCTTTCAGAGAATGGCAGGTACCAGGCTCCGGTAGTGCCTCCTTAGGAGCTTTCCAGCCCGGAGAGGTGAAAACCAGACAAGATAGAAAGTCTGGAAAGTTGAAACTCCTGGATGGATAGATATTCTTCTTGCATTTGTCTCATACCACTGACTGTTGAATGACTGCTCTCAGGTGCACAAGCTTTTACCAACCAAATGTTTTGTGACTTTGGGGAAGTGGATCAGCTACGTTTGTGCAGCCGAGGGGAGGAAGCTCCGCAGCCGGTGCGGCGGCGCCAGCGCACGCGTGTCTTGAGGGGTGGGGAAGGCAGCCATCCCTAACCAAACATTTGGAACCTGCTGTTTTAGCTGGAATAGGAAAACCAGCTTGACAAGAATGAACGGCTTCGCCAAGCGACATTCAGGGGAGGTTGGTGGGATTTTAAACAAATCTCCTTAAGCAAGCATGAAAACAAGCTATTTAGCACTCATTAATGTCTCAGGTTAAACTCTTGAATAATTTGTCATGGTTAGGCTCTTTTGGTTTCGTTGGTGTTTTTCTAGTGACTAACGAGATGACAGCTACACATGCTTCTTGGTATGCCACTGTTCACAATAGGGTTTAAAGTTGTGTATTTGTTATTGATGTCATTAAAGTGATGGATTTGAGCTTGGTTTCTGAGGCAGCTGACTGGGTGGTTGGGACTAATTTCTAGCAATGGTTTTGGAGGTTGAAACCAAAGTGTGTATAAAAGGAAATGTTTCTTCTTTTAAGCAAATAATTTGAACCCAGATGAATGAAATTTAAGCAAGTGGGCATCAACTCTGAGTTAATTTTGACATAGTTGTCTGGAAATCATCACCAATTAAAATATTTTTATGAGCTCGAATGTAGTATTGTCTTTCGGTGCTTATGTAAGAGAGGAACAAACTGCTTGTTTAACCCCAGCCTTGAGACTACTGGCCAGAATATCTGCCTGAAGTCTTTGCCATATGGAGCTGGGAGGGCATGAACCTTGGCAAACCTCACACTTCAGGGGAAAGCAATTTTCCCGCCTGAAATGAAAAAAAATTCATAAATTTGAACAGATCACTTCCACCCTGCAGAAGTCGTTGTGAGTCTTGGCCATTCAAAGAGGGAAGAAGCTCTGTGGCCCAGGAATCCTAGTTGAGAGTAAAAATGAATCACCTGGATTGTCATAATTGGGTTCTTTCATGTACTCCTACAGACTGAATAGCCAGGAAGATATTCCTTCATTTGTACACGCCTTTCACACCTGCACATAAAGAAAACCTTTGATCTAGTGCTTGATGGAACAATAAGATGAGTATGTGCAGAATTAAAAGATGCACACGAAGCTGAGATATTTTAATATCTTTTTAGACACAGCACATGTGAAATAATAATGAATACACTGCCTGATGGGGAAGAGCACTCTCTGCAGTTTAAATTTGGCCTTTTTGTAAAAGTACCATTTTTTTCCTGGCTTTTATGTTGCAAAGAGGGTTGAAATGTTGAAGACTTGTATAAATGCCTCTTGCTGTACTTCCAACCACAGTCTCACTTATTCAATGAGACAGACTTTTAACATTTAATTTTTTCTTATTGGGGTTCTATTGAGTCTTTTGCGTTTTCTTTTCTTATGTTATTTTCCTGCATATATATATATATATATATATTTATATACATAATAGTACAGCATGCTTATGAACCAGTCTATCACCAGTTTTTGTTGTCCATTCCATGATTATCATCCTTTCATTCCTGTACAGTAGTGTGCTTCTTTTATTCAGACTCCTAACCCTGTAGATAGATGCTCAAGTATTTCAACACAAACAAACTTGTTTATATTATATTTGACTTACAGAATCATTATAACTTTGGTATGTATGCATGGAATTTGCCCTACTGTGAAGTGTTAACACTAGACCTGTGCCTCACTTCAGTCTGCAAGAAAGTAGATCTTAAATTGCAGTTAATTTCAGCTTCCAGTTGAGCCCATACCAAGAAAATTTCAGGGCTTAGTTGCACGATTGAGTTACACGGGAGGTCTCTGTTTCCATGTCAGCTGAGCTGCAGCAGCTGCCTGGAAGGTGTTCTTGGCCCCCATAAATGTAAGTTGATTTGATTTATCTTTGCTCTCAATAAAAGACACTTTAGATAAGTAGAATCAGTGTGCATTCACTAGGGCAGGGAGTACATGTGTGGATCTTCACCATCCAGAATCAGGACTTGGTAACCCATTCCACCCTGGGAAGTGGCTCTGTGTGTGTATGGTCCTGTGCTGGTGAGTGCCAAGCCAATTTTTTGGACTTATTTTGGACATGCTCTTTTAAAAACTACCTGTTGAATCCTCTTAATCCCTGGGTTTTTTGTTTGCATAAACCCAGTTTGTAAGCTCTCTCTGCAGCCTACAACACTGTTACTCACAGGAAAGGGTGTTTTGAAGATCTCATTTGAAACAGATTTTTTTTTTTCCTCAGCCTGCTTGGGAACAGACTTATTTAAAGAGACTTTGGCAGGTATTTTAGACCCTAAATTTTACCAGTCTTTACTGCTTAGACATTCTGGATACAAAAAAAATAGCTTGCATTTGGTTACCTTCAGTTCCATAATTCCCGCAGTATATAATATTGAGTGAAGAGCAACCAACAGCTGATCTAAGACATTTTCTTTTAAATCCCCTATGGCCTATTCTGCTTGCTGAGGAGGGTGAAATTGCAGCACTTTTCCAGGACAGAGGCAGTGAGCAGGATCTTGAGCTCTGTGTGTGAGGGCAGACTGTGGACCTGGCTCCTGACTTCTGGTGTGAATGAGAACTCATTCAGTTGTTTCAACTCAGAGCAAGTTATTTAAACTTGCACCTCTGGATTTATAGCAACCTCTGGATTTATACCCTTAAGCTGCTATTCCTTAACAGGTTATGGCTCTCTTTAGACAATGGATTTGAGAAAGCAGTGAGTTTGGATTTTCCACTTAGAATTTCTGCTGATGGGATTGTTTGGGTTGGAAGTATCCTTAAAGATCATCTAGTTCTGGGCCCTCTACCATGGCTTTCTGCACTTTGTGCAGTCCCTTCGAACAGTCAGGATTTCCAGTTCCTTAACTCCTAATGCTCAGTGTATTTTCTCTACTCTGTGGTTGTCTAGCAAGTGGTATCTCTCCCTGTAGTGATTTTTGGTGTCCTGAATGACTTTTGGTTCTTATAATATGTAAATATGGGCAGTCCATGGTTGTTTATAAATGTGCATGTCAATGGGAAAGCTCACAACTTTTTCCTGTGGATGAAGATGAGATGTTTGTAAAGGAAAAAAAAAGAGAAGAAGGCAGGCGAGCTCCTTCCTGAGCTCAGGTGGATTTTGCATTCAGGATTTCTCAAGGCCATGCCCAGTGGGAGAAGCTGACATTGGAGCCTAATGCAAATACAACAGGAAAGGCAGAGGGGGTCACAGTGGAGACATCTGCCATAAGTGCCTCAGGGTCCCCACTTCAGCTCTCCAGGGTAACTGGAAAATTTGTGAGCCCTGTAGACTGGCATGACTATAAATCTGTGCCAGAAGAAGGCGCATTGCTTTGCCTTGCACATCCTCAAGCAGGAGGAATACCAGGGGCTGGGGGACATGAGGGCTGATTGGGTGTTCTCTTCCAGCCACAGCTGTGCTGTCTGTGGAGGACAGCACTCCCCAGTGCTCTTCTCATCAGCATCTCACCACTTCCCAGTGCCCCTCTATCAGCATCAGTCAAAACAAGCTGTCTTAGCAGAGTGCTGCTACAAATCAGCAGTAGCTGTGGTGGAAGATGAGTGAGAGGCAGGGTGTGATAACCCTGGCAGCTGGTGCAGCTGCAGCCTGGAGAGGACATGTGAACACAGCCCTGGCTGTGCTGGACTCTGTTACCCCTGCAGGCTGACAGAGTGTCCGAGCTGTGTGATGGATAGCAGGGGCTGTGGAGTGGACACTGACCAGGTTTCCATTAAACATCCTGCTGAGATCGGCTTCTGCTTTGGGAGTGGAAAGTGAGCTCCAAAAAAGTCAGTTCCCATCAGCTGAGTGCCTAAGCAAGATTTATTTTTTAAAGCGCTATTTAAAAATTTATAGAGTTTGTTAGGCAAAGAAAAATTTCAGTCTGAGTGAGCTCTACAACAGTGTCAGAAATCTCTGAAAAGAGAGGCTGTTCTTGGAAAAGTTGACAGTGTACTGGCCATAAACCTGGTGCTTCAAGACCTTGTTGGTCTTTTCTCCCTTATGGGGGAAAAATAATTGAAATCTATTAGAGGGCAGAAAGCCTCCAGGCTGTTTTAATCTGGAATTCTGCAGCCTGACATTAATGAGAAAAACTTTTTTTTTTTTTAGTCAGTATTTGGCTACTTCATTTCTACATTACAGACAGTAATAAATCTTCAAGTTGTTTGTGAAAAGTTTGGCTTGATGCATTTCTAAATGCAAGGTACCAGTGTGGTCACTGTGAAATCCCATTTCACTGTGGCTCACAGTATTGCAGTGACCTTTTTTGTTGTCTTTTGTAATTAATGGCTTTGTTTTCTGTCACTTCTCTATGCTGCCTACATAAATATTTCTGAAATGGAGCCTCTCATATTTGCTAACCTCGTCATTCATTAGCAGCAGTGAACACATGGGAGTAATTTGGGATGCCAGGTGTGCTCCTCTCTGTGTTACTGTCCAGAACGTCCCTCCTGTTCACTCAAATTGTGTAGAAAGGCTCACATTGAAGAGAAAAATGTGGAAATGGGGAGTTCTCTCCTGCTGCTCCATAAATGTTGGCCAGGAGGCAATGATAAAGAGTACCTGGTACAGTCAAGCAGTAACTGATGTCTCCACATCCCATCTCTAAAGACTTACAGTTCACAGAGAAGCGGAGCAAATTATTAACATTGTAATTTTTGAGAAAGTAGACTTAAATGTCTAGTGCTGTTAGGGCAGTGAAAGGATCCAGCATATTTTGAATGATCATTTTGATCACAATGATTTAAGCTCAGTCATTTCTGTGCTCTAGAACCTACCAATAAATTCTGAGCATTGGTGATGGAAAGAGACTGATATCTTATAAGCCCATCACTTCAAAATTAGTTGATGAAATGTTCAATTAAATTGTTTCTTTCAGTGCTGATAATTTTCTGTAGACCTCAGTACAGAGCAGATAAAAACTTTTCCATGCTTGAGAGGATTCTGGCTTTCCAGAAGCATTAACCAGTAATTTTGAAGTGCTACAAGTCATACAGTTCATGACAGAGTTCCAGAAGCATTCAGACAATACTCTTTGGCAGACGGTGTGACTCCTGTTCCTGTTCAGGGCCAGGAATTGGACTTGTGATTTTTGTGGGTCCCTTCCAACTCAGATCATTCTGTGATTCTGTGATGTAAGAAGAAATTCTTCCAAGTGAGGGTGGTGAGGCCCTGGCACAGGTTGCCCGGAGAAGCTGTGGCTGCCCCATCCCTGGAAGTGTCCAAGGCCAGCTTGGATGGGACTTGGAGCAACCTGGGATAGTGGAAAGTGTCCCTGCCCATGGCAGGGGGTTGGAACAAGATGGTCTTTAAGGTCTCTTCCAACCCAAACAATTCTATGATTCTATGTCTTTAACACACCTTCTTTATGATCTGGAATGGACATGAAAGTCCAAACCTGCATAGAATACCACAGGTAAACAGGCATCCTGTGTGTTCAAGCGTGGGAAAAAAGCTTCAGAGGTTCCATCTTAAAGAACCAGGATGAGTGGAAATCCCCATCAAGATAAGGAACCAACGGACTGTGCCATTACACAAAAGACCAAAAGACTGAGGAACACTGGCATTTCCCAGAGTTTTGCCTCCAGGGCATGGCAAAAGCTAAGGCTGTTATCATTTGTGGTCAGAGATCTCATTGTACTTTCACCAGCATGTTCACATCGGGTGGTGAATGCCAGCCAGTACAACCTTACATGGAGGAGTTTTCACTGCTGCTTCCTGTGATTACTACCTTTTGATCAGATTGATGAGTTCCTGGTTTCCATGCGAAGTCCCCAAATTACCTGATGTTATTCTTTGGTGAGGACAACAATTCTTGCTGGTGGTTTTTAAATCATGAGTGTTTGGTTTTTGTGCCAAAATTAGATTGAATTTCTTTAGATAGTCATGGTTTTGCCTATTTATCAGGTTTCTGTGCAGGTTTGGTCTTACTTCTCTATGTCAGACTGAGAGAAAGTGCATTAAATACATTAACTCATAATACTCCAAAAGTAATGAGTAATGCTTTTGGAGAGCTAAAATTGTCTCAAGAAAGAAGGTGATAGTTCATAAAAACATGGCTGTTGTTAGAAGTGACCTGTTTTGGCTAAATGATTTCAAAGCAGAGCTGCATCTTGATAAAACAGATTGCATCTTTGAAGTTTCTATTAACCTGTCAGAAAGTTAAAACAATTTATAGAGCAAATCAGTGCACTTTTTGAGTGCACTTTTTCTTTTTTCTTTTTTTTCTTTTTTTTTCCTTTTTTTTTTTTTTTTTTGTCCTTCCTTAAAACCTCAAAACCACGATGGGTAATTCCCCCAAGATCCACTTTAGACATTTGTGGTGTGTAGTGTGAAGAGTAGGTGCAGCTGGCCAAACCCCGGCGCTCTTATCCTTTCAAACATTTTCCTCCTGTTTTGGCGACTAACACAAGCTGCTGCCCTTCTCCCCACAAAACCAAAGGCCAACTGGAATAGCTGTATCAGCCTAAATCTTGCTTCTCTTGAAGTGGGAGTTTTGCCATAAACTCAGAGGAGAACTGGATCTGGCCCTTCCTGCTGGGTGAAAGCTCTGTCTCCAGTTGCCACAGCTCAGTTGACAGCAATTCTTCCGCTACGGAGCCGAGAGACCTTATCAAGCATGAAAAACTGACAAATAGTGTTTAACCACAATGATCACCACAGGAAATGTTGGCCTGAAATTTCAGTTTTGTTTTGAAAACAGAGGATTTGGGGGAGAGAGAGCATTGTTAAATCCAGCTCGGATCAAAATACGTTTGTAGCTTTTTTTAGTGTGCCACAGAAAGACTGTGCTGTCGCTGACATCTTCAGTGGTTCTTCACAGTGCTGCGAGGCTCAGTCAGAGCATTTTGCTCAGATGTGGGACGTAGAAAGTCTGTGAGCTTAACAAACTAATCTTATTTGGCTGTATTAGTAAGGACCGTTTGATAATGGTCAGTACACTTCTGTAATTTTATCAGAGCTGCAATAGCTTCGTAGTAAGGTGTGTGACTCTGGTGGACAAACAGCTGGACATGAAGCAATAGTGTGCACTCACACCCAGAAATCCAGCTGTGTCCTGGGGAGGAGTGGGCAGCAAGTGAGGAAGAGGATTCTTTTCTACTCTGCTCTTGAGAGACACTGCCTGGAATACTGCATCCAGCTCTGGGGTGCACATCATAAGAAGGGCATGGACATGTTAAGGGCACTCAGAGGGCTGGAGCACGTCTGCTGTGAGGACAGGATGGGTGGTTCATCCTGGAGAAGAGAAGGCTCCAGGAAGACTTCACTGCAACCTAGCATTTAAAGGGAGGTTGCAGAAAAGAGGGAGAGGGACTATTTTGCACAAGCACAGAGTGATAAGACAAGGGAGAACAGTTTTAAACTGAAAGAGAGGAGATGTAGATTGCATGTTAGGAAGAAATTCTTTACTCAGAAGGTAGTGAGGCACTGACACAGGTAGCCCAGAGAAGCTGTGACTGCCCCATCCCTGGAAGTGTTCAAGACCAGACTGGATAAGGTTTGGAGTAACCTGGTATAGTGGAAGGTGTCCCTGCCCATGACAGAGGGGTTGGAACTAGGTGATTTTTAAGGTCCCTTCCAACTCAAACCATCCTGTGATTCTGTGACTCCATGGCTAGGAAGGGATTTTTCATTACCATGTTCCCCAGACTTGAAATAGGAGAAAATTCCCCAGAGCTTACAACACGAGGGGGTAAAACATGGCAGGGAAAGCAGAGAGGAGACTGCCCTAGATATGGCACTGTCAAGAGCTGAGACAAAACCTCTGTCCCACAGCAGAGCGTCCTCTGCCCGTCCCACCTACAGAAACCTGAGGCAGTTGCAGGCGCCAAGCCGAAGAACTGAGAAATGGATTTTACTATTTACATTACCATAATTTATCTGCAGCATAATGTTGAAATTGCCACTAGAAAAAGATTAGAACCATGTTTCCTGCTGGGTTTCCTCGCTGCTCAGGCCACACACATGCAGCGTGTGCCATTAACCGTTGCAGAGCTCCCGTGCCCGGCACAGGAAGGTGCTCGTGCAGTGGCCTCCAGCAGTAGCAAGATTTACAAACCATCAAGAAAACAACCTCCTGCACCATTCAGTCATGCCCTGTGGTTTGCTGCTGCTATTTACCTGATTTCTGCTCTGTTCTCATTGCCCTGGTTGATGATTTCTTTACATTTACCTTTTTCATCTGAAGCAATCAGCATTTTACACTGTGAAAAACCCTGCAATCCAGTGAAAAACTTGTTCTCCTTTCCTCACGCCCCCTTGCTGCCTGGAATTGTGTCTTTCTGACACCATAGACGGATTGGCACAGTAAAAATATGTGTGTGCTTTCTCCTAATTTAATTGGATTTGCTTGTCTGAAATGTAGTATGTTTGCTAATTCCATAAACGAGCTACTGTAACGAAAATCAGGCACAGTTGCCCAAAAGAAAAAAAAAAACAAACCAAAAAACAACAGATTGCATTTTAGTCCAAAAGGGATATTTCCATGCTTTAAGGGTGGTCTCCCTTCTCCCTTTAAAATGTTCTTTAATCCCTATGTATCTTGGTTAACATCCCTGTTTTTACAGTATTCCTGTGGTTTACATTCAGAGCTGGATAGGTGGTGTTTTAATACACATTTTATTGTTTCGAGTCAAAGCAGTTTCATTTTCCCTGGATTCTTTACCTACTGTTGATTGAAAGATTGGAAGTTTTATGCTGCGATCTCACTAGTTGAGGGAAAAGATCTGCATCCCAGGGTGGCTCTGAAAAAAGCATTCTCAGAAAACTCTGCATTGTGCTTGCAGCACAACCTAACACTGAAATGTAAAGCCATATTTCCATTTCCTTGTACTTAATGTGAGGCACCCAATTGTACTTATGTCCTGTGCTATTTCAGGGTCAAATGTGGGAGGTAAAAAAATTGTGCAGGAAACCTCAGCAAGGGGAGAAATTTCCCTCTGTAGAGATTTGGTGGATTCTTTGCTATATTCTGGAGGCTTCAATCACATTTTTGCTGTCTAGCTACCAAAGGAATTCATGCAGCAGTCAGATGCAAGCCTTATGCAACACGACAGGTGCTAATCTTCCAGGAAATTCATCCTACATCCCACCCATTAAGGGAATTTTATGTAAAAATGGTTTAATGTCTCTTTAAAGGTGTCAGCAAGCATGTGAGGACCACACAGCTTGGGTTCCACTGCAAGTAATGGAGTGAAATTGTCTGCATAATTATTTTGGTTGGATTGAGAATCTGCAGCCCTCTCTTGCTGCAGGAAATAAACCTCTGTTAAAACCATATGGCAGAATTCTCAGAAGAGATGTGAGTACAGGGCCACTTCTCTTTCACATCTCTAGGCAGAGCTGGAGAAAGTTGTTATGTTTGTGTATAATTAATCCTTCTTTTTCCTTGTGAGCAGACACAAAAATGTCATTTTTAGCACGTGTGAGTGTGCTGGTGTGTTTGTTTGCATACACACACACACGAACTCTTGCTTTCAGTGTAGTGAAGTAGCAAGAATTGGGGCTGCCTTGGAACAAACTTAGAGCCATGGAAGGAATGTACAGTCATGTGTACACAGCAGACCCGCTTCACTGAGAAACACTGCCAGCATGAGTTATGCTCAAACTTGGGAGAGGCACTGGGACTTTGAAAGACCACAAGCAATGGAAAGGATGTTACCTGGCTTTAAATGAGGCCGCTTAATGCACACATGAAGGGAAATGCAAAGGGCAGGTTTTAATTACAGTGCACCTTGGAGCACAAATCTTGTGAGGAGGGTTGAGGGAGCTGGGAAAGGGGCTCAGCCTGGAGAAAAGGAGGCTCAGGGGGACCTTTTTGCTCTCTACACCCCCTGACAGGAGGGTGCAGCCAGCTGGGGGTCAGTCTTTTCTCCCAGGCAACCAGAGACAGGACAAGAGGACACAGGCTGTGCCAGGGGACGTTTAGGCTGGACATTAGGAAAAAGTTCTTCACAGAATGGGTGATTGGGCATTGGAATGGGATGCCCAGGGAGGTGATGGAGTCACTGTCACTCAAGGTGTTTAAGGAAAGACTGGATGTGGCTCTCAGTGTCATGGTCTGGTTGACAAGGTGGTGCTAGGTCATAGTTTAGACTCAATGATCCCAAAGGTCTTTTCCAACTGAGTTGATTCTGTGATTCTGTAAATGCCAAGGTGTGAAAATCTCAGAGTTTGGTAGCAGTTTAGTTGTCATAACTGTCAAGTGAACAAGCCATGACCTTCACTTGAAATTCACCAGCAATGGCGTGCATCTATTTATTTTAGTGACGACTTATACCCCAGTCAACAAGAAAGCAAGAACTATAATCAAAATTATGACAAAGAGTAATACCAGCCATTCTCAGGTGCATATCAAGAAACTTTATCACAGAAAAGCAAAACAGTATAAAGCACTTTTCAGTCTCAAATCCAAGTGATGTGCTGGAAGCAAATTACCCCCACACCTGATGAGAGAGTGAGGGTAGGGATGGATGTCCTGTCCAAATGATGCCATGAATTATGAGCATCATGTACAAGGGAGTGTATATTACAAGACATGTAATTTTAAACCAGTGTCATGTCAGAAATGCTGCCTCTTGCTTGGGGTTAGACTTGATAGCAGATACCCTTAGCAGTAGTTTGGCCATCTAAATCCATCAGGCATTAGAAACTGGGTTCAGTCCTAGTCTAATGTTGGTCCTTTGATGAAAGGGGATTGTTAGCACATGGAATCTTTTGTCAAGGAAGGAATAACTTATTTTGATTTCAAAACTGGTCAAGGATGGGAACACTGACAACCAAACTCCCTTGTGCTGCCAAAAGGAGAATAATCCCACGGACCTTGTGGGAAGCTGGAGTGAAAGGACAAGCAATGATCCATCCTACCTGGAGAAGAGTTAAAAACCAGATTTCTTCCTTTTTCCTAGTGCTGAGCTCTCTGCAGACTTTTGGTGAAAAAATCACTTTCTTTTTTTAAGCTTTGACTTCCTCAGAGTTTGTGTTGAAGCTGGAAAAAGTTTTCCATCCCTCTTTTCTGTTGTTGCCTTTTTACTTCATTTAAATTGGTTAAGACAGATGAGTTTTGCTTATTAAAAAAAACCAAGGCAAGGCACCAGTAGAAGATATCCAATTTCTTCAACATCACCAGGGTTGCTCATTTTACTTTTCTTGGACAAAAGGGAAGAACACTTTGCGTTCTATTTTCCGTCATTCTTTGATGGAATTAAATCAGGGTTGTACTTACAGAAGAAGGAAACTCTCCTATGTAAGCGTTGTCCTCTAATCCATGGAGCCAATGGCTGGAGTGTGCCTTATTTTCTTTGTGTAAAAAAAGCAAACAGTGGGGCTAAAAGGTAGACTAGAGAGCTTGAACCTAAATTCCATGACTGAGGGATCAGATTTTGGTCCTGCAGAGACAGAACTGTAACCATTACAGTGGAAGCAGGAATATTATTCCTTAAAATGAGTCATATGACATTAAAATCAAAGTAAATACCAAAATTTGAATCTATACAAGCTGTAAAGTCTTTAAGGCCAGGCTGTCTCCCACTGAAGATGGAGGCAAAGCCTCTGTTCATGGCTCTGGCAGATGGCTTGGGCCCCAGACAATCCCATTTTTCCAATTGTAGGGTCATACATTTTTATCCTCTGAATTAAATAAGGATTTGCCACCCACACAATAAAACCCAAAGAAAGAAACTTGCTCTAAATAGAACGAGCTGTTGAGGTGATATTAATAGCACGGGGATAATGAGTATTTCCAGAATTTAAGTACTTCAATGTTATTTCTGCCTGCTTTAGTAGAGCAGAATAAAATATCCTTGCCACTCTTGCATTGCAGGGATGGTTTCCACTGGTGCTCTGTAGTGGGCGTCCAAACTGAATGACGCTCCAAAATATTAATAAAATAGAAATTATTCAAAACACCTGCCAGTTATGGTCCAATATGTTCTAACATCTTTTCAAGCTGGAAGCAGGCATATATATATATATATATATATATATATATATATATATATATATATGCACACACACACACACATACAGCTGTTTGTATGTGCTTGTGTACATCTTTGAAAGCTATCAACTACACGGCTGCCTATTTGGACAACTTGTGTTTTTTATAACAAGGCATTTACAGCTTGTGTTTCTTGGATTTTCCCTTTTTTTTTCCAGTGGATTGCACCCACAGCATCATAGAATCACAGAACAGTTTGGGTTGGAAGGGAACTTAAAGATCATCTCATTCCAAGCCCCTGCCATGGGCAGGAGCAGCTTCCACCAGACCAGGTTGCTCCAAGTCCTGTCCAAGGTGGCCTTGCAGGGATGGGGCAGCCACAGCTCTTCTGGGCCTCACAGGAAAGAATTTCTCCCTAAAATATAATTTAACTCTCTTCTTTTTCAGTTTAAAGCCATCTCCCCATGTTCTACCACTCCAGGGTCTTGTCTAAAGTCCCTTTCCAGTCATGCCCAAGCAGAATCCTGTTTATCAGTGAAAAAATGAAGCAGTTACAGCAGGGTAAAAGTACAGCCTGTGAGCTATAATCTACTTTAAAAAATCCAGTTGAGGATTGTGCAGGTCAGGGGCCTGGTGACAAGTCAGTGATTTCCTTGTCTCATATGCTGTGTCCTGTCTGGTGACCAAAAGTTAAAACCCTCTGAGTTCTCCTGATGTGTGGGCAAGGGAGATTCGTGAATTCATAAATAAACCCCAGATCCTTCTTGGACTGATCTCCTTTGACATGCTTTGAGGAGACCCCCACTTTCTACTCAATCTGATATGGCTGGAAGAGATAGAAGAGCTGTTTGGGGTTTCTTTGGGATGAGCTCCTGAGGAGCTCCCTGCAGGAGCAGCCGGAGGACACATGATTCCTGCAGCACCCGCAGCCTTTCCCAGGCTTTTCCCCGTGTTCATCTGCTCCATTCTCTGCTCTGTGAATGGCATCACCCGCTGCTTGTGTTGGCCTCCCTCCAGCCCTGCCTGACGGGCGCATCCCCCCGCCGCCCGCATTCCTGGGGATCTGTTACCTTCTGGTAGCCAAACACGCAGGCAGCCTGCGCAGGGGGCGAGATTTATTCTCCAGGACTCTGTTTTCCTATTTTTTTTAAGTTCATGGGAGGCTCCCCGTCACTAAACAAACTTTAACAACTGTCGGCAGAAGGGTCAGCCCCCTGCCAGAGCCCTTCACAAAAATCTCACATTCCCTGAGGCCAAATGCGGTTGTGTCACTCCCACCCCTCCCCTCTGTCCCCCCTGGGGCTTTTGGAGGAGGCATCACCCCTGAGCAGGTTGAACACCTGGCTGAGGCACTGAATTAGCAACCTGCAGAGCCCATCAGGACAGGCTTTTTGGTCTGCAACGTGCATCTCATGTTTTTGGGCACGGTGTAATAAACAGCTGGTCTGGGGTGACGCAGCCGTTCTTAGGGCTCAGGGGCTGGTGTGAGATGAATGTGTGCAGGGATGGAGTTTCTGTAGCAAGGATGGGGGTTGGGTTTGTGTAGCTCATAGCAGAAAGGAGCTTTTCTTTCCTTTCCACCAAAAAAAAAAAAAAAAAACCCAAAAAAACCAAAACCCCAACAGAGCTAATTATGAATTAAACACTTTCAGGAAGAAATAATGTAAATGATGAGGCTGTCTTGTTGGAAAATCCCAGGATTTTATAGTCCACTGCATTGAGGAGTTCTCTACACTCTCATAGAAGACATAGCTTGTCCAAAACCTTTGCTTCTGGGTTTAGTGTTTGGAATTTTTCCCCAAGAAATTTGTCATTTTGGAATCTCTTTTTTCTCACACTGGCATGGAGAGAAGTTCTAACAAGAGAATGGCCAGGGCTGCTCTTTGTGGGACCATCTCTCTTTGAGTAACCAGCAGACACACAGATAAGAAAGCAAAAACCAAAACCAATCATGAATTAGGATCTGGACCTTCCCTGGGGGTTGCAGGAATACTCTCAAGAACTGGGTGAGAAATTATAGTTTTAGCTTGTTGTGTATTCATCAAAAACCAGCGGACACTCAGAGTCCTGCTCTCTAAATTAATGGTGAGGTCAATCTTGTATTATCCACTGTGAGGCAAAGAAATTATAATTATTCTGAAGATAGAGCTGTAGTAAGCTCTGGAACAGAGGGTTTAAGACCAGCATTTCCAAACCCCCACGGGTTCTCTGTAGTCAGGAGTAGCTGAGCAGACATTGCCTGCATTTTGCTCTGCCCTTTCATGGCAGCTCGAGGTCCTGAGCTCTTTGCAGCATCAGGCCCTCAGTTAGCAGGAGCTGCTGACTGCATGGACTCATGTTCCAAGTATTGTGTACGTGACTTCACCAAGCACAGACAATCACTCAGCCCCAGAACAGTAGGGCTAAACAGAAACTTCAGGCAGCCTAGTCCATTTTTCCTCAGAGGAAGTATTAGATATACTTAGATCATCACTGACTTCTGTCCAAATTTTTAAATCCTCCAGTACTGAGCCTTCCACTTACTTACCAAGTCTGGAGTTTGTGGTGGTTTTTTTCCCTTTATACTTAAAAAGGAATTTGCTAATACTGTACATTAATCTCTTAAATCTCTTCTACCTCAGCTGAAGGCAGCTTTTTCTTGTGCTGTTCTCAGCTGACACAGAGATCAATCGATTACCATTTTCTGTAGAAAACGTTTTACTCTTATCATGTCCTTTCCTGCTAGTCTCTTTTCTAGACTAAACAAATGTATTTCCTTCAACTTTTCCATGTTGCTCATGCTTTTTGAATCTGTTATCGCTCCTGTTGCTCTTCTCTGGATTCTCTCTCATCTGTCTGCATCTTTCTTAGAGGGTGGTGTCCCACACTGGATAAAGCAGTCCAGCTGATGTCTCACCACTTCTGAGCAGCTTGTAATAGATACCTTCTATGTCTTGTATGCAACATGACCATTAATCTTTCCCAGAAATGCATTTACTTCATTTTTTTTTGAAAAAAAAAGAAGCAGAATGCCATTATTGACTTATATTCAATGTGCAACTCCCTGCCACCCCCAGATCTCCTCCACAAGGCTGCTGGTAAATAGGTTTGTCTTTGTGGTGCATTTGGCTTCTTGCTCCAAAGTGTAACACAAAGCACTTAACTTTTACTGCATGTCATCTTACTAATGACATGTCAAGCACAATTTCTCTTCCTTGCTGAGTTCGTTCTGAATTCTGAGCTATTTCTTCAAGTCTGAAGATTCCACCTTACTGGAAATCATCTAAAGATTTTCTAATTGTGCTTTGTACTGCATCATCCTAGTTATTAAAGGAAGTATCAGCTATTAATTGGCTGAAGATGCATAAAACATCTTCCATTTCAATATCAGTAGTGATAGTCAGTGGGCAACTTTGTCACACCCAACCCCCATCCATTCATCCTCTCTGGCTGTGTTTTATCTTTTATATCATAGAATCATAGAATGGTTCCAGTTCCAAAACCTTAAAAAATCTAATTCCAACGGCCCCTTCCCCTGTGGGCAGGGACACATGCCACTATCCCAAGTTTTTCCAAGCCCCATCCAACCAGGTTTTGAACGCTTCCAGGGTTGGGGCAGCTTCTCTGGGCAACCTATTCTAGTATCTCACCTCCCCCCCAGTAAAGAATTTCTTCTTAATATCTAATCTAAACCTACCCTTTTTCTTTCTTTAGAAGACTTGAAAGCAGAAGTTAATCCATCTCAGCCTCCACCTGAGCCAGAAATGCCCCTTCTGGCTTTGGCAGGGAGAGGTTAAACATAACAAGGGTTAAAAACTGCGACTCACCTGCAGGATTGTTGGCAGCATCTTCGGGCCAATGTTACTTCTCTTAAGCCCAGCTGCAGTGTTTATGTGCTGCTTAAGGCTGTCCTTCCTCAGAACTTGCACATCATGTAGGTGCTTGTGCAAGAGCTCTGAGTACACAGAAAGTTGAATGCCTCATGTAGCATGAAAGTTGCCCCATGAACCCACTCACTGCCAGCAGCACCAGACATTTTAAGCATTTGCGAGTAAAAATAAGAGCAAAGAATAGTGTTAAGCGTAATTTTTGTTGGGAAACCACCAATTCCTTATACCTTTCAGGAGGAAGAAAGGGAGGCATCCATCAAACTGTCATTACAAATTTGATGCCACAAACCTAAGCTCATGGAGCCGCCAGGAATCTGTAAACCTTTTAAAGGATACGCCTGTTTTTGACATTCAAAAATAAAAAATCTTTATAGATTTTTGTGGAAACACCGATCAGCCAGCAGCTGAATGACATTTTTCAGCAGTCAGACAGACTCCACACAAACTGAATAGATGTCCAGTTTTAGAAGGACAGGTAATTACTTTCTGTGCTATGCCCAGGAACAGAAAATACTTGGCCTGTTTTACTTACTGAGTAGGAAAAGATGTTTGAGGGTGGTTGGTTGGGTGGTTGGTTTTTTTTTTCCTAAAGGCTGCTACATCCTGGCTACTGCCTCCGTATAGCCTGAGTGTAGGTGCCCTTTATATAACAATAACTTGATACTACTCAAAATACTTGGCGCTGCAAGGAGGGGAGTGGAATGCAGTAAGAACACTTTAGCAGGTCTGAGGGTGAGTAAACTCCAGTAGTTTTGGAAGGAGAGGACAGAGTTTTCAGTGTACGTCTCTCCCTTACTTGGCATTTGCCGACAATAAGAACACAAGGATTAACATAGCAGACTCCGTTTATTACACTTGGGTGGATAGAGCAATTATCTGTCTATCACGGCTGTAGTAAATTGTGCAACAGCATTAACATGGGTGGATACGTGGATAAATGCTAACTCTGCCACAGAGGGTGCTGATACACAAGATAATCCTTCAAGCTGAACTTGTAAAGACTGTTTTCTTTCAGAGTTTAGATCATGTTACCCACCAGTATAGATTGAAACGACATCTTTTTTTTTCTTTTTAACCACATTTTCAGGTTTCTTTAGCAATCTGAATTGCATTAGCAAGGTTATTTTAGAAATATCTCGCTTTATTCAAGTTTAAACTGTCTGCTTAAAACCTGCTGCATGGATATAAACACAGTAGTTTTCTAACACAGCAAAACAATCTGTTGAAAGATACCAAACACACACATCCATCCATTATTGCTTAACTGCTGTGTCTTCCATGCCTGAATTCCCACTGTAACCGCAGCGTTCAGCGTGTAGAGCGCTCCTGGTTTTGGGGGTGTAAAACAAAACCAGAAATGAAAATGCACCTATTGATGTCTAGAAAGCAGTGCAGCATCCGAGAGCTCTACACTAGATTTAAACTAAGCGCCTTAAGTCTGGTTTAATGGCTGTGTTTACATCATTTCCCCCCCCCTTCTTATTCTTTTAAGGTAATCAGGTTTCACAAGCGTTAAGAAAATCATCCCCTCCTGCCAGCTGGAGGGAAGCCAGTTCAAGGAGATTTTTTTTCTTTCCCCCTCCTTTACCCCCTTCTTCACTATGATCTTTACTGCCTGGTGCTGCAGCAAACAAGCAGCAGAAATTGGAGAGACATTTGCAGGATAGCTACCTTCTTGGAGGGGGGCGGGGGAAAACTTTGGTCCTCAAAGATTTTGCTGCCTTCATGAGGATGATAAATCAGAATGAGGAGCTCTTTAGCTTTTTGGGACTGCCCTTGTTTTCCCTCATTCCTGCTTCTGATGAAAAAAAGGGGGAGGAGGAGGGGGAGAGTGTAACAGACACCAGCATGCAAAGGGAGCTAAGGCAGGGACCAAGACTTGCGTGACAGTCTCTGTTTATATGAGTTGTCTTTAATGTCTACAAGCGGCCGTTCCAGCAGTGTTTAGCTGGTTTCCTGGCTCACGTGAACACAGATTCCTTTATGTTCATCAAGGATGGATAAAGGTGAAGGCAGGGCATTGTGGAGCAAGGGGGTGCCACCTGCTCCTTCCCTGAGCTGGCCTGTTCGGGCTGATGATCCTACGGTGTGTTGCTCAAATTTGAACAAGCTTCAAAATCTTAATCAGAACTAGAAAGTTTTTCAAAAAGAAAAGAGGAAGGAACAACCCCACCACTGCAGCAAGGGCAGACCTGGCTCATTCACCTTGAGTACAGAGTCAGAGCAAAAGGCTGCACAAGTCCTGCAGCTCTAGATAAATTGGAGGGAACTGGTGCAAAAGCAAGCCCACTCGAGCCCTCTCCTGCTCAGTCTGTCCTTTTTCTCAAAGCACCGTTTTGGTTTCATTTGTTAAATCTCCAGGTTTTGCTGCTTTAACAAACCCTTTCCTTTGCAGTGGCTGACCAGCTCAGCCCCTGCCACCTGCCCCCATCAATCCCTTGGCTGCCAGACAAGCAGCCTGGAGCTCTGCTCCAAGGAGGCATTTTTCACCTCTCTGTGTAGAGAAATTCTGCGAGCAGGAGGTTCCTTTGCAGCTGTTGCAGTTCACTGAAAACCCCCAGCCTCTGGGTCTACCTTTCAGCTGGGTCCATGCTCTTCATGGCCCCCAGCTGAAGTTTAGAAAGCATTTTGTGTCCTCAAAGCTTTAGAGTCATTCCCACAGGTACAAAGGGACACAGGTTACACCCTCATGGGTCACTTCTTCTCACCCTTCCTGCCCCTTCCTCCCTCCAACCTACCCTTTTTGTCCTGGTGGGATGAGCTGAGAGGACATTTCCTTTGCTCCCAGTAAATCAGTGGGGAGATGACCACTGACACCAGAGATGCTCCACGGCTTGTCCTCAATGCTGAGGTTCCAAGCTCCCTCTGCCTCTGCTCACCCAGGGTAGGAGCCACAGCTCTGGGAAGATGGAAATGTCCCTGGTTCCCCCAGGATCTGGATCTGGCCCTTTTGGAGCCATACCAGTAATCTGCAGAGCAGGAGTCAGGGAGGAGGGGCTCATTAGGATTTTGGCAAATGGATACACATTAGATCTGTTTCACGGGAACTGAGCCCCTCCACAGTGTGCATTTGTCTGTCTTTGTTATTTCCTTTTCTCTGCAGTAGTTTCAGGTACAGGCCTTAGCTGCTTTGGGTAAAAATATGCCTTTTTTAAAAACAAAAAGAGACAGGTTCTTGTTTTCTGCCTGCATCTGAGTGACTCCTGTTGGCACGAACAGGGCTCTGTGTACAGTGAGAAGACTAAACTCCCAGTCTAATGCAAACTGGTGCCC
The DNA here is from genome assembly GCF_027477595.1 of Haemorhous mexicanus. Classification (NCBI taxonomy): domain Eukaryota; kingdom Metazoa; phylum Chordata; class Aves; order Passeriformes; family Fringillidae; genus Haemorhous; species Haemorhous mexicanus. The sequence continues at coordinate 112,881,814 of NC_082343.1, read as the reverse complement.
TTAGCTATTTAAAAAACAAACTTTTTTTTTTCTTCATTGAGTCAATTAACTACAGTTACTGCACCTATGTAGCTCCTTGTTTTATGAACTATAAGAACCTTTCCTATGCACAGCCTATGGCCTAATTATGTAATTATGTCTCTTGGGTGGATTATATTTTTCTTCTCATAATTGTGTCTTTACCTAAGAGACTGGAAGGGTTCCAAGCTTTCTCCTTTCCTGGGCAAAAATTGTTTGGCTCTTGTGTTTTGGGTTTTTTTCCATGAACTTTGGATTGGGTGCATTCAGTAGGATTGGGTGGGAGAAACCAGTCCAATGACAATTTGTCACAAGGCAAGGGACACAAGAGGGACCCTCATTACTTTCTTCAGAGGTTTTTTCCTTGCCAAAAGCTAATGTGAATCTTCCGGGCTTCTGGTTTATGGCTCCCTTATTTTTACCTCCAGTGCATAGATTGACACTGCTTTGGAGCGACATCTTGCTGCAGTAAAATATTGTCTGAAATTTGTAACAGAACAGTGAATATTTTTGCTTCATGGGGAATGCTCAGCATTATTCAGTCCCTACACAACAGCTGTTGTGGAAAGGAAGTCTTAGGCTCAGGTCTCAACTCCTTTGCTGTGGCATAAATGTGGGTCCCTTGACTTCAGCTTTATCAATCCTGTAGCTGAATTCAGTCAAGCCCATATCAGTACCTTCCAGTTACCCCTGTTCCACAAAACCAAACAGGATGAAATTCAGGTAGACCTGCAGAGAGAATTTAAGGAGAATTTGTGATGAAATTCAGAGGACATGTAGCTTGTCTTTTTGTGGTGTGAAATTGTCTTCTACGATGTGTATGCAGAAGAGTAGACACTACAAAGTACACTGGAATGCTGCTAGTGTTCCAGGGTTAAAAGAGAAAAAAATCAAAGGGCTTGTCTCAAAGACATGTAGGGTTAGTAGGAAAAAATGTGCCCACTCTTTACCTTTTTAAAGCACTTTGGACATCAGTGGGAAAAATCAAAACTTGGGTTCTCGATCTCTGTTGCATTTTTCTTGGAGTCAAGAGACAGAGGTGCACAGACGGCAAATTCACAGGTCATGAACTGTGTGATTCTTCTGCTTTCTGCCTCCCCTTAACCTGAAGAAAAGTCTCTTTTCCTACTGGTTCACTGAACCCAGAGCTGTAGAAATCCTTGGTTACTAGCCCTTGAGCTCAAAGAATTTTTGTCTACCTTTTCCAGCTGTAGTCACTCCATGGAATGACTCCAAACTTCACTATCTGGTGCTGAGCACATTCGTGACATAGAGCTAACAGAAGCCATGGTGACATTTCACAATAGGTCATCACCCTCCATTCTGCTGGGATGTCCCAGAAAATGTGTTTCCAGCAGGTGACAGCCCAGGCTCTTACTGCCATGATCTTTCTGCCATCCCTTGGCTCTTTTATGGAGACACCTGACTCCCACAATACTTCTTGTTAAGGCAAAAGCAGAAAAAGATAGAAGTGGGTGATGACTGAAAATAGCTAACCCAGTGGAGAGTGATAAAAGCATCTGCTGAAAATCTGGTAACCAGATCTCCTGGGTACTAGGAAAAAAAAAAACCACACAAAAAAGCTGGTGGGTGGTGTACACGGTACAAAGAAAGGGAGTCCCTGAGTGTCAGCATCTGGCAAGGCCACGTGTAGCATAATCTGATTAGTTTTCAGTTCCACACCCACAAGCTGAAAGATAAAAACACACACCCCTCCTCCCTGAGGAGGTAAAAATCTTCAAGCATCAACACCACATTTACATTCTGCAAGTCAGCCTCTTCCACAGACCGATTTACATCTTGCCTCCTCCAGCAGAGTGGTGGAAGTTCAGTGATGAGAGACGAGCTCACGTCCCTTTCCAGTTACCACATCCAGCAGACTCGAGATTGCCTTGCTTTGATCTGGAAGACAGTCCTTTGCTTAGTTTAAACTGAAATGATTAAGCTGGAGATGAAGACTCCTCACATCTTCTGCCATGCCTGGGATGTGATAATTGAACATCAGCTTCCATGGGCCACACGAACATGTTCTGAGGCCGTGCTGGGCTGGCGAGCAGAAGCAGCAGCACAGGCTCTGACTGGCTGGCTGCAGTTTCCACTGACCTTATAGCACTCTCAGTACTGATTTGATTCATGTAAAATGGCCAAAATTGGCACTGGAGAGGATTAATGACAATGTTTCTGTCTTCAGAAATTTATACTCAGGTTGGTGTTTGGCTTGAAACAGCTGAGTAGTGGTGAAAGATCAGAATATTTCTTGTTATTTTGGAGCAAACACTGGATTTCTGATATCCAGTGTGTTTTGTACTGTGCCAGCAGACAAATCAGAACAGCTTGTTTAGCTCTTGACTATGAACTCTCAGTTTTTCTCATCTCTTTCCCATCTCCTCATTGATGACCTGATCTTTTCCAGTGGCCACTGGGCCCATCCTTAGTCAGAGACTCATGGGTCAGCTTCCGTTTATTTTTGACAACAGTTCACATCCAAGTCTGCTTAAGTCCACAAGCATTTTTTTTCCCCTCCAAGCCAAATCCATTCTACAAATTCATCTTTACAACAGAGCAACAGGCACTAAATGAAGTGTTGCAGGCATTGGGGTAGCTATAACACTATTTTATTCTACTCTTCACATAGTTTCTATATTGCTTTTTGATGTACTCGCTGCTGCAGCAGATCATGGATTCTCCCTCAGCTATCCACACTTGCTACCCTAATCTTTTTTCCTGAAATAAAATTACACCTCAGCACTGAGACTGAGGAATACAGCTTTTCTTAGCACACTCCCCTGGGATCAGGAATTTCTCTGTCAACGGACACATATATCAATGAGAGATGAAAAGCAGCTTGTGGAATGAGTTTTAAACATGTATCACATATTTCATTCCTGCTGCTTATGTGCTACTCAGAAGGTCTTTTTAGAGTGTTTTCAGCCCATACCTCATGGCTCCTCCATACTTAACAGGATTTTTTTTTCCTGCACAGAAATCAAGGCAGGACATTTATTTAAATTGCCCACACGCCTTTGTGAGCACCTCCTGAATACAAAGGTTTTGTTGAGTTTCCTGCTTACTTTCAGTGTGAGCACGTCTCAGCCTTTATCAAAGAAGAGAAACCCATCATGTGCAAAGCTGCAATGTCATCTTGTCTCCCTGGGATATTTCACTCAGGGACTGTAGCTCCTTCTGTGGATCCCTTTGTCACAACATGACTCCGTGTTACAACCCTAAATTTTAAATGTCCAGAAGGGGAAGGCAAGTCTGCCTTTGGCCCCTTGCTGGTTTCTGGGGACTTTCAGTTCCATTGATGCCTGGGGTCTTCCAGATGTGCATAGAGCTCATAGAGCTCTCTCTTCCCTACTTTTCTTTTTTTTTTTTTTTTTTTTGGGGTGGGTGGGGGGGAAGTAGCAACACCCAAACCCACACATCGATAGATCATTTCAATTCAACCAGATGTGGAAATCTTTTTTTCTTCTTCCTGTATGCCCCTTCTTTTTTTTCCTTTCTTTTTTTCCTTTTTTTCCCCCCCTGCCTATCCTAAAGTGCTCTGTTAACCAGAGCTCTGCTGTAATACACATAATTAAGTATAAACTCTCTTCTAACAAAGCTATGTATGACCAAACAGAATGCGATGAAAAATGAAAACAAGGCTGAGGGTTATCTGGCACAGGTTAGTGCAGGAGTGGTGGTGACCTGTGTAATAAGTTATTTATTGAGTTACCTGAGGACAATTGAAATAGATTATGCACCAGTTTGTTAGTGGTTCTTTAGTTAAAAGGTCACTACATGAACATAGCACAGGGTTTTTTCTACAGAAATTCTAAATAAAATTCGCTTTGGGAGTGAATTAATTCCCAGCTAAAATTGACTCTTGTGTGTGCGACTGGAGATGGGCTTATGACATTTGCCTTATTTTGAGACCTCTTGAATTTCACAAAATCCCAGAATGGTTTAGGTTGAAAGGGGATTTTAAAGATCATCTCACTCCAAACCCCTGCCATGGGCAGGGACACCTTCCACTATCCCAGGTTGCTCAATTTGCCAAAGGTTGATCAGGAATGAGGAGAAGAGAAGAATGGAGGGGAAGGAGATGTCTTTAAAAACATAGTGGAAAATATGACTAGCAAAGGGAAAAGTAAATGCATAAAAATTATGGAGGAAAAGAAGAGGGAGAAATCCCAAGAGAATACTGACTGCGTGGGTATGTAAAAGTAATTTCTTCAGATTTGGCAGCACCCAACTTGTACAAATCTTAGTTTTAATGGATTCAGAATATAATGCTGAAGACTAGAGTTTGGATGTGACCCTGTTAATTAGGCTGCTATTATGGAGTTTTTACAAGCTCAAAAATCATCCCCTATTTAAAATGGCTGATACTTTCTCAAGAGGGTAGTAGGCACCCATGGCAGCTCTAACATGGAGCAGCACTTTCTCCCTAGGGAGAAGGCTCCCGCCTACTCCGTGCTTTTAGACTGAGTCATTACGGGGGAGAAAACCCAGACTTCAAAGTACCAAATTATGGGTCAACTAATTAATTTTTTTAAATTGCTAGAGAAGCTTCTCCAAAGTTAAATCCCATCAAGTTTCCCCTCATCTCCCAACCTGAATCTTTCTCTGTCTAGAGCTATGATTTCTCTGAATCCAGTCTGGGTTTATTTAGTTTCGATATTGCATTGCCTAAGTGTCGTGTTGGCACTGTGGTAGCAATTAGATGGTGGGAACCCATGTACTCAGTACTGTGGTGAGAATTACTATTAAAAAGCATTTTTTTGAGCAGTGGTAGCCTGTTAGTTCAATCTCAAGATTCAGTGGCCTCATTTCTGCTTCTAAAATAAATTAAACAGCATTGGAATTGGTTCTATGGCCCAAGGACTGATGGGACAATCTTCCCATGTCTGCAGAGCTGAACTCTTGTAGACTCCAGGCAGATAGCTGTATTCATACTGCTGAGGGTCAACACAGATTATCTCAAGCCACTGGTGATTATTTGGAAGGCTCAAGCCCAAACCATACCAGAGACCCTTCCTATTGTTTAAAGCATTAAAATATCCCCCTCAATTATTGCTTGTGCCAGGGCCCCGGCACTGCTTATAAGGATGGAGGCAGATGTGGTTCTGGGTTGAAATCAAGGAGTCTGGGCCCCCCTTTCAGCTCTGCCAGAGGCTTTTTGCATGACCTTGATCTGTAACTTAGGGTAGGCTTCATTCCATTTAACGTTGACTAATGGCGAGGGTGTCTAATTAAACCAGTCATGTGTGCTCCCTCTCTGATCAGAGAAGGAAGAGAAAGCAAATTCAGGAGGTGAATCATGCTGTTTTAAGGCGAGTGTCAGAGACAAATGAGATGAATTGCCCTCTGGAAGTAGCTATTTCTTTCCATTAACCGAAGAGGAAGTCTACATTAGAAGAGTTTAGACTAGATGCCTGATTTATGAATGGCTAAAGTTAAGTAAAATTAGTCCTGTCCTTAATCTCTATGCATACCTTTTTCTCCCTGTGCTGAATGATAGAAATAACACCTTCTGCAGCTCATGTTCAAAGACACCATTGGACAAGGAGCATCCTTTGGAAAGAAATTAAACGTAGGAGCAAAAATACAACCACTAGAGAAGCAAAGCCCTTGCCCTTGAAACATCTCAATGACAACATAAGCAGGACCATTGGGGGCAGCCCAGTGCTTTTGCCATTTTCCCCCTTCATATTTTGTCAGCAGAACACCCCTAAATGAGTGTTCCAAATATATCCAGGGGCAGTTGGCCTGTTCTGGGTGAGTGCAGTAGGAGCACTGAGGAAGGCTGACCATGCAAGGGTGTGTAGGGCCCAGTCCTGGCCAGCGGGTTTGGTGGTTTTCCTTGGATACTGCTCTTCTCAACTGACAGGGGCTAATTACTTTTTGGAAAATCTCCCAGAGGAATGAAAGCTAATGACTAACTATAACAGAGTTAAAGAAAAAAAAAATTAAGGGAGAAGAAAAGCTTGAATTTTCTTAGCAAAAATCCACAACATCTAAACCAGGCATGGAGTAATTGTCCCACTTGATAAGTTGTATGTACATATGAAGCTTGCTTTTGGAAAGGAAAGTTTGCCTCTTTAACTACCTTTGGTAGTTAAAGGAGGAAAAAAAAAAGAAAGAAAGAAAGACAAAAAAGACCTTGTGTGGGTGTCCTGATAAGTTCTTATTTTGATCCAAATTGCAATATTTACACGTGTATGGGCACAGCTGTGCTTGATGAGGCTTTCACCAGCACAACCATGTCCAAAACACAACCCCCTCACAATGTTTCTGTGGGACGGAGGGTAGCTGAGATACCTGTAAATCCATTAAATCTAGTAACAGGTCCTTAGAGACCATTTTGGGGTTATTTTGGGGGTGTGTTAAATTACTAAATCTTGTTATTAACGCTTTTATTTTATGATTTGCTGTTTCCAGGGCACAGACAGAAGCTTGATGACTCTAAGCCTAGTTTGTTCTCTGAGCGCCTCAGTGATTTAGGGCGCATTCCTCATCCCAGTATGAGAGTAGGGGTCCCGACCCAGAGCCCACGGCCCTCTCTGAACTCTGCACCAAGTCCTTTTAATCCACAAGGACAGAGTCAGATTACAGGTAAGAGACAGAACCATAGGTTTGACTTGCACAGGCATTGGTAGTAATTGCTTATGGATATTTGTGTCTCAGCTCTAGTCAAAGAGGCTGTTACAGAGTGGGGGATGTTCTCCAAGCAAAGCTAGGTGGGAAGTGGATTTTTCTATAGTGCTTGAAGCAGAAAATGTAATTTTTTTTAATATATTTTTGCCATAAATCTAAAATAGTCAATGCAGGTCATTTGAGTAGGGATATGGTGAAATTCTAACTGCCACGTTGCTCTGCCTTCTCCGTGTTGCAATAGTACCTTTAGTGTACAATAGAATGAACATTTTTATTCAGCCTTGTTATTTTGCAGTCGTGTTAAGGGAAGCAGCCAGCACTTAATGGTCTTTTTATCAGAATAATAATACAGTCTTCTCACATGGTGGTTTGCTTCCACCACCAGTGCTGACCACGGTTACAATAAATGAACTGGGTTATGGAGAAATCTGCAAAGGTTGCTCGTGAGGGTTCTATGAAACATTTATGATTGCATGCTGAGAGGCAGATTTCATTGTGCTGAGAGAAATCATAAAGCACCCACCATGTGTCACAGATTAGAAGGCTGAAATAAGATGTTTAACTGCAGCTATGCCAGAAGTTTGCAGCAAAACTGTGAAGACTACAAAATAAACCAATGTTGTTTTCTCTAAAGTCAGAGCTGGATAAATTTTTCAAAAGAGATTCAAGACAACTTCTATCTAACTTTGGGCATTTCTATATTCTAAATTTTTGCTGACAAGTTTGTATCTATCCAGGATGTAAAGAGGTGTTACCCCTGACCAATTGCTAGAATTGTTGGAGAAATTCACCTAGATGCAAGTCTGTCAACAAAGCTCTTGGCTCAATTCCCTAGACTGATTTAATACTCACTTCTGCTGCTACAGTTGTATCCACAGCAGAGTCCTTTGCCAGCATTTTACACCAGCATTCCTTTCCTGGTAATGCACTCCTAGTATAGACATAGTCTTTGAGTCAACCTAGGAAGATTTCTAGTTTCATGTTTCAAGTGGTTTTGACATGATACCAGCTGAAACTCAGTGGTTTTAACAAAGTGTTGTGGCTTTCTTCTTCTCTCTTTTCCTTCTTTTTTTAAGTTCAACCGGTTTATTAATTTGCAGTAAGAAAGAGAAGTGAGTTAATTTGAACCCAAAGCACTCAAGGAATTGCAACAAAAAAATCGTTCCCATGAGCTGTGGCAAAGGTCTCCCAGATCTAGAAGTCTAACTTTAACTAGTGTAAAATGTTTATAATATATTAAACATGTTGATTATACCCATTACATGGTACCTGCTGCCCCTCAGCTTCCCAGAGCAGGTTTTTTTGGCTAGGCTTCATGATTTGTTCATTGGACATGTGAAGTCAGGGCTCTTGTGCATATCATTTTCTGGGTAAAAACTGCTGAACTAAAACACAATATTTTTTCTAACCAAGTCTTCTGTCTGGCAATGTTTGTAGACATAGTTCCCAAGAAAGCAGGGGGGAAATCCAGGCTATAAGCAGTTTTTTTCCTTCTTCCTTGTGCCTCCATAGTTTACCTATTGTGCAACACTATATCTAGGAACGACAGAGGCTGAAATTCTTCCTGACCCCATCTGGTGATCAGCTTATGCCCTGAAGCACGAGAACTGAGATCCCCTTGTAATTTTCTTCCTAACTAAGTGTAACCTCATATGCTGTTCCCCTTCACATAAATGCCTCCTGTAGAAAATGTTCTGCTGGCTTTGATTAATAGACTACTTCTCTGCCTCGTTATGAGGCAGCAGCAGCATTTACAGATCTGGGAGATGAAAGCTTCAGATGAGCTTTCAATAAGCCTGACTGGAAACAAAGTTGTGTGGCATTCCCTGCCTTCTCTGCAAATTTAAGGCAGCACCAGCTGAGACTTCATCAAGAGAGGGAAGATGCAGTGCTGGTGGGGCAGAGAGAAGTGAGCTGAGGGATGCAGACTAGATTTCTCATCTCTGGTGGATTATCTGCTTTTATTGTTTAATAAATTCAAGGTTATGGGATACATTAGAATCCCAAGTTGCTCTGATTTCCCCCCCATAATGGTGAGGACTCTGTAGCGAAGAAGTAGTCTGATACAGTATTTCTGATGTTGTTTCCCACCCTCAGAAAAGTCCAACAGCCAGCTCTCTATTTGCTTGCTGGGGGTCATCCCATTCAATTGGGTGATTGGTGTTACATGGGTGCAAGCTCTTGGAATTGCACTGGCTTCCCACCAGGCTTCTGGGCTCTCTTTGGGACCTTGATTGTAATCTGTAAAGCTCAGCGTGCTCTGATGTTCCACCAAAGTGCTGGGATGCTTTTTTGCAGACAGTCCCTATTCTAGGATCTTTCTTGTGGGATGGATGGGTACTCTTTGCTACACAAACCATGTCAGAGACAGATGAAGTTGATGCCATGGACGAGGCACCCTTTGGTCGGGTGTTGAGTAGGAAGTTGCTGAACATCCCCCTGCCTGGTGTGGTGGTAGGGAGTGAGGTGCTTGGGCTGTCCTTCAACATCAGTTTCCTTACTGTAGTGAAATACTCAGAATGCCACTGGCTTCTCAACATAAGCACTGCCTTGGGTATATGTTAAAAGAGGAATAGACCCTTCTGTCTGAAAAACAGGATTTTTAAATTACTTTTGTTGGAATTAACCAAGCATTCCTTTAGAAATATCATGGTTTCATTGTCACTTTACCTAGTTATTATTTAGGGCAAATAATAAATTTCTAATAACTGGAACAGTAAATATTGACTTCCTACAAAAAATCCATATTATTGCTAGTAAGCACATTTTGCTTCATTCCACTTGAGGCCTTGCATAGCTATTGCATGATTAAACAGACATATTATTTAAAGCCTGGCTGACCCACACCTGAGTCTGAAAGAACTCAGCACTTTAGGGTTCATTCTTACATTTCTTTTCTCTGTCTAGGTTGTGTTTATTTTCCTGGAGTATCAGAGTACAGGTTACACAAATCACAGCACAGTCCTTAACCTACCACAGGACTGGGCTGTGGCAGGACAAGGCACAGAGTTGCCCTTATTCAACATGGCATTTTAACTAGGATTCAGCAAAAGCTACATCGAAGGGTGATTAAAAAACAAATGGTCCAATAAGCAGCTGCCTTTGCTGAGGCAGTGCAGATCCAATTTGAACCCTGCTGGCTGCCCGTAAATCAGGAATCCTGTCCATTCACATTTGTTCACTGCTATATTTGCTTTTTTTATTTTTTTCCCCTTTCCCTAATGGGCTCATGCAACTTGTTCATGTATCCGATTACATTCCCGTTCAGACACTGAGCTGTTGCATCAATGTTCCAGCATGAGATGAGGAAAGCTTGGGTTTTTTTAAGATGCAACTGGTGAGGATTAACTTCTGTAGGCCAGGAAAAGCCACAGGTGTAATGGCAGGAATGTGGTCTGTGTGAGGACCCCATCGGCTGGGCTGTGGGGACAGCAGAGTGGGAGTTAAGTGAGGTTTCATGCTCCATCACCACTGTGGCACTGGCTGATCTATAGGCAACCTCTGACTTTCATCACTTAAATAACAACCCTCAAAGGCAAGTCCTGTGAAACCTTCACTTTCTTTCCTTTTCCTCTTCCCCTTCTCTGTGCACTTCAGGGACGTTATTCTTCCATTCCTCATCATTTTTTAAGCAGGTTTAAAGTCTTCAGAGCCAGCTTAACAGGAAGGTAGTGAGGGGATACATCTTCACTGACAGACAGGGACTGATTTCAGGGACAGTGCAAACTGAATCTTCAGCCTGCTGCATTTTATGCAAATTGATTGCATCCTCTGGTTGACTGGCAAGTTGCCAGTGTGGACCTCCATTTTATAAAGCTTGCACCCCTCCTATTATTCTTTTGACTTTTATTTCCCTCTACCCCCTTTTAAAACTTAGCTGCCCACTGGCATGATTCATTGAGTTTATCTTTTTTTTTTTAATTTCAAAAATGTGACTCTTGGAGGGGTGGGAGGAGAAATGGATTTAGAGGTTCTTCAGGCCAAAATCTGGTCTCAATTACTTTTCTGTACATTGGGATGTAACTCCACTGGATTTGACTTTGTTGATTGAACTGGGCAATCCAGATGAAACCCTGGGCTTTTAAGAATGCCTAAAAAAGAGTTAGAGAAGGGAAGAAGGTTGTGTTTTGCTGTTGTTGTTTTGCTGAGGGGTTTGGTGTTACAACAATAGTTGGGTTACTCATGCAGAAAGTCATCTTGGCTTTGTTAAGATCAGAAGTGAGGATATTTGCTGTAAGTGTTTACCAAAGATAGCTCCAGACAGCTTGTTTTTTACTATTGGCACTAGCACTAATCCAACCAGCAGCAGCCAGAGCTAGAGCTGATGGCTGGGTTTAAATGAGAGTATGATGCATGTGATGTCTGAGTATTAGAGACAATACAACAAGGAGCTGCCAGCCTGTGATCATACTCTGCTCATGCAACTCATCTTGGAAAAGGGGAAATTGGTTTTTTTCCTATAGAAAACTAGTGTGCTTCACAGTCCAATGCCAAAGTGAAAAAAGTTGTTCTTCAGGGATATTTGCAGGTTTTTGCTTTTCTCCATTGACACTTCAGAATATGAAAGATGTCCCTCCCCATGTCAGGGGGTTTGGAACTAGATGATCTTTAAAGTTCCTTCCAACCCAAATTGTTCTATGGTCCTATGATGATTTCTGTTGGAAGAAGAGAAGTTGTGATACTGGAAAGCCAATGTCACTGGCTGGAGAATGAGTCACTAGATGGGCTTTTTCTTTCTTTCCTTTATAATTTTAGTTTTATGTGATGCATCTTCTCTTGGACTAATTTTTAAAGACTCCTATTGTCCATTAAGCATCAGTATCCACCATCCATTTAATCCAGTCAGTCAGAGACAGCAAAGGTCAAGAACCCTTCGTATGTCCCATGCTTATAAATGTGACAGCAAAACCTAGACACAAAATAATATGTAATACTCAATATTTCCTGCTTTGCAGAGGTTCACCTGGAAGCACAAACAGGATGGAGCTGTTTGCACATTAGTTTTGGCCTCGCCCCACTGATTTGTTTCAGCTGAACTGTGCCCAGGCTGTCTCAGCATACCCACAATATGCCCTGCTGTGAAGGAATATGCTGAGAGCTGCACTTCCCCTCACACCCACGCAGGCATAACAGAAATGTTTACAAAAGGAGGACTGCTCTTAGTAATCACTCCAAAGTTTTCGAGTGTAAATACCAGCTCAGAGTGGCCCTCTGACTCCTTCACTGTTGTTGAATGCTCTGTTAGCCCTTCCCCATGGCTGCCATATGGGAATGGGGGTGGCTTTTTCCTGGACAGTTCGTTTTATTTTTATATTGAGTATCTTTCCTTGTTTTTGAGGGATTCCTTTAGGGAGGAATACACATGCACTCAGAGCTTTAAGGTTTCTCATCTGTTCTGGGCTTTTTTGTGATGGGAAGATGTTTGCCCTGGCTGCAGAGCATGTGGTGCTTTGGGTGATGGTGCAAAGTCCTGAGCTAGCAGGGATCCTTGGACATGTGGGAGCCCACCAGCCAGAGACAGTAGGGAAGCTGGCCTGTGGTGTAGGAGGCCAAGGAAAACCTCTCACAAATCACCTCACAGCTTCTCCCACAATAGTATGTGTTAAATAGTCATCCTACCCCTTTTGGCTCAGAGCAAGGAGGAGGTGAACTTCTTGAAGGCCTTGTGTTTGCCTCAGAAGCACCTGTGTGGATCTGCCCTGGAAGTGCTGCTGTGGCAGCTGGCACATCCCTGTGGTGTCCCCAGCACCCTCCTTCCCCCTGGAGGTCTGATGGTGTGTGGGACCAGCAGAGATGGCCTGGTGGGCCACAGTGGCCAAAGCCAGTGCTTCAGCACCATTGCAAGGACCATCTCCACATGAACCAGAGGGTGCCACATGAGCTGCATGTCCACCTCCAGGGACTATCTGGGGAAGCTTTGGGCTCTGTCTCGTGGCGTTTTTCGCTGTGAATTGGGCAATGCTGCTGAGCAGTTTGCCCTGTGGGCTCACAGGTCCCCTTTGACTTGGCGAGGTGACAGTGTTTCACCACTCTCTTCTCTCACGTCCGTGCAAACCTTGACCACCATCAGGCAGCAAGGGCTGGCTTTAGGGCATTTGCTCTGGGATCTGGTGAAACTTGTATTTTCACTTTCTGGTTTCCTAACGGGTCACAGATACCTTGAACCAGTCATCCCCAGGGCAATATTTCCCACCCTGCCTCGACCATGACCTCAGCCATGCCTTGGTGTGGAGGAATGGCAGTAACCCTCTGCCCTGAGGTACTGTGACCTCCTCCTCAGTCACTGAGCTCTGATGAATCATCTAATGTTCAATTTGGTTAAAGATTTTCCTCTTCATTATTTCCTATTCCCTGGGAAGACTGATGTATTTGAGGTAGATGTTGAAAGAATATGTGGTATGTTTTTTGGGCCAAGGAATGGTCCATCCAGCCCTATATCCTGCTTCTGACAGTGCAGTGTGAGATACTGGTTTGAAATACCACATGAGCCTTTGAAAGACCACTTTTTGCTATTTGCCATTCTTGTGCCCACACAGACATTCACAGTTGCTAGATTTAGGGTGTTAAGTATAAAACCAAGTCTAGCACGGGTGTTCAAATTGATGAGAGTGCCAGAGATGCTCAAGAAGTTCTTGTGCCTTGAGGATTACACTATCAGGAGTGGCACGAGCCTCCAGAAAGGATGCCTCTTTTTCTGAGCTTACCACCATTTTAGACCAAAATGATGTAAAAACATCCTCTACTATGACTTTTTTTCCAGCCTTTACCTGCCTCCTAGCATTGAAGCTGACCTAAATCCAAAACTTTAGGAGCCCTGTTTTCAATACAGAAGCAGAGATTGAAAAGGTCTTGGAGTTTGAAGGGTCTTGGGTTTGAGATTGTGCCCCTAACACACCATTAATTTTAAGATTGTTTTTCCAGCAAGCCTAGTCTTTCTTTTCCCATTCAAAGATCATTTACCATTGACTGTATGGTGAATTATTGTAGTGGAATGAGGCAGAGAAATATGTCAATATCAGATGTAACAATGAGTAGTCAGTCAGATTTGAACCTGTGCCAATCTATACAACCCTGGCCTTGAAAATGTTAAAACAAAGAAGTTCATTACATTTAATGATCAAGTGTCCTTCGGATTTCTGAAAAGTTTATGTTAACCATTTATATTACTCAGCTCTAATATAAATGGCAAACTCCAGGAAAATCCTCTTAAATTGGAAGGTGTTTTTTTAATATCTATATCTATATAGTTATTTTGCTTCAAGGAAGTATCTGCTTTCCAGACATTTCTTCAAACAAATCATGTCTGAAGGGAAATAATAAACAAGAAGTATCTGAAACTACAAGGTTTTGCTGTGTGGAAGAGCAAGGAGAGGAGTTAAAAAAAGAAAAAAAAAAGGTTGAACTTCCTGAAAAAGGGCCTTTGCTTATGCCATGTGGCTGTCACATTGCTGTCTGCAAAGCAGGGCTATAGCACAGTGTTCTGATAGAGCAGGTTCTCCAAATCGAGTATACTTGATTTGCTTCCCTGAAAATAGTGGGCAGGATTTGAAGGGATGTGCTACAGTTTCTGTGAGCAAGTCAGAGATAGTTTTCTGTTTATTATGCAGTGCCCCAAACAAACTTTGGAGTTGAAAGTGCTTCAGTTTTGTCAATATAAGGAAATAAAAAGCATAATTTAAGAGGTATTTAGTGGTATCTTTATCATCAGATGTTAACTGAGAGCAAAGGGTTTATAAATCCAAACCAAAAAAATCCAAAGTGGGTAAAACTAGGTCTCCTTATACCAGTGCTTCAGCAAAAATTCATCTGTGTTTATCCTAAAGATGATTTCCTCTGTAGTGAGCTGTTGCAAATATATCAGCAGGTATCATTAGCTTCCAATAGTTATCCCAAACCATTTGGTTCCATATTTTGTAATTGAGGGTGCTGTAAAAAATTGGGCCAGCATCCAAATGTGACATTTTTGTGACGGATGCTGATA